>NC_046966.1:17605244-18317744 GCF_009769545.1 Cyclopterus lumpus
TGAATTCTCAAAGTGTACAGTTTGTGCACTGGAGCATATTTCAGTAAAATTAGAAATCACTCCTTCAACATGTGTTTTCACTATGTAAAGTGCAGGTACAGTTCCCCCTCGTATTTGGCCTTCGGATTTAATACAGTAACTGATTGCTACTTTTGAGAACTGCCAAATGTGCAAATGCACTGCTTTTTGTTGCACACAGAAGTATATTGAATACGTTCCATTCACCTGAAATTAAAGATCATTAAAAGCATTTTGATTTTGAAGCATTTTCATTGTGAACAAAATTGTGTACACTCTCTTTCAGTGAGGCCGGCGTACCAGATAGAATAAACCAATGTGTGTATGTGTTTGTGTGTGTGTGTGTTGTCTTGGATATAACCATGCGACTCCATACATGTGCGTGTGTGTATGCAGTATTAATTTCCCAGAGCCTAAACCTTCATTGATTCAGTTGCTCATATCTTCCCAAGAAACAGGGAGAGGATTATGCCTTTAAAACGAGCTTTCTCATTGCAGATATTAGGTCATTAATTTCACAGGCTTACATATGAAAATATTGACTCTTCCCAGACACCCCACTATATCCTCTGTTCCAGCCGCAGCCTTGCATAAATAAATCTTTTCAAGTATGCAACATTGATAGGCCATTGATTTATTCGTTTGAGGGGCTAATAAATAAGCAAATGTATTGGATTAGAGTTTAGTTATTAAAGTTCTTGATTGATTTATATGGGAAAATGTGAGCGTTGTATGTGCCATATAGCAGAAAATCCCACTATAAGCTACAAGATCCGTAAAAAACTTCAATGGCAAAACTAGAAACCTTGATTTTAAAAATGTTTCCAAACTTTCGGAGTGCAAAAAACACAATTACATAAAATCTCAAGGTGACTCCACTTTTCCGCATTTTTATTTCCCTTCCCACAACATTTCCTGTAAATGTTCCCCTTCTGAGTTCCACAGAAATGAATAATGTGTCTCAATTAAATATCAAAGCAACTGTATGACAGTTGTTCTTAGTATCCGTGCTGTCATACCCATAAATTAAATAAATCTCTGATTCACTGCGTCAACTGGGGGACCCCGAGGAGGCAAGAGCCATCTCCACATGTACACTAAACGGATCCAAGTCACACACAACAGACACAAAAGAGGCAAACAGTCTCAGAATGAGAGTCATCCAGAGTGGAGCGGGTGGGAGATGGGTGCAGCTTTATGTCCCACACATAGCGGACAAGGGATAGGCAGGCTTCTGGGAAGAAAGAAAGAGCAAGAGAGAGTGAGAGTGCAAAGGTTGTCACAGACTAGTCACAGCGCAGGAGGAAGGGAAGATGTGGAGCGGAGGGTACGTTCCAAACTCTCCCATCTGGTATTCATTTGTCCCGAGCTGGGAAGAAAATAGCAGGAAGCGTTCTGGTGGTGGCGGAAGATGAAAAGACAAGAAGATTGAATAAAAAAAACATGTGTCGCACATACACTGCGGCTGATTGGATGTGTCCCATGGATTATTCCCGGGAGGCGCTGCCAGCTTGGAAGACACACAGCGGCCTTCTACGTACACACACACACACACACACACACACACACACAAGCAAGAAGAAGATTCCCCTCACTCATAAAGCAGCTTGGCGTGCACACCCTTCCTCTGTCTACACAGCACAGTGTCAGAGTCAGATCTACGCCTGTGGCCTCGACACACTGCTGTCTAACCAAACCTCCCAGTTTTGTTTTGGCCATCATTACACTTACCGCTGCTTCGGCTCCCATTACACTGCCGACATCAACTCGCATCTGGGCTTCTGTGCTAAAACACGCTTTAATCAAAAAGCAAAAGCGTGTTTCATTCAGAAAAGTGGCAGCCTTTTGCTTTTTTTTTCATTACGGAAACACGAGGTGTGTACTACAGACGCAAAAGTAAAAATTGAAACGGATGCAAAAGTCATCGAAAACGCGACATGATAATGCCAAGTGGCGGCCATTAAAAGCTCGTCACTAGCCCACACGGTGGGACCTCCCATCGCTAACGAGCTGAAATGTGGCGGGACGCAGACAGGTAGGAGTAATGCCTCTACAATTATGCAAAGGGCGCGAGTCTGTACGCAAGTGTATGCGTTTGTGTGTGCGCGTGTGTGTGTGTGTGTGTGTGTGTGTGTGCCACTTAGGGCCCATCCCACAGCTCATTAACAGTAATAAGTGACTGCCACCACTTCTTTTTTTGTCAGTGGGGATGCAAGCCAATCAATAGGGTCATTTCACATCATAACGGCTTACCAGAGAACATTATGGCACTTGTTCATGGCTGGGAATGGCCGCCATTAGTGGCATAGCCAGATTAGATAAGGGCTGGGTGGGTGAAGGGCGGGAGGGAGGGGGGGCAGATGGAGAGAGAATTAAAGAGGAAGGCGGATCAATATATGGATAGTTATGGAGATAACATCACAATAGGGTGTGTGGGAGAGATAGCATATTACATACTCTTGATTTTCCCTTTCCTTGTGGAAATGAGGTTAAAAAAAAAGCATGTGTGTGTTTTAGAGAGAGAGTGAGAGCGAGAGAGAGGGAGTGAGGAAGTAGAGGATGTGTGTTTACCCAAGTTTTGATGTGTATGAGGACTTGTCTATGAATGAGTCCATTGAATGTGTGTGTACAAATTTGAGCATGTGTTATGAGAGAGTATGAATTACAGAGATCTACTCACAAATCTGCACCTCGCTCTGTATATATATATGTGTGTGTCTGTGTGTGTGTGTGTGTGTGTGTGTGTGTCTGGGGGGCGTGGAGGTGTGTTTGAGCGTGCTTTACTTTGGCATATGCGTGTGCAATCCTGTTTAATTACAGATCAGGCTTTGAGGCAGAGGCAAACAGTGCTATAATTACAGGAAACACCTTCTTTAATATTTTATGGAAATCTACCCTGTGTGTGAGAGAGAGAGAGTTGTAAGTTGCACATATTTATTTAGCGTGAGAGAGGAACAGAAGAAGAAAAGAGAGATGTATATGCAGGGTTTGTTCTGAAGGACCTTGGCTTCTTGCACCCTTCCTGTCTTCCCTCCTTTACTCTTCACAGTCTCTCATTTCAGATTTGTGTTTCCAAATGGCTTCGCTAAACGCCCCTCTTTTCCCCACTTTTAAACCTCTTGCCTCTCAAATATTTATACTCCCTTTTACACGGCCAAGAGACAGAGGGGTGAAGAAAGAGGGAAGAGACTAAGATCTATCTATTAAAGATGAGCAGCATCTCAAATGCATAAAGAGGGGTGATGAACACACTTGCTCGAGGATGGCGAGGTGTAAGCCGTGGTTTAATGCTCAATGACACACTATGAAGAAGGTTTGCTTTTTGATTTACTACAAGAGAGAGGAAGCAGAGAAAACACGATGTGTTTCGAAAGAGGAAATAAAACATCAGATGGGAGTAATAGAGAAGAGAAAAAAAGCTATTACTGTAGACTTTATTTAGATTTGATATTATTATTTTTTTTTACTGCATATCCTAACCTCGGTCTTCTATTACATTTTCCACTCCCTCCTAAATCAAATTTAAAAAATGTGTATGCGCATCATCGGGAGACAACAACAGCTGGAAGCGTTTATATCACAACCACAAAAAAGATCACAATGTCATCTCATCGAGTGAATGCTAATTTATTTATTTGTTTTATATTTTTTTTTTTTTTTTTTTTTTGAGGAGGCCAGACAGAGGCCAAACTGAACACATGTTCCTTCTTAGCCCGCAGTGACACAATTGAACACACACACACACACACACACACACACACACACACACACAAACACACAATTGCAATATGCTAACACTACCACTAAGCCAGTGCCCCCTACAGGGCCTGACACACTGGGGGAGTGGGAGCAGGCTTCGCTGGTAGCATGCTTTACTACTCTTTGATATGCACCAGTCATTAAAAATAGATGGCGAGCAATCATTACAGGCATCGGAATTAATCTAATTAGGCCTAGCGCACTATGCCTCTCTGGTATGGGGGGGGGGGGGGGATTCTGCAAACAGAGCCACCCGGCCGCAAACACAGTGTAAGCGGAGCGGGCTAGGATGCTACGGGGGCCTGTGGTAGAGGGTGGGGGGAGATAATCCGCCTTGACTTATTAATACGCGCAAACAAGATTTAGCTCCTCAAAGCAAATAAATGAAGCAACTGCTAAGAGGAACGGGGGGGGGGGGAGGCGAAAGCGAGCGACATGGAGAGAGAGAGAGAGAGAGAGAGAGTGCAACATCGAGCGAGAGCAGGAGTTTATTAATTATTTAAACCTGCATGGGCCGTATGGAGAGCCGCAGCTACCAGTGGTAAAAATGGACTTAGGGGCAGAAAAAAGTGTGCTCTTCAGTCAATGTTGCGTCTTTCTAAATAAACGTGTTATTATTATTATTTTTGTGTATCGATTCACTGTAAAGAGATCTCACTTCACTTCAGACCTCTTTGGGAGAAGCTTAAGCAAGTCACAACATGGGTGCATGATCTGCTGATGAGTAATCTCCTCTCAAACACCAACATACAAATGCACATTGCTTTCTTGCTTAAATAGATCACTATAAGGTTTATTGGGGACAGACATGAGGCCCTTTATTGACTCTATAGCCAATGGAGTGCTTAGCCCACGACCTTCTTGACCCCTGTCATGGTTAATGACCGCTGCAAGGGGGTATGGGTTAAAGGCGCTAAGAAGTTGGACGCAGCCCATCTTCTTTTTTTTAACCTACGACCATGATGTGGTTCAACAGGGGTGGGTCTAAACTACAGTGATTAAACACAAACATAACTACTTGCACAACTTTTGGGATTGTCTGCCATCTTTTTGTTTGTTTAAGGACGTTCTAAGCTGGGGTTCAGACCAAAAACAGCAGTGTTAAAAAAAAAAGAAGGCAGGCAGGCTGTGTTGGCGTAGACGTGTTGCTATGGATACTGGTGAGAAAATTAAATACAATCCAGAAAGTGCAGTTTGACTGTGAAAGCTTATCTTGTGTGACCATAGTTCTATCTGCTGCGTATTTGAATGGCCACGCAAGATGAAGTTCAGCAAGAGGTGGGTTTGGACCCCTACTGCGCCGATACAGGGATCTCATTGAAATGAATAAGGGGGATGTATTTTTGACAGGGTCATTTTTTTTTGTCAAAACACAACAAGACACTGTTTTGGGGGCCTGAGAGAAGATCTCCATGAAAGCATTCATCAATATGTTTGGACTCTAACCTACTTTCATTTTACTCCGGACTTTTAAATTGTTTGGAAAGTGAAATCCGTCAACATTTACTGTCACTCAATAGTCCCCTAAATAGGACAGGCAGAGGTGGCAGCATTGGTTATGTGCTCAAAGTGCCAAACTCTCCCTTCTCAGTGGGCACGTCGGCCATTCTTTCATCCCAGCTTCTCTAATGCTAGCAGACGGTCATTACCATCTCTTTGATAGTAGGGGTCCCAGCTGTGCTCAGGGGTCTAATACCCCTGAACCTCTGTCCCAGTGTGCCCCTCCCTACTTCTTTCCTCCATCCATCCCTTCGTCACTCCCTCACACAGCCAGCCTGGAGGTGAATCTGACTGAAACCCACAGGAGAGAGGTGTGAAAGAGGGAAGAGAGAGAAAAGAAGAGAGCTAATACCAAATCTCCGATGACCAAACCAAACGAAAGTCTATCAAAAGCCAGCTCAGCAAACACAACTTCCATACTGATGAGGAGGGAGCAGAGCAGCGAGGGAACGTGGCGAGGACAGAGGACTAAATCTTAGTGTACACATCACTTCAGGGAAAACTGTGTGTTTTTCACTGCAGTGTGTCATCATCTTCAACATATCTTCATCCATATGTCCAAATGAACTTACTACCTGATACAGAGTGCTGTTTGGCCATCAAAATGCATTTGAGAAGACTATAATTTATTTCAAATTCTAAGAATCTGCAGGCCTTGTTACCTGCTAATAAAGCGGACAGATCCCAAAGATAAATCTATGCCTGTGATTTTAAATCCATAAAATGCCAGTAATAAGGCCTGTAAAAAAACACGGTGTCTGGTTAGCCTTACTTACATGAAAATCATTTAGGAGACATACAAAACGGAAGAGGAAAAAAAAAAGAGACAAAGACAGAGGGAGAAAGGCATCTATCTGCTTATGTTTGAATAGATGGTTTTCACAGAGCGGTCGATTGTAGTATATCTTTCAAAATGAAAGCCCTTTTTGCTGTCGTCATTATTCATCGCACTGTGCACACACACACACAGACGGACACAAGTATGAAGAGAATTAAGAGAACAGAAGGTGGACTGTAACTGTAGGTGCCACGCGGAAAGACACAAACCAGAGAAAAAGCGAGAGACAATTTCACCAGCACCTCCCTCGCACGAAGGACACATTAGCGCTGAGAGCAAAACGACTCCATGAAACAGGAAAAGTCTACTTTTTGGAATCCCCTTACACTCAAATTGCAGTGACATTCTTGGCCGAGCTTGCAGTAGCTCACGCACATACACTGTACTGTGTAGCAAGACAGACACTTATAAGGGCACCAAAAAACTATTAACATGCAGAAATGAAAAATCCCAGGAAGGAATGAAATCAACCAAAGATTAGAAAAGAAATAGGGAATGTTTCTTGGCAGCGACTAAATCAAACTTTATTTTTTTTTCTTCCATCTTCTTCTCCCTCCTACCCTCCGTCACCAGGTTAAGTTACAGACATGAGGCGCAGGAATGAGGGAGGCAGAGTGGTAACATACGGTACCATGAGGAGCGAGACGCCGGCCCTCCCTGACATGGCGTGCACCGAGCCTGGCCCCCACAGGCCAGCACACACACACACACACGCACGCACGCACACGCACACACACACACACACACACACACACACAGTATTTGGTCTGCACATATACAGACCAATCTGCCAAATGCAAGCAGATATGATTGTGTACACGCACATGTACACACACAGCCTTTGCATCCCCCCTCACCCACCCCACTCCCCCCCCTCGCTTTACTTCCTCCCTCCCTCTGCGGCTCACTCTGCATGCGTCCTGTCATATCTCCTTCAGCCCATAATTGTCCAAACTTATGGTGCTTCTTCCTGCAAGCCACAGTTTAAGGGAAGTGAAATCCTTCTAAGTGACTGTCACAATGCATCAGCCTCAGGCAAGGGACACACACCCACCCGCTCCCCCGCCCTTCCTCTTCCTCCTCGTCCTCCTCCTCCCCACTTCAGTCCCCCGGCTGCGTCCCCTCATTCTCCGCTTACTATCCCTCACTTTAAGTGTTTTTCTTGCTGAGATGCTCCACTTGGACTCTCACTCTATTTTCCCCCATCGTTCCATCTCCCAACAACCTCCACTTCATCCTTCTTTCACTCTTTCTTTCTCTCTGTCCCCTCTGTATTTAAACTGAAGGGACAACGTCACAGCGTCACACTGCGTTTAGGCCCTGCCTCCGACCTGCTCTCCGCTCAACCCTTGTTCCCCTGACTACACTGCCCAGGAGAAGCAGAGGTTGAGTTTGTTTCTACTTCCCGTTTCCTTTGAAGGGACGGTCACTTCTTGACACGCATTTACACACAGCTACACACATGCATCAAGAGAGGAGCGAAAGGAGATGTGTGTTCTCTGGACAGCCAGCGTGACCTTTGTCGTGACCCTGGCATGTCACAACCCTGTGATGCATGTGTCACTTCTTCTCTGCCTCTGACCTTGGTGCTCACGTCTCTGTCACCCAGGCAGAGTAGACACACACACCCTTGTTACTCTTCTTGCGCCTCACTACACAAAAAAAAAACCTGGTCTTTCCTCTCAACCACAGACTTCCGATTCCAAGTTAGTGTTTTTAAGGCCACTATATAAGCATATGTGGAATAGGGCTGCTACAAACAATTACTTTCACGATCGAATAATCTTGTGATTACTTTCCTAATTCAGCAATTAATCACTTGATCTATAAAATACCGACCAACCATCCAAAACCACAAAAAATACTGTGTCTATACAAACCTTTTGGGGCATTTTTCCATGTCACAAACCCGCCGTTTAAGATATATATATATATATATTTCTAAACTTATTTTTGATTAATCTTGAGATTAAAATATAATGAAATAAAAGCACTAGATGTCACACTGACAGTAGCACAAGGGGGCCTAATTCAAATAAACACAAAAAAAGCAGAAAAACACCAATGTTGTTTAAACTAGCCAGGAGATATGTGCTTATTTCTGGCCTCAATTATGTGTGTATCCGTGCACTTGTGTGAGCTGAATGTATGTTTAGGTGCTTTTTCGTTTTAGGTGTTTTTCTATTAGCCCTGTCAGGGCCGGGATCTGTGCTTTATTGAGCATTTTATTGGAGCTGTGGACAGATCAGTCACCCATCAACCTTTCATCGACCAATCATGTGCAGTGAGGGGAGGGACCTGGGAGGTCTGGCAGAGAAGGACACTCGGCACGGGAGTCGGGTGGTCACTCACTCATCACTTGGATAAAGTCCCGCACTCTATGTGTGTGTGTGTGTGTGTGTGTGTCACAAAAAAGGGTCAGTCACTGGTCACCAGATGGTAACTGTTTGGGCTGGACCACAGCAAGCTAGATAAAGAGGGGGACAGTCTCTTTACTCTCCCCTTCTCTCTCTCTCCCTTTCTCACATGCTCACACACACACACACACACAACAGACCATGAGAGTGATGGGTGATAATGGAGCAGACACTAACAATTCTGCACCTCTTGGCTTGGGACCTTGACTCGGACTCAAAAAGCCAGACAGTCTGTCCAAGTCACAAGCCCAAGTACAACACACCACTACATGCTCAGCAGACAGAGGCACCAATGACCCTTTCTGTACGCTGCTGTCTCCAGAAGCACTCATTTGTTTTTAAATGACATTTACACCAGTGGAATTCACTGCGGTTAGCTTGTAGATATATAAGTCATTGCTTTGCACTACAGGAGTCGGGTGGTTTTAAATACAGCGAGCTGTGCAGGAGTTTGTCACTGTGTGTGGCCTTACAATGTGCAGGCTACTGCAGCTCTGGATATTAGTTCTTCTGTATGTCTGGCTATTAAATACCAATCCCCAGCCACACACACACACATACCACTTCCCTTCCAGTCTCAAAGTCAGGGACATAACAGTTTTGGCTGGCAGTATTGTGTGGGCCACAAGAAGAAGGAGAGAAAAAACAACTGTTCTTTTCAGGGAAACCTTCCAGCTGGAGAAGAAGGGGAAAGTAGAAACCAAGGAGAGCAAAAGTGCTTGAAGTAGCACTTGTGACTGAACGAAAGGTGTGTTGTTGGGTAAAGGAAGGAGTCAATCATACGGAGAGAGGAGGCTAGAAATTAATAGAAAGAGTGGACAAATCAACAATTCGGCATGTAGAAGTAAGCAACAACGAGGGAGTGAAAGAGTGCAAAAAGGAGAAGCCAAGAGAGGAAAATTGTAAAATACAGGAAAAAAAAAGGAAAGAAAGAAAAAAAAAAGTACAGAAGCGCGAGCAGCTGGACTTCTGCTAATTCAGCACTTTAACAAATCAATGCCACTTGAGGAGTACAATCCGCACCCTGAGCTCAGCTAGAGGCATCAGTGAGACTGTAGGCGTGTTTGTGTGTGTGCGTGTGTGCGTGTGTGTGTGTGCCTTCAGGGTTGATGATGTTGGTGTGGGGTCATCCACAGTAGTCCACATTAAGGTCCAGTAATGTGTTAATTTATAACTCTATCACCCCAGACGCCTGCATTATCCATCTGTGTCACATGCTAGGCCTACCATATCTATCATCCAGAGGGGAAAAATGAACAGTCCAGAGAGATTAAGCCACCGGTCGCACAATTTCTTCTTTTTTTCCCCTTCCTTCTTTTCCCTTTAGTCTTATCTATTGCATCCTTCCACACCCCGCTCCTTTTATCCTCAGCTCCCCAGGTCAGGGTGATCAATTAGGGCTTGACATGACAGACTTCTCAGTCCTGGCTGACCACTGGAGCTCCAGAGGCCCAGCAGACATCACTATCTACCCATAGACGAAGCACTTATACTGGGCTGTAACACCCTCTTCCCCCCCCCTGGCCCCGGAGGCCTGTACAGGGGGCTCTTTTGATATCAGTGATCAGAGATTGGATTACACTTCACCATGACCTTTGTTAACCTTAAAATGTGTCATCCCTTTCAGCAGAATGACAAAAGTGTGATGATAAAGAATGTAACTTTGTGTGTGAGCTGGAAGGACTAAAATTATCTTTATTTGAAAAGACCCTTGACGCATATAAGTCAGTGACACATTACCCAATTTGTCATAACACTGCAAGAGCTATATTTTTACAGATTTCCACCGCCACCTCTGGGCAATAATGTTGATATTTCCATAAAATAATATGTTGCCGGAAAGAATACTTTTCTCCTGTTGAAGCAATGCATTACAGTTGTCAAAACATGCAAACAACACACTGTATTTCTTGAGTAAACATGGCTCTTGCGTGTGTGTGTGTGCGTGTGTGTGTGTGTGTGTGTGTGTGAGTGAGATTGCACGTATGTGTTTATCAGTTTTGTGTTTGTGCGGGTGGCTCATGCTCTCTTCGTCAGTAGCAGCAGGCACTAATAACACACAGGGGGAAATGATCAATACTCACCCTCTCTATTCAATTTCACAACATCACTACTATCACCGGACACACACCAACACGCACAGGGACTCGGGCACACATGTCGACATACAACACAGAATGTAAAACAAAGAGCCTTTGACTAACAGATGTAGCCAGAGGGCTGGCTAAAGCAGGAGAATTGGCTTTGGTGTGAATGCGAGCAATGCATTAATATGTATTTTGTTAAAAAATACTCCCCTCTATCCTAGGAGAGAGGCAGTGAACATGTGATACAGAGGCTACAGGAGGTGGGGGGGGGGGATAGGAAAGACAATCAGGCAATTCCACCTTTAAAGAGTGCAACAGTCATCACGAGAGGAGAAAGGGAATCTGCCCATTAAGACTAAGTGGATGTCTATTAGATCATGGAGGTAAGGAGGTGGGCATTTACCATCAGTCCGACTCGCAAACAACCTTGTCTGCCCCTGGACCATGCCAACAGCCGGGAGTGCAATGCAGAGCCATCGCGTTGACATCATTTAAAGTTTCTCTTAAAGTTAATAGAGCTCCTTTTCTCTTTCTATAAACGGCTCTCTAAACTCTCACGTAAATTTACTCGTTCTCTATTTAAAACTATGTACCCTGCGAGTGTCTGCCAGGGACATCACCTCTGCGAAAATGAAGGCAATTAAAAGACTATCAAAGTCACCGCCCAGTCCTGTGAGATCAAACAAACCCTGTGCCCTCTTTCTACTTCTCTCCCTGCCTGTCCCCTTTGCTCTCCCCCCTCTTCCCCTTCTTCCCCAGTGTAAACCCCCCCCATTCTTATCACTGCGGTACAGTTAATCCTCCCTCTCTCCTCCTCCTACCATCGTGGCATCCCTCAGGGGGTACGCGGGAGGCTAAAAGGAGTGAGCACATTTGCCACTTGCCTGCGACACATAATACGGAGCAGGCAATCAACTTTGGCTTGACATGTATTTGCTCATCTCTGGGACACACACGCACACTCTCCCCCCACCGCTGCTGGGAAATTGAAGGGTGAGGGTGGGGTCGGAGGGAGGGTGGGAGGTGGAGGGGGGGGGGGGGGCTAAATTAACACTTGACATTCAATACGGTCAGGTCCTTAATTGGCCGGGGCCTTCCTGAGAAGGCAATTTTCTATTCCCCAAACTGCCCCCGCACTGCGCCATGTGCCAGTGTCATCTGTGTATGTATGTATATGTGTGTGTGTGTGTGTGTTTGTGTGTGTGTGTGTGTGGAAGAGAGAAATTGCATCTGTGTGTAAGTATGTGCCAGAGAAAAAATTGAGACAATGAGCATATGCATATATCTGCGTGTGTGTGTGTGTGTGTGTGTGTGTGTGTGTGTTTGAGCCCGGGCCCTGTCCTAAGAGAGGCCCTCTGGTCCCTTCCCTCTCTCTAATGAGGCTGGATGAATTAGCGCGACGTGACATGATTTGAACAGCGGTACACCCCCCCCCCCCCCATTTTGCCTCCCCTCCCTCCTCTTTGTCCTCGTCTCCTGCTCTTTTTTTTCCCCTCTGAAAGCAGTGACAGGCATCTGGTGGCCGAAAAAATGCCAGGAGCAACCCCGCGGCTCTCGCCTTTGTGCGTGCTGCTGCTCGACACCGCGCATTAACACACAAACACACCTAGACGTTACACACACAATGAAACACTTTCGTCTTCCTCCCGTTCCTTTTCCACTCACGCAGACTCACTTGCACTTCCCCGCAGATCCAGTTACAGTTGATGTTATTACAGCTTTCAACCTGAGAGGTATTAGGCTTCCTTTAACAGATCTGACAGCATTTACAACACAGGCAAGTCGACGCCTCTAATCGCCTCTGTGACTTCAGCCTATTACCAATTGATCTCAACGAGAGCCTCCTCCTCACCTTCTGAATGATGCACAAGCTGCCGGATCCTCTTGCTCCTCTTTGTCATAATGCGCTATATCTTTCTTTCTGCTACATCCAACTTTAAGTGCTCTCATTTCACCGTTTTACTGCAATAAATCTCACAGCCATTTGTTTACGATACTTGTCCTATTCATGTTATTGAGTTGTATCTGGTCAGCCATTGATTGGGCTTAAAGGATCACCTTTGCCCTTATGAGGCCCCGTTTTAGCCACAATCAAGAGGCTAAATTTATCAGCTTTATGGTGGTCCAGAAAAATGCATGTAAATCTGGGTGATTAATCCCATGTTGCCACCCCTTTACACATCTAAACTGATCAACAAGCTGTGAAGTAATAGCCTGGATAAGGGAAACAAAAGCTCCAGATTGTTATGGGTTTTTTTTGTATTTGGAGGAAACATATCAAATGGATTAAATGCCATGAAATATTAAATGCCAGTCAGAGTCACACGCATCATGCTGCGAATGGTGCTCCAACAAAGCACTTATCGCTGAGTGCGTTTCCCGACAATGGAAGAAGCGGCTCAAGCCATTTACAAGTAAACATCAACATAGAAAGCAAGTGTGTGTGTGTGTGTGTGTGTGTGTGTGTGTGTGTGTGTGTCAGTCCCGATAACAGAAAATATATCTTTTAACACACACAGAAAAACAGCTTTCTTCTTTACAAGAATTCTCACTTTGTCGCATTCTGAAAGACTGAAGCCGTCGCTTCAATCGCACAATGAATTTCACAAGAGGTGGACGGGCAACAATGCGTGGGGTCCAGAGACCATGCATGGTGGACACCCCTCTCAGTTGGTTGCCAGGGATACAGGGTCAGACCAATTCATGTGTGTCACAGTCGGCTAATTAGATTATTTGTGACTTAATTGATATTATAGATTGTTAGAAAGCGAAACGGAATGCTGCTCAATATGTGATCGGCTCACAAGCAGTTTGGATTCAGCAGTGTTAACAGGTATGCCCAGTGACAACACACACAATGCCTCTGCCATCCAGGCCACACACATTGTGGTATTTCATTGCACTGCGTATATATACACACACACACACACACACAAAAAGCCACCCAGAGTCTCAGTGTGCCAGAAAAACACGAGCTGTGGGATGCCAAGGCAGCTGCATTTAACAGTGGCCATTAAATGTTATTAATCCAACAGCGCAAACATCTTTACAAAGTCAGCAGAGAGCACAAACAAACGCTTACACATGTTGCTTTAACACTTTGCTCACAACAAAAAGTAGCTAATGAGTTTAGACTCAAGTTTTTTCATAGGGTTAAAATGACAGCATAGAGAGGAAGCAATTAACACTTAAATAAGTATAAAGAAAATACATAATAGGAGTGTGTGAAAGCATGTATCTAAGTCTGGGACTGAATATCTTGAGCTTGTGTGTGTGTGTGTGTGTGTGTGTGTGTGTGTGTGTGTGTGTGTGTGTGTGTGTGTGTGTGTGTGTGTGTGTGTGTGTGTGGGTGTGTGGGTGTGTGGGTGTGTGTGTGTGTATGTTGGCTACAAGCCTACCACAGCCTGTACCACTAGCCTCCCTTCTCCAGAACCTCCCTAAAATCCTCCCTGGGCCTCTAGCAATCAAATCTCCATGGTAAGCTGGAGATAGAACAGAACGGAGAATAGCACTGGGAATGAAACAGAAAATAGTGGGGAGAAAAGCCTCTCTCGCCTTCACACACACAAACACATAAGCCACAGAGTTCAACCTATATGCATTAAGAGATGTACCACATTTATTCTTGCCTGTGTTCGCCTCACCTCACATGTGAACCGCAGACATGAAAAATCACTGTTACCTGTTGGAAAAACATTTTCTCTGCACAACAACTTTGGTAATTTGCCAGCACATCGGAAATGTACAGTACAAATAAACACACACACGCAACAGTACGGATTAGCAGCGGAAAGAGTCAACTGTGAGCCCCGAACAAAATTACCATAATTATCCATAGCCATAAATAAGCCTGATGATGATGATGATGGTTTTCACAATAATAATAGCAATTCACATTGAGTGCTTTTTTCAAATAACAGTGACAGCATTAGCCACACTGCCAACAGAAAAATGAAAGGCTCAGCGCCTTGAGAGCTCGTCTTCGCTGCCACTGCTGATGGGGCAAATTGGCAGGCAGAGCGAGCAGACAGGGGTCCTTAAGACAGATGTAAAAATAGTAGGCTGTTTGATTTGCCCGTTGTGCTGGCGCGGCTCCAAGGAAAACAAAATAACAGGAGTTGAGGAATAACAGGAAAAGGGAGAAGCCACGGTGAAAGTATGCCCAAGTTCCTGTCACTTAGCACAGGTCACTCCTAATGTCACCTTCCTCTGGATACAGGACGGGAAAGAACAGCCTCTGACAACAATGTCTCTGCCATCTGGTCATGTCTTAAAATACTACAGCAATATATATATATATATATATATATATATATATATATATATATATATATATATATTTATATATACACATAGATGTTTCCTCCGACTCAGTCCTTCTCTTTTCACTTGAGTCAATATGTGTGATGATCCTCGCTGCTGGTGATCTCTGGGCTACCAGAGCCAACATGAGCCCCTCCCAGCTCTCAACACCCTTGTGACCCCTGGTACTGCCACTTCACACAAACACACACACACACACACACATACAGAAGACACAATTATACTTCAACCTTTTCATAACTGCCTGGACCTTGGTGACAGCTGCTGCATTCTTGCCGTGTCAGAGTGTCACTGTCTTTGTGTGTGTGTGTGTGTGTGTGTGTGTGTGTGTGTGTGTGTGTGTGTGTGTGTGTGTGTGTGTGTGTGTGTGTGTGTGTGTGTGTGTGTGTGTGTGTGTGTGTGTGTGTGTGTGTGTGTGTGTGTGTGTGCGTGTGTGTTGCCCTGGCCCTGTGCTTCTGTCCCCCTCATTAGCCAGTGGCGGGGTGGTGACATCCTGAGCGACTGGCCCTTCAAACACACACACACTTCCTCTTCACACCGGCGACATCTCCCCACTGCAGGAAACTACCCAAAGACAAATACCCAACAGCCCACTTTTGAAAGGAGAAATGTAGAAAATTAAAAAAGGAAAAAGAGAGTGAAAAGAATGGCGTTCAGTTGCTTAAACAGACATCAGCAGGGAAAGGGAAAAAATTGTTGTGAGAAAAAAGAAAAAAATATATATATATATATTTATATTTATATATTTGATCAACTAAAATATTGATCCAATGATTCTTCAAAAATGCAAAAAGATGTGCAAAAATTCAAATAATTTTTACACTTTTCCATACAATAAATATGTATTTCTTGTATTTGTAAAAATATTTTTTTTCAGTGCAGTAAGGTGCTAATCACATGCCATGGCTGGGTTTATTAAACCCCACATGCCACTGCCATACTGAATACTATATTCAGCACTATGTTTACTACCTTAAATACCACATGAATCTCCTTAATGTTACATGTTGAGATTTCTATTCACATTACCGCTACTTCATTGATTATTTTGTAAAAGCAGCTCACATAATAACAGTAATTAAAGAGCAACAATATTGTATTGCTCTCCTTGTTCATGCACATGCCCACACGGGGCGAAAAGAAGTCCCTGGGAAAGACTCAAGCATCGTAGATTTCACCAATCGGCCCTCTGATAAGAGCAGAGGCGATGGCTTTGCATTTCTATCGTTCCTCAACACTCTCTCACACACACACACACACACACACACACACACACACACACACACACACACACACACACACACAAACACACAAAACGCACAACACACTGCCCTGCCAGACATATGATATAGAAAGCCTTTTGACTTCCATGATAGCTTCTCTACGTTCTGTATTCATCCTTATTATTCGGGCATTCACCATAGTTGTGAGGCGGCCGTCTCCTCAGGAAAAAACAGGAAACAGCTGACATAGAACCCGTGAGTGATGCTCATATGATGCTTATTGATCGCTGGATGCCCCGGGTCTCGCACACAGAGTCAGGGTCGGTGCTTACCCATAACGCTTGTCCTGCAGGGCATTACTACGCGGCAACAGAGGTTATTGTATGACCCGGGACACACATGATCACGGCCATGTGTGAAGCTGATTTATTTTTTGGCAAGATCAGTGCATGTACTATAAAAATAAAAGAGTACATTTTTTTTTTTAATTTTATTTTTCAGGCTATAACAGTAAGAGATAGCGAGCATTAAAAAAAGCAAAATGGGGGCGTCTGCATGAGGAGTCTTATTGACGGATTTCCTCAACAGTCTGACAAAAAGATTTGGAAATAATATCATGGATATTGATTTTCATCCACTTAAAAATATACTGTTAACGTGCACCGTAGATGCAACAGAAAAAAAACGTTTATCAAATGGCATAATAAGAAAACAAAAAATACAAATCTATCTTCAGGTTTTGATACAAATGAAAGGACATGTGAAGAAAGAAAAAAAGAACATTTTAAAAGCCTGTTGAAACAAGTTAAAAGTAAAAATGTTGTGGACGTCATATCTCCCTGGTTGGTGCCTGGGTAAATATAGTGGGGACCACAGCATGAATGGGACCTTGTACATCCTCCTACTCCGTCAAACTAGATGGCTTCTTAATAGAACACACACACACACACACACACACACACACACACACACAGTAAATATACAAGTAGCTGCAGTCACCTTCCCACTCAATCTTATTCTCCCATTTCTGTGCTCTCTCTTGTAGAAATAATGCTCAGGAAACACTCATATCATCATCACTGCATATGCAAAAAGACAGAGAGAGATGCCCGCTGACTGAATGCCCCAGTGGCCTTTCTCAGTGCTGCTTATGTTATCTGGACCCTCAAAAAAGGCCAGTTACAGTGCAATAAATGCATTAAACAATATAAGAGCCAGCCACCACTTTACAGTGAGGGACCATTACTGCAGGTTGGATCTGTTCTGGTGAAGACGTAGCTTTAAACCTCCTTAAATCAGGCTGATTGAGAGGCACACCCAGCCACTTCCTCTTATTGAAGAAACATTGTGCTCCTTCTGACACTTGTCCTTGTGCCTCATTCAAAGCGGTAATCCTAACGCCCAACGTGGCCCTTTGTTACACACATTCAATGTCTCATAAAACACTCTGATTTAGCATGTGGGGGGGGACTGCTGGTGGAGACGGAGTTTTAGGAAAGATAGTCGAGGAAAAGAGGGGGTTGAGTTGTGGGGAGCGAGAAGACGAGTAAGGAAATGCGAGTGAGAGAAGAAGAGGCCGTGAGACACAAAGACATCGTAGAAGAAGAAAAAGAAAAAGTAGTAATGGGGGAAGTGGTGCATGTCTTTTCTGCAAATCTCCTCTTTCACCTCTGCTCTCCTCCAGCTCTCCAGCCAAGGCCAGCCAAGAGACACTTCACCTCGCACCCACACACACATGGAGGCAGAGCCAACACACACACACAGAAACGCTCTCTCTCTCTCTCTCTCTCTCTCTCTCCCGCACGCACGCACACACTCACACAACTGGAATATGAGTATTTAGCCACCCACTCAGAAAAATAAATGGCAAAAGCACAGACATGCACGCCTAACGCACACATGCACATAACTTCAGTGTCAGAGCACATGCACGTTTGACACCAGATACATGGACGTATAGGCATCCATATGCTCTGTGTGCAACGACCCATCAAAGACAGACATGGAAATAATAACAGTCGAGTGTAACGACACACATACACGTTCACTGACTGTGGATAATTTTACACATATGTATCAAATCACTGCCTCCCAGTCACACACGATGGTAAGAAGCAATGCATGTGCACCACATATGCAACACGCCTGTACCCCACTGTGTAAAACAACCGGTGCACACACACACACACACACACACACACACACTCACCACTGTAAGAGTATCACTGTGTTAATAGGCAGATTAGCGCGTTCTGTGATATGCACTGAAGACGATAATATCAACCTCATTTCTTCAGTCAGACAAAACAAAGCCGAGCATGTTATTCCACTAATACGTCTGTCATCATGTCCTCACAGCTAACAGCATGCAGAGGTGTGTATAGGCTGCACTGCACAATAATAAACCAACCAGTATAATTGTAAAATTGATCCAAACAAAAAGTTTAAATGTCACACACGACATGAATACACCAGAAGATATTAAAGAAAAAACGAAATGGAAGGCCCGAAGACAGATTTTAGAAAATCAGAGTATAGCTATATACAGGGTGGTTTTTTTTTGCCAATGATTTGTTTCTTTAATAAAAACAGATATTTTTAACTAATCACAGCACAGTTTTTCTTTTTACTATGGAGGGGGAAAAATTGCATCACCGACTGAAATATATAAATAGGATTTGTGTAACAGTCCCTTACAGTTTTGAATTATTAAAGTTTTCTTTTTCAGGATCTTAAATTTGCAAATGCATGATGTGCGAGAAAGGACAATTGTGCAGGCAAAGATTTTTATTTTTTTATTTGCCAAATGCATGTGAAATGCATGGAAGAATGCAACAACTCAAAATAAACAAATATGAGAAACAGTTTATTATTATTATTATTAAATGTATATTCCTATTATTCTTAATATTATTCTCATTTCAAAATCTGCATTTATTTCTAATGAATATTTCCACATTGTAAACCCTGGTATTGATATGTGGATGCAAGAGCAGTAAAGCCGCTGCACCTCTTCCAGGTCTCGGCCCATCGTCGACCTGTTGCACTTCAAAGGAAGCCGCGCTACAGCACAGTGAAAAGAAAAGGAAAGGAAAAGGCGATTTTAGAGATTTAGCTGGAATACATTCTTTTTGTACTCTCTCTCTCTCTCTCTCTCTCTCTCTCTCTCTCTCTCTCTCTCTCTCTCTCTCTCTCTCTCTCTCTCTCTCTCTTCACCCCTCCTCTCTCTTCTGTGAGCCTGGGTGGCCAAACCAGATCCTCAGGTGGAGTTTAAGGCACTTCTATTTTACGAGCTTTTCTAATCCTTGTGTTGCTCCTTCGTTCCTGCGACTTGAAGCAGAGAAGAAAATATGAATCTAAAAAGAGACGCGGCACGCGGCTGCTGTATTGTGGAGGAATTATCCCTGATGAACCAATTAGGCTCGTAGCATCACTTAACTCCGGGGTTTTTAACTTGCGAGGGTCGATATTCATAGCCACGCATGTACAGCAGCGGGTCAATTAAGGCGCACAATATTATCACTCCGTAATGCCTGGGAAATGATGCAACTCCTAATTAATGTTTGTCTTTTCTTTTTCTTTTTTTCTCCATAAAAACAATTATGAAAGTTCCCTCTTGCATTGTTTTGTAAAATGTGCACCGATTTCTGAGCATTAGGAAGCTGAGAAAACAGGCAGTATTTATCGAATCCATTTCATTGATTTCATTTAAATTGCATGCAGTTCGTGTTGTTTCCTGTTGACACTCGCATGGATTATGAAGCTTGAGAATCTCCTGCTATATTAAGGCCTCTTATGGAAGGTGTAAATTATTGGCTTGCAGTTGTGCCATAATCGCGACGGTTGTTACTTTCGTTAGTTTAGAAAAACCCGCAATAATAAAATGCGATTGAATGTAGATAGTTTATCAATATGCAATCTTTACTAGATTAAACATAATAAAAGGCATTTAATTCACCTTTATTTTTCATTTGTAACAGTATCCCCTCTAGCAAAATATTCGGGGGGAGGGGGGATATTTCATAGTCTTAAAAACGTAAATATGGAAATGGATTAATTTATTAAATCTGAAATAGTTCGAAGTCAGGACTTTAATTTAAAATACAAGAACATGTCTTGAGTTCAGGAATCAATCAAAAAAGGAAATCAATAAATTCTGAGGTGAAATTCGTTCTCGAATTGACATCAATATTTATTTATTTATTTATTCACGCTGGAGAAGACAAGTGCTGCTTTTTTTTTGTTGTTGTTGTTGTTGATTGATTGTGTTATAAAAACACATCGAAGAGACTTTTGCTTTCATCGGTCAGCTGATGTTTTATGCACCGATATGTTCAGACACCTGCTGTAAAGCATGGCCTTATTACGATCGTGGAACGAAAATACCTGCATTTAATTTGACATGTTCTAAGGTCTTGCCTTGTGTGTGTGTGTGTGTGTGTGTGTGTGTGTGTGTGTGTGTGTGTGTGTGTGTGTGTGTGCGTGTGT
This sequence comes from Cyclopterus lumpus, assembly GCF_009769545.1. Lineage (NCBI taxonomy): Eukaryota > Metazoa > Chordata > Actinopteri > Perciformes > Cyclopteridae > Cyclopterus > Cyclopterus lumpus. Next base: position 17,625,898 of record NC_046966.1, read on the forward strand.
GTGCGTGCGTGCGTGCGTGTGTGTTACAAGAAACGTCCGAAGTCTTGCCAAACGTGTGGGCTTGGCGATGCCCTGCTCGTCTCCACATGCCGCGGCTGTCCTCAACGCACCGCGCGCGCAGCTGTTTCGCGTCTCCATCGATCCGATAGAAATATAATTTGGGCTAACAACGATCAACTAGCGCATCCCTCGTGTCACCTGATTGATCTTTAAGGGAGAGAGTGGAGATTTAGAAACACAAGCCCATACCGCATTTCTCTCCTCCAACACCCCAGGGTGCGCCAACCTCGGCAAACACAAAGTCATTATCGGTTAGATTCCAAGAAGGCGAGTCTGTCAAGGAACAGGCTTCCTTCGGAGAATTTATGTCATGCCTACTAAACATGGGAAGATGTCTTATAAGTGGTGCGAGGAAGGATAAATAACAGCGAGTCCCTCGGCTGATTATATTGAAACAACGGTGCGCATTTGTAAAAAGGATTGGGGATGCAAACATGGGGTCCCAGCAGATGATGAGCGCGTGGGGCCCATCCACCTGCTTCACACCGGAGAGAGAGAGGAGGAGCCCTCTCCTCTCCTCTCTGTGCGGCTCTTTCACGTCACCTAGCAGTTTCTTCAGGGCAATGTAAGGATAGGGATTTGTGAAGAAGAAGAAGAAGAAAAAAATTACGATTTGAATGAAAAGTGCAGGGATGCTAGTCATCGAAAGAAATGTATTGTTTGGTATATTCGGATGAGTGAAAAGCAAAAAAAGAACAATATCGGGAAAAGGTGCTTTCAGAAATTTGATGTTTGATAACTTACATAGGGGATATGTTAATATCAACACAGCGGTTTCACCTTCATGATTACACCTCTGGGATAAAAAACAACAACAACAACAACAACAACTATATTTATCGTCAAAGTGACAGAATAAGTTTCTCATCATTTACAACCAGGAGCCGCGGCTGTTGCGCAAGAGCCGCTGTGGTCTGGGTGTGTAACAGCATGTGTATGGTACGGAGAGCCTGCAGGTCCCGCTATGATTAACTGCGACCTAACAACCGTCCTCTATCTGTGTCTCCCCCTCACACACGTGCGCACACACACACACACACACGCACACACACACACACACACACGCTTGCACAAACTCCTCTTCCACTCTCCTTACCTGACATTTATCCCACGAAACCACAACATCCCCCCGTCCCGTAAAAATAACTTTAAAATAATTTTTAAAAAATCAAATAAACAAGAGAGAAATTCAGTGTAACATCCACGATAACAGGCGATAAATGTCGGGATGAATTGTGAACTTTCCCTCAGCCGGTGGAGGCGATCTGTTATCATCATTACTTTTCCAGACGAGCCTGTTTTCATTCGCGGCTCCTCTGCAGTTCTGTAGCCGCGCGATGGGCTTCCTGCCTCGGCCACATGAAGTCAATTATCCGGTCCCAGAGGGGTGCCCCTTCCCGAGTCTTTATCGGCACTGGGGTTACCAAAACACTGCTATTGCTTGCTTTAAAACTCCACACCGCTCATGGACCAATTACGGAGACTTAAGCATGTATGTAACAAATCGGGACATGCGATAATCCATAAAATGCTGAAATAAATGAATTCGGCCTATCTGATATTGTGCACATTTTGCATTAAAATGTGTGTTCTAAAAAAAATACACAAAATGTGGAATTTTTTTTTTTTCATGGGGCAGAAAATGACTCAAATAAAAATAAAAACTACACAATCATACACACACACACACACACATACACACAGCAAACATACATGAATGAAAACACTGTGTGGAACAACGACATTAAGACACAACATCAAACCTGATGTGTTCCAAAAGTGTGAAAAAGTTGCAAAAATGCAATTGCATGTAAGGATTCTTATTTCGAAATATCAAATAACAAAACATTTCCCACATCCCCCCATTACCACCTATAGATTACAAACACACACACACACACACACACACACTGACACACAAACAAACATTCTCTTGACCAAGTAAGAATCACAAAAGCCAATGTTTGATCATAAAGCCAGATAAGAAACATAAAAGTTTAGTCCTTGGCTGCACATGTGGAGCGAGTGAACCGGAGAGGAGGCCGAGAGGGAGAGGATGAAGGGGTGAGGCGGAGCTGACGTACCTGCTGGGACATTCTGTAGAGGAGGTTGCTGTCAGTGCTCTGCTGCTGCCATGTCCCCATGAAGCCCGGCTGCTCAGCACTAGGCGGTCTGGTGCTGAACTGCATGGAGCTTTCGCCTGCTCCCTCAGCGCTGCTGCTAACGATGCTAATGCCACCCAGACCACTTCTCCTGCTGCTGCTGCTGCTGCTACTGTGGCTACTGGCGGGGATGCTCGTGCAAACGCCAGCAGTGGCGGTGGTGGTGGGTCCGTTAGCCTTAGCTGGAGATGGCCCGGGCGGCTCCGGGTCTGTGCTTGGCTCTTGTGGGACGGTGTCGTCGCACTCACTGCCTCTCACATCCAACTCTGCCTCCTTGGACTTAGACCGAGAGAGGGAGAGACAGAGTGGGAGGGCAGGGAGTGTGAAGGAGGAGAGAAGAAGAAGAAAAAAATTTAGTGAAGGTGCATGAGTTCTTTGGGGTTGTCTTGCTTTCTTTTTTTTGGTCTCACTCTGTCCTGCTTCCCCAGAAGGATAACAGTGAGAGGAGAGTTGAGGGAGTAGATGTGTGTGTGAGGTTTCTTGGCAGCTTTGATGGCAGACTAGTGTGTGTGGAGTTAATTCTCAAGAAGAGAGAAAGAAAAAAGGGCTTGCACTGAATTTCCTTGGGGGCCTCGTCTTGGACAGGGCAAGATGAGCGGAGAACTGGAGGTGAGGAAGGATGAGGATGAGGAGAAGGATGGAGGTGAGGAGGGGGGCTGATGAGAAGGAGAGCAAGAATGGAGTAAAATTTTAAAAAAGACGGGGTGTATGGGAATTAGATGTTTCCCGTGGCCTCAGTTTTTGCTTTAATCCATCTGTCAGTCATTGCGTTGGACATGGACTCAACACAAATGCAAACACCTACATGCAAACACACAATCTAACACATTGCCCTACAATACCTCTAATATTAAAGACATTTCCAAAGAATAGGGGAGAAAAAAGTTGAAGAACCTGGGAGCTGCCATCAGCACTCAGCACTAAACACATGTACACATAAGGACATCAAAAACATTTTTAAAAATCCATGTATTTTTTTTTCTCATATCATAAATTAAGCTTGAATATAAAATGTATACTATATTGAAACAGAAACCAAATGTGAAACAGTTTCACACAAAATCTGTGTTAACATTTTTTTTTTAAAGAATTTTTTTTAAAAAGTAAACAAACAAAAAAAGATCATCTAAATACAAAAAAGTCCCATGAAAAGCGCCACACAGCTAAGGCAAGAGCGCATAAAATGCATGAATGTCTCTTACCATCAATTCTGTGCCTGTCCCAGCAAAGTGAAGATGAGGTGTGGGAGTGAGCCACCAGCTATCCCTGCCTCGCTCTTCTCTCTCTCTCTCTCTCTCTCTCTCCCTCTCGGAGATCGTGTCCCTCTCTCGACGTCCGTGCCGCCGGTCCTCTCTCTTTTCCTCTCTCCCTCTCTCCCTCTCTCTCTCTCTCTGTACTCCGCTGCCGCCGCTGAGGAACTGGACTGAGCGCCTATGTGTGTGTGCGCGAGAGAGCGAGAGCGAGAGCATGTGGGAGCGAGCGAGCGAGCGAGCGAGTGTGTGTGTCGGGCCGGTGCAGGCTCAACTGAGTCAACTGTGCCGCTCCACTCTGAGATGCTCAGTGACATCGCGCTGCACGCTTCCTCACACACACACACACACACGCGCGCGCGCGCGCACACACACACACCCCTCCTCTGCTAAGGGGAGGAAGGTGGGGGCAAGCGCCATCGCAGAGCAGGAGAAGGTGGGGGGAGCGTTTGTCCCCCTGCCTTATTACCATTTGCGCTTCAAGCGGCCGGCACGTCTCAGAGCAACTTACTTCCCCTGAGGGACCATCCCGCTACACACACACACACACGCACACACGTGTCCACACGTACACGCACGCGCGCGCGCACACACACACACACACACAGAAACAAACACTTGCACACACGGTGCTTAGCAGCAAAAGAGCATTTTACTTTGAAAAATATATATATATCTTGAACAAAAAGCATAAACGTTACAAGCACGTTGTTAAGTATTTGTTTCTTTGTTTAAAAAATGAGGAAAAGCAGACATGTTCTGTAATAACTAGTGAAAATAGCTTGACAGCAATAGAAAATAAACAAACAAAAATAAACAAGAAAATATCAATTCATCGGCAAAAAAATCTGGTGCCTTTGTTTGATTTTCTCCCACTCTAATGAAAGACTAATGGAACGCAGGCAATCTGCCACCAGCATGCATACGAACACACACACACACACACACACACACACACACACACACACACGCACACACACAGGAAACCCCCTCCCGCGGAGGCTCTCAGATTTTAATTAAGAAAAAAATGAGGAAGAGGTTCCATTTTAGCCAAATTGGTCCCCACAGCCGCAAAGGTAAGGGAATAAAATGAGGGATGGAGGAGTAAAGGGAGGTAGACATAGAGAAAAAGACACACAGGAGGATAAAACTAAAAAAGAAAAAAAAAGAGGAAGGAGATCTATGCTCCCTTTGACACAGCACAGGACATGTCTCAAACAATGAAGACAGCCCCCCCCCCCCCCCCCACACCTCCTTTTAAATCTCCCATCTCCTCCTCTCCACGAGTCTCCTCACCACCATCATTAGAGGAATGACAGACCAGGTGCCCCAGTCCACAGCGAGCGGGAGATGTCACTCTCTCCGCTGCCGAGGAACAAAAGAGAGCGCGACAGAGAGAGAACTTCTACATTAAATGGCTTCTGATGAATTAAGTCACTTCACATCTTGTGGTAAATTGCTGCAGACAGGTGCTTGGTTTTTCTGTTAAAAGCCTTTTGTACGATGTACTAATGGCAGTATACTGTTAACCTTTGCTGAATTTATCACACCGGTGCTGTGATGTTCATGGGATTTCTGAGAGAAAAGTACACACTGTGTGTCCTACCACTTTGAAAATGTGTAATTGTGTTTTTGTCTCAAGCTCAATTTACATCTCCTCCCATGCCTACATCTTAGTCCTTTGCTTTTGTCTCCTGTGCTGTTTTTTCTACTCTTCTAGGTCTCTTTACCTTGCTGTCCCCCCCCCCCCCCCCCCCCTCCCCTTTTTATATATCTGTGGCATAGTGGCCTGCGCCTTGTCAGAAGCCAGAAGCAGCCTTGTCGTAAAAGGCGTAATGTGTCACCTCCTTTCCATGTACTGTACACGCCGCTTAGCAACTTATTGAAAAGGTAATGCACGAGGCTTAGGCTAATTATATTAAAGGGACAATTTAGCGGCTACGGTTCTTTTTTGTTATCCAGCTCCTGCTTCCTCCCCTCCCTCGCTCGCTTCCTCCCTCCCTCTTGCCTGTAAATGTGCGAGTCTGTGGGTTTCTTCGAGTGGCACTCAGTGTTTCAAGTCAAGCTGGTGGCTCAGCTTCTGACCCGGCTGGTTAATGGCTGTTATTTGTGGGAGGGAGGAATGGACTCTGCCAATATTGCTCAGGCTGCCTCTTTTTCTTCTCCCCCCCCCACCCCCCCACCCCCACCCACCACACACACACACCTCTGCTGATGGTAATGGCCGTGATGACAGAGGAAACGAGATGGAGACACAGAAGTAAAAATACGGAGATGGAGACATTTTAAAGGGAAAGAAGGAAATAGAAAGATAAAAATAAATGCTAGGAAGTAAGAATGAGGGTAGAACAAAAATTGATGCAGGAGATTTGCAGGCTGCTTTATTAAAACTATTATTGCGCAGGACTTTAGAATTCCCCCCGGGCCAGGGGTCCATGTCGAAGCCCATATAATTAACTAGAGGCTCAGCTACGGATCAATTACCAGACAAGCAAGTGATAGCCGAATCAATGGAAGATCATCAGGCTCGTTATCAGTGTTGCAACTCATTAGAGGAAAAGTGAGGTAGAGAAAGAGCGAAAGGAAAAAAGGTGTGCGTGTGTGTGTGGGGGGGTGTAAGAGGGGAGGTCAGGGTCGGTGGCAGTTTGTTTGCCCCAAAGGCTGACGGCTGTGGGTTGGATACTGGTGTGTGATGGTGTGATGTGCTGTAGTCCTTCTTAGCAGCCTGTGACCAGTGACAAGGGGCAGTCTGCTCTGTAGCAATAGTCACTGAGGCTTGTATGGATCAATACATGTGTGTGCACGAGGTTAAAGCTCCGCCATTGCATCCTTATTCCCCGGCGACTCACACGTTCAGTCTGGGGCACAATCCAAGCAGTCAGAAGTGGATTGTTCAGATTGAAGAGTCGCAGAGCAAAGCCAGAGTCAGAATTGGAGGAATATGTTACCTAAATGTATAAATTACCCTCATCTGGGAAATGCTGATGTCTGTGAGATTATTCCATGGCTCTGTAGAGAGCAGATATGTGAAAAGAGATAGGTATAGTTCATTTGATTTGATTCTGTTAAAGACATACGCACTACACATTTGTCCAAATATTCACAAGACATAAACATTTTTTTAAAAAAAGATCAACAAATCGTTACAATAAGGGGACAAGAAACTGTCAGACTGTCCGTAAGACATGCAGCATGATCCAGCGCACAGGTGCACAGTACAGTACTCGATGCTTTGACAAAAGTATGTTGAATAATCAATTCTGCACTGAATGACGACTTGAGATTTCACACATTTTTAAAATGATTTTTATTAAAAAATAATCTCGAGAGATCCTCTGAAGTGGCTATCACTATATTTGTTTGTAAAAGAGTGAAGTAAAAATATTTTTTCACCTCCCATTCGGGGAGATAAAACATATAGGAGTTAATGAGTAAATCCTTCCTTCCTTGCTGCCTTCCTTCCTTCCCTTCATATATTGTGGTTCTTTCCAGAACAGAAAACTTGCTTTAAAATCTGATTGTACAATACAATGAGCTCTGTATATGTGTACAATATGAGAACAACTTCTCCTCTGGGCATAGGATGATGAATCTTTAAACTTTAATTTTTAACAATCCTAATAATTAAATACAAAATATTTTTGCTAATTTGGTGTGAATGGATATAATATGCGTCACTCAAAGGAATTTCCTATACTTAAAATGACCATTGTATATCAATTACTTACTGTCTGTTTCCTTAAATTCTTGAAGAACCGTTTCATGCACGCGGTTCTCATGCATTTTATCTTCAAGAATAGTGGCGCCAGTGTCGAAAAGAGTAATTGCTATAAAAAAAGCTTGTGGGACTTTTATAAACATTTTTTAATATAATTTTGCCGTTGTTAAACCCGGATCCCATATACTTCAATGCATCATGGATTCATTCAGTTTTCAAATATTCTTTCCTTCGTGGCGGCAGCAAGAAAAAAAAAGTTTTCTTCAAGAATTCAAGGCGAGTAATTGATAAGCAAGTGGTCATTTTGTGGGTGAAGTATTTCTTTAAGTATACAAGTCATACAAGAAAAACCTGTGAGCGTGTTTCAGAAGGCGCCCTCCTCCGTCACTTAGCCCATATTATTCTACCCATCAAACCTCTTAGCACTGCCTGTTTTTTCCCAAACTTTGACATCTAATGGGTCCAATAGCCCAGAAATTAGGTGCGACCGCTCTGAGTTGTTAGACTGTTCTCAAGAGAACCAATTCCCCTCTCTACGCGCTCCTAATTCTTGGGAGGAAAAGTACCTTACTTTTCACTTTCTATGTAAAGTGAGAAACAGCGAGTACAAAAAAGATGCAAAAATCATCAACAAGTCATAATTAAGATGATTGACTTTTGTGCTAGCGTTCTGCGTTTTCACTTCTGTTCTTTTTTCCGTGGAATGAACTCACACCTGAGCAAAAATCGAACTGAAATTGGCCTTTTAGACACTAAAACAAGGGCAAATCGAGGACAGAAGCAGGCGGAGAAGAGAGTGGAACAACATAATGTGTGCAGTGATAGTGATTATGTGCCAGCAGAAAACAAATGATTAAGGCCAGTAGAAAAAGGTTGAGTGAGTTTCTCTCTGCTGGGGAGGATGCTCCCCGAACGCAGCGAGAGAACACTGGTTCACTTTGGGTTGCAACGCGAAAAAAGGAACATCCAGAGTTCACAGTCTGCATGTGACAAGGAATGGCGTGTCGATCAGATGGCACAGGGATAGAACTGTCACTGTTCTGCCTCCACTGAAGGGCCACAAGACATCATATGACACGGACAGGAACAGCCCTCCACTTGTGATAACAGCAGAGAGACACACAGAGAGACAGTCGGGTTGGGGGGGGGGGGGCACCGAAAGGTCTTAGAGGAAACGAGAGAGAGCCACATGATGGTCTGGGTCACTGATCACTGCAAGCTGGCCTCCGCTAATAAGTGCACCTTTGTGAGAAGACAAGAAGGGCAAAAAAAAAAAAAAGACAGCGGCATTTGCTTTTTCCTCAAGTCTCAGGAGTTATTTAAACATTTTGAACTGTATCTGTGGTAACGAAGGTTAATGACTGAGAGCCCAATCTGCTTATGCCTATTTGTCAATTCATGACCTAATGACACATGTTGTGTATAAAGTGCTCCACATGCTGGGTTTGTTTCTGCCAAGAGGTGAAGACTCCACTCATGGGAGGTTAGGAGACAAAAGTACTTTTTTTTTTTTTTTTTTAACACAGACGCTGTCTAGCCATGCACACACACACACACACACACACACACACACACACACACACACACACACACACACACAAACACACACACTACACATCAGCACCTCTGACCCTGCAGGCACCGAGCTGACCAGATCATTGTTCTTCACTCCAAATTACAGCAAATCCTACAGCAACCGACTGGCCTCCCTTACTTTACCTTTACTGCACTCCATTTTCACTACACTCACTCACACACACACACACACACACACACACACACACACACACACACACACACACACACACACACACACACACACACACACACACACACACACACACACACACACACACAGGCTATCCGTTACTCCCAAAATAACACGTCCCATAACATATTTCACGTGAATCTTGTAGAGAATTGAATCGGGCTGCAACTGAATATTTTCTCAATTATTGGTACAATCGTTTCTTTTATAAAATGTCAGACAATTATTAAAGATCACATCACAAAAAAACCCAGAGCCCAAGGTTTTGTCCTCCCCCAGTCCAAAGCACATAGACATCTAATTTACTAGACGGGAAATATTTGGCCAGCAAAAATCAGAAGCTGGAAACAGTGAATAATTGGAATAGCTGCTTAAAAAATAATGTCCACAATTGATTGTTCAACTTAATTGTATACCTGAAGAAGGTAGCTTCTCAATTTACAGCCTGCAAATAACCGAAATATGTTGTGCAGCTTGTTATAAGTCCCCATGAAATAAAAACAGTCTTAATAAAAGTGCCTTTCAGTGTTTTAATTTTACTGGCAGCATTTACAGTACGAAGCTAAATATAGACATCTCCGAAGATATGTTTGCGTATTGCCAGTCAATCCAACATGGACTCCACAGACTGACCTTTACTCAGCAAAAGTTTTAAGACCACTACAGAATCCTGATTTTCCCACTAGGTTTTACAGCTAAAGTTTGACGAAATGTAACTTTAACCCAAATACACTGACCCCCACAATGGGATTCTGACATCAATAGGAGGTGGGCTTTATGATGGAGACAATTTTACGGCACAGTAGAATGGAGTTAAAGTTCATTTCTGCATCTCTGAATTTCAGGAGTTCTGTAACTTGACTCCAGATCCCACCAGGACTTGAGAGGAAGATTTTAAACATGGCAGAACATTTCGGAGGAGAGGAAATTAATATCGGCATTGTTTACATTCTGCTTCAGTCTGTAGAATCCTCGCTCGCTGCTCTTCATTTTCTGCTCTCCCTGGTTCAAAGTTACTGTGTGAAACCCCAGTAAAGGTGTGGAGCATCAGGGAAAGGGTTACAAAGCGTTTGAGCCTGGAGGTGGAGGGATATCGTGCGAGAAGAGGAAGACGTGAAAGAAGTGGTTCAGTTCCGTCAAGTGTCTATTGCTTTTTCTCCCTCTTATTTCCTCCTCTAACTCCATATACATCCACACTCACACTTGGATAATTCTCTTCTAATCATCTCTAGTTCTCCTGCTCTTCCACCCTCATTTACTTCCCTCATGTCTCCCTCCCCTTCTACGCTCTCTCTCGCCTCACCTCATCAGACAGGCCTCCACCTCACCCCTCCGCTGCCTCCATCCCCTCGCTCCTGTCCTCTCTCACTGACCCGTGCTCCCCCCCAGTCACAGGGCGTTGTGTCTCTACCTGCCAGGCTCCCTGACAGCCCCACGTCCCCCCCTCACCCCCTGAGAGGAGACCGCCTGCCCATCCGGAACGCTGCTGTGGCAACCCTGCCAGCGCCCCCATTGTAAAGGCCCCCCCGCCCACCACCAACCCCATCTACACCAAACTCAGCACAGAGAGTTTGACAAAGTCCTTCTCCTCTCTTTGCTAACTTCCCATCCCTACGTCTCTCATTATTTTGTTTTTACTCTTCGTGTCTCACGACGCCCCCCCCCCCCCCCCCCCACCCTCCCCCCCCCCCCCTCCAGAACTGTTGGCTTGAGGATTGCTGTTTGTGTTGTGGTGGGGCAAAATACTGACAGGAAATACATCACCAGGAAAATTGACCGTTGCGGCTCAAAAAGCAGACATTTATTTGTGGAAATTACATTTGATAATGTGAGTATTATGTTGTATTATATTCGAGGACAGAGAGTGCCGCATTATGGGTTGTTTGTAGCTTTAATGTTGCTCGGTTAATAGGTTTTCTTCTGATCCTTACTGTGTCTTTTAGAGTTAGTCATCCCTAAAGTGTTTTTGTGGCCTGCTTTAAACTAAGGGAGTTTCTGATGGCCAAACATCTCGCTTAACCATTACATTTATATATTACAAAAAGAGCAGAACTTTGACTCCAGTCTGAATCCAGGCTCTGGCAAACACACTTTGATTACGTTTAGTAAAGGTGTGATTTCAGTTTAATGTTAAGTTGCTGCCCACTTTTCAGTATTGAACCACGGCATGATCTTTCCCTAACCTCACTCAAGTATAGAGCTGAAACATAAAAAACTATTCAAGCTGACATTGTATTGCAAGACCACATATTTTGGCAGAAAACTAACGAAATTTGTCCGTGAATACTTTTCTGATAAATTTAGTAACAACATTTTGTCATGAAGATTTCTTCACTATGCTATTAAAAAATGTAAACTGGCCGGCATTACGTCTCCTTAAAAACATATTTGCTGTTGCTGTATTGCTCTAATTTCTCAGAGACAGGCTTGTGTGGGCTTACGTAACTTGCTGAGTCGCCAAGTAGGAAATCAATTCCAAAGCTTGGGACCAAACCGTCTGTCGTGCAGCCAGGAAGTACTTGTGTCACACAATTTAAGCTCAAAAGGACAGTCTGAAATAAATTAAGCAGCTACACATTTTTTTAAGTTTGACATTTTTTACAAGAAAAGAAGAGAATAAGCTCGAGCCCTCTCAGGGAAACATTCCCAAGAGGATAAGCTTTTTTCCAAAACCAGATGTTGGAAAAAGGGGAGTTGTCTTATGGTCGGAGGTCATCTTAAATTTGGTCTAATACGGCATGTGAAATTACTAATTTATGTTTAATTGAGACCAAATCCAACCAAACAGGGATGTAGCAGTCTGGATATGACTGTGTGTCTAAATGTTCCCAGAGAGGTCATCAGTAACCAGCTGTGTCTCTGCTCAGTGGTGAGGTAGTGAAGTAATGGCAATCCTCTGTGAGTAACAAGGAAGTACACGACTGCTTTTGATAAAGAAATTAAAAGTTGAATGATCTCACAAAAAGTTGAGAGGCGTGTGTACCATCGAAAACAAATGCTGAGCTGAGAGGGAGGTGGGAACAAAAAAAAAATCCCCAAAAACATGTGGGTTACATTAGCCAGGGGAGTCTTTTATTCATGGCACACACATGACAAGAAGCCTAACCGCTAACAACACGACAAACACACAAACACTTGTGACTCTCGCCTGCCAAACAAAACTCACAAATAAATGTAACACAAATCACCCCATGGTAGTAAAACCACTTAGCGAACACGCAACAAAGTTTTCCGATTGGGACTTCACTTGCAAGGAAAAATAATTCAATCTATTTTTTTTTTTATTCTTTAACTTCTGCATGCACCGAATCTAAAAAAGTTTTTTTTTTAAAGTCATAGTATCTTCTTTTCCAGTGAGCCCAAGGAGAGGTTGTAAGTGCAATGCCCTCCTCCACACTTCTTGTAATTGAACACTATCCAACAGCACAGGCACAAATATGCTTAGTGAATGCAGAAAGCAGAAACAAAATATATGAAGAAATGATTATTATTCCACCATCGGGTATCAATTACAAAGAAGAGGGGGGGGGGGGGGTTAAGTGAACATCAAGTCATATTAAAGTATATAGGAGGCCACTGGCATTGAAAGCTCTTGTGTATTAACACACATTCTTACACGTGGCCAAGTTACATTATTTGATTATTACAACCCGTAGCCACAGGTTTGGCGTGCAGGCTTTGAGTTCCCCCTCTCGCCATAGAACCACTTCCACAGAGAACAAGAACCTATTAGTCTGAAAACTGTGATGAGAGAGAAAAAAAGAAATGTCTACATCTGGCATGCACAGGGGCCAGAAACCCAGCTGTGTGTGTGTGTGTGTGTGTGTGTGTGTGTGTGTGTGTGTGTGTGTGTGTGTGTGTGTAAAGCATGGGCGTATATTCCATCTCACGTGTCTGCGTGGCATTGCTTCAATACAGAAGACAGATTTCATGACAGGACGATAGTAAGGTTCTGCGTAACAAACCAGCATTGTAAAAATGTTGATTAAAAAAATATTGGATGCTGTTTCATTATCTTGCAGTCACTCATAAATCACCTCATGCTCTTACAGTTCTTGTCCGTTTGTGAGCGTTTACGTTCACTCAGCTGTCCTCTCGCAGTCAGTCTCTCGCTCTCACTTTGTCCTCACTAACCACCACACCGGGTTCTGTCACCTGTGTCTGCTCGTTCTCTCACTCCCTGAGAGGCAGAGCGATGGCCACCGCATTTCCAGAGGCAAGACATAAAGGGCTGTGAATGGATGGATGGATGGCGAAGCGGGACGAAACCAACGACTAAATTATTAAGTGACATTTTGCTTCGCTTTGAGACTCACAGACACACTCGAAAGGCAAGCGGGTGAACGCATTAGAACAGTTAGCCCCCTGAATGCACCCGACAACTCGACTACACGCTAATTCACGTCAAAATCATCAAACCAGGCCCGGGGCTCTTAAAATTTTTACGCTACCGCTTGAAGGGACGTCGTGGAGCGAAGCCTCGGAGGCTTTCTGAGAGTGAGTGGCCCTGTCATCGCAGCCATCGCTGCCAATAAATAAGTAAATATGGGAGTGGAGTGGCTAAGTAGCGATGCCGCAGAGTTGACAGCACCCATTCACTGTGAGTTTGTGCCCCTGTGTGAACACCAGCGAGGAGGTATTCGCACCTGTGCGTGTCCTTTCCCAACCTCTGACCAGCTCCAGGGGGGGGGCTCGCTCTCGCCACCATCTCCCCAGCTAGAATGTGCCAAAGTGGGGCTTCATTCACTTAAATTCCAACTGGCCTTGATTTCCTGTAGACAAGCCTGGAGCACACTGGGACAGTTTGGTCTAATTTGGCACATAAGAAGACAGGATGATGGGCCATTTGGCCACCATGGACCCAGGCTCTATGGTTAGGTCTAACAGGGAGAGGAGCCCAGCCACTAAGTTCTTTGTTTGGGGGGAGGGGGCAGCAGAATTACGCAGCTGAGTTCCTCTATCCAGGTTCACTCTTCAAGTGTAATTGTCTCTTTCGGATACAAGACACGGGATATTACACATTAGTTTGTTGCAAAAATAGAAGAAAGAAAACTACATTCCTGTCGGCAGGAAAGAAATATGTCTTTGCACGTTGCTGCAAATCAAGGATACGTTGAATATCGACGTTTTTATATTCGGTCATAGCAAGTGACCTAGTATTATATTGAGTGACCGTTATTGAAAGTTATGTGATATGAAAACAAGTTTAGCAAGCGAGACCACTCAGGGCAGGTGGGAGGCTGGTGGACACTCTTTAAGCCCTGAGTAAAACATGCAACGGTTAATTTAGACTTATTACATAGCGATTTTACGTTGTAATACTTGTTATGTAACGTTACGTAAGAAAGTCTGCTTTGGGCGGTTGTTATTTATTCACGTTATAATTGTTACGTTACTTCATTACGTCATTATTTGAACACAACCGGTGACCTTTTTGTCTTACCTTAACAAAGTACTTTTGTTGCCTAAACCGAACCAATCGTTTCACAATGTTAACCACGCGGCGTTGTGCATCGTGCATTTCTGCAAGCGTGACAAGAGGCTGATATGAACCTTATTTTTGCTCCAGAAACGTTGGCATTCAATGCATCTGCGGTACAATGTCAAAAAGAATGTCATGATAGAGTTGAATATCATTTAGTTTAACAGTATTGAGCCCTGTCAAAGGTTCAAAGCAACTATTTTGTACAGTATACAATAGCTCAAACAAATGAATGGCCTCCATTGTATTGGAAGTGTGATGGATATTTAAACCCTTGGACAAATAAAACCAAAACTCTCTACATTGCAATGTACACAAATAATAGTTTTAGGTTTTTGTATCATTGTTATTTGGGTAAACCTATCCTTTAAGGAGTGAGGTGAGTGTACTTCTTCCCAGCAGCACTTCTAAAACAACACAATGAGGCAGACCCATAAGTACACAAACATGTATTACTTGAAGCGAGAACATTCTTAAAAACAAATGTGTTTTGCTGTCTGTTTTTCGGATAATAAGACAGTAATGGAACAAATTAAGATTGTTCTTTATAGCATTCAATCTTCATGCCATCATTTGGCTAAATGACAGCGACCACCAGCAGACAGCGCAGGCAGTCTGACCTAACATCTCAATGCACCGGCACAGTGATACTTAAGCAACTGTAAAGAGAGTTTGTGGGCCCATAAATGTGCTCACAGTCTGAATGTATCTGTTTCTGTGTGTGTTTGTGTATGTGTGTGCACGCGTGTCTATCTGTGGGTACGGTACGCTCATTGTAAAGCCGGCTAATTGCAGTTGAGACTCCTTTAATTAACACAAAGAGAGGTCTCCGGGGTACGTATGGGCACTGTGAGTGTGTCACGAGTTTATATCGAGCCAACTTGTGGGACACAACAGCCTAATCAGAGCCTTTTAAGTTCTGCCATGCTTACACTGGAGGATTAACTGAAGACACACTTTAGTCGTGGAAAATGAGACAACCGAGGATCGTGTTGGTCTGGCTGACAAAACAAGCACGGCATAAAAAAAATAAATAAAAAAACTCAAATGTGCTTATAAAACTAACACTTTGAACTAAGTACACAGTACCGCTGACAATAACAAGTGCTGTGTTTTAAGGTTGTAATGGCTTTGCTCAACTGTAAACAAGATGGTTGCCCTGCCGTTGTTGTTTGCAGACTGGTGGTTTGTGTATGGCAATGGATGCCACAAGAGACATGACACAGGATATGCCTCAATCTTTCTCTCTTCCCTTTGTCCACCCACCTCCCGTCTTCATTTGCTCACTCGTTTCTCCTCTCTCTTTAAAAAGAACTTCCTCTCTTTTTATTATTCCTGCCAATTTGGACAGGCGCCCTGGTCAAAGACAGATTACACTAAGTCGCATATCAAACCTAATCAATCTTCAGCCCCTGGAAGGCATCACTCTCTCAATGAATAATTACAGCAATCCAGTTATGAGCTGCCACTGCCAAAATGTTGCCACCACCATCTTTTAGGATGCTGGACCCCCCTGGTTGATTAACCAATGAACTTTGAGGGGGAAGTTTGTGAGTGAGTGTGTGTCCAAGGACAAAAGTGCAGAGGAAAGACGAGACCAACATCCGGTGATGACGAGTGTAAGTGTGTTCCCTCTGAGAATAAATCAAGTCAGGTGAACTACTTTAAGTGCAAGTGGCACCTCGGGTATGCAGAGGTTGGAGAGCTGATGTGTGTGCAGGATGAGAGTGATCAGGAGAGTGTTTTCATCCAGGATTTAGTCTGGCATGCTAGTAGTCAAACTAAGGCCAAACTTAATTTGGCTTCCTTGTGTTTTTCCTACAGCTGTCTTACAATACGCTACCCTCTGGTGCTAACACTCACACAGGCACACAAACGCACACAACAAGATAAAGATGATTAAAAAGGTGAGGAAGGGAGGTGGTGAGAAGAGGGAGAAAAAGATTAAAAGACAGGTAGAGCGAGAGAAGGGGGAGCGGAATGAATGATGAATGAACAAATCATCCTGATGGTTAGAGCGCTGCTAACAGCGGGCAGAAGATGCTCCAGTCATACGCTGTCAGTCAGTCATTCAGCCGGTAAAATGTGATGTATGAAAGGGTATGTGTGTCATACAAGACACGGTTCTTTTATCAAGAGGCACGTTGAGTGAAAAATATTGAGGGGAAAATTGACAAGAAACTGCTTTTCTTTCACACGAGGGAGGGAAGCCACTGTGCTGTGCATGAGAGGAAGTGGTGGAAGAAGGAGTGAGTGCAGCTGTATTGAGCGGAGGAGGGTGTCATTTAGAAAGTGGCTGGCTCAGCAATGGCCATTAGTAGCGCAGTGACACAGTGGACCGTCAAGCAAACAGATAGACGGGCGGAGTAACCGGAGTGGAGGTGGGCCCACATGCAGGCAGGAGAACAGATGAATCGGTTTACAGGTTGAAATTACACTAGCGATTGCTTTCATTAATTATCTTCTTTTTCTTTTTTTTTACTAGTGATCGATTCCTCATTAAGTCTAAGAAGTGTTTTTTACTTCGATAAATTTGATGAATTGATTATCAATACTTATGATGATACATTTTCTGAGTTTCCACTAATTGATTTAGAACATTTGCATATTAACAGGTGACAAAGTTGATTTTGAAATATTACATATATTCAGAAAAATGTGATTCTTGTATATATAGATAGGCTAAAATTAAATTAGCAATTTATGTACCGTTTCTGAGGCTATTGCATAATCACCCTGGCACCGGGCTCTGCGGACTGCACGCCGCGAAAGAGCTTTCTACGGGGCAATCCAGCCGACAGGATTTACATTGCACAGCTCCCCCTGGAGCCACAAAAGGCTTTATTCTAATTATTTTCACTTATGCAGATTTACTCCCCAAGACCGGAAAACAGACTTCGATGTGTTAAATCAGCGCAATTCCCCTTCAAAAAAATGAACGTTTTACAATAGAAGCTCCAAAACTGTAACTCTATTGAAATGACTTCATGAAATACATGGGAGGATACCAATATGTATACTATTTCAGGTTATCTGATATTGTAATCCAAGGAAGCCTCTTATGACATTATGGTGAAATACTAGCTGCCTAATACTGGAATAATACAGCCGCTCTGAAAACCACAAACTATCCAGCGCCGCACCACAAATAGCTATGATTTCAGTCAGAATCGAGTGAAAGAGAGAGAAGGAGTATACAGAGATGGAGAGACAAAACTGAGAATTCCTCAAGCCTGTGAAATTCCTCAGACGGCAGAACTAGCAGTGAAGGCTAAACACTCCGGAGTCTGGGTGTTGGCAGACACAAAACACCGCCACAGCGTGAAATCTGAAGCTTCAAAATGTACCAATCGCAACCCTGGGCAGGACTTGAATCACCAATCACGAGTCTCAGCTCAACTTTAAGCACCAATCCTAACCAGCATCATACAGTAAGGAGATAAGTACTGATCTGATGAGATAAGCTTGACCTGTGATATATATCTAACACTGTGACAGATTATTTAACATCAAACGCCACATGCTCGTGGCTCTTATGTGCGTTATACATAACAGAGACACTCCAGCTCTCCATTTTTGTCCAGCAATCTGACTAAATGACTCTGAGGTTAAACGCTACAACCATGCTTTATTTATTTGCCTGAAAGACAATCATAGCGTTCCCTTCAATTTCCCAGCGGTCTAGCTACCAGAGAGCCTTTTTCTGGGGGACAGTGTGGTCCTGCTGGAGCGGCAGGAATCCACAAACAGAGGGGGCAAACCAAGGTTACCGAGACAGAGGGTCCAGGCACGCTCCCAAAACGAGGCAGGCGGCGACGCAGCCGGCACAATCTGGGGTCCTTCTGCTGACTGGCCACGCTAGGACTCATGGGAAGGGAATGCAAGACCCCCGTCCCCGGCCAAGTTTGGAGGAGTGTGGAGTGAGAGACAAACTGTTTGAAGAGGACGGGGTTTAGCACATGAGAGCGCTGCGTGTGTGCGTGTGTAAAAAAAAAAAAACCTTGACGAGTAAACTCTGGCTGCCGTCACTCGTCACTTCTTTGTGTTGGAAAAAGACCGCCTTGCCACACCCCGCAGTATAAGCCGTACAGGCCAAGTCTTCTCCCGTTCCAACGAGGAGACATTAAGGCAAGAGTAATCATTTTGGACGCAAGCTGCCAATTTAGTCTGAACTTATTTATCTCATTTAGAGTCAGTTTGGAGGGTTATACACATGGCAAATGCCGACTTCTCAGTTCCCACAGACGGTGGACGAGAGACCGCTGGCAGCGCTGACGATATTCCTCCATTGAGCTTTTCTTTACTGTAACAAGAGAGGGGGTGACAACGGTTTGCCAAACCCTGACAACTGCAATCCTGTCACTGCTCGCTGCCAGTTTCTCTGCAGGCTTTTTTTCCCTTCTTTTTCACTGGATGCTTTACCACTAATTCAATTTCTTCTGGTGTTTCAAGCATTACATTCTAAATCAGGATGTCCTGAAAAAGCAAGCTTACCTTATCAAACAAAGTCGCATGCACACACTTACACACACACACACACACACGCAGTGTGTATGAGGAGGACAGCGGCCACCGTAGCAGCTCGCCTCCCCACAAACCACATGATGCGAGGACCCCCCAAAAAGCCATATCCTACACAGCTCTGGCTACGCATACTAACTAGCCAGCGCAGCACCCAAAGGGGGTACAGTAATGCAACTGGAGATGGCCTCTCTTTTCATGAGAGCATGCACACATGTAAGCACAGACAGACATGAGGTTTAGTCTAATTAGCGCTGGTATTTTCAGGGCTTGTTTGCACAAATTGGAATTGTGTGATGTGAATTCAAATATGGCTGGGGTTTTTGTTCCCAATAAAAAAATGGAATGGGGATTTCACCTTGTCCCTTTGTTGGGGCTCACACTAAAGTAATTTAGTCCAGAGAGAGGTAGTAAAAAAGACAGAGGGAGAAAAAGAGACATGGAGAGACAGAAAGGGAAAGGGGGAGGAGGGAGATGCATTCCGTTTGGCCCAGAGTGAGAGGCACTGTGGGTGTCTGAGGGCCCTCGCTGCAAGTAATTGCTTCCATATAGGACCCAGCCATGGTCACACACATACACACACACATGTGCACGCATACACAGTCCAAAATGTACAAGCAGATACTTATCTATAAATATCCACCGATCGGAAAGAAATGATAAAACTGTAATTTACGGTACGTGAAAGTACACTAAAAGTTTGCGTTTATTTAATCACTGGATCCGGTTGTCATAGAATGAGTCATGAAATGAATGAAGTGGAGGCCACGGAGCTGCTGCAGGAGGTGATGAGGCACCGTAACAGATTACCAGTATGAGATGGGACAATAGAGCATTAAATTCCCCTGACATTAAGTCAATCAACAGAGATTATTGATACATATATATTTTACATTTTGTATGAAGAATATTGAATCTGGCTTGGTGTCCTTGGCTATATAGTTGCTGTTCATGGTCACCAGTGTTTGCCTGTGATCTGTTTGGTCTAGTGCCTACCTGTAAACCAAATTTGAGTTTGATAATAATGATAATAATGAAGCTAAAGAGTGTCGAAGTTCTTTCTCAAAACCATAACAACATTCGGTACTTATTACTTTCTATTTCATTTTCTAAGTCTAAAACAAATGTACCAGTGGATCAAAATTAAACACTGAACAAAACATGACCTGCAGTGATGTTCTTGTCTTTATGGGATGTAAACTCAAACCAAAGACAGAAGCTCAACTTTTCTCAAACATTCTCCTCCGCCAGTCAACGTCTCTCTTTTCAGAGCTTTTCTGTCTCCTGTTGCTTACGGCGGTTGTTGCTATGGCAACGGTTAACCTCAGCAGGTGTAGATTAATGTATTTATGTAATATATGAAATAGTTAAACATTACGATATTAAATAATAGAAGCAAAATGAAAATAATCCTTCAAATCCATGTCTTTATGGAGGACTTTTCAAGAGATGCTCAACCATTGTACAGACATTTCAAATATGTTTCACTGGCACAGAGCAGAGCAGTAGCTCAGTTACAGATCTGTTTTCTTATTCCCTGTCCTCTTGTATCACTGTGAATGTGTATATTTCAGTACATAGACAGTGTAGGCTCTAGTTTGATGTATTTACAGTTAGTATTACGCACACTCTTTCTCAGTAACACACCCACAGACACGCATACTCATGATTAATAGGAGTGGGTCTGAGAGGGGCAACAATAGTCATCCTCTGCTCCGCTGCCAAAAGAAAGCATACAGTATAAGGCACATGTAACCACATGTGGTTGTGGCTACATTAGGCTGTCATGCACTACCTCTCATGTCAACAACAAAGAAAAAAATTATATTTTTCCCATTTCCGCATACATATCATGAATCGACTCACATAACTCCATGTGCAAACAGAGACAGGAGAATGAAGGAGACAGACATGAAGTCAGGAAAGGAAAGAAATAATTCAATAGGAGGGTTGAGATGGAAGAAGCAGGTATTCAGGGAGGGAGATATTTTCAATCTGAGGAGAGGAAATCCGTTTTGCCATTTAAACCAGTTACAGCCACTTAACCAAGTGCAAAAGCTCAAGCGTAGAGGCTTCGAACAGCTAAACAAAGGAGCCAACTGCATTAAAAATGAATCTTAACTTTACTGGGTTCTACTGGAGTTTAAATAGCAGATGGACTGTGTGACTGTGTGTGTGTGTGTGTGTGTTTGAGGTTCACAGCGTTAATGTGACAAAGATCACTTGGGAGTGTTAGCATGAGAAGGTGAACAGGTGTGTGCTCAGTTTTAAGCCTCTTAAATGAATGAAGTCACCAACATGCCTTACGCACACACACACACACACACACACACACACACACACACGCACACATCAAGTCATTTAAAATGACCGTGAGTCCGTGTGACTGAATTGGCTGAGCTCACATATCAAAGGCACATGGGGTTAGTTGAAGAGTTCCAATGAAGTGGCAGAACATAAGTCTGCATGAATTTATGCTGTGCAAGTGTGTGTGTGTGTAAATTACAAAACCGAAAGGCTTGACTGCTCTCTCCTGACTTCATCATATATGGAAGCTCAAAGGTGGCATAATGTTTCATTATCTGATTTCAAACATTAAACATTACAGCAGATTTGATATCATAAATAACTATCCTTCCCTCTGCCACCACACACATTGTAGACTGCAGGACCCATAGGGAGGACTGCGATAGATTGGTGTGTGTGTGTGTGTGTGTGTGTGTGTGTGTGTGTGTGTGTGTGTGTGTGTGTGTGTCCTGGAGGAGTGGCTGTCACTGTATCAGTTGCCACAGTAGATAAGGCAGTGTACCGCGGTGGTGCTGGTAATGATGCTGGGACCACTGAGACAAGTGTACCTCGTCTCTGATGCTTCTTGCTGATCTCATCACCTCACATCACACACTTTTCTCACTAAACAACAACTTCCTCACACACAAAAGAAAAAAAGTGTGTGTGCTGACAAAAGTGGTAACTTTTAGTTAGAACTAAATCTCTGCAGTGCTCCTTTAAGATTGGTCTGATCTTTTTTCAAATAAGAAAAAAACATCTTGTGTTCTCTTATTGTTCATGTCTGGGATATTATTGTGACAATGCATTTGCTTTTCACACGTGTTTCTTGTCAGCTCTACTTGAAAATGAAGTTTTCTTGAAATAAATTAAATAATCTAATGCAAATTGGGTGTTTGACAAGTTTTATTTAAATTATTAAATGTGGTAACTTTCAAAATATTTTTTAATTCAGGGTAAAACAACAACTAGAACAATCACAACATTATTTAGTATATTATTAGTATTAGTTCTACTTCTACTACTACTACTAATAATAATAATAATAATAATAATAAAACATGTATTAGTTCAAGTAATTTTCCACAAGCAGAGATGATTACCGGTAAATGGAAAGATTCACAGCTAAGGATTGCCTGGTGAGAGAAAATAAGGAGACCACAGTTGACTTTAAGGATAGGATTTTGTTCCTCCTTTTCTCCACTATTAAAACAAAGAGCAGGCATCAGATGTCGGCTCTTTATTTCTGATAGCTGCTATTTAGGTGCCCTAGTTGGCTGGACTTCAGTGTTTGGCAGTCGTTAGCACCTCAAAGGAATCAAGTGAAGAATCTGGTTCAAAACCTGCACGTATATAAGACAAGATTGTATTTGATCTGTGTATGGTGCAACATGAAAACTAAGTACAAATTGAGGAGACATTAAATGTATGGGAGTAGAAACATCTACAACAAGAGATAAACAAGAGAGTTAATAGGCACACAAAAACAGGAATTATTTGTCTCTGAATAATGCATTCTCCAGCAAAGGTCAGATCATTTTTCCTTTGCTCAAAGTCCCAGAGTCACACAGAGGATGTGGTGAGAAGTTGGTAAAATCCTATAACAGAAACCTCCACTGTCCTATGCCTAAGCCAAAAACCACCGGTGTTTCCGCATGTAGTGTTAGAGAGGTTTGTGGTACAAACGGGTCTTGATCCAGCAGGAACGAGGCTGGAGAGGACATCAGAACACACTTACTAATCCAAACAGCATTTCCTACCTTGGGCTGTTGCTACACAAAGCCAAAACCACATAGTGTGTGTGTGTGTGTTCGTGTGTGTGTTTGTGTGTGTGTGTGTGTGTGTGTGTATATATGTCTATATACTGTGAGGTTGTGAAGATGGCTGGGTCAACCTCAATCAAGGGGAGAACGACAAGAAAACAAGCACAAGCTCAGCTAAACAAATGGGGTCGGGGTGAGGAAGAGAGATTCACAGAGGAGTGACAGAACCCAAACAAACTATAAGATTGATATAGATGAAGATAAGTGCAGGATGGGGGGGTGGGGGGAGGGTATAAAGAGGGGGTCCTTCATGTATGTGACATAAATAAACACTCTCACACACACACACACACACACACACATACACACAGATGAAGCACTTTTCCCCCCCTAGGTCATGCGTAGTCCTAGCTAGAGGCCGCCAACAAAGCCTAAACAGTGGGATTAGCTGAACACAACACTGACGCTTTGGCCTGTGTCTGCATAAGGGAGAGAGAAGGCACTGTAAACTGTTTACAGGGGAACGCGGGGTTACTGCTCCATATGTGTGTGTGTGTTTACAACACAATGATGTGGCTTTTTATGAGGAGTCGACTCCTCTCTGATTGAGACAGGATCAACAAAGAGACAGTGTCCATACACAAATATACATGCTGCTCACAGTTAGGGAGCTGGACACTGAAGCGAACACAACTGTATTCAGCACGCACACCTACAGAGAGCTTGTGTAACTCGTGTGTCACGTGCGAGTCACGTGACCTCTCACTGAGGCTTTCTTTCATCAGTTTTAAAAAGGGAAAACGGAAATTTACAGTCCATTCTAAGATAAAGAATACACTCAGAACTTAGTGGTATTTCTGTAACCCTGTGTGACTAACATATTGATTTGTTAGCTTTTAGGAAACGTGTTTCGAGCTGCACGGTGTGTATTATACATCATCATAACTTTCACACTTAGCAAAGTTATCCTCAAACAACTTATTTTAATGTCATCTTTCCTATGTATTGTTGTTATCTCTGCTGTCTAATAACACGTGCACTACCCTTTCATGGCCTGTTTTAGCCTCGAGGCAATAATTAGCTGCTGGGCTGCGTGAATCCCCCATTCCTCCCACTCTGTCCTCATACTGGAATACTACCTGGCCCCAGGTTTGTTGTGTGGTAATTTGATTAAACACAACAGGAAGACAAGGACAAGATAGGGCCTCAAGATAAGAAATTAAAGCAAGACCCAACCGTAAGGGCCCTCTTCATATCATCTGATGTTGTGCTTTTGTGGAACATAATCTCAATATTTTCCCAATAATCAAATTACCACAAACTAGCAGACATACAGTTTTGTTTTCCTAACCGGGACCCTAGGGTCCTGGGACCCTAAGGCAGGTGCACAATTTGCTGGGGTTGGTAATCCAGCTCATAGCTCGTCACTCAACTGGGCTCAGTCTGTCAAGATGGTGACAGTTAATCCACAACGTTCTTGAGCTTGTGGCAAATGAGGTTCATTATAGGGTGCTCAAAGCATAAACACTAAGCAAACAATGACGATGTGATATTTGATTTACCATACCTCCCTGGACAAATAGAGTGAACTAGGGCTGTTAAGGGTCGACAACACTGACCATGCAATTAAAATGTTTTAGTTTCATCTTTCCTCTCTGTCACCTCATTTCCTGTCACCTCTCTATTGTTGCCATAGATATAAGGGTGATCGATAATGCTCCTCTGCCCCCACAAAAAATATTCATAAGAATTTTGAGTTACATTTTCTTGCAGAACCTTTTGGAGTTCCATTGTAGCTTTATACAGTGAATACCTGATTCAATGCCATGCAGATATTCTTAAGATGGCATATTCAAAGTTGGACTGGATATGACATTCCACCTCTCTGTGCCTTCAGCAATCAAGCCCGAGGATAGCATGTTTCTTTTTCAAAAGAATCAGCCTTTCTTTTCTTTTTTACACCTTTTGCTCAGTGGCACAAATATAGAAAACCAAAACCAAAATCTCCAACAGCAAACAACTGTTAGGCTCTTTTAAGTGTGCCTCAACTATTGCTAAATGTTTGATGCTGCCTTGTGCCTTGCAGCAAATGTAAAATCTATGTCACAGCAGCGTTTATTTCTTTTCTTTTTTCATAAGAAAAACTGTTTGTTGGGCCACATTTGCTGCTTGATATGAAAGCTTTTTCTGGTTCAGGAAGCTGGAGAAAAAAAAGGCTGCTGAACAGAACAAAAGAGAAAGCGGGGAGATTTGAGTCAGGCCTGCTAGCGGAACAGTGACTGACTCATCTCAGTGAAAATGACCCTGAGTGTTCCTTAGTGCTCAAAATAAGAGTGGCAGCTACATGCTACAACAATGAGCCTCTCCTGCACAGTCATCATCAGCATCTTGTACAGTAGGAAGCTAAACAAGTAAGGAAGGCTGAAGAATACGGCACAAATATATGCTGTGTGTTTGTGTGTGTCTGAGTGCGTGACAAAGTGCCTCCCTCAGAGAGAGAGGCTCTGATTGTACAGACAGAGTGGCTGTGTGTGATAATGGTTTCCATTAACCTGGGCTGAGTTGGAGGACCTGTGAGACTCTCCATTCAGTCCTGTCTCTCTCTTTCTCTTTCTCTTTCTCTTTCTCTTTCTCTTTCTCTTTCTCTCTCTCTCTCTATCACACACACACACACATCACATAAGTACCGTGTAGTGACACAAGCTGCAAGAGAAGTAGGCTGTTTCATTGTGTGACGATGGGCAAAAGGGTCAGAACTTCATGAAGAACCCTGAAGAGACCCAGAAACAGTTAGCATACCCAAACCATCGGGTTCACCTGAGTAGACATGGGAAATGTGGCCCTTCACACGTTGAGAGCCTCTAACTTTCTCCATCAATACAGCTTGCAGCCAAGAGACTACATGAGAGAGCTAAGTAAATGCAGTAGAGGGCAGGAAAGAGACTGAGGCTTCAAAAAGAAAAAGCCCTCTCTTTTCAGAGTCGCATCTTTACCTGGACCCTCTCTCTAAGAGCAATACTTGTAAAGCACAATGCTCCTCGGAGATGCTTTGACGAGAACTGGCGTGCGGACATGTGCAGCAGTGGCTCCAGCAAAAGTATGTCACGGAGTGGTGAAAAGGAACAGAGGAGATAGTGTAGCAATTATTGCTGAGAAGCCATTAAGGGCCAGGGGTGGCTTCTTTAGACGATCACAGCCGCTGACTAATGGACAACCTTGTTCCTCGCTCGCTCACATCCTGAATTTATCTGTACAAGCTCTCAAGTATTCAATATACTTTTTTTCTCCTTTAATGGCATGTGAGTGTGTGTGTGTACATGTGTGTGTACAGTTGTTTCTTTCCTCCATCTAGTGCAGGTTTGGCCCCAGGGCAATGCGTCCCCAATGCCGCCCCCATTCTTTTCCTCCCCCTGCAACACTTCCCCAGGACACACAAGACATGCGCTTTATGTATTGCAAAAAGTGCGCTAGTCCACTAATGAAGAAGGCTGAGCTTTCAGAGCTTACGCCACACACGTGACAGTGTTTGGTCTACGCGGACAACACTGCCTGACAATGAGCAAATAAGTAATTTTGTATATAAATCTGTATGGATAGGTCCACAAAAAAGAAAATCAGGAACTGCAAACATCCAAAATAAGTAAGCTCTAAAATACAGATACTGTTGAGAGAGTGTGATTCACCCTCTTACGCCGAAAAACATACCACAAAATGTTTCTGCAGCCGGGAGCCGTGTTTATGTGTTCCAGTAGGGAAGAGATTCTTTGTTACATAAATCAACATGTCACAGGAGTCAAAGGACATTATTTACTGAGTGCAGGTACTCTAAAAGTTAAACCAACGATTAGTTAGGCCACAGTTCACTGCACATATTATTATTTTAGTTAATTTAGTTAATAAATAAGGCTGGTGCTGATGCTAGTAACCCTAACCTGAACATTCTGGATGTGTCTAAATCTAACAAAACCGTGTGCATAAACTGACAATTCTTATTATGGTCCACAAACATTAAGTTTATGAGTTTAAGATCACTTAGTTTAGTTTCTGGTGAAGGCTGTATGAAATGTATAGTATTTTAATCAGCCATACTAATACATCGGGTCTGTTATTTCGACTTCACTTCTACTGTTGTAATAGAAGAATGCCGCTTCCCGTCCAACTTTTGCCAGATATGTTGGAAAGAGGCTGGTGAAGCATGAAGCTTCCTCTCCTTCTCACTCCGCTAACTTGCTGTTTTGGGATAAAGATACGGGCAGAGGATATGTGGGGATAGGTGGTCCTGAGGAAGTCCACTGATGTAGAACTGAGAGAAGTTTTAATTGTCTTCAGCATTTTTATGGCTCTGAAAAAAAAGCGCGTGTTCAAAGCGGTACTAAAATGTCTCCAGCCCTCCAATATCTGACAGTGTGGGAAACAGTCCACTTCTCTGCAAAAACGTTCTGTTCCCTTCTATATGGCAAGTGATGGGACTAGAATTACTGCGCCGGGTTGTACGCCTTCGCTAGTCAGTCAAGTTGCAGTTTACATCTATCTCTGTTCCTTTATTATTTTATCCTATGAGACATTTATGTACAATTATCGTGAATGCATTGAGGCCATGTACGTGTTTTGTGAGGTCCTTGCCCTTTGACCGCCATAATCTAATCAGGTCATCCTTGAGTCCAAGTTGACATTTGTGGCAAATTTAAAGAAAATATTGTATACTTACACAATGACATTTATCTAATACACAACCCCGTGCACATGCACGGGAAAATGTAACTCACATACCTGTGCATGCACACACACAAAAAACCGTTGTAAATTGTGTGAAATGACACAGCACGTATTAGCATTTCATTGCATCGGTGCCTCTGCTGTTTGCCCTGGGCATTGCTGGTGGCACAATTCAAACATCACAGAAATAAATAAAGAAGTAGGGGGAGGGGGGACTAAGAGAAAGAGAAGAGGGGAATTAGAGAGAGAGCGACATGAGGGTCTGAATTAAACATGCTTTGATTGTGATTGGAGATGGTTGTGTGTAAGTCAACATGCACCGTTGCACCTTTGAGCCATGCTGAATGTCACATGACAGCTAACAGTGGTTCTCGCCTGTTGGGAGAACAAAAACAGATAAAAGAAACGTACCTTTGTAAAAGGGGAGACCGCGGCAGATGCACATAGAAGAAAGAAAACAGAGAAGTTAGACTTTTATTTTAACTCATTTTGTTCACAAAAAAAACAAACATTTATGACATTTATGTCATTTATGTCATTAAAGCCTAAACCATAAACACACAATCACACACTGTCCCCTCCACCGTGCAGCCAGTGCCTGCAGGAGGCTGTCATGCTCGCGAAGGGTTAACTTGGAGGTACATATTTCAGAGACAACCTCGCTTCAGATGAGCTGTGCGGCTGCTCTTGTGGCGGTAATGGGAAAATTGCACTGAGAGGAAGGACACACGCAATTAGAATCTGGTGGTGGGTGGCGGGGAGGGAGATACAGGAGAAGCGAAAGAAAAGGGAGAGCGGAGCGAGGTGGCAGGGCCCACCGGACAAGAAGTGATTTAGTTGAAAGCTGGCTTTTTGTGCACTGGGTAAACACCGCTGCCTGTCTGCCGGCTGGGGCCCGTCCTCGCCCACCTCGGTGACAGCAGCCCAGATGTCAATCAAATTAGAGCCCATTTACTGCTGATTTGCCCGTGTCATTTGCAATATCTCCTTCCCGCCTCTGATGGGATGGCGCAGAGAGGAGGGAGTGATAGAGGAAGAGAAAAGGGGAACGGAAGAGATGGAGAGTCACTTTATTGCAGTCTTTCCCCGTGAATGTCATCTGCCCACTTATCACGCATTCCAGTGGGACCGAGTGAAGGAGGAGAGGAGGAAGAGAGGAGATCCTTTGTTCCGTGGAGTGGCTCACTAGCACATGCAAATAGGGCAGCAGCGTCAGGGGAGCGGCTGGCGCGGGTTTTAATGGAGTTGGGGCAAACTCATTTTACAGCAGAGCCACAGAAGAGGTGGATAATAATATCACGGTGTGTGTGTGTGTGTGTGTGTGTGTGTGTGTGTGTGTGTGTGTGTGTGTGTGTGTCTGTGTGTGTGTCTGTGTGTGTGTGTGTGTGCAGAATGGTGTTTATAAGACATTGGGTCGACAAAATAAAAGAGTGCCGTCTGCAACATGACTTACATGAACGAACACTAATTCAAAGCATCAGCAGGCTCAAAGAATATCCTTTATGGTTCTTTCTGTTTCAGTTCATATGCAATCGTGCTTCCTAGTGGTGCTGTTTATCCTCTGCCCTAGCTGACTGATAAGAGACACCAAACACAGACCCAAATAGGGGAGAGTAAGGAGTGAAGGGGTGGGGGGGGGGGGAGAAAAAAGAGTGTCCTGATTGATGCCGTTTGATTCAATTTCCAGCGTGTGGAGACATTTCAGGGCCCCGGGGGCCTCTGTGTCTTCACAGGAGCAAAGGAGGGAAGGATGGGGATAGGCTAGGCAGAAGGGGGAGGGGGGGGTGTTATGGTGCTCACTAATTTGAGATGTGCTTTTCAACAATGAAGAGTGTTGATGTTCAACTTATACTCCAACTCTCTGCTAAAAGACACACCTAATTGGCTTGAAACAGAGACAGAGAGCAAGAGGAGGGAGCAGAAAGAAAAGTATATCTTCAAACGTGCTGCATACCAACTACAAATACACATATACAATCACTGTGAGGAAAGAGGCTACGAAGTGCTTATTGAACAGCACGCATAGAAGCGGAGGTGTTTTTATCAGCTCTCATCTGCTTCGATGGCTCTCACCTCTTCATTGATCTCGCGTGTGAAATATAACCCTCCATGACATTTACACGTGGGGAAAATTTCAGAAATGATGTGATGATTGATAAGCGGATCTCAAGTGTAGCTTTGCACACGACCTCCTGCTCTTTGACACACCAAGTACTATATATGGAAATTAAATGAAAGTTGATGTTACTGCGAGTAGATAGAACTGTCATTAACTCAACATGGCCACCACTTGATGAGCAGTGGCAAAAAGTGCCATTCACGTACCTCTCGGTTGAAAGATCCACAATGACAGACAGAAAAATGCATATGGAGGCTTGTATGCTGGCTTGTACACACACACACACACACATACACCCAGAGGAGGGTGGAGGGTGGAGGGTTGGGCCTGTCACTGCTCCGTCACTGACTCCTTCCATTTAATGCCGGTCCTGTCACGACAAGACAGGAGCAGAATGAAGTGGATCACCTAGAGGCACCACACCTCACCTGGTCTCTTTCTCTCTCTCTCTCTTTCTCTCTCTCTCTGCCTGCTGATCTGGCTGTGCACAGACCAGGCAATGTCACCCTACAGTTCACATCAAACATGTGGAGCTCTCTCACTGAACAGCACTGAGGACTGCAAATTAGGTCCCGGAGCAAAGATTTTAGAAAGTTTGAAGGACCTGAAATAGTATAAAAAAATAAGTGAACAGGGAGAAGAAAAGAGGTAATCACTGACTCCATGCGGGGGAATTACCTGAGTTGATTTCAGTCCAATCTGTCTCTTAGTATCTAGAAGGGAGGATAATGTGTGTGGGGGTGACATTTCCCAGAATTCACTGCCTCCCTGCCCTATTTCCTGTACGTACACAAACACAGTCACACACACAGTCAGATTCTTTCAAGCAATAACAGGAATTCTGCATCTCCAGTTGAAACACTAAAAACACAGATTCTTCTTTTGCCTTAGACTTACGTCACACATGGCCTACGCTTCTTCCCTCCATCATCAACCCCCCAAATTTCCTTAATGCATTATTAGGAGTGCATGAATTAGCACCCATGTGCTTTCAGTTTGTGTGTTTGATTGCTGCTTCGCTTCAGCCATGGCCGCATCAGGCCTTCAGTTAGGGGCTGGAGGAAGTGAGGGACAAAGCAGGAGGGGATGAGAGAAGAAAGAAAAAAAAAGAAAGAAAGAAAAAAAGGAGAGATGTAGTCAAGGAGGAAAACGAAGAAAGTTAATGTCAGGATGTGCCCCATAATGACTAGTATAAGCTCTAGTGGGAGCTTCCTCTCGCGCCAGTTCCAGAGAGGGTAGCTTGATTGGGGATAATTGGCTAGCCTTCACTAGCGGTTAGCATCCACGCGTGGAGACAGGGGAGGGCACAGGGGCTTGGCACACACACACACACACACACACACTTACACTCATATACACAAACATATTCACATTTGCAAATAAATTAATGCACACAGACCATGGGACCATGGGACCGACATGTCAGGCAGGGTTGAGTAAGAAAAGACAATGTCCAGAATGTAGTCCAAGTGCCAGCAGCTCTCAACTTGGAGACACAAGACGACATGTTAACATTCTTATGTAGATCTACATTCCTGTGGAGCTCTTCTACCCAGAACAATTTCAAATATATTCATTCAAGTCCAACACTGTGCAGTGTTTTTACACAAACTGATCACATTAGAAGAGGTTTTGCTCTCCCTTGTGCAGCGCACAGCAAACATTTAATAGCTGAGCCAAGTTGCATTTCTGTGATGGCGTTCTCCAGCTCCTATTAATCACAGTCTAAAAGCAAAGCTATAGGCGGCTTGGATGAGAAAGGAGCACTCGTAAAAACAACACACACTCCCTGTAGCTACAACCTCTCACACACACACACACACACACACACACACACACACACACACACACTTTCCTTTCAAAGAGATAACTTTGCAGAGCCACCCGCTCCTGTGGCCCTCTGTTGTGCCAACAGCGGTTCCATCAGAGCTTTTGTGCCCTGCGGCTCTGGTGACTGTACGAGCCACATGTTGACAGCAGCCAGCCAGTGACTCAAAGAAACACAGCAGTCCAGACTCAAGCGCAATTAGGAGGCTGTTTCTACGAGAGGAGGTAACATAGTGGAGCTGTCTGGGTCACAGAGACCTAAGAATAATATCCCCTCTCAAGTTTTATACCTATATTTTCATCCACGTAAATCATCCTACATAGTCCCCTTTGTAACTTCTGACTATTTTGGGGAGTTCATCTGCAATGCATTATAGTATATGGATTACATTGTTGTGGTAAAAATTGGGCTTGACTAATATTGGGATTGTAAACCTTTTGTTTGGAAAAAAAATGTTGCATCGTTGTTGGTATGAATAGTTCTGATGCAAAATAATTGTATGCAAGTATTTTGCATTTTCATCGTCATGTTCTTAAGACCCCCTTAAGACCCTTCAGCTCCCACAATGGAAGTATTTCTGTGACCAGTTATTAGTATTTACACTTGAAACTCCAAAAAGCCAGAGTTGTCCCACCTCTGTCTCTGCACAACATTGCATTGTCTTCTAAGCTGCTGTAACAAAACACATGACTTCTGCTGTAATCAGTAAAGTTCACAGAGAGCTTCCTCTTGCCTAACACACACACACACATCACACACACACACATGCACACTGTTAATAATGAATTAACGAGGGGCTGTCTGCAGCCACGCCCCTCACTTCAAGAGCTTCAAGGAGGTGGACAGAATGTGAGGTTGGAGAGGGGATTCAGGGCCGGTTTTGAATGGCAGGAAATCCCTGAGATGTTTTCTGTACTCTCTGCCACAACCTAAGGCCCTGCTAAGGTGGTGAAGGGAAACTCTGTTTGTGACAAAACCACTTTCTTCTTTCCTTCTTTCCTACTTTGTTGCTTTTCTCTTGTGCCTCTCTTTCACTTTGCTCTCTTTCTCTCTCTCTCTCTCACTCACACACACCCACCCACCCACACACACACACACACACACACACACAAACATACATAAACATGTCTTACACAAACCCTCTTTCTGCAGCCAGATGTCCTGGGAGAGGGAGGCCAACGTGCCCTTTCACTTAAAACAGCACACACACACACACACACACACACACACACACACACACACACACACATGCACGCACATAGAGTTTAGTGTCAGTGGGCAGGGGAGTGTCCCTGTGCAGGAATGCGGGGATGATAAGTTGTGGAGGTGTCAGGGGAGATACCCATGCTGTTACGGCCAGACACCTAAAAACACTCCACCCAGCCCTTCTGTCTGATTTTTTCTTTTTTCCTCTCCTCAGTTTTACCCTATTTTTCTTTTTATTTAAACCTTCTTCTCTCTCTACTTTTACTCTTTTTGATTACGCCTTCACCTCCACCTCTGTCCCGGAATAAATGATGCTTCATCCTTCGGTCTGTTTTAACCTTTCCCCAAAGATAATTTGCCTTTTTATCAGTCTCTCCCTATTTTTCATTCAATGTTCAAATTCCTTGGCTCGATGTCAGATCACAGGCTTGCCAGATGTAAAACATAAATAAATGGATTTGAATGTAAGTTA
This sequence comes from Cyclopterus lumpus, assembly GCF_009769545.1. NCBI lineage: Eukaryota > Metazoa > Chordata > Actinopteri > Perciformes > Cyclopteridae > Cyclopterus > Cyclopterus lumpus. The sequence goes on from NC_046966.1 coordinate 17,659,249, forward strand.
ATGAAATAATGGCGTAATCTAGATTATCTTTAAGATAACTTTGCCCTTCATAACTGGGAATTTCCACTTTAACAGAGGCTATTTTTGTTTGCATTCGTATACTTACTTCAACAGAACTTCACTAAGCCCCACATTGCTTAACGTTGCTACACCTGAATCTCAACAGTGGACAGTGACCTGGGACAGCAGCCACCTGTCACTCAAAGCACCCCCCGCCCCTCCCACCTATCTGATTTAATCTGTTTTTCTGTCTCCACGTTCCCTCCCTTCCTCGGTCATGATCCCACATAGTGTCCAGGTCATGGTGACATCCTGGCCACTGCTGCAACAGATTCACACAAGCACACACTCAAAAGACAAACGCGCACATCACACAAACACACATAGGAAAACAAAAGAAACCCATCACTCTAAATAACAATAACCGCAGGAGAGGAGATGTCTGATCAGTAGCATAAAAAGTTTCCACAGAGACCTCTCAACCGTCTAAAGAAAAGAATCTGACCAATTTCATCTTCAGCTTCATGGGGAACAATAATTACTGATCCTCATTCACACCATTACTATAACAGTTTATCAGGCCACGCAGGCTACAACCCTCTGCACAGTTTGAAACTCAGACGTTTTGGGAAATTATGTATAGTGGCGCTGGATCATGTAAAATAATTGAGGACACTTTATCAATTTATGTAAATTCTGAAACGAGAACAGGATTGTTATCTTGTAGTTTGATAAAAAAGAAAAATATGTTTTTAGCAGCATTATGAAAGCATGGAGTAGACAAAAATCTCTTTCATATATGAAATAATCTCCTTTTCCCTGATTCCTAGACCTTGAATGCATACCATTCCCGGTCTTCATTTACTGCCATCTCTTTACTGTCTACTATTTACAGTAATAAAGGTAAAATGCCCTGAAAAAGTATTATACATGGTTATTAAGTCAAGTAGAAATAGGTTATATGAGAAGACAACGCATTGCCCCTGCAGGAGCAACCAGCAAACCATTTGTCCTTAATGATTAGACCAATAAATATACAAGCACTGCCTTTTACTCCCCTTGTTACCCTCTGATTTTCTTCATGGCTTTGGAATTATAAAACCCTGAATTATAAGTACCCATGAAAGCCTGGCTTAATTATTTATCAGTCATTCTGTGTGTAGGGATTTGGGTTGAATTCGGTTTTTCCTTTTCTGTTTTGTTTTTTAATACACGATGCTGGGTGAAGAAAGCGGCTGGCAGTAGCATAGAGGCTTGACTCATGCCAATAAAGACGATTGAATAAAAGCAGATGTTAAAACTTTCCCTGGCAATTAAGCATCGGCTAAGTGCCGAGAAGTCATGTGAAGATTAAGGAAACTGCGCTGTTTGTTCCCAGGCTGGTATGATATCACCTGGTGTTTGAAGTCCTTCTCATGGCTAATGACAGTGAGAGGAAGCATAACTTTGTGTTTGTGTGTGTGTGTGTGTGCATTGGAAAAGATGTTTTATTTGCCGTAAATGTGCGTGTGGACATTTAAGCGTGTGTTCTACACCTGAAGTGCATCAGGTCTTGGGAGGCAGAGGGGATTGAGTGTTGGAGTGAGTTAGTGTTAGTTTAACTGAGAAGTGATGTGTTGAGACCTGTATCCCTGTTAGGCCATGTACCTTCCTGGCTGGCTGGCCTGCTGTCTCACCCCACCCTGCTGCTACAGACTGGGAAGAGTGTTTGAGCTTGTACTTGCTGGAGGTACACGGTTTAGGGCGGGCTGGTGACTTAAAGAGGCTTCCCTTTCTCCTTCAATTTCAACAGGAAGCAGTTTTTAGAAAGGACAAAGGGCTGAAACACATGCAGAGACATTAATGGACGGACTCCCAGTTGTGGTAAATTCCACTGAGGCGGACTATGGTTTTTTAGCATACATTTCCACACACAGAGGCACAATGAGAGGGTACAGCTTTTTTATGGGCTGTCAACAAAACTCTGAGCATCTAATAACAGTGCTGGGGCCGTGCGGTGGCTGAAGCATCCCTTTTAGCCCATCACAACTTAAGTGTCTGGAAGAGGAGTTAAGGCAGCAACGGGGAGACGAGTGGACGTGAGGTAATTGTCCGAACCAGGTAGAGTGGTTTCCAAATGCGAGGACGAGAGACACGGGTGAGCAGGCAGGAAGATGGATGGACAGGTTTACCGTCACGACGACAGGCGCTCCATTCCATCGCCGTGGTCACCTCCTCAGAGTCGTCAGTGGGGATCAGTGCAGCCCCGTTGAACACGTCCCAGGGAAATGAGTGGGTTGGCCCTAAACGACTGTCAACACCGGGAGTTTGGATGGAGTGACAGGAGCCCGCCAAGAAACAAAGAGGGGACTGCTGTGAATTAGAGGTGGTGGAGGGCACCGCTATGGAGGGAAAAAAAAACTAATCTACCACAGCACCACTCAGCAAACTCCTCCAAGAGTGAAAAGTCAAACAGGCTGAGTTTGCGATCACACAAACCAAAAGGCCCAACAAAGACTTTCTAGCTCGAAGACATAGCCTGTTAAATTGATGTTCATCATTTCATACAGTGCTCATAGCCTTAGGCCGCCATTCAGGGTGTGGTGAACACAGAAAAGCGATCATGAGAGGAAAACAGGTATTGACATTTCAGTGACAGCCGCGGGACGACTGATAGACACACGCGCTTCCTGTGTCCGTCCATAAATTATGGCGCTCGCAAGAAAAATAATGTGACACAGAAAGCAGGCAGAGAGGAACGGCACGGAGAAAAGTCTTGTGCAACTTTAGTTCTGCAACCAAAGTGCCTGAGGAACCGAGAGAGGGTTGGAGGTGGCGACGGTGAGATTGAGATAGTGGATGAGACTGACTAAGATGAAATACTGCCTCCCCTCCTTTTCCCCAACAAACATACCTAAAGATTGTGCAGTGCAGGACACATCTGAGGCCGGTGCCCTTGTCTTTCCTTGCGTTCCCTCCCTCTTCACCTCCCTCTTGAGGGGTTGCTGGGGAACATTCCTGGGCTCCAGCTCTTCCACTCTGGGCATTAATCCCCTACAGCTGTGCCCCATACTCCCTGACTCCCTCCCTTCTGCCTGCCCCCCCCCCCCCCCCCCCCCCCCCCCCCCACACACACACACTCTATCTCACTCCCCCGGCCCTTTCTTACCCCAGCTGGCCTTCTTAATACATTTTTCACAAGCTACTCACAAGTGACACATGTAAAGCAGCCCAGTTCAGTGACTCTACATTCAGTGAAGGACACACACACATTGCCATGGTGACACACACTCATGTGCATACACAAATATATACAGATGAAACCATGGACCGCACGCAGCCTATTTTATGCTGCTTAGGCCTGCGAGAGTCCCTGGCAGAAACTCAGTGTCACACACACAAGCACACAGCTGCAAATGCACAAAAAATCCCCTCTGGCTGTGCCCTGAAGCCTCTGCTGTGAGACGAGGTTGAGGGCCCGAGGCCCCAGCATCACACACCAGGACCTTAGGATAGCCCAACATGACTCCTCTCCCTCCCTTTGAGACAGGCTGCAGCTTCCTCCATATTTAATGCTGAGACAGAGGAGAGACTCAGGGAAAGATATACAGGGCCCTGTGAGACACATAAATTATGGAAGACATGGGAGATAAAGATATAAAGTAGTATATAGATAGATGAAGGTGGTGAAACTTTGTCAATTATGAAGAAAACAAATTGTGTTTTTGATGGTTTTCTTGGAATCCTTAGAGGCTGTACGCTCTTTGTTAGCTGTCTGAAGCCACGTAAATCTGATTTTGCAGTAATCGCATTGCCAAACATAGTGATTATTGCTAAGGTGTATTTAACCAATTATCACCATGGTAATTGTTAGGATAACAAAAGCAGCCCTGCTGCTCTTTGGCTGAGTTCGGGGTCAGACCCAACAAAGACTCCATGGAGAGCCATATAACTATACATGTCAGTATGTTTATGGTTTATGTCTGTGTATATCGCCAGGCATGTTTACAGGAAGTTGGGTGTTGTTCATCCTTCGTCTCTCATCTATGTGACTGCATTAAAATTATTTCTTAAATCAACGTGACCAGACCATACTCAGGATTGTGATATGAAAGTATTGCCCCCCCCCCCCTCTCTGACAGACAGGAGTGAAGTTAATAAGCCATGTCTCAGGAGGGGCTGCTATGTGTGAGCGTGTGTGTGTGTGTGTGTGTGTGTGTGTTTGTGTGTGTGTCAGGACGCAGGGGCTCACAGGAGCACAGGAGTAAATTAAAACACACTTTAATAAAGTGACCAGAGGCAAGACCTGTAGGCCTCCTCCTTCAACACACGTACACACACAGACGGACACACACTCCTCTGGGACAGGATGGAGAGGTATCCTGGTGAATGGAATGTGGACAGACGGGTGGGGGTGGGGGGGGGAGACAGCGGCAAAACAGTGAAGAGAAGAGTGCAGAGAGAGAGAGAGAGGGAGAAGAGGGCCGGGGGGGGTAGAGGTCAGGAGGAGCAACCTTATAGTGTTTTGAGCTCCTCCACTCAGGCCAGGTGTCTCCCAACCAAGGGAACCATTTCACGACATCGCTGTACCTTCTCCCGCTTGCTTCTGAGACGATCCTTTACACGACACTTCAAACCTACCTTATTCTCTAAAACGATAATTGATCTAAGAGTAGCAGGTTTATAGTATGTCCAAAAGGAAATCTTGAAGTAAATGGTTGAATTATGTACTTGTATACAAAAGCAAACTTCCAGCAAGCCACAGTAAAAACTGGTCCGTTTTTTAATATTCCTCGTGCTTCTACGCACTAGCGCTTGCTCTCAATGCACCCAGCTCCTCATATTCTTATTATAACAGTAGATGATGGAAATGTGCATTAGGTACCATTTTCCTTGTATATGTTCTGGACATTTGCTAACATATTGCACTACTCACTACTGTATCTTCTCAAACCCTCTCAAATAAGGTGGAGAACCCTGTCACATCTCCAAAATGCACTTTATAATGCAAATGTATGCAGCGAAATAATTGCACCGTAGGATTAAAGAAAAAGCCAGTATTTATGATTTTCTTTATATTCCTCTGTTGTCTTGTGTTGTACTTTCTGTTATCCATCCATCCATTTTCAATACCGCTTATCCTCATTAGGGTCGCGGGGGCGCTGGAGCCTATCCCAGCTGACATAGGGCGAAGGCAGGGGACACCCTGGACAGGCCGCCAGTCCATCGAGGGCAACTTTCTGTTATGTTTAATGTTTTTTAACAGTACAAATATGGCTTTAGTAATGTTGGGAGAAAGTTGAGATTAAAGAATGGGAGGTAACATAACGCTTCAGTGAGTTTTAACTGACATGGTGGTGAGACGAGAAGTAACGCTTGAAGCTATGATTACGTTTTCATTTTGCAGTGAACTGTCCCTTTAAGGACACAACTGAACTGTGACACTCATGTAAGATGGGAACAGGCTGTGTTCCTGTGGTCAGACGTTGTCTGCGCTTTAATAATCTCATATTTGGTGTATGAACAAAATACCTCCCACACACTGATCCCATCCCAGCTCTAGTACATTCAAATGGGCCGTTTCCTACATGCACGGACACACTCATACACACGCAAATACACACACAGGCCTGTGGACAAGTGCTGGGGACTTCCATTACCATTGCTGCCAAATGCTCCTAACCTCTTTCAAAGAAGACTTACGATAGGATAGGATATATACACACACACACACACACACACACACAATGTGTTGAGTTTTCAGCCAACAAATCACATTCTGCTGATCCAACAGAAATATATGTCACTAGGCGTGGATACATGGCGACTCTCATCTCCCATGTAGGTTTGTTTCATCTTACTCCTGCGAACGGCAGAGACGTCCTATCGGTCTGTCTGTCTGTCTGTCTGTATGTGTGTCTGTCTGTCTGTCTATTCACTGTGAGTCTTCTAATTCTAGCCATCATTACATTTTTGCCCCATTGCACTTCATCTCATCGACGTTTCCATGTTCCCAGATCTCAGCAACTGACTCTTTGCTAAGCCCCGCCCCCCTTAGTTACTATTGCTAAACCTTCCTCATACAAGTTGACTAACACAAGCTCCTTGAGTTGTTTTCTGACTTTTGTTATTTTTCCCACTCATTTTTAAATGTTTAAATCTTGTATAAATAAATGGTCTTACAAATGGATAGACAACATGATATTGAGACTAACAAATCAAGATTGTTGTGACATTATTCTTGACTGGGAAGGTAACGCTCGGTAGGTCGTAAACTGGTTTACAGAATGATTGCATCTTACTTTAGAGCAGAGAAGCATGCACCACTTAAACATGAGGAGAAAGACAGACCTCCCATGCCTGGTTACGGCTGCTAAGTTATGATTGGACAACCGCTGTTTGGGGGAGTGGTTTATGGAATGGTTACTCTGACGAGTGCAATGTTATCATAATCCACATAAAAGATAGCCAGCAACATAGTAAAGTAAGACCCATGTTGTAGTAAATGAGATTAAAACATTCTCGCTCGCAACTTATCTACAGCAGTTTGGTCGGTGGCCCTACGCTTCAAACTGTGACGCTCCAGGAACCCCTCTAGCATCAGCTTTCCACTCAGTTGTGTCATTTTGGAATTGTTATAAGCATACAGTCTCTTTTCAAAATAATTTTCCAACGTATGTTTATTCAGTTTTTAGGTTTACTTGCAGACAAAAGCACTTTGTTAGATTAAGGCAACACAAGTACTTAGTTAGGCGTTAAGTATGTAAGTTAAGTAAAATAAATCAACAATGACTTGGTTTCACTGGGGACGTGATCAGCAGTCTCCCAGGTGAAAGGCGTGTTTGTGTGACACATCTATCCTGCCTTAAATATGTTCTTTCTTTGCTCTTTATACAACAAGAGTTACTCTAACGTCTGATAATGACACAGATGGGTTTAAATCGTAGTTTGTTGAAAGCCCAATGTGTCTCGTATAGTGGACGTCATATCAGACGTCGTGGAGCACTGACCAAATGTTTGACAAGTTGGGAGTGAGACTGGGCGGCCTGCGCACAAGCCCACTGAAAGCTGTTCTTAATCTAATGCAAGAAGAGGTGAGGCCTCTCTCTCCCCAGGTGAGTGGGCTACATGCAAGAGAAGCTCTGTCTCTGGAGCTGAGGAGGTTGACACAGAGTCCCCCACCCTCAGTCCGGCGGCTGTTTGTGAACAGTGGGCCTGTTTTGGAAGAGAGTGTCCACACCGCAGCTGTTGAACAGTTCAAGGCGGGGAGTCCTTCTGGGCAGGGGGACGGGGCGGTAATGAAAATTCCCCAGGAGAGAAGCGAGGGGAATTCTACGCCGTTATTTGTTATGGGAAAAAAAAGAGGAGAAGACAGGGACAGGAGGGAGAGATGGAGCAATGTCAGAGAAGGGGAAGGAGTCAGAGGAGACGATTCAGTGTGTGTGTGTGTGTGTGTGTGTGTGTGTGTGTGTCTGCTCAGGTGGTCAAGTGGTCCCACCCAATATAAATCAAAGAGATAAAGACATGAATGAGGTGGAAAGGTAGAGGGAGACAAACAATGAGAGAAAAGGACAACTGTGTGTGTCAACAGGCGTTTCATCTCATGGAGACCATTTAAAATAGCAGTGTGGGGGGGGAGGGAGTCACATTTAAACAGATATCCTCCCAACACATACACACACACACACACATACACACACACTTTTCAACTTTAGCTTTGTTATCCTTAGCCTCAAGATATGAACTTAGCAATGTTCTTATTCCAGTTGTACAAGTTCCAGTGTTTTGTCACCATCCTCTGAGCGTGTTTTTATGTGCACACAGGCACACCCACGAGAATGAGCTCCTGTTTATAATGAGAGGGTTCCCTACTGTGTATATATTCAAATGGGTCTTGGCATCACACGCTGTCGTCATTCCTTCAGAGTCCAAACACCCTCACCACCCGCTCGCTCTAAACGTACACAGACCACAGTTAAAACCTCTCTCACACACACACACACACAAAGCATCTCTGCCCTTGAGTCACTGCAATACTTTAAAATTGAGGCGAAGTGAGAAATGAGAGCCCCCTCCCTCCTCAATGGCATGGCGGGCCAGCTCCAAAGGCTACTTATCAACCCAAATGTGTTTCTACTTTTCCAATCTGCATCATTTATTATGGGCAAAACCAGAATAGGGAACACAGCCATGGTCAATATTTTGTCTTGGCCCTGTGACTATTACTGAAAAGAACCCCGGTGTCCTGAATACACATGAACACACACACTCAAGCACAATATGCGTGCACACTCAGTTTGCTCCAACAGGCCCCCTCACCAGAAAAGAAGAAGAAAAATATGGCTATTATGTACAATACAGTCATTTTTACTCAACATGAAACATACTTATGTGAGTCTTCACAGAGAATTACAAGAGATGATAAAGAAAATACTGTTGAACAAATTAGACTTGCCGCGTTTTTTTTCTCTCTCTCTCTCTCTCTCACACTCTCACACACACATACACACACACACACACACACACACAAACACATAATTCACTGGGAATTAAAGGGACTAGGGGCCGAGAGAGACGCCTGGAAGGTTCCTGGAGGCCCAAATGGTGGAGCAGATACACAAATAAACACACATGCATACACATAAAGACACATACACCTGAAGACAACGCGAGGAAAACAATCAGAACAATACATACATATATATATACACACATACGTATATATGTGTATATATATATATATATATATATATATATATACACACATACGTATATATGTGTATATATATATATATATATATATATATATATATATATATATATACACCGAACATGCATGCGTTGCTTTCTGTGTGTGTGTTTCTGCTTGTGCGTGTATAGATAGGGCTGTTTAAGGGGCCTGAGGTCTCTGAAGGATTAATGGTGGCAGGCCAGGCCGGGTAATCAGGACGGCGGATAAGTCCTGGTCATCCAGGCGTTGAGCTGAATAAACATGAGAGCCCGGTGATATCTCCTACACATTCGCACACACGCAAATAATACCACACGTGCACACACACGTCTACCAGATCTAGAAGGAGCCAGACTTGTTCCAGAGGATGATGCCAGTCAGTAGACTATGTCGCTTGCACTCACTTACACACACACACACACACACACACACACACACACATATGAATGCAAACGCACTAGAAATATTATTCTTTGAAAGTCTTCCCTCGGGTCATTGAGTGCAGCATGTTCCTGTGTGCCATTAGGCCTCTGATAAGTCCTCACCGTATGTAGGGAGTATAGAACAAGCATGGACTAGAAAAAGTCATTATGTGTCGCTCTCCAAGCTCAAACTTGTCTAGATGTCACCTGTGCTTCATATAACAGAATCTAGAATGTATGTGGAACTCGAAAATGTTTGCGATGTTGAATTCGTTTTTTTTTTTTTTAAATGTCATCATTTGTTACATTTTGCTAATAATCGTGGTCACAATTTATTTTGCATAATGCGGTGCAACCAGGGTTTATGAGCTGCAAATTGTGTTTTGGGGGATTCACTATATATTACAAACATGAAACTGCATGATACAAGTGTTTTTCCTTAAATAAAACGTCCCGGTAGACTGTATTTGGTCATTACTGCAATCAAAAGAATTCCTCGGGTTTACCATAGAGAGTAAATGGCTCTTTTTACCACCGGCAACATAAGATAAAATAACTTAGTGCACACTTTCTACAGTTGAAAAACAAGCTGGGGACTATCTGAGAATGGCTGTGCTTGTTGTGGCCGCACGCCAAGGGGTAGTAGGTATGCAGCCCAATGGACACCATCTGCATGAACACATTTTTTTTCTTTTAAAGCTAGCATTTCAAGTGTGTGCCTGTGTGTGCGTGTGTGTCTGTGTGTGTACATGTGCAGAGTCGGAAACCAGGAGCAAATGCTTCACGCCAAATCGGGGGGACGAGGTGGGAGAGCAGGACATTCCTGCGAGATGACAAGCCATCACAGTCACACACCAGCACAGGAATGTTGGGAAAACAGACAGAGTGGGTGGGTGGGTGGCTGGGATGCAGGGTAGGAGATGGGGGTGGGAGGATGAGTGCGCGAGGGGGTAGAGAGACACTGGATGAAGAAAGAGTGTCACTTCATTAGACCAGTAGTCATGGGTTTCTAAAAAGGAGCGAAGGAGCTGCTGTAATTAGTTTGCACTCACTGAAAAGAGAGAACAGGCAAAGAGATCAGGATACAGATAGTGGAAGAGGGAGAGGGAGAAATGGATGAGAGAAGGCTGACTTTTGCCCCCATCCCTATCACAGCTCTGACTACCCGCTCAGCCCACCCCTGCTGGTGGTTAACTCCAATTTCTGTCATGCAACAGAAAAACCACTGGAGGGATGAAAGAATGAGGGGAAAATGGACTAAAACAAATCTCTGCATGTGCGTGTCCTTGTGTGTGTGTGTGTGTGTGTGCGTGTGTTTGTGTGCGCTTCTAGTGAGTGTAGAAAAGTTAGAGGTGGGCTCGACATAACGACGACAAAAGGCCCCAAAATGAGCGGAACGTTTTTTTCCTACTGGCAGCATTAGGACATTTAGAGGGGCAGCAGAGAGTGAAAGGGAGAAAAAAAGTGTGAACACTAGTGAATATGCGCTCCAGATGTGTCGGCCTGTCACGCTGCAAGTAAACACCCTCGCTGATGGACAGCTCGGGACTGGATGGCCTCACCGTCCCCCCGGGGAGAGTGCTGGAGAAGGAAGGAGGAGAGTGGAGGGAGAGGAGGACAGGAGTAAAAGGAGGAGGAGGACTTGGAGGGGGGGGGGGGGGGGGGAGGAAAGGGGAGGGCTCTGTGCTGAGGGCCAAGAGCAAGTCACCCTGAGGACCTGTGTAGCCTGGCAGGCTGGATACAGAGGAGACGGAGAGAGACGGGGGGGAGAGGAAACAAGAGTAAGGGAGAAAGAGAAAATAAGAAGGGGTGAAAGGGAGAAAAAAGTACATGGAGAGAGAGGGATAGCAAGGAAGGACTGGGCCTGATTGTTCCCCTCCTGTCCCTCCTCCATGTGGCCTCCAAGGGGGCTCCTGCAGCCTCAGCGAATTTCCGTCTGGCACAGACCTGCGAGCTCCTGGGAGCAAATTGAAATATGTACTGCAAGAAGGGAGGATGGGAGGAGGAGAGACGGAGAGAAAGGAAAGAAAAGAGAGGGAACGGCAGAGGCACCAAAAATGAGAGACGGACAGGGCTCTGAGATGAGTGAGGAGTTGTGGTGGTCATAAGTACACATAATCTCTAGTAGCATTTAGACTCTGACCGATTTAAAGGGTGGGTTCACTTAAATTACAAAAAAAACATATTCACATGTTCTCATTTACCTCTTAGGATATGCAGATAACCGGATATTAGTGGTTTTATTTGCCCAGGTTCTAAGGTTTGAGATTGTTGCCACTATCCCAATACAATAGAGCTCAATGGAACTTGTCTGTGGTGCTCAAACCACAGAAAAGTTACAGTGAAAACAACATTCTACAGTAGAACATCTTTCCAGACATAGTGTCCCTGATATGCCCTCTCTACCAGTAGTTTAATGGGACTCTGCTTTCAGTTATCTCTACCAGGTCTGTCTCCGTTATGGATATCTCAAAACTGTTTGTAAAAAGGTGTGCAATGCTCTCCTGTTTTATCAGTGTTTTATTGATTCTGTTATGTCCAGTGGCTTACTTTGGTTCCGGTAAATACAAACCTCCTGTGAACTGTGTTTCATTTCCTTCAGAATAGTTTAAAGCTATATGAATAACTAGATGACACCAGAGGTATATCGGAAATGTGTTTTGTGTGATTTGAAGTGTCCTTTCAGGTAAAACAAACACACACACATGCAAGTGGGGAAAACCAGCCACATGTTAAGATCCCACATGGTCACCTTGAGCGGGTGTACCTTTCCTCTCACACTTTTATGAAACTTGTATTATTCCAACTGCTCCGCTGTTATTTTAGCTGCACCGGACAGGAGCGCTCCAGCGGAGTGTGAGAGAGAGAGAGAGCGCATGATTGGATAACTGGATATACTGCGGTCAGGTGACCAGTGCTGGCCGAGGGGGCACCCCTCCAGTGCATGATGGGTCGCCAAGCAGTCACCAAACCGTGAGTATGTCAAGCATGAGGGGAAAAAAAGGGGAGTAACCGCAGCACATGTTTTTCTGATTTTGGAAAGTTAAACAGAAAGGTCCCCTCTAATCTAATAATCATTTCTGACACACATTCGTAATGTAATTGAGAGCAACACTTTGAAATTTGATAGCGTTATGAGCAGCGAAAGATTATAAGAACCCCGTCTGTAATCACACACTCCAAATGATACGTCTTGTAATCATGTACTGCAACTGTGATATGGGACACATCTAATACACCTTTACCGAGATGTTCCAAAACCGCATTAGTCGATCTGCTAAATGTGGGGAGGCTCGTGTGCACCAGATGCATTTGAGTCCCGTCAAGTGCAATGGAGCTGCTATCAGAAAGCTGCTCTGATGACACGACTGCATTAAGCAGCTGTCCACTCCCATGATCATTAGTGCGATATGGATGCAACGGAGCAGTGAACAGGATGCTGGGATTGCTACTGAGACAAGTCTCCAGGGGGGGAAAAGGCAGGGAGATGAGTCTAAACAACATCAAGTCACCACAACCCTCAGAGACAGGGTCAAAACTTTTACACGCACAAACAAACACAAAGATTGAATTCCCCTAACATCTTTCTGAGATAATCAAATCTTATTTCACTCAGCTTCCGGCAAATTCAAGACCACAAGACAGAATCATGGGTAAGAGGCCTTTTTGCTAAATATATCTTTTTGAAATATCGAGAAAAAAAAACAAGATTGTCCCTTTCCTGTATCTAACTTTAACGTATTTCTCAAAAGAGGATACAAAATGTTTTTGGACACGATTTCTCGTGACAGTAGTTGACTGACATTTGAGGGCTAGTGGGGCTACGATGTCGCTTGCACTCGGTTAACTGGCTTTCACACAGAAAGTGGAATCCCAGCTTGCTAATATGAGCAGTGATTCCCACTAGACGGCACTTGTTTTGGTCATGTTGAGGCATTGGCAGCTCCAATACTCAGTGCCGGTTATGTTTTTCAAAGACTTCTGTCCCGTAACTTGCATGTCACCAAGGATATAGCCAAATGAATTTCACAAACATTTACGTAAAAGACTCTCTCTCTCTCTCTGTGATAAACAGAACCATTTCTGATGTCTCTCTCTGGTCGCAAAAAACACTACAAACCAGAATGTTCTAAAAGACAACATTATCCGCTTGCTTTAATTCTACCTTTGCATCACTTTGTAAGATGGAATAGAGACACATTTGACTTACTGTGCTTTGCTCTGATAAGCTACCCTCCTGGTTTGCAAGGTTAGCAAAGGTGACCTTGAGGACCAGACCTGCTCTGAAATCATGACTGTGAAATATGAATTCCACAAGGTTTTTAAAAAAAAAACACGCCTCTAAAAAATATCTGCACAGCAGATTAAGGGAAAGATTCCATCGACCAAAAGTATTTAAAGCTTGAATGACTGCGTTGGCCTTTAGCATTTATCACATTCTAACTCAGAGATGTAACCTTGCTCTTCGAATGTTTTCACTCTATGGCCAATGAGGTGCAATTGTACTGAGATAGTGTCTAATTAGCTTAATTATGAGTTTAAAGCAAGGGATTAACGGATACAAATCAGAGACGGGTGAAGATTACAACGGAGAAAAGCCGCTCCTTTTTACGCTTTTATGGAAGTGTCTGACACTGGCAATGAGCTAAATGACCTCGAGCTATACGGTCAGACAGAAAAAATATGTTTTTTTAAAAGCAAAGAACAGGCAAGACTAGAGGAAAAGATGCATGTATATATTCAAACTGTATCTAACTCGTGTTTCATCTCAGATCGCATATGGTTGGTGTTATGTTGCAGCTGCAGTGCTACTGTCAATGAGGGGGTCTGCTGTGTTTTCCCACTGTGAGGAGCAAAGTCATACAGGGGGTAATTATCTGTGACGTGGAGACAGACATGGCTTCCTACCACACACACTCTCAAACGCACACCCCACCATTTATGCATGGCCATATAGTCCCTGGTGCACAAATGTATGGCTCTTACTATGTGTGTGTTTGTGTGTGTTTACTGAGCTATGGATGGGTAGCCCCTCTGAGCCATGGGTTGAGTGAATATTCTTAGCACGTTGGGACAGTCCACAACACAGTGCGTCCCTGTAGACCCCTGCCCTGCCTGCCTGTACCCTCTGATTTGGACAGAGGGCAATCAAGCAGACCCAGTAAACAATACACAGCGAGGCCATGGAAAACCACAGTAGCTCCTCAATGTATTCCTCTTATATCACTAGGGACACCCGTGTTTGTCCAATCACTGCGGAGTCGGAGAGATGCAGTATGGAGGGACTATTAAAATGATCAAGGATGCTGGTTAATGGCCGGCGGAAGATGACATGCTGCACAGTGCTTTCATAGAGCTGCCAAGGGAACACCCATTAGAGTGATGGCCCATAGGAAAGATATATATATAGTGGAGTGTCAATGGCTGCTTTTCAAAGGCATGTTCTTGTTTATTTTATCCTGGGAATGCCTCCAGAGATCTCAGTTCATTCTGAGCCAGGGGTCGAGAGCAGAGGGCCCTTCATGTGGCCGACCTGCAGAGGGAAAACTCCCAAACTCGATTAGGATTTCACACAGTGAATCTGTTGGTAAAAAGGATGAGATAGAAGCTCTGAATGCCCAGACTTTCATACAAATACAAACACCATATGCAGTAGGCAGTATGCAGTATGTTTTGACATGGATATTCAAGGTTTGTCACAAAAACATATTTCTTTGACAAACATTAATCCTCTGTGATTAATGTGCCGGATGTCTTCATTGGCCTCAGTACGTAGAAGCCAAAGACACACTAACAAAATTGGGCATTAACGGGTGAACTCCACAAATCCTACAACCTGAACAGGAAAACAGGTTGTATGACAAGGTTATGTCACGATGGTTACCCAAAAGTTGCCTTAACCACTTAAGGTGGATGTCTAACCTCAACCATCTTGTGAGAGTTTACCCCTCAAGACCCGACTGTCTGTCAGTGCTCTCCAAAAACAACCCATGTGACTTTAACGACCTTGTTGCGACACACAGGAACATGGTACGCCTTTCAAAACACAAACATCTGTTTTCTGATCTGCTGTTGGGTACGATTTTGGTTGTCATGGTCTAAAGGACCGATGTTGACTGCCTGTAGAAGGCTGGATGGGGACCGTTTCAAACTCTTTAAGTCATTAAGGGCGGTGGTAGTTATGGCCTTTAATACACAACTATTCTGACTTCGCCATCCAATCAGGGGCCCATTTTGAAAAAGTGATTTGCAAGCTTACCATAGATCCCAAAAAGCAAATACATGAACAGGGCTTATGCATTGGTCAAAATGATTAGCAAAACATGTCACAGCATTTGTTTGTGAAACAGACTGTACTGTGGTCAAACTGTTTCACAGCAAAACATCCCTTAATAAATGAAGTTAAATAAAATGTTTTTAATCCAAAAAAATGACGATGATGAAAAACAAGTATATCTTGAAAAACAAACAGGGATTTATTCAATGCAGTCTAAATTACAACTTTATGTTAGGAGATTTTCAGTCTAACCTCTGTTTGCTTCAAGCAGTTCAGATTCCACAAAACGTTTCTCTTTTTCTTCAATACCCACAGAGCAAGAAGAAAGTCTATTCTTTTCTATTGTGCTGTCAGGCGATCCAAATAGAATCAAGCTAAATAAAATCTGGAGTGTCATCTCCAGAAATAAGAAGAGGAAAGAGTGTTCCTCTCACATTACCTACTTCTACATTGGCAAATGATTAGCCTGCTGAAAACATCTCATTATCAGTATTTATGAGGGAGTGAGCCAGCCGGAGTAATGACAGCTTTACTCCAAAGTGGCACTCTCTCTCTTCCCCTCGCTTTCTCTTTGTGCACACACACACACACACACACACACTGTCTTACACACACTCTGTTTATCTGTGTCTACATAAGATATATCAATCATGTAGATATAGATTCAGATACTGTCGTACATTAATGCATTATTCTCTCCCTCTCTTACCCTGACCCTCATTGTTTAGCAACTTTTAAAGAGAACCTTTATTTCATGCTCTGTGTTTGAAAGCCTGTCTGTGTGTGCATAAATGTGTGTGCTACTGTACTGTATATTTGGGAGAGACAACGTTTTTCAACTTTAAGACAATGGGTATTTTTGCCAGACCTCATCCTTTACTTCTTATCATTAACGTTGTTGACTGTAGATAACATCAAGGTAAATGGGGCTGTGAGTTGGTTTAGACACATCCAGTGTATTTTCCTGGGTATAGTTAGGGTTATAGCGAGGTCCTAACATTTAACACAACTGCGTGGACATAACTAGATATGCATGTGTATCATATCTCTTTAACACTAATTATGTACCAACACCTTTCGCATGATGGTTGTATTTAGCTGCATCGATGTCCGTTAACATACTAAATATCAAGCACTCAACCCGTAGGCTACATTCAGAGGAATGAAGCAATAGCTCTAACCAATTTGCGACATTGCCACAATAAAGCAGCAAATACAGCTGTCTGAGACCAAGCCCACGGTAGAGCCAACGAATCAGAAAACACCATTAATATGTAATATCCATGCTGAAATAAAAGAATGGAAAGAAAATGCCAGATACTCTTCTTGCCAACTCTCTTGTCTGCAAACAATAAATCTTACAAAGATTGAGTCTTGGACCGGTGACCCATGCTCATTGCTAACACTTACTATCATTTAAGGCAAATATGGATTTTTTTATTTTGTTTTTTAGTGCCACAAATCACAACTTTCCGATATTTTCTGTTACTGTTGTCAAACAAGTGAATAAGGAAATTGTAAATGCACTCCTTTACTTAGACTATGAATACAATTATTATTTCACTCATGCAAATTTGACTGATAGCATCAACATGAATGCAACACCTGTCATATTTGATCAGCTATTGGCATCCAAAACAAGCACTTAGAAGGAAGAGAAAGTTGGCTTCATAGATATACATCAGTGTTTGGGAGAAGCTTCTTTTTCGCCATACACACAAGCAATTGTAGATGGATCCACTCAGGAGAACATTTTTAAAAAGCTCAGTTTTGGGGTGTGTACAACTTTGTTTGAAGAGAGAGCCGAACACAAAGGAAAATAAACTCTTACAAATTAAACCAGCTCAGTGTGCAGATATATCAGCATCCTCCTCATCAGTCAGCATGTCAACTTCTCTGTTGGAGGTTTTAGTTTTGACTTGGCAAACTTGTTGAAAATCTGTTTTCAGTCACAGATACATACTATCTCTGCACTAATCATTTTTTTTTCATCTGTAGACCCAACCCGAGAGACGGAGGAGATTTCTTATTAGTTTGGATGTTGTTGCCTGAGGGGCCAGAAAGCGATGAGATATTTGACGCAGAAACCCAATAAGGGGCCATCGATTAGGAGGGCTGAGCCCCATATTGGACACACAGGTGGCTGCAAAGAAATTAAAAAGCTGAAACAAATAAATGGAAGAAATCAAAACTGGGGCACCTTAAATCTCTTTGTCTCTCTACAAGTTGAGCATCTGTTTATGTTTTGAATCCCCCAGGCCTGAAGAGGAAGTCACAATACATATCTTGTTAGGACCATAAAAGGCCATACTTATACTTATGAAATAACCACCCAACTTCTATATATTACAGGTGTGTCTTTTGAGATAATGTTACCGAAATATATTTCTGTCTTATAATAAGGTTTTGATATCTGGGATATTTGATATCTATTGGGGCATCTCACATGTGCATGATTAACATTTGCTAGTCACTACCAGTGACTCAGCATATATAGACATAACATTAACAAAACAAAAAGGCTACCCTTGTTGAAATTATTGCCAACGTTAGCAAGTTAGGCTAGTTAGCAAGCTAGGTTAGTTAGCATGGCAAGCATTTTCCAATTGGAATACGACCAGTAATTGCACAATAACAAGTGTAGCTGTAGTCAACTTGAGTTATCTTCACCTGGTTCATTCCACTGTCTCCTCTGCTGTTCACTGACTTTGTTCCTTGTGTTTGTGTTCATGAGTGTGTAGTTGGCGAGAGCCCTTACACAACAGGCATAGGAGATCCTGCAGCCTGATAATAAATGTAACTAAAACGTTAAAAAAAGAACCAATAAAAGAACCAATAACGTTGGAGCTGATCAATACTCTGGTCTATAATAGTTCAGCACCTGTGCCCGGTTAACACCAGGTGTTGGTACCCATCCCTAATTACACAAAGTAATGGCTTTAGAATAAGGAAACCATCTGCGATTAAACTGGTTCCCTTTAGCGCAGCTTTCACGATGCAGTTCTGAATTCCACCGGGTACGATCTCCCAGGACAACGAAGGGTCGATTTCTGGCACAAAGGTAGTGGATCAACCATTGCGAAACCAAAACATAGCGCTTTCATTTTCCCTGGACGCCTTTCCCCAGTTACCAAAGAGTATCAATGTGGACAATGGTGGACAGGAAACAACCAAAGTAATAAGTGTGGAAAACAAAAATGCAATGTTCACTGTTTTCTTGGTAGCTGCTAAACTCTGAAGAAAACCAATCCAGGGGTCTTCGTGACAGAAGTGCCAACATGAATACCATTTGGAAATGTCCCCTATAGTATGTCCAAAAGAACTTGTGTTCCATTTTCTAAAATTTGAAAAATATGCACAATACTCAACTTCAAAATCCAAACTATCAAGGTAGCAGACATTTATGTTGATATTATCTATGTAATGTGTGCAAAGACTATTATTTTAAAGTAGAGAAGAGCAGAGACATCTTCACAGCTACCTCTAACAAAGTGGCCAAGCGTACTCAATATCGTCTATATTTAACTTTGACAAGAGGGAATGAGCATGTTTGTGTTGTAAATACTAAGTGTGCTATAATATGAATTGGCTGCAACTGGATACATGTGACTAGGGGGCAAATGGATCTAATGGTGGTCTTAATGCTGGCCTTGAATAATGAGGCCTTTGTCTAATAAAACTGGAAAGCCTCCAAATACCTATAGGGACCTCTGCTAGTTAGAGCAATAACAGTCTATCAAAAGAGAAAGCAAAGTGATTACTTAGAGGGTAATAAATACAAGGTCCATGCTGGGGAGGGACTGGGGGCTAGAGTAAGAGAAAGAGAGAGAGAAAAGAAAAAAAAGACGGGGACAACGAGAGACAGAAAAAGAAAGAGAAAACGCTCAGATAAATTAAACTCTATATCTTTTTACCAATTACTGTAGCTGAATACTGGTACAAGGTAAGATTTACCATATATTCAACGAGCATCCTTATAGCAAAAGCAAGCTACGGAAAAAACTAAAGTGGATAAATGTGAATACATATGCAGGTAACGAATCATTCAGGCTGAAGGCCTACTTGACCTTGGAAATCTTTCAAGATCTACATCATTAAGATTGCTTCCATTTCGTGAAGAAATTGAAATACATGCATTTTGAGTGTGAGTTGGACCTTGATTATTGTACAGGTGAGAAGTAAGAACAATAATTTACAAGAAGAATGGAATTAAAACTTCTGAACAGGTATATTTTTTCATCAGGAAAATGTATAACCTACTTCCTACCAAACTTGGAAAATTGCTTTGTAAAATAGAAGTTTGAAATGCATTTCTATGGTGACCAAGGGCAAACATTACACTTGAGCAGGAACATGGAGAAAATATTGTCACTTTTTCAAAATGACAAAATAGTTCAGCTTGAAGGTCAAGATTTTTGTGAATTTAAGAACATTTTCAAAACCAATCAAGCGCACTTTGATTGCTTAAACTGACAAGGCAAATGGATAACCCTGGTCGAAACACACACAAGTATGCACACATACAAGAACATGCACACACAAGGGTAAAAAAAAGAAGAAAAGTTGTTCACTGTCTACCCCATTCCCAGCATGTCTTAAATGGTGTAGTAGTGCTGACCTGAAGGAGCGTCTTTAGGACCAGAGAACTGGACACAATAACACCACCATCAATTCCAGCCCTGAGAGAGGAAAGAGACTTCAATCAGAGAATTAGAGAGATGTGGGGCAGACAGGTGGATCGACAGCCTCGAGGCAGAAGGAGAGGGTGGAAAAGGGGATGACAGAGAGGACAGACCAGAGACAGACTGCTGGTCACAGCTCTAACTAAGTGGCGGGAAGAGGATAATAAAGAGTCAGTCTCATAGAGCGAGCGGTGGCCTCAGAGGGGGGAGAGAGGGAGGGTTTGGAGCAGAGGGGTGACAGAAGTGAGAGATGGACTTCATCAAGACTGCTGCCTGATGGTTAGGGTTCAGACTGTTGCTATGTTTCTGGCCCGCTGTCTTCAGGGCGGGGAAAGTGTGTGTGTGTGTGTGTGTGTGTGTATATGTGTGTGTGTGTGTGTGTGTATATGTGTGTGTGTGTGTGTGTGTGTGTGTGTGTGGACTAGTTCAATCTGCAATGACTGGTGAGCGATTCATTGCCCCCCACCAGAGTGACCAATGCCTTTCCACTCCAGGCCTTGATGCATTTTCAGCTAATGTATTACTGGAGGAAGCTTCACTGTCCGCTGGCTGCTGACTGGGCTGGACTGACCGAAGCACAGCTTCACTGGGCTTCACTGGACTGCACAAGGCGTTCCTAAGAGTTACCAGAGAGGGAGCACAGCCTTCATCAAAGCAGATCCAAAGGCGTTTAATCACATGCACATTGTAACCAGAGATGGCTGAACTTCGATGCAATTTACACAAAGTTTAGTTTGGGTGGACCGATTAGGAATCATCCAAACCTGTGTGTCTCAAAGTGCAGAGATTTTTAGTCCAATAAAAACCTGATGAATTTCTGTCACCAACAGATTACATTCATGTAACTAATTAAATACAGCAAATACATTTAGAAGGAAATGTATAATGCTGCCCGTTTGAATTTTCTATCAACATAAGGAGGAAATGCTTTTACATATGATACTTAAGATATCAGAACAATAATTCCAATCTAGAAGTACAATGTCTACTTTTAGTGACTGCACCATTATTCATTTTTTTATGGGAACTGGCAGCACTTGTTTTTCGGTTATGGGGAAAGATTATTATTACTGAAAAACATGTTTCCTGGTACCGTCACCCAATTGACATTACACAACCACAAGTCACCCTCAATGTGAAAAGTTCCCAATTGCTCTGTTCAATAATTATTAGTACCTCGTCAATAGGATGCTCGTAACGAATGAAGGTTCAGTCTGAAATCCACTTCCTATCGGCACCGTTTTCACTATTCTGTTTAAAGTTACTGTAAGGAACTTTTAATTGGTTATGAAACAGTCTCAACTTAATACTGATGCTTCTAAAGGACCTTCATAAGTAAACTGGACCATCAGCAAGAAGATCGGGTATTAGATCTTCTTAATGCTCGTCATCGGTGCCACCGGTTAGGATTCTCAAACCGACTCAAACTGTGTGTGCTTTCAGTCTAACTCCTCCAGGGTGCTGCCTGCCACAGCACAAGACAGTCACACCACGCTTGTCCTCTCCTCTCGGTGTCTCTTTTCTGTGGTGGTCAACATTCCCGTCCTTGTTCTGCCTGAGACCTGTCTACTATCAACATGTGGCACATGTCCTTGACAAGTGAAGAGGATCCTTCGCCATCGTAGTTGTACGCTATGCAGCGTCAACCACGCTACCCCTTTCCCTCTCTGTTACCCCTGTCTGCCTCCTGCCTCTTTCATTCTCCCTCTCTTAATATTGAGTTGCCGGGGTAAAGGGGGGCCAGAGGAATCTAATAACTGTGACAGTGGGGCTTTTTTTGGCATTGTTCCTGAAGCTGTGCAGACACACACAGGGCTGTCTGCTGGCTCTAATGAAAGGTTAAATGAATAGGACTAAGTGACAGGAGGTACAATAAAGAAACAAGAAGGAGGAGAGAATTTGTGTGCAAGCATGTGTCCATGTCTCTGTGTGTGTGAGTGTCTCGAGGCCGGCCTCCTTCAGCTTCAGGGAACAACAAGGACGGCCCCTCCACAGCGCCACAATATTCCAAACAGATTGGTCTGCGACAGGGTGTGCATGTATGTGTGTGCGTCTGACTCTCCCGCCAGGACACCGATGCTCAAGAGGAATTCCAGCATGTTTTATTTTTTTTGATAAATGTTAAGGTCACTGGCAGAGAGTAAGGGTGGAGGCTGGATGGGAAGGGGGGCGGGGGGGGCGAGAGCAGTGGGGGAGGAGGCAGAGGGAGTGACGAGGGGGAAGGGGGGGAACGCATGTCTCATCTTGTGCCTCTCTCTGGCTGTGCCTTGGTGGAATGCAGAGTCACATGAAAGAGGCCCTCTTTCGCTCTCCCTCGTCTCTTGTGTCTGTCTCAAAAGCGCCACTGTCCCCCTCCTGACACACTACCTGTCAGCAGATTTCCCCTCAGCTCCAAAAGCACACACAGCCACAACTGCATGTGGAAACACACGGACACAATCACATGCACACACAGGCATCGACACACATATACAGATGTGCCCTTCACAGGGTTTAGTTTCCCTTGAACAGGAAAAGTGAACTAAGGACCAAACAAAGACACTTAAGCCCATCATCCTTAGACCGCTTAAATACTATGATTATCACCGTAAATAGCAACTTTGTCACCAACAATCACAGGATAAGACTTCTAACATGTCATCCAGGTTCATGGTGATGTATTGCATGCTACAGAGCAGTTCAATAGATGTAGCATGGTCAATTAAATGTGCATATCCTGTGGAGAGTGTGACGTTGATTGAGAGTCAAAGATGCTAAAGTTATGGTGAGGTTTAATTTTAGGCAATCAGACTGAAGGAGGAAGTTTCTGAGATTTGATCAAATCGGTTTATAGAGTAAATCCATGTGTTCCTACCAAACCGTGAGGTCAAGGCCTACTGGAAACCAAATTAATGTAGATGTTCACTGCATTGCGTGCTTAGCAGGTGTGTAATGGCTATCAGCGTTCAGCATGATGGCATCATTCAGCATTGCCTTCAAAAACTGTGACAAATCACAGTTGGAAAAAAAGTTTTATGAGTGATGATTAGGGTTAGACAAAGCCAATGGTTTGGTTTAAAATGAGTACTTAACTTAAAGCTGGAGTTTGGGTGTTTTACATATAAATAAACAGGCGTTACATTCAAGTCAAACAAGTTCACCCAAGGCTGTTCAGGCCTATTGCCGCCCAGTGAAATCTCTCTCTGTATTTGGCAGTATACCGGCGTTGCGGTGTCTGTGGCGACTTACCCGCTTAGGCACACTGGAGGTGGTGTGTTTTACATTAACTAGCCAGAGCTGTAGGGGTCAGTAAGGGGAGTGAAACCAGAGCAGCAGAGCAGCAGCTAGGAGTATGGTGGAAAATCATAAACGTCCAAGAAATGTCTCTGATTGGAAGATTCATAAGTCAAATGGATCTCTCTATTGGGTTAGCTTTTACTTGTTGAAGAATGCTTAAACAAAAAAGGGGAGGGACTAACGGCAGACACGGATGTCACGTTACTGCTCTTGGACATGTTGTTATTGGTAATAGTAGTGTAGAGCTCATTCAATACGCGAATGAAAAGACTTGAAGAGAGATGTGCGACCTAACCTGAAGGCATACATCATAAGCATATGTCGACATTGGTATTGTAATTACAGGGGGGAGATAAAAAAAAAAAAAAAGCATATAGCAGGTCTAAGGTTAGAAAAACATTGTGGTTTCGGTAGAAATGACTACCTCATAAAGGGGAGGGGACCTTCATTGTTTCACGTTCGTCATTGTCAAGGTCATGCCACTATGGAACTCTTTGAAGCTCTATGAAGCTCTTGGTAGAATAAAACCAATATTAACTGTCTGCTGGGAACAGGGAGCATCAATCTCTCATGACGATGTACTACAACTTCCTCCTTTACTTTCAACAGACAAATAGGTAAGTAGTACAGAGAACACAGCATGGTGAATGCAATGGTTAACCAGAAACAACACCTTCAAAGCAGCACTTGAATACATCTTGAGTGATAGAAATATTCTCCTTTACTAAGCCTCTGTCTTCTGCCTTTTTATGCTGTAGCCTTGTTTGGCTTGGATGAAGACACACAAAAGATTTGTTAGATTGTGCACTTCATGAATAAAATATTATAAAATGTCATGCAATTTAAAAAAAGACATGTTCAAAATTTGATGTATTAAGTTTTACAATAGCTGTAGATTGATTACACAGTTATTATATACTGGAATTAGACTTCTCTGTTCCCTCTATATTACATAATAACAATATGAAGCAGTAACAACATCAAACTTTCGGTACATACCAGGAATTTCCAAAGTCCTCCATGAAGATTTTGCAGTGGCTGAAATCTCCCTCATTTGTGTTGAATTTCTGCCGTTTCTGTTCATTTTACTATTCCAAACATTTGAAAAAGATTTGTCTTTTTGGAAGTCAAATGGGCCACCAACAAAGTACACAATGCCATTTTATGTTTAAAATGTTTAGCCTAGCTTTGCATTGCTCGCATGTTGCTCAACCGCAGCGTAACTAATAAAGGATTCTCTTATCCTGTGTGTGACACATTTATGAAATCACAACACTGATGTGATATTGGAATGACTGATGATGGAACACTGGATGGACTGGATAATGTATAGTGTACTTTAGGAAATAGTATGCAGCAATGTCAAGGCAATTTGTTTGTGATAAAACAAGGGTAACGCACTGTCCCACCCCCACCCCCACCCCCTCCTGTTATATGAGTGCACCAAGAGTCCACTAATGGGCTCTATAAGCCTGCCAAATCACTCCTGTGAAGTAGCATAATGAAATTTTCATGTAATGCTTTTGCCATTCAGGACAGACTTACCAATGCTTCCCGGTACTGACTGTTTAAATTGCAATGGTATTCAGTTTATACAAAGTCAGCAACTCCAAGAGACACATGGTGACACGGGTTGAGGGTTCCGCCTGTGCGCCGTGAACTGAGTTACAACTTGTAACGTGTTTGTTTGTTTGTTTCAGCCTTTCAAACAGGAGTTGCTCTGTAGTGGACTACATGAATAAAACACAGACGCTTCACTCTTTGCTGTGACACCAACAGGACCCAACTGCAGTAGGAGGGAGAAGCCAAGGCAATGCAAACTGGTCCTGACTGGCCTTACACACGACTACGAGCAGGCCAACAACCCCCCCCCAATGGCTGCTTTTCTGAGGCAATCACAGAAATAAGAACCTAGTCTCGCAGCAGCTTTTTAAAAAGTAACAAAAAAAATGAAATCTAGTCATTTGTGAACATGGACACAAATTGTCCATTCTATTTTCGTGTCGCTCAGCAACAAAACAAGGCCAACGGACATTAAACCAGGACACTTTTTTGAGTTGGTCAACACAAATGAAATGCATCCATGTGACTATGCAACAGTCAGAGATAGTGACGTGGTGTTAACTATTTACACTAACTATAACACTTTTGGTGAGCAAGCGGGGATGTGGATGGGACAAAAAAAACACCTTCAACTACGAGACTGGTGTTCGAGACGGCGTGTAATGCATCAGTAATAAAAGTGTTCATGGACAAGAATCATTAAATTATTAAAGTTTGTGAAATAAAGGATAGGTAGGGTGAAAGGAGGACCTCTGATACTTAGAGGTCACAGGTGAAAGGACAAGAAAGTGTCCCCCTTCTTACCAATGTCAGCGTTGGCGTGAGTGTAAGCCCAGATGTGTAGGCCCAAATCCAGCCTGCCGATTCCAATGCTAACGCCACCAACATCTACAGTACATGTTACATGTCACCTGATGCCAGGTTAAGACAAGGGCAGGAAGAGGAAGCACTGCATCAGGAAACACTTGAACACAATTAATCGTCTCACTTTTTGCATTGCTTTTTACGTTGCTGGAATACGGTGGAAAGTTTGGAAACTGGGCCAAGGTACGACGGCCATATCTTCAACTGGGGTTAGAAGGTTATTTGGCTTATCCTGATTGGCTCAACCAGTCCATGAAAACTCAGTGCCCCGTCCTGTCAGAGTAAGTGGACGAGTCTAGAGACCTGGTTAAAGGTATGATGTTTAAAACAACTGTTACAGTCCTTTTTTGGACAGTGCATTAACAGGTTTTAAATGAGAGAAATCGCGATAGATAACCTTAGGAATCATTTCAAAGGCTACGCGGGTAAAAAATAACATTGTCAGGCACAGTTACCAGCAAAGAACTAGACACTCAGGGCAATAATTCCAAAGTAAACGTGCTACGTCTCAGTCCTCAGGAATTTTTCATGAGCCACCACTTATCTTGTCATATCAGATTTCTTCCAGCAGCTTCTTTGGAGGGAAGCGAAAAGACACCTTTAGGGCAAATTATTCTCTTTTAATCAAATCACTCTGTATGGCCTGAGGAGATCTTTCCATGCCGTTTGAGTCACTGAGGCATTGGCTACTAATGCACACACTCACAATAAAAGAAGCCTACAAACAAACATCCACATATGTGGCATGTATTGAAACAGCAGCAGTTCGGTGTCGTTTTATCTGAAAGCAAGAAATGAGACTCAACAGGAGAATAAAAAATACAAGAAGAAAGCAAGGAACAAAGTGGTGTCTGGAGTTTCCATCACAAGTGAAATCCCAGATTTTCTCACTCACTGTTCATGGAACAAAATCGAACAACTTTCTTCTGGAGTGCAGTCAGTGCAGGAGGGAGCTATAAAATATAAATTATACCACATAACCCTATACCTCCCAACTGAGCCATTTGGTTACAACTATACTCCTGTTCGTTACACAAGTCCAGCGTCTCTGGTATTTCTATAGCGTCGACATGAGTTATATTCCAGCCCTGCTGAAGAACATATGGATTACAAGTGAAATGTAATTTCCCTCCCGATCGGACAGTTGCCACCCAGTGACACTGAAGTGTTTATTTTACACAGTTGCCGGTAATTAGTTCTGGACAGAATCAATTAAGGCCACCTCAAATTACAGCTGAAAATGTAAGAATCATGACCGTGTCTGGGTAGACAGAAAAATGCAGCACTGGGTGTATTTTCTAAAAGCTGAGTCGTGCAAAATGTGTTCTATCATTTCTCACTTTAAACAAATAAAGACTGAGGGAGTGTGTGGCTTCTGCACACACTGGGTGTGTTCATGAACGAAGACCAAAGTGTTCCTGATGCCTTGCTTCAGGAGTGTGATAGTGTTTGGATTAGCATGCGAAATGAAGCCCGAAGAAAAAAAACGGAAAATGACGCAAAAAATGTAACACATGTAAGTACAAGTATCAGCTTAAAGTTCCAACACAGCTTGTAGCACTGGGCCTGGTTTTAATCTCATTAACTTGCCATTTCCAAGAGTGATCTATAGTCACACTACAGAGTAAATGCTATAGTTTAGCAGATAGAAAACACTTAGAGATATCAATCTGTACGATAATGTGCATGTCATAACAGCTATCAACCCTATTCATTACCTCTTCTCCTTATTCTGCAATGTATGTCTTTTTTCATACTCAAGAATCACAGTCACACAGACCAGATTTCATAATGTATTCAGAGGAAACCAGAGAGATTTCATGAGTTTGAGTGTGTGAAGATTCAGTTTCTTACTTTGTTTGCTAAGGTACATTTTTTAATTATGTCCACTTTATGTATATTGTTTTAAATCAAGTATGTTTCACACTGTTCCCTTTATTAAATTGCCATCCAATTTGTTTGAACATTTCACAGTGTTTCTGTTTAGTCGCTGCAGCCTGCAGCTTCGGTTTCAGGGTCTTGCTCAAAGATTTCCATCTCAAGCCACCACTAGGTATATGACCCCACTCCCTCTTTCACAATATTACCTTTCTGTCACTGCCAACACACACTATCAGTCACTCGAGAGAGTATTGGGGCTGAGGACAGATGGAGAGGAGCAGAGCCATATAGGTGCCGCAATGACCTGGATAAATAAAGCAAGAATGTTGCTTTGATGTTCTCGAGGCTGAATATATATGCCTGTTAGCATGAGTGAAAGTACATTTTTCCCTTAATCTAAAATACATTTTGTTTGTTTGTTTTTTCCTCCTGCTCTGTGCTTACACATATTTCCTTTCAGCCGTGCGCCACCGGGGTTATACCCTCAACATTAGAGTGAAGTCTCGTCATGGCGAAAAATGCACAGAAAGTGGGTCTGAGCATAAAGGTGAAGTGTTGATTATCTCCTTCGATTAATCCAATATAATATGAGAATAAGCAAGTATACAAATGGGTAAAAAAGGGTTATCAATAGTTCCCATATACACTTAGCAGCCATTCTTTTCAAATAAAGAGGCAGGGAGCGAGAAAGTAAGAAAACCACGGGAAAGGAAGAGGATGGAGTAGAGGGAGAAGAGGAAGAAAGAGTTCTCGATGTGAGCAGTAATCAGAGGAAGCCAGCGGGGGGGACAGGGAGAGGTGCTGGGGTCAGAGCGGAGCACCACTAAGCAGCCTTTCTCTTCATTAGCAGCCTCTCTAAGGGGGGCGTCACAGGCCTACCTGTCCAGCAGATTATTGAACCGACTAACCAGTGGCTCCCACCCCACACACACACACACACACACACACACACACACACACACACACACACACACACACACACACACGCTCTCACACACTCTCCCCTCTCTGATTCCCACAGACCCAGAGGAATCACGACCTAGCTGCAGCCTCGCTGACAACTTTAACTTTTTGTTTAACCTCACGTAACAGTGCTATAGGCAGAATCTATTCAGTGCATAATGAGGACATTTGCCTCGACATTTTCTCCATTATTTTATGTGGAGTTTTGTTGTCCAACCTTCTTTTTTTTCTGTCGCCTTTTTGGGGGGTTTATGTATTTTCTGGCAACACACCACCAGCACTTATTCTCTGCCAATGACTCTGAGAACGTAGTATGTGTATACTTATCGAGAGAGACAGAAACACACACACACACACACACACGTAAAAACAAATACTGGCATTTTAGTTTGTGTGATTTGTGTGGCAAAGGGCAGACCCCTGACTGGTCTGGCAGGGAGAGAGCAGCCTGGAGATAAAAGTAATGAAATGACACTCCAGGAATGTAAATTGGCATTCTTCAGTGTAGTCGCAGCACCAGCACAGGCTCATGAAACATCCCTGACACACTCAGACCAGGCCAAAATACTGTGCTAAACATTAATCTCAAACACATCTCACTGACATAAGTGTGAAGGTACTTTTGTTGTGCTTTTAAGTGGGGCCATTCATCTCAATCTCTCTCTCTCTCGCTGTTTCTCTTGTTCTACTCGTCTCCCTCTGTCTTCCCTGTCTCCCGAAGCATTTGGATATGTCCACACTGAAATGTCTTCAGTATAAGGTAAAGACTTACACACACAAACCAAATATCACTGAAAAAGAAAAGCCAGGGAATATTTCAGGAAATCAATAAATTGTTGCAAAAAACACAGCGTGCAGTACAAGAAGGAATTCTGCAGAAAGGTGAAGCAGGATTTTCAGCAGAGGGATTTTAGGCCTGAAAAATAACTCGAGAAATGTTGCTGCCAGCTATGAAATGAAGTCTGCTCACATTTGTTTAAGTAAACACACAATACACATTTCTCCGTTTATATGTGCTTGCTACCTCAAGACATTGCACTAAGTTGCATTTAATTGCATTCAGTGGTTTGTTTGCGTTTGTAAATGTGAAGGCCCAAATCTACAGGTAGCATCAAGTGACTTATGACATAAATATCTTGTAAACAATCTAATAATTGTGTACACTTTCTGGAGTAACTGACTTATCCCTTAATGTCAAGTAAATATTGTATATTTGTCTATGGGGAAAAGAGAGCACTGTGAAAGTCGTGATGAAAAACTATTAAACAATTAATTTAAGTCGTATTTTGTTAACTTACTACTGTTACCGATTATATAGGTCTCATTTCTGAGTATGGCCTTAATATCCTTCCAAAAACTGGAATGATTGATACTATTGATCGTGTAAGAGAAAGGAAAGAAAAAGATCACAACAAGCAGAAGAAATAATGTTCCTCTTAAATGCAGGCATATAAACATATCCAGCCATGTGTGGATATGACAAGAAACACGTGTGGGAAATAAAGTACTCATAAAAACTTTGTTCTTTTTTTTGCTGCTCCGATGAGTGCCGATGACATACCAGCACAGGAGTTGTAAAACAAAACAAAAAACAATTCCATAACTTATTCTTGTGATATGTTTCACATTAATAACTTAAGTTAGCACGAGCAGAGAATCATATTTACCATTGCAGCATGTTGTAACTGACAGACCCCGGGACTCCTGGCACTTTTCAACAACTTTGGCGTCCTCAAAAAAGTCTGATTTCGCCCTCAAGTGGGGAACCTTCTCCTCTTCAACACTGCGCGCGCGTCGGTGACTCAACGTCGGTGTTCTTCTCACAAACGTATATCATCGACGTTTATGACAGTTTTTTTTGTTGTTGTTTTATTTTAGTATGCAACACGGTGGAGAAAGAAAAAAAAAACGCTCACTCTTTTTTTTCTTTCTTTTTTTTATCCCGAGAATCACGTGTGGTCCCAGCTTTCTCCGCCGAGCGTCAAAACGTTTGGAAACGCGCCGGTCTCTCTCGCGGTGACGGAACGGCACGCACGAGCCCCCCTCTGTCCCACTCGTCGTTTTCCCAAACCCGAAAAACTCAACAAGTCAACTATAGACACGCGGGTTGATCACTGACAAACCAGAAGCTGTGTTGTAACTTCTTGTCCTACCTTTGAGAGGAAAAAAACGTACCAAAAGGAAGAAGAAAAAGAAAAAAAAAGAAGAAGAAGAAAAGAAAAAAAAAACGCCTTCCTACATACACTCCCCCGATGGTTTCCTTCTGCGGAGTCAGCGCAGTGCGCCGAGGAGAGCGAGCGCACGGTCCGGGGGCTGGAGGGAAGTCAGACCGGGGCTTTTACACGCCGTGTGTGACTGTAACCCCGAGTGACTGTGGGTCCACGGGGTTGAGCTGATTTACGACGTCGTGTCAGGAGGAAGAGTAACGTCTCTATGCGACAGCATGTGGCAGAAAGCCCCTCAGCCCCCCGAGACGAGGCATCGGCACGGAGACGCGCATTCGCACTTGAAAAGCAGGCGAACATTCCGTGGTGCTTAGTTTGTGGAGTATCGTGGTCAAAATAATCGGTATCTCAAAGAATACCACCTATAAAATAATCGGTCAAATGCATCCTAACAGTAAATGGCCTTAAATAGTACAACATGAATACACGTGTTTTCAATTTCCAGCCACCGTTGAAACGCCGTGTTAACTTTCGTGCGGGTGCAAGCTGCATTTCATCAACGCAAACTTTCACTTTTTTTCTCTTCTTTTTTCTTTCACTTTCTCTGCCCTTGCGGGGGTAAAGTACACGCACTTATCGTGCGCGCGCACACGCACGCCCACCCATGTGTTTTAGGCGATCGGAAATAGTTTTTTTGGGGGGGGGGGGTTCTCTGTGTACTGCAGGGATGTGACACTAAGTTGTGTCCCTCGCATGCCTCAGAAGTGGGCTCATTCATTCAAGTTTCATCGGGGGGGGGGGCTTTGTTTTTAGGGGGCTTTGTTTTTAGGAGGATTTGCTCAACATTTTGACTGAGACGTCTCAAGAGTGAAGAGTTGAAGGAGTGCGCGCGTGTGCGTGCTTGCGTGCGTGCGCGTGTGTTTGAGGATAGAGTGGAGCAGAAAGAGAGACATGCAGCCCTACTCAGCCTGACTCCTCCACTGGGGTGAGAGAGGCAGCAGAATCCCAGTCAAGCGTCTGGAAGCCCCACTTGCATGTTTGGTCAAGGGGTAAATAATAGATCAGGGATTAGGCTTGTGTAGAATTCATTCCAGGGTAACAAGCTACTGAGGTCCCAGGATATGCATATTCATTCCTTGGTCAAGGCTGTGGGAGAGCGAGGACCATATGCCTGTTTGTCATGGCTTACATTGCTAATTAAAGGAGATATTACATACTTATGTGAGCAACGAAACAAAGGGCCTTTAAAGGGTTGTTTGAATCATTTTGCATTGACTTCAAATGCGTTGATGCTGCTCAGGAAGTCTCTTTTTGATACAGCAGTGTTGATTAACCATGTAGACACCGGAGGCTGTGGATAAGTAATGTGACATTAACTGCACATCAAAGCAAAACACGACCCGTATTTACTTTGCTGTTGCCGAACTATCGGATCGAAAAGATCTCTCCACACAAGATGTGCGATAGCATATAGTTATGATAGTGGGTGTGTAGCGATGCCGTATTTTCAACTTCCAGCTATTTCTTTAGTTCATACTTGTTGAAAGAATTGTGCTTCTCCATTGCTGGGTGGGCTGCATGAGCAGGTCAATCAACTCCACAGGTTATTGTTATTGAAGCAAAATGTTCATTTAGAAATTAAGGTTTCGATCTAAGCTCATCTCTTTGAAATAATATTGACAGTAGTTCACAACTACAAATACATGTAGGGAAACATTTATTTTGTTAACATATAACTAAAACCATGATTTTAAGCAACATGCTTTTGTTCCCGAACGTTAACCACACCCAGGACAGAGAACATGCCTGCAGTGACCCATTCAACCCTGTACAGCTCCATCTGTGAAGGTATAGCATGCTGAAAGGCATATTGCTTTTGATGTCAGTCACATCTACATGCTGGTTTTGGATTATGGCACACACACAAAAATATACTGTAACTAGGTATTGGTTAATTTAACAAATGTCCAATCAAACAAATCACTTATTTAAAAATGTATACGAAATGGCGCATGGTCCTATGTATAGAGACAATAATTGGGTGATATTACTTTAGGATTACGGAAACACTCCTGACCTGATTATCATGAAACCTGTTGGAAAGGTGTACCGCGTTTTTAAACAGATCTGATCACGTGGCAAATACATACATTCTTCATTTATGGAAACGGCCTTGGCGCGGAGGTCTACTCTCTCCGAGTGTCCTTCCACCGATATATCTATGTGTCAGTGTTTAAGTCAGCCAACAAATAAGTAAAAAGAAATTGCAGTAGAAAAATACAAGTTGAGGTAATGTACATCATTGACTCAGGATATGTTTTAGCTGCTTTATAAATTGTTCATCTTGCTGCTGATGGAACCCATTTTAGTCCACTGTTTTAGGCACATAACCATAGCGATTGGGATGGTCTGCTTTGACTAGGCAGCCTGTATGGACAGAGTTAGAAAAATTACCTCCATCACATAGGTTTTTTTAACTGTAAAATGTCACAAACAGTACATATTGTGGCCCATACCATTTAAGAAATAAACAAACAAAGCATGAACAGGAATTGAAACTGTGCCTGAAAGTAAATAGTTCCTTCATAAAAGGTCTATGGATTATCTTGAGTAGCCAAGTCATGATTTCTGGAAAGAGACTTTGCTGTTCAAATGTATAATTGTTGGCGCTTTGAGCACAGCAAGGAGAGTGCCATAGAGATTATATTGCAGAGGACAGACATCTCTATGGCCGATATCTCTAGAACTAGTCAACTGATACCAAAACAATCCAGAATGATTAAAAGCGCGACAGGAAAAATATATATTTTAGATTTTGAGGTGAACTGTCCCTTTAAAAAAAAAAAAAAAAAGTTAGCAGCCTATCAGAGAGGCTCTACTTTTGTGTACCACCCTGGTGTCAAAATAGACATTGACATTAAAGGTGTCAAAATAAAAATTCAATATATAAATGTCTATTGCCTCCACACGGCTCTCAAAAATGGCGACAGTTGAGTTGGCTGCTCTCAGCTAACAGTACAAACAACGGAGGGCAGCCGGAGGGTGGGCGCGACTCTTCCATAAGGACTGTGTGTGTCGGGATGGCGTTCTCAGTGCTAAAGGGGCAGTGCATGAAAACAAAGCACTAAGAAACTGAGATTACAACACACACACACAGGGAGAGCGTCTTCATTATCTGCATTAACATTACTCCATATAACGTTACGTTGTTTTTTTGCTGCTATATTAAAGCTCTGAATATCGTATCCAGAACCTTTAAACGTCTACTGTACGAGTAAGCAGTAAAGGCAGCTTGATAGAGAAAGAGCGCACATGTTTATTTGTCCCTGTGACAGAATCCCGCTGTTCTCTAATTATCCAGCGGGACCACTGATAATGAGCTATTGAACTTGCTACTGAGGTGTTCCCCCTCCTGGGAAGACCATCGGCAGCGTGTACACCACACTCGCGGATCCATCAAATCCACAAAGGTCCTCCTGTTCATTAAGTTCCAGTCACTATTAAAGCATAGACAGGGCCAGAAAAGGTCAGTTAAACCATCCCTAAGAAGCGTTGAGACTTTTCAAAGGACTGGCTCATACTCTTAAGTTGTCTTCACAAATCAGGAGGAAAATGTGCGTTTCTTGACTACTACTAGTGGTGTGATATTTCTGATGCCATATAAATATCACGCTTATTATAACTTGGTATTTTCTCGTTACGTTAAGTTATGTGCTTCTATCATGTCAAGTCCGGTTTATTTTCATGGCCCAATATCCCAAAATTGCCTTTCGAGGGCTTCATGCAATCTGTATATCAAGCAACACCTTCTATCCTAAGAGCCTCATTTTGGAGAAGCAGAAATCATAAACAGCAAAACAGGGATGCTGATCATTCGGGTGTCCTATTTTATAATGCAGGGAGGATGATTCACTGAGAAACACTAAAGTACAACTGTAAGTTCTAACTAAGAAGGAAGGAAGCACAGGGGCTATAAATAGACCAATACTAAAAGCTGTTTTCCGAATGGACAACATTTACTCAGGGCGATCAATGTCCCATGTCCTTGGTCTCCTCTCTCACAAGGGAAATATGAACTTAAATACAACCTGACCACCTAATTTACCCTTTCACCAAGCAAAGGACAAGCTGTCTCATTGGAGCCCAAGGGAAATAGCCTGACTCCTTGTTCCCACACATCCTGAGGGAGCTAACCGGGGTTGGGATGGCACGCCAGTTGGGTGAGCCCCGATTGAGGTTCATGGCACTGCGGACACACACACACACACACACACACACACACACATACATACACACACACACACACACACACACACACATGTACGTTGCTGCCTCTAAGGGTGTGGATCAATTCCTCCTTTATGAGAGCTCTTGTCTGTTGAGGATAGGACCAGAAGGTCATCAGATGGGAGTCAAACAGAGGTCCATGCCATCTCATTGGGGCTAGGACACGAACAAGGGGGCTTGTGCACACAGCATGTGGTGGTGGTGGTGGTGGTGGGGGTTGAGGTAGTGGGGGCTTTTGGAAGGTCAGCGACTCCACGTGCATTCAGGAATGCACGTGATGGCAGAGACAGAGTGTAAGGTTTGTGACCAGGGAAGGTTTTAAACTGGAGTTGTCTGATTTAGGTGCACAGATATTGTGTGTCTGAGGGCTGAAAGGAGGGAAGACTGGTAATCAATGGGTTCTCTGTCCTGGGGTTTTGGAAGGCAGTCCAAGGTCTCACAGGATTCAGCATGAGGATGGCTCATGCTTGAGGTCAAGAGTGGCTGATAATTCCCCCACTGACTCCAGTAAAAGATATAATATCCCTCCTCAGGGCATCGCTTGAATAGAAATGTGTACAAACAAAATGTCAACTATTGGAAAATGAATTTAGTGGGCAATTGCAAAGATTTGTCATGGCCCATTTAAACCTGCACCCAGTGTGTTAACAGTTTATTATAATCTAATCTTATTCAAGAATAACACATTAGACATCCAACAAATAGAGTCATCAGCCGCGCTGCAAAGTGACTGTGTTCAAAGACCCACGTGTTGCGGGCCTGTCTCATTTCCATGCAGCGGGGGGGGGGGGGGGGGGGGGGGGGGGGGGGGGGGGGGGGATGTTCTACTAAACACTGTGCAGGTTTGACATCACAACTTGCATTTGTAAAATCAATGTTCCTTTAAAGCAGGGGACTTGTGACTCTTTAGTATCTGCTGTCATCTCCCACTGCTCTCAGGTTCTTTCCTCCCTCCGCATCAAAGCTAGGCCACATTAATGCAGACAATATCCCCACTTACCTGAGGCGTCAGGCGGAGACTGCGCTTTCACAATTCTCCATGGAGTGTCATGTTTTTTCCCCGGGACGTGCCTCTCTTCCTTCCTCTGTCAGCACCGGCACACGGGGGCTTGTCATTTGGTTCTGGAATTTTTCATGCCGTCGTATTTGCATGATCACAATTATGTGTCATTCTCTCCTTCCCCCCCCTCCCCCTCCGGTAGATTAAATGCTGCTGAGCACATAAACTTCCTTGTGACTCGGCTGAGGCAGAGCAGAATGCTTATTGGGACTGTCAAAGCAAGAGCTGTCTTGTTTCAAGGGGTGGCTCTTCACGTATTAACTGTTGGGCAATTAGACACCAGAGGCCCACAGAGACATCTTCAAACGAGGGTCGGTTTACATTTACTCTTGTAATGTTTGTATTTGCAGCGAATACGTCTGAGTCAGTCATATTCTGTGGCCTCCAGTAAAGAAGACAAACCGTGCGGTGCACTTTTAGTGTCACAACAAAACAATCTGCTTGATCCAGCTGTATTATGAAATATATAATTATGACAAGAAGGGTGTGTTATGATGATCAGATGAGCGAGTTGAATCACTTGA
The DNA here is from genome assembly GCF_009769545.1 of Cyclopterus lumpus. Lineage (NCBI taxonomy): Eukaryota > Metazoa > Chordata > Actinopteri > Perciformes > Cyclopteridae > Cyclopterus > Cyclopterus lumpus. The sequence goes on from NC_046966.1 coordinate 17,695,923, forward strand.
TCATCTCTCTCCAAACAGACCATACCAACAACCTACAGTAAAAACATCCTTTGAAAGATGATTTATGCCTATAGATATCAATTTTCAGAGATCTCATTTATACTTGTATACATTTTGGGTGGGTCTCTTTTCAGTCACAACCCCACAGTTCCCAAGAATGCCATGATGCAATCTAATGATTGAGTGTTCAATGAAAGATTCTTTATTCACGCAGACTGGTTGTAAGCAGGGAATGAAATGTGTTATTTAAAATGACATTTATTAAAGGTAGCCTATTATTCTTATTGTGACAGCGGTGATACTTTATACAGCAACTGTGGGCCAATTAATATCAGCGAATCAAAAATATTTACATTCCATTTCTTGTCTTACATCTCTTAACAGAGCAATTTTAAAGAATGTCGAGCCACATGTCAATTCTGTGACTTATTTGACTCAGTCCATTAGAGCAATTTACATTTTAAGTATGTATGGGAAATTTCAGGAAAACTAACTTGAAGAAGCTTGTGGTGTGGTTTTGTAGAGTGTTTGATCTCAACGACACTTATCCACAGTATGCATAATTTGCCCAAGTAGTGTAATCTGGCCCCAAGAGGCAGTTTTAATGGACAAATAAATGTTAAGACAGAACAAAAATAATCACAATCTCACATACATTTTAAAAATGTGTCACAGCGTAAACGACAAACTGATTTATAGCTGATTCATACAACCAAATAAAAATAATTTAGATGAAAGAAGCAGATTCAGATAATGACAAACGTTGAAGTGAGTGTGAGAAAATGTATTTTGTTTTGTGTGTTTTTTTTTACGCAGGAAGCACATCATTGGTGATTTGAAAGAGTGCTCGGCGGAGATCTGGATTAATCTGTCATTAGTGGGACAGACAACAAACACTTAGAAGAGGGAGATACAGTCTGCTTCAGATTCAGGAAAGAGCAGCAGCAGCAGGCACTGTCAAAACATGGTGGAACATGCCTGGGTAGAACATGCAAGCAACTGGAAATGTCTGGGGCCAAATTACACGCATTTGATGATGAAAGAGGGCATGGTTAAAAAATGATCCCTTTGAGTTACCAGCTACCTCAGAGAGAATTGTGTTAATTTGACTTTCTATGGACCGTATTCTGCCATAATATCTGCCTCTTACTGTATGTCATTAATCCCTTTCAAGGTTTTTTATAAGTGCATTTTTTCAAATGACTTTTGACCTAAATATGAAGGTGCAACTGCAGGGACCAGACTCAAAACCCTGTTGCAGATGTATGATGGATGGTCATAGAGAGAGAGAGAGAGAGAGAGAGAGAGGCTTATTCATAGATGCCATGTGTCAGTTGTGCGTCTAAACAAGAAACAGGGGGCAAGCAGATGTTGCACATTATGTACCAGTCTACTGCTTCTAAAATTGTTCCGCAAATGAGGATCTTAATGAGAGGCAGTGTTCGTGGGTCAAGGAACAGCCTAATCATGCTAAGTCAATTGCATCTTTACTCTTTCTGTATGTGTGTGTGTGTGTGTGTGTGTGTGTTTGTGTGTGTGTGTATGTGTGAAGCAAGGAGCAGATGAACCAACATTTGTCTGACTGAAGAGGAGTGCCAGTCCTCATATTTCTTCATTTTCCCCTCTCACCCTGTGCTCTAAATCTGGCTGGACACTTAAGTACATTAGCCACACAATATGGAGTTGTCTTGTCTCACCAGCAAAACAGATGTCGAACAAGCGTCTTTGTTCATTTTCCCTCGTTTGCATCCAGATCTCAGAGCTCCCACTGAGGATTCAGTAATTCAAAATGTATTGTGCATAATGTTTTTGACCTTACAGCAGATCATTAAAAACATATAAAATCAGGCAAATATCAACAAGGGTGAGGAAAGTGTGTCTATTACAAGAAAAACTACATTTGAAACATAAACTGCCGTTTAAAGATCAATATCATATCTCACTGTCATTTTTCTTTGCGGTCTTTCGTGTGGTTGTTCAGCTTTGATATACAAGCAGGGATTTATAGGCTTGTAAAACAGCACTTGCAGACACAGGGGAACCCTCATTCTATGTAGTGTGTGTGTGTGTGTGTGTGTGTGTGGCAAAAGAACACAACATATCTCCCTATGATATGTTGCCATGTTATATTAATGTTACTTGATTTTACTCTTTTGGCATACATTGTCTTGTTCTTCTTGTGCTTGTTAAAGCCCACACAACTGCTTTAACAACTTAAAAGCCCTTACATTTTAATATATCAATTGGACAACACATGTTATTACCCTTAAAAGATAGATTTTATTGAAGTCTGATTTTATATGTATATATATATCTCTGGAATATATAAAAATCTAAATAACAGCATGGAATTTTCTGACTGTGAAATGTAAAAATGTCTTCTGTAAAAAACTGTAAAATTATTCAAATTAGTTTGATACATCATTAATTTGACATTTTGTTCATACACTCCAAAACATTTCATTAAGTGGATTAAGATTCTAAATAGCTTGTTAACAATGGAAAGCTTGGATAAGCCTAAAAGTGAGAAGAGAAAACAATGAATCATTGCACATACTGAAGCATATTCTTCATCCTCAGATGATTAAGAATTCTTTCTCATATAAGTGTTTATATATAATTTATAGCCAATAGATTTGACCCATGGTAGTTTGGTCTTGATCTGAATCGTTGCTCAGAGTTGCTCTATGTCAGCTAAAATGTGCCTCGGATAAGAGCCCAGTGGGAGGTATGGGCTGGTTGAAGGAGTCACCGCCAGGATTTTAAGTCATTCTCTCTGGACCCTATAAAATTAAAATTAAATCGTTTTTTGTTACATACACAACACAATATGCTGTGAAAATTGTTTGTGCCTATATAGCATCAGAAAGCATTTAACTAACTAATTTAAGAAAGAATAGAATAAAATACTATACAATAAAATAACCGGACAAAATAAAATATTCTAAAGAAAGATAAACAATAAAACAATATATCTGTGGCCTTCTATTCAGATAATTTAAATAAAACAGTGAGACATTGATATTGGAATGAGTTTCAGAGAATGTAAACAATATAATCGGTAGCCTGCATATAACATATTATTTTTATGCTGTGTATGCAATGAATAGCAAGGACGAGTGCTATTCTTGGAAAACTGGAGTGGCGTTTAATTGCATCAAACCATGCATGCACACAATTTATATAGTGTGTTTATGCTCACTGTTCTGATGAAGAAGGTAAACAAATATTTGTTGTAATTATTATTATAACAGTCTGCTAATTTGGGTCTTTAAACACACAGCCTATAGCCCGGTCATTTAGCCAACTGGAGGCTTAGCGATCATTGTAATCAAATACATCAGCTATTAGGCTATAGGTGTGTGAACAATGTTGTTGTTTTTCATGTATACAATGGGTCTACATTTATTAGGTGTATCTTCTACATAAGATTGCTGTATATCATTTTAGTGTCCTTAAGTAAAAAACAACAACAACAAAACAGTGTGTGGGAGTGTGAACTAAAGTGTCTTTGTTTGTGTTGAGGACCACCTGAAACAACCATAAAGATTCCTTATGGTACCCTGACCTGCCTTTGAAAACCACTGCATTCGGATCACTCTGCCGTACGTCAACTGTAGCCGCCGTAAAATGACGTGATGACGGCGACGACTCGGAGGGACAGAAAGGAAAAACAGCGGGCTTGTTTGAAACAGGAAAGCGTTTCGGTATCTATTGACAACGCCGTGATTCAGTGAGAAAGTTTGTTTTGGTTGTTTGTACAAACGTCTCCAAACGGTCCATTTAATGGATGGTTAAACTCTACAGTTGAAGCACGCAGTGACGATGTGCTAACTTAACGCGGAAGGCTGTCGACGGTAGACGATAAACGGAATATATGTTAGGTTGTTTGTTAACTAACCTAAGTGGCTAACGTTAGCTAAGATAGCTAAGTAGCTGCTGCTACAGTGTTGATATCCGGCTGGTTGGGAAGTTATCGAAACAGGTAAGTTAAGCTGCGTAGTGAAACGTTTCATAAAGAGCGTCTACCGAGCTCGACTGTCTTATCCTGACAATATAAAGACACGTAAGTTAACGCTAACGTTAAGCCAACTAACGTTAGCTAACGTCAGATACACATCCCCACTCGACATCGCTTTCCAAAAGATAAAGTCGTTTTTAATCAACAGTGTCATCACCGATTAAGTATGAGCTTGCTTACATACTGGTAACGTGCTGTCTTTTATTCACTGCCACACGTTTTCTAAAAATGTCCAAACTGACCTCAGTTGTTATGTTTGCTTCCTTCAGTCCCAACATGTCCTCAAAAGATGACACTCGCCTCCTGGTTTTGGAGGAGCAGGTGACGAGTTTATCAGATGAGCTCATGCAATGCCAGGTAATGTAGCTTATGTGTGAGTGTGTGTTTGACACACTCACGATGAAGGATTGCTTCCTTATACCTTAGGAACACAATAACAATGGAGTTTCTCTCAAATAGTGACATTTATTGAGTGAACTGATGGCTGTCAAGTTCAGTCAACAAATGCCCAGCTGTGTGTTGACAATTGTTCACTCAATATGAACACTATTTGGTAATTATTGAACTGTTATTTTCACACATTTCAGCTTTTCATAAGCCCGATGAAGCAATGAGTGAAATTCGTTGCACTGAACTAGTATAAAAAAAAGAAGAAAATACAAAGAGTCTTCATCATATATTTACCACAATAACATTATCACAAACGTATTGTTTATTTTGTCTGACTACATGTACACTTGCCTAGCTTCACATTACATACTGTGTGCAAGTATGTACTATTTTTTCATTTCTATCAGACAATGACTACCCACTTTATTGAATTCCAAACCATGCAGCTTTTTAATTACTATTATATTTGATTTAGAAAAAAGGCTTATGATTTTTTTTTTCACGGTGGTGTAGTGGCTAGCACTGTCGCCTCACAGCAAGAGGGCCGCGGGTTCAATTCCCGGTCGGAGCGGTCCTTCTGTGTGGAGTTTGCATGTTCTCCCCGTGGCAGCGTGGGTTCTCTCCGGGCTCTCCGGCTTCCTCCCACAGTCCAAAGAAATGCTGCAGGTTAATTGATCTCTAAATTGCCCATAGGTGTGAATGTAAGAGTGAATGGTTGTATGTCCCTACATGTGCCCTCGATGGACTGGCGGCCTGTCCAGGGTGTTCCCTGCCTTCGCCCTATGTCAGCTGGGATAGGCTCCAGCGCCCCCGCGACCCTAATGAGGATAAGCGGTATTGAAAATGGATGGATGGATGGATGGCTTATGATTTTACCTAAGATCTGTTTCACCTTGACTAATTTCAACTCCATAAGGATGGACTCATGGTTACTGTTTTCAGGTTGAGGATTATCAGTTACCGGTCATTGTAAAGCATATCTATCATCAGGAATTAGTTACTGTTTAAAGATGATTAGATTTTTACCAAAATGCTTCAAGCATATTTTAATTGTTTAGTTGTCACTGCTATGTAGCTGCAAAAGTCTTTAAATTACCCAACCACACTTTATGAAACATTCATCAAAGACAGTAAATACTGTGCAGCAAATATTCCCAATTGTTCTATCTATCTAAATAAATACAAACACATGGTCACAGAAAAAGCTCATGAGCAGATTTGAGAACCTTTCCTCAGTTATGGAGGGAGGGTGTCCTTGCATAGTCACCACCAGGTGGTGCCTAATAACATGAGTGAACTTAACCCAGCATCTCTCACTTTGCATATTCACAGTACCTTGTTTTACAGGTACATAGACAGACATCTGTGTGGTTCAGCAGATGATGTGTTACATTTTAGTTTTTATTAGACTTTAGATACCACTTGGCACATGGAACATTTGTTGTGGAGCTGTTGGGCAATAACCACTTGTATACCTGTTGCCATATTTATTTTATATAATGTTTGAAGGGACTTTTACCAGTTTACGCGTAAAAAAGGACTATGAAGATATACCTTCAGACACAAAGCCCCCTTAAAAACTTGTGTATTTGTGCAAATCCATTCATGCACATACATGATTCAATAAACCAACAAACTTCATTAATTTGCTTCCAATTCACTATAACTGAGTATGACTAATCAACAGCTAAAATGATACCGAATAAAACAAAACACCTGTAGCAGTCACATGTATGTCTGAGTCCTTTTTTACATTTTACAATTATAATGTATGAAACACTTTGTTGGAGACCACATGTATATTTTCTTTCTTGTTAAATGTTTTCTATGGTGTTTCCAGTATTGGGGCAAGTAAAGGAAAGGTATAATTAGAGGTGTCTGCTCACTCAACAACCAAAAACTGTTGTGCATCACTTATTTATTAATATCAAGCAAATAAGAGCAGTGTAGTATCTGTTAAAATGTTCATTTCACTTGTAGAGCACTGCATTATTGTACTTTCTAGGTTACCAGTGAGACTTTGTTCACTTCAGAAAGTTAGTGCCGCCCTACATTGAACATCGCAGCCATCCTTGGTGGTCTTGTCGAGAGCATAACATCAGCGATTCTGTCTATCTAATGGGAACCTTTAGTTGTGAAGTGTACAATTTAAATAGTGGCATTTGAATACCACTGATGTCTAAAGTCTCTTGCAAGATGTACTCCAGGACAGCCATTAACTACAAAGAGTCTCATCTGTCGGCCAGCAAATGTTCCTACTAGACCATGCTAAATGTATTAATATGTGGCTGAATTCCAGATACTTTCTTTGGTATGTTTAGCCTATGGTGTTGCAGTGTCTAGATTCAAAATTAATAATTCAGACACCATCAAACACAAATTCAATACATCTTTAAGTACACATATAGCAAAGGAGAGATCTTGATGAGGGTCCTCACTGAACACTTGTCTGTGGAATGGCTAATGGCAGCCAAAGGCCAAGCAGGGGGAGACCACCTATTTCAAGTCATCCACACTGCTTAATTTCATCGTTAACTACATTGCAGGGCCTGATTTGATGAGATCTCTATCCTCCTTCATCCTACTCTCACTGTATATATACACACACACACACACACACACACACATAGAGATGCATACAGAGATCTACAGTCCTTCCACTTATGTGTTCAGCTCATGGTCTTATCAAGGTTTGCTTCTGCCATTTTAGTAAATAATTGATTAGACACTTTTCAAAAGGGGGTTAAAATTCATATACTAATTGGAGACCAGTAGATTCCAGTGGGAGGGATGACTTTTATCTTATGATGATGTGAACATAATTTATCAGATAATTTTATATTAAGTCGATTTGGTATAATTCTGTCTTTTAATGTCAGAAAATGTAGTTTTTAGATGTCCCTCATTAAATGTAATGTAGTTTAAAAATGTTTGAAAAAACAGCGAGACAATTTGAATTGGAAATGTGTCGGGGGCTGGCTGGGTTTTCTACTTGAAGATGACTCTCCCTGTCATCAGTTTTGAGTTTCTTTGGGGCTAGTTACTTTGGAGCTGTAGTGGAAAACATATCCGCAGCGCAACTGATTAATAAAGAAAATGCAAGCTCGACTGCTGTGTTTTGATTTGGATCCCAGCTCTCCCCAGTCATAAATAGTGCATAATGACAAGTGTCAATGCCGGCTCCCCTTGAGTCGAAGGTCACATCTCAGCGAGGAAAAATCCTGTTACGAGAGGCTTTTGATTAGTGAGGGCAGGCCAGATCAAAACTATTTTGTACAAGATATTTAAATTATTGATTGACTTCTGTTGTATGATGATGTCATTAAGCATCCTATTTCTTGTTTTGTTTTGCCGCGAGTGAAGCAGAGATTCCCTTGTGGGCCTCATTGCATTTTGAGACAAATGTAAAAGTTTTCTATCTCAATTAAGAAAAACTGCTGTTGACTCGCTGATTATTTTATTTTTCACAGGCAGACAAGGAGTTTGTGTGGTCCCTATGGAAACAACTGCAAGTGGCAAATCCCGACTTGACCCAGGCTGTCAGTTTGGTGGTTGAGCGGTGAGTAGATTCATCTTTCAAATTGCTACCTGAGAGGCTCAGTAGCTGAAAATTCCTTTATCTCACAAGTGAAGAGAAATATGTGTGAAAGTCGTTCAAGGGGTGTTAAAGGCACCTTGGCCATTCTACTGGGGTTACGACGAAATCTGGTGCAGATGCTGATTTAAGCCTTCTTATCCCCGGTCTAGCAGTTCAACCATGGAAACCCTTTTAATGAAAACACTCCTCTACCGCACCCATTCTGGACAGTTGAAACACTCCTGCCAAATACTTGTCTTTATCGGATAAATTGTGAGATTGGATATGACCTCTTTTGCAGGGTAGCTAAGCTGCACCAAACACAGTGGCATGGGAACTTTCAGAAAAGAGCAGAGGCTCAGGCCTGTTCACACTTGATGCCCACTTGGATCAATTAAACATATTTTTCCTGTTTCTAAAAAAAAATATTTGACTTTGAATTAGGGATGCACCAATACCACTCAAAAAGGTCACAAGTAAAGGTCACCTCCTTACAGTTCGACCTTAAAGGTCAGGCCACCTAAGGTGTGGCTAAGCTAGAGTTGTCGCTAACTTCGGGGCTAACCCCCTTTACTTTAATTAGCATGTAGCACTTGCAATTAAGACAAGGAAACTTGGCTTGGGTTTGGGCTTGCGACAAAAAATAAACTGTACACACACTGCACTGCTACCTTCAGAACTGTTACGGTACGGCAGACTTCACAGTCGGACAGCTGACCTGGGTGGGGCCTGTTGTGTGCGTACACCGCAGATGTCAGTAAATTATGGAAATAACCTGTTGGTGCATCAGGATATCATTGCAACGTGGCAGCTTATTAGGCACTTCAACCACTAATCTTGTTGGCTAATGTCACATTGCCGTAAAGTGGTATTGGGTCGTATTGGATTCGTATGAGTACAAGTACGAGTATATGAGCACAGTATCGGATGAGTTACCCGATACTGGTATCATTATCGGTGCATCCCTACTTTAAATTGTCTTTGATTATGCTACAATTGCAGTTTGAACACCAGTTGTTATTTCCACATGCATAAGTAGAAATTAATGAAAAGCTTTAGTCAATACTTGGACATGTTTTAATAGACTTTTTTTTTTCTCTTTTGAGGATTCCTTAAAACAATTTCTTCACTATCATGGGTGCATATCACATCCGTTTTGAAGTCTCTCAGTTGTTTGGAGACCCTTAATAGGGGTACAACACAGTGCAGCAGCGAGTCAAGAGTTCCTTAGTACCAATGCGTCTCATTCCTTCTTCACACCCTCTTCAGTTCCTTTATAGCCCCACAGGAAACCCATCAAAGTATGTTGGTCCACTGAGACTCGTGAGGGAACATGCACCCAGAGCATGTATGTGTATTGTATCACCTGATGCGCAGGAGGATATTGACATGGTAATTGTGTCGACTCCAGTCAAGCGCAGGTGCCTACTGGGAACCGCCATTCAGCCTCCCCTCCCCTTCCTGTGTGGATCTTGTAGAGTGATTGGTTGGTTGCTCAGGACAATATACAAGGAGATGTAGCTAGGCCAGCCTGCGTTCCAGCTCCTCCAGGGACACCAGATACTTATTTTGGTGTCTACCAGGGGAGAGGGCTGATCAGAAGAGGCAAAGAAATGAGAGAAAGGGGAACGGGTGGCCCCCGGTGGCCTCTAGCAGTTGAAACAAACAGGTCCCCAATTGATGCCTTTTTTTGTCTGCCTAAAAGTTCATTATGATAAAAGAGGCTTAGTGGGCTGAAGAGGAAAGTTCAGAGTTTGGTGCAGCGGCAGGATAATACAGTAGCTCTCATTTTTAAAACGGATATTTCTTTTTTTATTTACATTGATAATACTTTTCTTAAAGAATAGTTGTTATAAACATTATATGAAAATAATGTAATGTAAAGGGTTATTCTTTATTTGCCAAGTTTAGCAGGTGCGCAAATAATTAGAAATTGATAGAAGATTTACATTAGATGACGGTTACAAAAAACATTTTTAGTAGTAACAGGGCATACTGTATGACATCGGTCTCATCAAACTAACTAAAACACCTATACAGATTTCTGAAATTTCTTTTTTTCTCTTTCTATTTACTGTGCACCCATTGTGTTTAAAAGTAGGCATGTGGCTGGCAGATATGGCCAGAATCTTCCATCAAGATATAGGTAATTTCATATCTCGATAACCATATATATATATATATATATATATATATATATATATATATATATATATATATATATATATATATAAAATAGCAAGTTTTCTCGTAATTCAATAGTCTATTTGAAATAACCACATATTACCTAGTTTGCGTAAATAAAGTTCTTGGAAAATGAAAAGTATTGAGTATTTTCTCTTTTTATAAATACTGTTATTGCAAAATGAACATACTAGTGAAAGAATTAGAGAAATAATAAATGTATGTTTCCATCTCTGCACTGACTAGATGGATGCACACAGACTAATCTGATTTAAGAATGTGCATGAAAGTACTACATAAAAAAAAAAAATGTTAAAAGGAAAATGTCCTGCAGCTTCAAATTCAGTTAATTCAGGTGTGAAGTGATTTCACCCAAAAAAGCCACGATTTTATATTCTAAAGAGAAATGTATGTGCAGCGACTATCTCAGTGGTTATTAAAACCACTTGTTTCACCTCTATTCTCCTCTTTGTTAACTTCATTGTTGGGCAGTGAATTTAACGTGTTAGGATTCTGTTCATATTTGACTCTTAGGTTTATTTTTCTGTGCCTTCATTTCGGATCTGAGTAGGTATATTTGCTCAAAAGATGTGTGCTTTGTCTCGTCGTGGCGCTTCACATTGCTGCTTTTAAAAATCCCCACGGGCCCTGAACATCGGAGACATACTGGTTTAGAACTGCCTTTGAGAAGACTGAACATCTAAGAGTCTTTCCATTCTTGGTTGAAGGCTCTGGTCTCTCTGACCACATTCCAACGCCATGTGAAATAACTTCTCTGACTCATGTTCTCTCTCTCCGTCTCTGACATGTGTGTTTATCTCAATCGAGTCCAGGGCGATGCTTATCGGAATGCACATATTTGATTGGCCGAGTAGCATCGCGTGATGTAATTGGTCGGTGTGTTCCCTGGACCACTCAACGAGTGCCGTAAAGGCTGCGCCAGTTAAAAAAGAGGTGTTCTGTCAAATTTGAATCATTTTAAGTCTGGGTCCAGATACAAAGGTCTCTGGTTAGATAATAACCTGGGTTAGTATCTGCTTATTATTAATTTAGGCAACGTTTTTGTCTTATCACAATACGATTCCATTGACATTATTGTATTGAGCTATCGCTCAGCCTTATAGGATGACATACTTTGTGCTGTCTAATTGTTCCTACCCTAGAGGTATGTCTTGTAAATGACTATGAACACATGCCCATTTGTTTTTCTTTTTTCTCTCTCTTCCAGTGAGAAGCACAAAGCTGAGTTCAAGGACAGAAAAGTGTTGGAGATCCTCCAGTCCAAAGACTACAAGATTCAGGAGCTGGAACAGGTACAGCACTTTTTGTCTCACAGACCTAGATCTCAGACACATTATTGGTGGGCATGTTGGGGCATATTAGTGTGCCCAACTGGTTAGCTCACAGGTGCTGAACGGCACTGCTCCCATACAGCAGTTACAGCTTATAACTCTGTCCGTAAACACTTTCAGCTCTGTCAGCACTTTCACCATAGTTCACACTGTTCGCTATGAGCCGCCGGCTCGCCGTCGACATGTTTGAGAGCAGTTGTGAGGCAATAGAAATGCTCCCAATCTCTGGACTTGCACCTTTAAACTCTGTCTCTCTCTTACCTGCTCTCCTTTGCGCCCCGCTTTGAGCAATATTTCTCGATGGTATAATGGCTGACAATAATGACATCACTAATGTAATTTACTCCAAATCATCATCATCCCCTCGCTGAAGCATCTGTCAGCCTCCTTCATTAGCGTGCCTCATCCAGAATCATGTTCATTCCTGATGAGACAGGCTGTAATGAAGTCATCAGCTTGCCAGTGTTTTTTTAAATTACCCTCCTTAGCCATCTTTATCCAGTCGATACAGTACCTATAATATTAACTCATAAGAGCACAAGATGTGTGATTATGTCAAACTTTATTTTAGTGTATTATTTGGGCCTTATTGAGGGCACACAGGTTGCACATAGTGCCATTCCTTCAGTGCTGCGATGTAAACAAGAAGGACAGATACAAAACAACAAGTACAAAGACAGTCAAGCACATGTTGGATTAAGTTGTTTAATAAAACACTAACACGTTTTAATAGATGAACAATGTGCATAGTAATCCCCAATGCCACAAAGGCCAATAACATAGGCTGCTGTATTGAAAACAATCTCACAATTATAAAAGAAAAAAAAGAACATAGGATCATGGGTGAGACACTGCAATGAATATGTTAGAATTGCAATATTGTTACTGCAACTCCTGTGTATAAGTTGTACTTCTATCAATAATAGGCATGCAGGGTGGGAAAGAAATTAAGTGTGGTCTATTTATTTTGTCTCCATAAGAAAGGCCTGTTATTGCATACTGTGCAGAAAAACATGTATTGTGTTGTATTCTGAATGCCCCTTTAGAAATTAAATGCTTTCCTTTTTTACATGACAGAAGGGTACACTCAAAATTCTAAACGTTATAACATCTCAGGGAAGTCTGCTTGATTTTAACGAGGCTCCGGTGAACTGCATATTGTATTGATATAATGTAACTGTTATTACTATCTCAAACTAATGGCTGGCAGGCAGGCCGAAAACTCTCCACAGCCATCAGATAAGTAGCCACACAACTGGACTATTTTCTCCAATGTGTCATATTTCTACACTAACAGTTGTTATGATTGAGTGATTCTTTCATTCATCATTCATTACTCATCATCCAAAATAGTTTGAAAGTAAACGTATGAACCTATCTACATCTAATTCGCTGATCTGATGAAATACTTTTTTTTTTTTTTTTTTTACAGTGACAATATGTTGTCAAAGAATTCTTCCATTTTCATCCTTGCTTGTGGTTTCTATGCGTTTATAAATGGTCTTGTTCTCCTATCAGACTGTTGGTAATGAGACTCACAGGCTATTTGAGAATCTCATTAAGAGCACTGAACTCTGCGCTGTGTCATGTGGCCCTCTGACTGCCATCATCTCATCCGCAATCTTGAGCCTTAACACACACAAAGTGATTAATTGGTTTTTCCTCTTTTTTTTTTTTTGGAGAAGTGACGGTCCAGTGAGTCCACACAGGATCCTACATTCCTCTTGATATCTCCATTCTCCAACTTTTTTTTTCTCCTCCAGCCTCCTTTTTTTTTTTATCTTCCACCTCTTTTTCTATATGCTTTCCCTCGCTATTCCTTTCCATTTTTGTAACATAATTAGCTTTCATTTTTGAAGAGCACTGGGAATTTTCAAATGCTAATCTTTCTTTCCTAGACCTCTTAACTTGGCGGAATCCCCCTTTTTTCCTCCTCTATCAATTGAGCACTACTGGGGTTCAAATTGTTTCTTGCCTACCTCATTATCAACGTTTGAATTTATTTTCTGCTCTCCAGTATAAATCTCTATTAAAGCCCCCTCTGTTCTTACCATGGCGAGCTAGGAGTAGCGAGGAACGCTAAATCCACTATCTGGATATATCTGAGCGATTTCCCTCAACATGGCAATTAATTGCATCCCAAAGCACAGTGTTATTTGAGAGGAGGGTGTACCCACAGAAGGCTGTGGATTACCAGCTGAAACCAAACCCCAGCTGATGCAGTCTTAATAGGCCAGCCTCCTTCTACTAACGCCACAATGGCTGCCAAAAAAATACATGACGGGAACATATACCAGCCTCAAAAGTGGATGGTCATTAAAATCATTGAACAATTTCTGCTGGCCCCGGTCTGGTTTGATGAACCTTACGAAACATTGAATCGTTAATCATGCAGCATTATATTTTCTGACTCACAATAGTTACATCTTAATAGTATGTGCTAGCTTTCTGTTAAGGGTTGTGGATTAACCGATACTTGAATTATTAATTAGTCACTTTCGAAATCGATCAAATGTTTTAAGTAATTTTTCAATCAAAGCTGGCTCTCTCGAGAATTGCAATGGGTATTTTTTTATGGTTTTCTTAAAAAATAAAATAATTGGGAAAATAATAATTATTTGCAACAATATTTCTGTATTAACGCATTCATGTGAAAAAAAAATCACAGTTTGTGTTCTAATATTTAACACACTTTATCTACTTAATATTTAAAGATATATTTCTGCGCTATCAAGTTCTAATGCCTAGTAAATTTAGACCTATTGGTTTTATGTTATTCAGAACTGGTCAGGACAAGATCCAGATCATATAATTGATAACAGTATTCCAACAGTATTCCAAGTCCAGGGCACTCGTTTTCTCCTTATCTTTCTTTTTCTCTGTGTCGCTCACTCTCTTTTTTTTTCTGTCTCGCTGTCTGCCACAGAAAGTGACAGGGCAGCAGCAGGAGATTAACAACTCGGGACAGAGGAGGACGGCAGTGGACGAGGAGAGTGCCTTAATGAAGAAGGATCTGACAGCTCTGCGTGAACAACTGGTCAATAACAGTCAGGAACTTAAGGTTGGTGGAACTAATTTTCCGTAGCGGTCTGGGCCTCCGAGTCAAAAAAGTCTCTGTTCTGCGTGGCACTGAACACAACAAGTCCCCCGTGGCAATAGCTACAGGCATTTGAATCATTTAGAAGAGAAAGAGGATTGCTCAGCCCTCCTGAACACAATCTCTACGTCTTTGTGTCTTTCCACCATAGCTTTATCTCTCCCTTTCTCGCTTTTAGCTTTCTTTCTTGCTACTGACAACAGAGAATACTTAACAGCTGGAGAGTGTGTGTGTGTGTGTGTTAGAGAGAGAAAGGAAAGCAGCCTGTTAACTTTCAGATAAATACTTAATGACTGGTTCAGTGGGGGAAAGTGAAAAGTGTTCATGTGATGGTGTGGCTTCTCCCTAATTATGCTTAGTTGGGACCTGGCTATGATTAATTGATAAAGGAATGGTCCTTACACAGTCTTGGTGAGGTCTCATGGCGAGAAATTGTGGGGGACAGCATCAAAGGAGACCTAGGTTGAGTCTAATGGGTCTTGCAGCAAGCACTATTCTCATTAGGAGCCTGTCATTAAAGCAGACACACTGGCCCCTGTACCTGCATGAGACCAGCTCTTGCGGCACGGCTCGGTCCGCACCAGCCAACATCTGTGTGCGCGCAGTCATACAGCACAGGTGACCTTGGCCAATCAGTGGCTCATGCAGGGGGCTCCCGCAGCAAAAGTCGGTCCACTGTTTACATATTCATTTCAGCCTAAACCCCATGGGTTGCTTCTCTTTTTGTACTTCTCCATCTTTCTCCTTTCATATTCTCAGTTTGCGTTGCTATTTCTTTCTATTCCTCTCCTTCCGTCACCGTTGTTTATTTGGCCCTCATGACCCCCCCCCACTCTCCTCCTTACATACACATGCACACACCTCTCTTATCCAGGAAATGAAGACGGAGTGTAGGAGGAAAAAGAAGGAGGAGCGGCAGGTGGTGCAGGCTCTAGAGGAGGAGAAAGGGGGATTAACCTCCTGCTGTGCCGCCCTGCGAGCTGACCTGGAGGAGAAAGAGAGGCAGGCTAACAGCCATCAAGACCAGAGGGATGCTGCCCAGGACAGAGTCAAGGTATGAACACGGGGACAAGTCCATTCAGACACACACAGTTGTACAGGAAGGGCACCGTCTTCTAGCTTTCCATTTCTTCTGCACACCTTGAACTCTCTGATCCCTCGTACCCTCTCCTCCTTAGCATGTGAATATAAAAAGATATCTTTTGCAAAGCACACCATTTAAATATGCACGGTCTATATTCAAAGGAAGGAAACATCATTATTCAACATGGAGGACACAGAGCTTCCTTGTGCGGGGTAAAAAATTAATTGGGCTGACCACAAGTGTGTTGGTAGTTGTGAGTCATTATTTCTCTACAAATGCAAGCAGGTCATTTTCAGAATATGTCCATTGCTCCAGTTATTGGTATCAATCAATACTTTCCATCTCTGTGGACATGAGAAATACTGTGATTTAGATAGTGACAGCAGTGAACCACTGGCTTGAATGGGGGGGGGGGGGGGGGGGAATGTTCCTACAAGCACTCGATAATGTTTAGTAAGTACGTAATGATACAATCAAGAAATTTAATGTGCATTACATTCCAGAGAGAGAAGTCGGAAAGGGTGACCACTCTCGCCGAGTTTCAGAAGTCATTCACAATTTATGCGCACATCAAAGCTCACACATCTTTACAAGATTGGTTGGTCAAGGGGGATGCAGAGAAGGCTCACATCACAATCAAAGTCCTGCGGAGGTTTCATTTCAGCCGCCTTTTGCCATTCCTTGACAGAAATCAAGCTGCCTGCCAATACTAGAGTCGGAGGACATAGGAGCAGCAGAAGAGCCTCACATTCTGCCCCTTCTTTATAGACTGATTGCTATGAAACATATTGCTACGCTAGTCAAATGGAGTCAGACAGGAAGTCTTAAATAAGTCAGGGCAGAATAATTACGCTTGGACAAGATGGAGCCCCGCTACTAGTCTATGCACATCCATCACAGTCTCATACAACATACCTGTTCCTAATTATTTTTGTATCATACATCATGCCAATTTGTTTTACATAGCAAAGATGTGTCAAATAATTTATTCCAGTGCATGTATATGGACAAAATGAAAGAAACACAATGGCCCTGCAGCTCTTTTTATGTTCACTTATTTAGACACTTAAGAAAGTACCTGCTTGACTATGACACAAACATTCTCTTCAAAATCGAAACATCGTGAGTTCTCCTGCAGGGTAATCGTCGTCTACTGTCAGGTGTATTTTGTATGTCCTCCCATGTATAGACACCAAACCAAAATGATGGCTTTTTTTATGCACTTATACACACAGGTATCATGGCATCTTTTCATGTCCTTTCTTGTAATTGCTGAAGACTAATTAATTTAGCATATGTTTAATTCTGGCCCTGTGAAGCGCTTTTTAATTACGTGTAATCTATCAAGGTTTGGAGACCTTTGTGTGTTTGATGCTGTGCACCCTGCCCTGCTCTAATAGTTCTTTGCTATTAAGAAAAATCTGTCACTAACACCTTGTCTACACCTGCTGCACAGCGAAAGCAGCGCAGCGGCTGCAGTTCTACGTCTGTCTGCTCATTGGTTTGGTTCAGTCACAAGGCTGCTGTGCACTCAAAAGGGTTGTGACAATGTAGTTGCATGTGTAAATTGTAAGAGATGTGAGCTGTTGCAGGCCTATAGTTCTCAATCACGGCTAACACATTGTGCTATGTGTTCCTGAAATATCAATACACCGTCGTTGCTCTTTTACACCAGGAGTTGGAGGAGGAGCTCCACAATGCATGTCAGGAGTTGTCCAGCTTGAAGAGCCACAGTAGCAGTCTAACGGCTAGGCTTTCTTCCAAAGAGAGGCAGCTAGCAGAAAAAGAGGGGCAACTCAATCAACTTCGGTGAGCCCTTCCAACTTACGCATTGCCCAATACACCTCAGTGTCTGTTTTCTTGTAGCAGTCCTTTAATTAGTTGAAGGAAGAACACATCTGTCCTGTGCTCAGACATATACATTACTCCACATCGGTTGCTGTGTCGGCCAGTTGCTATATTGCTCTCTACACCGGGAGGCTCGGGGGTGACACAGATTTCTTCCACTCTGGCTCACCTAAAGCCACTTGATAAACCCTGCATAGTGGATGTGCTTTAAAAGAAGTAGAAAACGGAAACATTGCAGGCTTTGACTAAGCTTTAGTCGATATGATAAAAACTGTGAGAACCGTCGGGGCCTTACTTGTAATCTCAACCTTTTTTTTTTTTTTTAAACTACTTTTCTGTTTTAATGCCAGAGGCACTCTTACATGTCAGTCATATCAGCACTAGAGACCATTCTTTAGGTTTTAGCTAGGTGAATAAAAATATCCTCATTAGTTAGTGGAGCATTTTCTGGTCATTCCATGGGACACAAAATAAAATTCTGAAATAAACCTAAATGCTGACATTGCTATTTTAAGAGAAATTTAATTTAATTGACATGTTTCCTGTGTGTAGTTGTGAGTTCACAGAGGTGCAGACCCTGTACAGACAGAGCACAGAGCACGCAGCAGAGCAGAGCCATCTGATCAAGCAACTGGAAGGACTCAACCTAGACACTCAGAAAGTCCTGAGGAACCAAGAAGAGGCTCATACTGCTGACACCAGCTCCTGTCAGAGGGTACCGACATGCACACACACACGCATGCCAAAGCTCAAACTCATGGTTATTAGAACCACTTTGTTGCCCTCACCCGCTGTGGTGATTTATTTCCAAGCTAGCTGTAACCTACAATTATTTGACTAGTGCCAGAAAAGAAGGACATTTCTCACCGTATCCTGTTACTGTGAATGGGTTCTCAACCTACCACCCTTCTATCTGATGACTTTACCACTGTATCATACTCAGCACTACACAGGGAGGGGGTCGGGGGAGACATCTGGAGCAATTAAGCATCTTAAAACATGAATTTATAGGAACATTATTGTATCCTTCTTTTTGTTGGATTTTTATCCCGCTATTTTTTTTGTCTTTCCTTTTACTATGAACTAAAAAAACATCCCCATATCAAAACCCATGTCAGTCTTCATGTCACCCAATCTCTCGTGAGTGATTTCGACTCATTTTCCTCCGTTTGACGTCACATCTCTGTTTGACGTGACCCGTTCCCTCTTCACCTCCCCTCCTGGCTTGCTTCAGCAACCCGTTGTCCTGTTTGTGTTTATCGACAGCTGTACAAGGAGTTGAGCCAGTGCTACCAGGCCCTGGTGTCTAGTGAGGGCAACCTCCGCCAGAGTCACCAGAAGCTCAGCAGCCTGCTGGCTCAGAAGGACCAACACATCCAGCAACTCCAGGCCCAGCTGCAACAGCAGCAGCAGGAACAGACACAACTGCAGCAACAACTGCAGCAACAGCAGCAACAACAACAACAACAACAACAACAGCAACAGCACCAGCAGCAACAACAGCAGCAGCAACACCCCTCACCAAATAGACAAACCAACTTTAAGGTAAGCACCCTTCTTCAGGTCTTTTCAAATCAAACACGAAAAGTTTGTGCAAATAGATCAATTAAAAATATTCAAGTCGTATCTATGTACATGAGGCTATCCACACTGAATTCAAAACTGTTTGTATTTTGCAGTGCGGTGGGTTGTTTATTTATGCAACGGTTTAGATTTCTCTGAATTTCGAATGCTGATAAAAAAACAGCCAACCATTACAATTTACTCAGAGGTCAATGTCATAATTCAGACACACAACAATATGAATATTGATCTTGCAAATGAGTGTCCTCTTTAATAAAAAGAAAATATAAAGACAACATCTGGTAGTTGTAGTTGTGATGGTGAGTAGCCTACAAAAGAGGGGTAAACACACGCTCTGTACAGGGGTGCAAGCTGGAGAGCAAACATGTTTTTTGACTGCAGGCAAACATGTTTTTTGACTGCAGTATTGTAATTTTGATTTTATAAGGGTAATTACACAAAAATATGGATTTAACCTTAGGGCCACCTACAGAAGCCCTCTCCTTTTTCGAGTGTATCCAGTGCATCGCAAATCCAGGCAAAAAACAGTTTTTCTATGATGCTACTCTACGTTGTTGAACTTATATATATATATATATATATATATATATATATAGTACATATGCATTATGCATTTATATGGGTGTGGACAACAACATATGTGTGCTTATGATACCCTGCATAATGTATGTAGCTTTTTCCTACACTATAAACACAATAATGATACTTCTTTCAATCACATGTCCGGAGATTGTGTCTAATTGTTCTACGGTACAGAGGCAGCAATGTGTAGGTGGATTAGACTGACAAGCCCCAGCATGGCCTGTGGTGGTGCTCCTTAACTGAGAATCACTCTTTTAATATCGCTATATTCACCCTTGATACTTGCATCTCTCTGAGCACCAGCATCTTTATGATCTTCTCCAGCTCTCTGTTCTGGGCACGCATGCACTCTCTGACTTACTCACTTCATCTATCTTCTTTCTATCCTCCCACCCAAGTACCTGGAAGTCCTTTAACACAGTCCTGTCAGCGAGCAAAGATAGATACGAGGTGGAGAGAGGTGATTTAATTGGAGCCTAGTTATGTTTCTGAAGATGAAGTTGGAGTTCCAGTTCTACATCTGTCAGTCAGCAGGGGTTTGGCTTTTTCTCACTACCTTTGAACCGTCCCTCCAAGGCAATAGAGGCTCTAATATAAACTAAATTAATGCTGCAGCCACATTTTAAGTGGGCTTTAACAACTCCTAATGATATGGTGATAGGTGGTTCTTGGACCACACAGTGTCAAAGACTAGAATAGTAACAGGTATCTTTATCTACACAACCTCATTCCATAACAGTGTAGGGCATTGCACTTTTTTCTATAATGTAATCTCAATTTGTTTCCTCAGTATGACTTTTACTTCAGTTTAGACAACATCTTTTTTCAGATAAAACAACTCTGTAGCTGACGCAGCGGAAGATAATATTTCTGCTGCAGTTGAGTAATTTCTGTGCCTCCACAGACTGTAATTGTTTAATTTGATTGGTTGATTTTTTTCTGACAGCGTTGCCCCCAGACTGAAAGTTAACAGATATCAGCTCAAATGTTAAGTGAGTTACAATCGCCCTTTCTCACTTAACCCTGCTAATTTAACCAGCGGTGAAATATAAATGGGATCATTTAGTCAGTAATTAAATACAGTACTGTAGTGGTTCCCCCAGTAATTAATACTACATTTATAGAAGATTCAGTTAGTGGTGTGTGTGTGTGTGCAGTGTGGGTATGCATGAATGGTTTGTATATACACATGTGTGCGTTCTTATTTTATCACACTGAACATGAACTCCACCCCGTGTTTCTTCCCCACCCAGGTACAAAACAAAGATTTAATTACAAAAATACTGTGTTCACAATAACCTATGCTAAGAATTGTTATGAACTTTTGTTTACTGAACACATGTAGCTGCTGTCTGGCTGATTTGTTTCTTTAACTTTCTTACCTACTGACATCAAACAGCTCAGGTATCCCAAGGTATAGCACTCAGTCAGGAGGGCTTTCTGTTTCCCACTCTGTAATTTCACTGACAGGTTGTGTGTGTGTGTGTGTGTGTGTGTCTGCGTAGGTGTGTGTCTGACTAAAGGTGTGTGTATCCGGGTATATAATCGCAAATTCTGTAACAACTTCCTCCCGAACACCTGTTAAATTCTAATGCTCGGGTTGTTAAGGCAGATTTGATTTTAATTTTAAATGTTTTGGTGGAAGTTACCATTGGAGGTGATCAAAGTGCTGATCGCAACGGGAGCGCAGGGGGGAGATGCAGCGCTCATTTGAATATAGACCAGAGCGACGGCTTTGAACACCCCCTCCCACAGTGGTTTTTGTTGGGGGGGGAGCAGGAATAAAGAAGGAGGGTGGGTGAGAGGAATAACACCCATTGTGTGTTATACTTCCATGCTGTGCTCCAAGATTGACTGTCTGTTCTCTTCTGTCTTATGTCAAGTTAACTCTTTGCATGAAGCGGAAGGAGACTTTACTAAGGCGTGAAGCCACAGTTCTGCTTGTTTTAAGTTAATGTGAGTCATGCTATGCTTTTTGGATATTGTTACCTCCAATATTAATTGACCTGCAAGGCCAGCACGAGGTTAAAGGTTTTCTTTGGCCTCTACATGGCTACCGGACCGGCTACATGAACGGAGTGACTTTATCTTTACAAACCAAGTAGTTTTTTGTTGCTATATTATGCTCTGGATATTGAATTTAGCACCATTAAAACATAGTTTTTTTAAAACTGTTTCAGATTCACAAAAAAAAAATATTATATTGATTTACCTTGGTCTTAACTAACTCATGTTTTTAAATCTAAAAATGAATCGGTGTCTCTGTGTGCGTACTGAAAACAGTGCGTTATCTCCGTAATGTCAGCCTGGAGATGGCCCCACGCCCTGATCTTCTAGCTGTAGGGCCTGGCTGATCATCAGGCCCCCGGGTGACCCCCCCCCCCATACCCAATGAGATGCAGATACAAACTGCCAGGTTGGGTGGTCACCATCACAATGTAGAGGCAGGGTAGAGAGTCCTCATTAGTGGACACATCTAAAATATTTATAATAGTCTCGTGTTTGGCTATTGTCAGAGCTGTGCGGTGATTAAAGACCAACATTAGAATCCATAGCAGACCTCGGGCTTTCTGGAACCTTCACCGTAGTAGATGGGTGATAAACTGTTAATTGTGTGGGCAGTCGTTCAAAGCACTGGTTATTCGCTCATCAGCATTAGAAAGAGAAAATTAGGCATTTTAATTCACTCCAGAAAAGTTGCATGAAGCCCCTTGTCTTTTAAATGTATATTGCAACTTTTTTTTCTGTTCAATAGACTTTTTCACTAAGAACATTTTGACATATCACAGTAAGCTATTGTCTAATAATAAGATAATATTGTATGAATCCCATTTAGCTGCTTCAGTTTTAGGGTCCTGGTATTGTGCACGATGACTCACTCTCACACTGGTACCCTTGAATAGATCAGAGCCATCATAAATATTAGTCGTAACATCAGTGCTATTCCTAGTATGTCAAAATGTCTTCTATGAAAAGGACCTCTTTTTCATACTATTAAATACACTAATTCTCGTCATTTTGGTCAAGCCACCCCATATCCTACAACCTTCCGTAAAGGATGGAGAAATCGTGCACCTGCACCTACATTTACTATTTTATGCATACAGTTTAGCATACAATACACAAAACGTTATTAACACACAAGTCCCTCATTTGGGTTTTATAGACTGAATCTCAAGCACGGAAACATCATTTCCCAAGGTGGCCAGACTTTTTTTCTCCTTTC
The DNA here is from genome assembly GCF_009769545.1 of Cyclopterus lumpus. NCBI lineage: Eukaryota > Metazoa > Chordata > Actinopteri > Perciformes > Cyclopteridae > Cyclopterus > Cyclopterus lumpus. The sequence goes on from NC_046966.1 coordinate 17,718,868, forward strand.
TTTTTTTATTAAATCGAAAGAAGCCCTGATTGTGCATCTCCCATAGCTTGTTGAGATGGTTTTTTTAACATCTGCTTCCGGCTTGTTATTGATGTTAGCCAATCTAAACACTTTTTGATGTATAATTAAAGTGCTAGTTACACACACACACACACACACACACACACACACAAGTGTGCTCATAAATGCACCCGTCGCTTTGCGGGGTCACGTTTGGCTGAGGTAAGTTTCTTTTGATCATTTTCATCATTAATAGCAACCATCAAGTGAAAAATAATGAAACCATAATGATTCAAAGAAACCGTGGACATTAATTTTTCAACCAAGGGCATAACAAACATATTGGAGTCAGCCAGAGGGTTCTTTTGTGTATGTTTTTTGTTCACAGTGCAGTACGGCGCAGTAGAAGGATGGAGGGTGCTTTTACTCTCTGCCAATGTTTCAGTACAATGTGATGGAAAGCTTTTATAAGTCCGATATTTTGGAATTGTCTTTCCCATGGGTCTTGTTTTGACTCTGGCAGCTCTTCAGTTTTTTCCCATTTGGAACGGCACTCCTTTAGCTCAACTGTCAGGACCTCCCTAGAAGTATTTTAAACATTTAGTGCATCCTGCTGCTTGTATTTACATATTCCTTTCCTCCTCAGACGTATCAGTCATCCTTCCCGTATGAAAACATTGTGTAAAGATTCTACATTCAAATACTGTTTTAGAATTATAGTCTGATAAATGTTTCATGACTGATAATGCAATGTCTGTCTGATCTATGTATGCCGAGTGTGTTATTAGTGTTATCAGTGTTGTCAACATGAGTTTGTGGATGAGTGTGTTTTTGGAGCTGGGCCATGTCCAGGGCCAGAGACATACTAATGACATGGACTCCAGTGGAGTGTTTTACCAGCTCAACTGCTCTCATTAGATGAGAACCTCTGTGTAGCACAGATCGCCTCATTAATGAAGCACAGCCATGTGCCGCTGCAGACACATGCGCTGCCTCGTTCAAGCACATGCACGCGGGTCAAACAGGCTGTGTGGGAGGACTCGGCCTGTTTGCACGCACACGAAAACATGCATGCATTCTTCATCCTACTCACCGTGTGCTGTCGTTCTATAAAGTTCCTCTTCTCGGCACGACCACACACACACAACCACACACACACACACACACACACACACACACACACACACACACACACACATGCATTCTTTTGAAGAACCACTATCTTGAATGCAAAGTGCACCTGACCCGGTGGGGGGGACGACACACACACCTTGTAGCCCTCACTTCTGGAGCCAATCCAATCACTTCCAGAAATGCTGGCGCTCCACAGATGTGCGAGCATGTATTTGTGTATGCATGTAGTCGTGTGTCTGTGTGCGTGTGTGGCGGGGGGGGGGGGGCCCTCCTGATTATAGCTGCTCCATAATTAACAGTGATCAGATTTGTTTTGTGGCATAAATGGTGCATGTGTAGAACATTAGGCCTGGCAAGTCTCATTTCACATTCAGCTCAAGGGCTCGGCAGCAGACGGGTCACGAGCTTCAGGGAGCACAATCACAAGCCTCCCTCCATATGGTCCTGCCTGCCGCATCCTCAGCAGTTAGGGCCGTGAGTGCCAGACAAGTTCCCCCAAGAACCTAATCGTGTTCAGTAATTACCAAGACTGGCTTTTTTCTTCTTCTTTTTTTTTTTCCTCCCTCCCTCAGCTCCCCGCAATCTCTTGCTCTTTTTTTTCGCTGCACCTGCACGCTCTCTTCTTCTCTATCAATCTCATGCTCTCTCCCAGTCCATTGCTTTCACTAAGTTGCGTGTTATATGTTTATTGTGTTGCCCCTTTTGTATGCATGCTCCTTTACTATTTTAAAGTTTCAAGAAAAAAAAAAAAATTCTGGATGAAAACCAGGATGGGGATGAGAGGGGAAAAAACTCAGACACTCCCGCATCAGTTAATTTCTAAATTGCTTTATGTGGCTGATGCCGAAAAACCCAGTCCGTCCTCCTGACTGCCTGGAAATTATAAATAATTGTAACAGATGCGCCAATATGGCCGGCCTCCAATAAACGAGGCCCCAGATAATTTGACCAACCCCCTTTGACAGGCCAATTTAATAAAACATGAACAAAATCTTTCTCACTAATAATTTATCATCCCCTCTCCTCCCCTTTGGTTAGAGTTGATTACCCTGGCAGTTAACAAGGTCACGCCCAGATGCCAGGTTTCTGATAATGCAATCAGGACCCGATGGAAAAAAGGTGATGACATCCTGTGCGCTATTCTTCATTACTTGTTAAACACAGGCTTTGATTTGATGGGTTTAGTAGACATGTTGTTGATAGCAGCAGGGTTTTTTTGAAGGACTTAAGATAAGAAAGGTGAGAATTTATGCAATACGGTGATGGAGTCAACATGTATGTGGATGAGTGTTAACTTCAAGATAAAGGACTCAGGCATCAGCTATGCTCAGAAAAACATTTTGTGTATCGAAAAGAGAATGTAGCCTGTCCCTTTTTTTAAAAAAGTTGTCCTTTCTGTCCACACACCTTACCATCAAAAACTGTATGAACCTTTTAATAACAGTAGCAGCAAACATTTAGGTGACATTATAAACTCAATACTTGCACAGATACATTGTGGAATGTGGAATGTGCATGTGTGAGTCTCTGCTCCCCTGTAGACGGGTCATTGTTTTGGTAGTCCCCACTGTGTGCTGAGGTGTGCAGATGCTGCTAGACACTGGCTAATAGACACTGATAAATAGATGGGCCATTATAGCACACACACCACAATGCTGGGGGCGGTGTTTACCTGTCCCACTGCCACATGACACATCCTGTTATTGTCTTCGGCATATGAAAATGTCACGTGGACGTTGATTATACAAGCGTAAGTCTATTGAACTACTTGAGACTCTGTCAGCTTGTGATTTTCCTTAATTTCTCTGAATTAATTGTGCCGTTGATTCAATCAAAGGTAGAAATGCGGGCCCACGAGTTTGTGAGGACTTGAGCGTGTCTGTGATCTGATTGTGGGCTTATCTCTCACTCAAACTGATATCGGCACCACTCTAGATTTCTCTATACTTTACTATAATTTGTAATCATAAGAGGAAACTATAAGGTAAACAAAGAAAATAGCTTGATCTTCAATTTTCTGAAATTGCAGAGAAGACTTGTTTGACCTCAATCTTATGTCTGTATTGTAACTACAATTAGTTTTGAAGCATATGTTTTGCATTAACTATCAATGGTATTCAGAGTTTAGTAATCTTAATAACTATTTCATTTACCATGATATTTTCCAGAAAGTGACTGAATGTCTGTTTAGTGCAATTGCTTGTAAATGTGTCCAACAGTAAATAAAAACTGTTGGACAGTGAACATTGGTTCTGAACCTGTCAGATCAATATGTATTTATTGTTTATATACTGTTTCTGTTAAGCTGAGGCTAGTTTGACATTTTTAAATGAATTATGATTACGATATCATGCATAACATGCCACAGATGTTGGATTATTCATTACTTTTTATTACCTACATGAGAACGTCGTCCTTTTAAATAAGACACATGTTCATATTCAAAGTATCACATTTCTGTTAAGGTTGTACACACAAATACTCATGCAAACACATGCTTAAAGTTTAAAGTGTATTGTGGGAAATGTATACTTGTTTCGTGAATGTGCTTCACAAAATGAAAACTGCCCAGCAAGCCAAGTTATCTTAATTTTGGATTCTAGGGTTGTCTTCGACTAAAGATATTCTTCGTCGACTAACACAAATATGGTTTTGATTTAATTGACCGATCTCTAAAACTCAATCTGGGCTCATACTTTTTAGACTTTTGGACTCTTCTCGACAATCGGAGGAGAGTTCCTGTTCGACCCAAATAATCTGGTAATGTGTGGGAGGGGCTTACAGATCCAGTCTTAAAACTTCCAAACCATTCGCAGCCTCATTGGGGCAACCCCAATAATTTCAAACACGTTTGATATTTAGGAGAATCTGGATGATAACGGTTATGATTACATCATGACAGAGTGAAGTCTGCTCCAAGGAGACTGACGCTGAAGAATGGCCAACCCACGTTGACTGCGTCTCCTCAGACCTTTTCCCACCCAAACTCGACCCTTCGCCTTCTGCTTTAGTTATTTTTTTGTCTGCAAAGCATTATTAGAGCAAGTTGTCGCACCCTGTCCATTTGGTGTAGATGGTGCGGTGTGTTGCTCCCTCTGGCACGATAACCTTAATAATAACCTGTAGTGTGTGTGTGTGTGTGTGTGTGTGTGATGCACAATTATGTTCACATCCTCTAATGTGTGTTTGTTTAGGATTTGAGATAGAAACATCTGTGGAGGTTCTCCTTATGTGTTTGATGGAACCCAATTTCTTTTAAACTAATGTAGTCTGAGCCGGGCTTAAGTTTCTCCCCCAAGAATCACACAAAAGCACCAGCTTCAGTGAATCAGCAAAGAAAGAGAAAAGCATATAAATGACTAACGGACTAAAGAAATCTTCGTTGATTTCGACCAAAACAACCAATCAGTTGACTAATAAACAAAGAGGCGTCGGTCCTATTGGATTCAAAATGAGTTTAGTCACTTTTATGTTGTTCTCTACATCTATACGCCTGTTTCCCTCACTCACAAACACACAATGCATCTGTCTCTTTTCTTACAGGCAGTGATGTCAGAGCAGGTTGATGCTGCAGCTCAGAGGTCGAGCCCTGATTCTGACTGGGCCCCCAGCCGAGGCTCAGATCCCAGGCCAGAGGATCAGACCCGTCAACAGAGGTCCACCAGTTCCGTCGGAGGAAAGCAGGTAGGTTATCACACACTACAGCCAATTGTGTCAAAGAGAGCACGTGGGTGAGTGGCTAACACTTACCCATTACTACTTAGCTCAGATCAGATCAAAGCCGTAGAGAAGGGATATGAGAGAAACGGTTTGTTGTGAATCATGTGATTTATCAGACCGTGCTTCTGCCAACCTTTGTCCTGAACCCTCCAACACACATACACATAGATGCCCCTCCTACTGTGACCAGGCCGGCGTGTGCTGCTGGTTTCACGCATGCCTTGGGCTCAGGCACTGGCTAATTTACCGCTTCAACAGTACATTATGAACAAGAAAGAAGCTTTTGATCTTCTCAGTATTCCACTCATAAGTTTGGCAGGGCATGTTTCTAGATGGCCTCCCTCACTCTAAAGCTGGCCTGAAGACACATTGTATAAATGTGTAGAGCTGTCCTCGTTATATTTCCAATGGAGGTGCTTCTGTTCAGGCAGTTTATACATGTAATGTAATTATGTTGTACAAAATAAATAAACAATATTGACATCATTCAATGTGCTCCTCTTTTCTGGAGGCCCTGTTGTGTTTGCCCTCGGACACGCTTGCACACATATAAATTGAACCGATGGCCTCACTTATGTACACACATACACACACACACACACAAACACAAACACATTTCGCACCGGCTATTAATTATTTAGATTCTTGTTACAGTATGAATCTTTACTCAACCAGCCACCAGTGGCATGTTCACCTTTTCAGCCAATACCTGATTCTCCCTCTTCCCACAAGGTCAAACTATTTGTAATACCTGAGGTTATTAGCTTTAGGTAAGTAAACAACACGTCAACTTCATCATCACAACCTTATTACTATTAACACGCAGAATGTTTTGAGTAGGTGTCTCTGTTGGCTGCTTAATATCCAAATATGATGATGCTTCAAATAAACCATAAACCTGTTATGCTTCATTACACTCCATTTAAACAATAATACCAGTCTGCAAGGTCAAAAACTGATGAAATGAGCCTTCTGTGCAGCCCACTGCTACCACCCAGGACACAATTTGCAGCTTTCTCTAAGTGCCGAAAGTGAAATATATATAGGCTGAGGCGACGCGCAGCTCTAAGTGCTACATGACTCACGTTTTGCAACATGCAGCAAGTGTTAAACTGCTTTTCTTTTAACTGGGAAAAAAAAGAGTAATAAAGAACAAAACGTATCAATGATTCATAAAAGTTACATTTATTCATATTTAGTTAATTAAAAACCATCTGGAATATGTAATTTATTTCACAAATAATTGTACTTTATTTCAGCAATCCACTGTGAGCATGATTGATGATTCGAATCAAACCTCTGCAGTTCTCTGTCGTACCTTGCTTGGTATCTCATGATGGGAAGCGTCCCGTCCCCATTTATAACCACACGCCGCCCCCAACGTGGCATTCTCACTCGAGTTCCTCAGCTAGCCAGACTTCTGGGTTTTACACTTAACTCTTTGTATGTGTTTCTAGCTCTTTGTACGGTGGACCTCTTCTCGTCAACTATCTTTCAAGTGTCTGTCACGCTGCGTAGTGGAGGCTATCATTTGGCGTTATTGTATCCTTTTGGCTCGTTCCACCATGGCTACCTCATATTTGTGCCACTGGAAGCTAGGCATTCCCACACACATTTATTTGGTTTCACGGCGTCTTCGTTTGGGTACTCTGTCTGTGTGGGTTCATCGTAGTTGTGTATTCTCAGGTTACCGGCTCTAACATTTTTCATGTGTTTTGCAGTGTATCTTGGTCTTTTAAATTCTTGTACTCCTTTTTAATAGATTTCTTTGTTAAATGGAGTACATTTGCTTTGTGTTATGTGGGCACCCATGTGTTTACACGTTGACGTAGGTCTGTGTGTGTGCGTGTGTTCAGCTTTGAGAGCTCCAGACTCACACATGACGTGCTGCTGCGATCATAAAGAAGCCCATTGATAACAGTGACCCCTCTCTCTGGGAGATGGAGAGAGAGATGTTGGAGGAGGGAGGCAGTCGATGAAATCTTTCCTCTTTGAGAGTTTTACTCTCTCTCGCATACAAGCTCGGGCCTCTCTCCTCATTCCCCTCGTACTGGATGCCCTCCTCCCCTCCCCTCCATCTGCATTGCACTTTCATGTCTACAGAGCTGTTACAGGGTGTAATGCACGGGTCAGGTCGTGGCCGCCAACCAGCTGCTGAGCTTGACAGCGGGCACATCGTTCTTTGCCTCGTGTTATCTTTTTTTTTTTTTTAATCTTTCAGGCCCGTCTTGTCGAACATAAACAATATTGTCATAACATGGACCTTCCCACACAAGCAGAAGGCATTCATGTATCTTGTGTACCTGCATACAACTGGGCCAGAGAGAACATCTGCAGCAAATGTCAGTCATTTGTCAGTGTGGCCATGTCATCTTTCCCTGTACGCCTTCAGACAAAGCACACTGCAGTTTATGTCGTCTCCCATACAAAGGAACAGCTATGATGGAATATTCAGCACATCGTTAAAATCATTCCCAAAATGTACTTCTATCATACTTTGCTCTTCTTTCCTCTTTACTTTAAAGTTCAGGACTTTTAGTTGATTTGGATTCCCTTTTTGGCCTCTTAGTTTTCCCTATGCACGTACAGGCTAAGCCAGTTGGCCTGCCACTCATCAGAAATATGCAAACCAATCTGCTAATTAGTTGCATAGAGTCATTAAGGCAGCGTCAGAACACATTGTTGGCACCCATGCAAGCACGATAGCAGAACCGGGCCCTCCAGGTCACTGGAGTCAACTGTAGCCTGGAGGCACATTCCCAACCACACTGGTATGCTGAGAAATGTTGGTCACAGGCAAATGGTTTTACAAATATAATAATAGTGACCAAATCAGAATAGACCCTGGGAAAGTGACACAAATGTGTATTTATTATTGTTATAATATTTATTATATATATTGATATTGATATTTTTACAATATCAAACCCCATGCACTGGGATTTGTATTTCCATTAAGGTAATAATTGCCTTTTATGGTTATTATTAATGACATTATAAAATGACAGGGTTCACCTCCTATGCAGGATGACATTTGCATACCCACGCATGAGGTACATTGTAGATGTAATGCAGAGCAGTAAAATGCTTTTTCATAAACCGGGCCGGACGACATTGTTGACTGTGTTCTTCAGTCAACTTCCCACAATAATCCTCACAGCCTACAGTTTGTTCGGTTGCAGTTTAAACTAGTTTACGAGTTACTCCGCTAAGCCTTCTTCCCCCCGTGGCTGATACATGGATCATTTTCGAAAGGAACACTGGAACCTGTGTTATTAAAATACTTCCAATCTGTAGTTTTATTAGACCGCAAACTTTAATAGACAACAAATCCTAAAAGAACCCATTTCATCATAAACCTCCCCACTCCTCCACCACCTCCTCCTCCTCCTGTACTCCTGAACCACTCTAGCCCAAGGACTGTTGTACGTTTAGTCGCATTGCATATTTTAGCCTGCCATCTGGTCAGCTCTGCCAGGCACCGCATGGGGCCTCCTATCCTACCATATTCATATTCCACTAGCATATTGTTCCCACTGCTTTTCTACATCGTGGCCCCAGTGCTTCTCCACTTCTTTATTTATTTCTACATAAGAGGCTGGAGTGCAAACTTCACCACCACCCCCCCTCCTCTAATCGGCGGCTCTTCCAGTTGTCCTATCAAGTGTAACCTGGAGGCCCCTAGTAGAGCAATTAGAGCGGCCTCCCTGCCCACCTCTTGTAATGAAGCCCAGCTCATTCTGGAATCTATAGCCCCTTTAGTCTCCCCTAATGGGACATCATTATTGTCAAAGAAACAATGTAAATGGAAATGAACATACTCATTAGCCAGTCGCAGGGAGAAACCTTTGCCGCTCTCAGCTTGCAACTCCCACTTCCAAACACACACACACACACACACACATACACACACACATAACTCAACCTCCTCCCTTCAGCTTCTGCGGACTGCTGCTCCAGCCAGCTTGCTTTATTCCTCCGATAGCATGTTTGTTTGTGTGTGTGCGCCGAAGAAGACAATGTTCATGTTTTACTCAAGGTGAGAGGGGAATGGAAAGAACATGGATGATTCCATTATTGGCATTCACTCAGTGTTTCTCCAGATGTTAATTGTTGCATTGGGTTTGTGCCTGTCTGTGAAAGGGAAGTGTGCTCAAGTTCTTACCCCAGTGCTTCTTTGCCTACCTGTCCCAGGGTGCACCGGTGCAGCGATCCAGGTCTTTGTCCCCAGCCAGCAGTGTGGAGTTGGTTAGCAGGAAGAGAAGAGGGGCAGAACAGAGGATTCAAGACCTTGAGAAGCTGCTGCAATTGAAGGTAACTAGCATACATAGATGAATACGCATAATATCCTCTCCTTTCCCTATCTACATGAATCGATCAATCCTCTTTTCTTTTTTTGGGGGGTTCATTCTAACTTTATGTCCTTTTGTTTCCTGCAACTTTGAGGAGCTTCGAGAATGTTGGTTTGCCACGAGTAGAAACCGGTACAGAGTATAAAAGAGCCAAATGTTTACTCGTGTCCGTGTGAGTCTTCTGTCGCAATGTTTTCCCCACATGACACCGTGGTGTCCAGCTGGTCGTGTGGAGCACCAGACCGGCATAGTGGCGCCGGCTTCTTGCTCCGGCCACTATCTAAATACATTTGATTGCTGCTATCAGCCACTGGGTTGTAGGAAGGTGTGCAGCTCTGTAAGAGTCACGGTCTCCAAAGGGTTCAATTGCACTACCGCTGCCACTGCCTCCTCCGTGACCTTCTCTCACAGTGTCTTTCACACACACATACAAATACATATGTGTGCGCACATAAACAGAGCGTAGGAAGTGAAGCAGCAGGAGAGGAGCTGCTCCGGTGAAAGTGGATGCAGCAGGGTTTCTTCCCTTAAACGAATCACCTTTATTGGTCTTTTAACCTTCATGTGCTCTACGACATTTTTCTCCCACTATCCTTTAGTCCCATGGTTTTTTTCCCTCTCTCATACAAAATACACCTCTCTCCTGTGTTTCTTTACAGGTCTCAAAATGAGACTTTCTTTGTTTAATTTCATCAGTAGAGTACGTTTTTTTCCACTTTCCCCTACCGCTGTTCTCCTTGTTGCCTTTCTTTACCCTTTCCGTATTTCAGGCTGACCAGTGAGTGAGTGATTATGTAGAGGTTATCTCCCTTTGAACACAATCTCAGGAACACATTAGGCATCATTTTCTTGTCAGATCTGAAGTGTCTTAATTATATCACTGGCAGACAACTAGTCAGACCTTAATGCTCAACGTAGATTCAGACGACACGCATGACTGTCTTAGTTAATGGTGCCATTTATGTGTCTGCCAGTTGAGGGGCATTTAGCAAAGGTATGCACAGAGAAACTGTGATTGGCAACGCACTTCCGTGGTCACATTATTGAGAGCATTAGTTCAGAGCATGATTTAGTGGTCATGTCCTTTGATTGGATGTGGCATTGAGAAAAATGACCTCCATCAGCTATAGCTGATACCTCACCTCCAGGATCTTCCAGTACAGCACTTCACTCTGTCCAGTCTGTTGTTCTCCAGTTGATCCTATCTAATTATTTCCAAAAGAATGCCTTTCAAATTGGGTACGCCAGTCTGTACCATTGACATTTTGACCTTCGCAGCTAACAGCAGCAGACAAATAAACAATTCTCATAATAATGGCCATTTTTTTATTTATTTCTTTACTTCCTTACTCCGCACACTTTCAAGTAAACAGTAGCTGTTGCTGTGTAATTATTTTTCAGCTTGAGAACGTCCGCAGACGTGTATGCTGGCTGAGTAAGGGGGTGTATTGATCTGTGGGCAAGGGTCTGTGGCCTGATGACCAGAACTGGGCTGCCCAGGGGAAGCTCTGTAAGGAGCCTGAGAAGCCATGATGTGGCTAATGCCCTGCCACTTGCTCCATCCTGCCCCCCCTCTTCTCCCCCAGCCCCCCATCAGTCAGCCTCAACTCTTCTGTGTCCTCCTTCAGCTCCCAGCTCCACCAGTTAACTCTAGCCTGGTCTGGCCCCTTTCATTAGAGCCTTATTTTTGAGAGGTTGGGGGCAGCTCGAAGGGGCCGAGGATGTCTTGCAGATGTCCTCTGTGAATAATCCGCACAAGAGAAAATCCATACTTGTCACAGTGGCAGTGTGAATGTGCATTGCGTGTGTGTGTGTGTGTGAGTGTGCACCTGTTGTATGTCCGGTGCATGTTTGTGCGCTCTCTGTTCTCTTTGTCCTTGTTAATAATAACAGGGCTGAGGGCTCGCATTTCCCTCTCTGCAGGGCAGCCGTGTCATATCAGCAGTAAACAAGCTCCTTCCCTTCAGAAAGCGCTCGACAACTCTCCCTAGCCCTGGCCACTCAAGCAGAAACCTGTCCTGCACTCTTCCTTTCACTTTCTCTTTTACTTTGCTCTTTCTCTTCCTTCTCTTTCTAATTTCTCTGTTTTCTCTCTTTCTCTTCCTTCTATTTTCATGAGCTGTCTTTCTCTCTTCGTTTGCTCTCTTTCCACCTCTGTTTGTCCTACCTTTTTGAAAGTGTTTTCTCCGCCGCATTCGCTGTTAAGGTCAGTGTGATGGGGAAGAGGGGTGCCCGTGACAAGAAAAATCTATATGTTGTCTTCTCTCACTCCCTCTTTAAAGCTGGAGCCCAATCTCACAGTGTTTTAATAGCTGTCAACAACAGTGTCGGCAACAAACCCGCCGCTACAAGCCCCACCAACACAACATGCGCTGGTCATCAGTTGGTAACTCCAGCGAGTGAGTTTCTTTGCTGGTTAAAGAGTGTGTGTGTGTGTGTGTGTGTGTGTGTGCTCGTTGTTCTGTGACCCCATTGACTCTTTGTGTAAATGTCGTCCCTTAATGATGTCTCAGTAGCCCAGTGAGAGTAGAAGCACTTGTCAAAGAGGAAAGCGAAGAGAGAAAAGACTGCAGACCAGTTTAAATATGTAGCCGGTGAGGGGCTTTGCTCAGCTTCCCTGACACACGGCTGTGCCAGTGTAAATGAAACTGACTCCCTATTTCCGCTAAGTTATGTTTCATTTGACACATACGACTTCGGGAAAGAAAAAAAAATGTCTTGTCGCTGTGCCTTACAGATGGAGGAGAATGAAGAGCTGAAGAGGGCTCATGATACGCGGCGTGAACGCCTGTGTCTGATTCAAACCCACTACAAGGCAGTCCGAGGCCAGCTGAAAGAGATGGAGAAATCAAAGGGCTTGTGAGTAAACAGTCTACACAATACAGTTTATGAATGTGACACAATAAATACTGAACACTCACTGAATTCACAGGACCTGTTGGTGTACACACATTTGATTCATGAACCACAAAGGTCCTCTGCACACGCAAAGTAACTTGGATAATGTCCAGCTCCACCTGGCAGCAGGCAGTGAGAGACGTTTGAAAGCACATAACTCACCTTGTCTGATGTTAAAAGCCCTTGTGAAATGCTACAACCCTCTGAAACCTCTCGCAAAGCGTCTTAGGGACTCATTGCTCTCCACATGTTGTCTGACAAGACCTGATTGCTGGATTTGGGAAAGCGGAAGACATTCCTTCCTTTGCCTTTGAAAAGCTCTGAGGTTTTAAGCCCAGTCAATTTGGGCCTTTTTGTGCCAAGTCTGTGTGCGCTTCTGCGTCTTTTCTCCCCCAGCGTTCATTAGAATGTGAGAGCCAGAGGCTGGAGGTGTCTGGTCCTGGGGGGTGCAAGGTGTTTGAGAAGGCCTGCTGAGGAAGGAGGAGGGGAGAGGAGGGTCCATTTCCTGCCTCGACCTGTTATCTTCACCAGAAACCACAGGATTTTTACACACAGCGCAAAATGTGCTGGAAAATGCCATTTAATATATGTGTCTTTTCTCTCCGTTGTCCCCCCCCCCCTCCCCCACCATTTCCCCACCTTTTCTGTCTCTGTTTCTTTTCTCCAGCAGCGTCATTGAGTCCATTTTAAAATGTAACTCAAGGTGCATATGTTTGGTGGCCGCACGGGAGCAAAGTGTTGACCCCGTCAGCTGTTTTCTCTCTGGGTTAATTAAAGAAAACAGCGGTGCAATGTGAGCCCGTGTGAAAGTGGAGTGAGTGAGAGCGCGTGTTCAGCGCTAGGCTCGACTCGGCTCATGTCAGCTCAGCGCGGCTCAACAGCATGTGTCTGAGACAGTGGGAACAAAGACAGAGCGGTGTAGAGAGAGAAAACTCTCAGAGTCGACACCAGTTGTGCTGCTGGTCTTCATTTGAGCAGGTTAGCAAAGAAAGGCTGTGTGGTGGACTGCCTCCATGTGATGAGGAGAAAACATGTATGCTTGTATGTTAAGGCCATTAACAGTAAAGCGCTGAGAAGACAAAAAAAAAATCCATAATAATATGTTTGTAGTGTCAGTGTATTTGTATTTCAAGACTGATTTGACATAAAATTGATGCAATAGGCAGCTTTGCCCTTTTCAGTCAGAGCCCTGCATGGCACCAGCCAGTCACTCAATGTTATGATCCTGGCATTCATTTGGCATTAAGCCCCATCCTTAAATAGCTGTAAAACCCACTGGGGGTAATGCCATCCTGAATGAGAGACAATAGAAAATGACTTAAATACTCCCATTAGTGCTGGGAAATCAGGGCCCTAACAAGTCAGTGGGGATAGGCACCGGGTCTCATTGCATTTCAAGCTTGTTAAGGATTTCCTTGTAGCTTCCATGCTGTGTTGTTGCATTTTTGGAAAGATGCAGGGGGTCGTTTTCATTTCCCTTCTGGCTGTGCCCCCCCCACACACACACACACACACACACTCACACCATAACCTGCCACACACACACACACACACACACACGCACACTCACACCATAACTTGCCACACACATGCCTGTACTTTTCAAATGCTTACGTTTATATACAGCACTCAGGTTACGTCAACCAAGTAATTTTTCTATACCTCCCAGGATTTTTGTTTACCGTATATAAATATTCACCTCTCATCGGCAGAATTAAGTATGGAATTAAACAATCGGTTGCTGTAAGGATACTTGCGGAGTGACGTCACCACTATGCGTGATAACCTGTCCCACTTAGGATAGAACTCCCAGCCAATCACAAAGCAGACGAAGGGTCCACTGGCTCATCAGAATGCAGGTGGTGCATACTTGGCTCGTCCCAGTGAAACCATCCTGCCATTCACCATTACTACCATATTTTCCCAAAATGGCATGAAGGAGAGGGGGGGAAAAAGCCAACTTCTTATTTATATTAAGGAAGGGAAAAAAGTTTTTTAATCAGACTGGGGATGATGAGGGTGAGCAAATAAAATTAAAGGTTATTAAAGCATCCGTACTCTGATCAAAGTTGCGCCCATAAACAGATTCCCCCTGAATCAGAGCAATTAGCCGCAGCAGCGCGGAAAAGTTCTCTCTATTTCCTCCTGCTTAATAATGGAAACTAGGATACCATAGGGGAGAAAGCACTGAGGCCTGAAGAAGATAGCTCTCTCATGGCTCCATGTTCAACAGCTTTTTGGCCCACTGTAAACAAATTAAAATGCTTTAAAAAGCTTTACCGTGACTTACTAATGCTTCATACACCTTTCATAAGGAATGCAGTTGATACACTACACACTTAAAAATCACACAGAGAGAATTAAAACCGAGCTGTGGGTAAAATAGCATGTACTTTTACAGCTCCGTGCAGTGTTACGACAGCTCAGCCTGAATTAATTGTGTGTTCGCTGTAGAATGTGTAAAAGTGTATCAATCTCTGTGACTATACAGTGAGATTATATGTTAAGTAGCTTTGCACTCTGGGAAACTAACCCAAGCCCACAGATAACACAGATATAAAATCACACACGCATACACTATGAAGAATTCCAAGGGCTCCAAATTGCTCACAGGGGCATTAGCAGTATTAAATGAAAACATTTTCCGTTCTCCAGTAGCCTCCAACTCCCAGGCACCAGGGTTTAAGTAGTATTAGCGGAGTGTGGCTGTATCTACAGAGCCAATAATGACCACGGGAAAAGGTGCCCTCCGCAATAGCAGTGACCCTCCCAATCCATTTACAGACATCTACCTCATTGATTGAGTAACAATGATACACTCTAGTGTGTGTGTGTGTGTGTGTGTGTGTGTGTGTGAGAGAGACAAAAATTATATTCTCATCCACTATTTTTGCAATCTGTGGATTTTTCACTGAAAGCCATTTTAGTTTGCAAATGAGAGGCTAATTGTAATTTAGTGTGTTGGACTAAGACTGATTGATGAGCTGGGTGTGAGCAGGGATGCAGTTGATCGCAGTAGGGACAGTGTGTATGTGTGTGTGTGAGTTGAAGGGGTGAAGTTCAATGGAGGGGGAAGCCACTGAGCAAAAAGTGTCATTAAGTATTCATAAGTGAGGTGTAGACATTTGAATGACCTCGTTTGCGAGTGTGTTTTCGCCATTATCTACATTTGCATGGCACACAGGGAATGGTCCAACGCCCCGCCACACGGGCAGTGCCATGGGCTTTCGCAGACGTGCGTACGTGTGTACATGATTTGCCACTGAAATGTCAAAGTCAAGGCTGCTCATTTGAATACTGCTAAAGATGGCTGAATAACAAAAACAGAATAAGGGGCCTTATTACCCCGATGTGAATTGGCCAGAGGCCGCAAGATGATATACAGTACCAACCATTTCCCCTTGTTAGTATGTTTGCTTTACCGTGTGTGCGTGTGTGTGTGTGCGTGTGTACATAAGTGAGGCCATCGGTTCAATTTGTATGTGTGCCTTTGTTTGCCTCTACATGTTGTACTTTTTGTCTTCTTGTGTCCAGGCCAGGACGGAGGACGCAGCGTGCAGAACCGTGGCAGCTGAGACAAGAGAACAGTGATGCGGTGTGGAATGAGCTGGCCTACTTGAAAAACCTCACCAGGAAACTCTCTATTGAAAAGTAAGTCACCTGCTGTCAAAGCTGCGTGGCTGAATCGTAGATAATACCAGCGCTGTGCATGCATCATTTTGAAACCGTTCCTTCTGTGTCTTACACGTGGACACATATACCAACAAGCATTCCCACTGTCCTGACTTGTTTGTGGGTGTTACGATTTGAGTGTGCCCTTCCCAACTTCGCAGCGTCCACCTAGCTCTCCACATCATTACCAGCCAGCAGGGGCCAAAGCAAGATCATTAGACTGTGCTCATTTGTAAAATTGGCTGCCCAAAAAATTCACAAATTTGAGTGCACAAAGTTAAATCACATCATCAGAATTGCTGGTGGTGTCTTTGTAAAATAATTTCATTTTTAACGGAACATTTATACCACACTGTAAGTCTTGTTGCCGGTGTTCTTACGTGAGTGTTGTGGGAGTTGATTTTCACAGATGAGGTTGGAGTCGAAGATCAATTTATCAGAATTCTTGATTGGACATGAATCATGGGAAGAAAAGCACAGTTTGCTGGATTGCAGAATTTCTTCAACTCTCTGAGGAAAACGTAAAACCTTTTATACCCTCCCATCACATGTGGGTGAGAAACACAGTGGGTGTCATTTTCATGTCCAGTCATGGATGAACTTAGGTCCGAACCCAAAGGTCAGCTATCCACATCACAGGTAGAAAATGCTGAGCACAGTCATCTCTGACTTTTAAGTCCATATATGAGTAAGAGTTGACCCCACTGGGCCAACCAGACAAACAGAAAATAAACAAATAAACAGAAAATAAAATGCAGGTCCACCAGATGTACTTGTTCAATCAGAGTGCAACCACATCGCAGTCCATCTGTGAATACCGTTGTGTGCAATGTTTTGTCAATAAGATACTTGACATACTTTTTTTGGGGTGTTTTACTCTTTACTTTTTATTTAATTTCTTTCTTTGTTACTTAGTTTTTCTTTCTATCTTTCTTCCCGCCTGTCTTTTCCTTTTAGTCTGTCTCTGGGTGTGGTATAGTCCTTGTCTTGTTTGATCTAGAGATGCCCCTGTAACCGTACCACTAACACTGACCCGCTATGATGCTACACAAAGCTTGGCCTAAAGCCACTGTCTTCCTCTCCCCATCTCCCCTAGCCTTCACCTCTCCTCACCTCTTTCCTCCTCTATCCTATGCCTCTGTACCCTCCCCTTCCCTTCTTCCGCCTTGTCTTCCCAGTTGTCTCCCTCCGGCCCTCTGTAATGCTGCAGTAGGCTGAGGCCCGAATTCTGGTACCTGCCCCCCACCCCTTCTACTGCTTTCCCCTCTGCTCACCCTCCTGCCCTGTCCTCCTAATCCCAGCTGAGCTCATTATGATATAGCCCGGCTGCCTCTCTCCAAGCCCGAGCTGTCCGAGCTAATTACAGGCTAGCAGCCCTAGTGCCGCCGATGCTGCCTGTTAAGGGATGTCCGTCCGTCTGCCTGCCTGGCCACGACTAGAGCTGAGCAGAGTTGAGCACTGGGGGGGGGGGGGGCAGACTACTGTGAACACGTAGGGCCCTCGGACCTGACCTGCGAGGGAAACCACAAGGGACGGAGAGCGGTTTGCCTCATTCCTAGCTGTGTAACCGGCCAGTTCTCCAGGGTTAGTGTTGATCCCCTTCATGTGCCTCTGACCAGCTCCATCATCTCCTCCCTTCCCACCCCCAGGGCTCCTTCTTACCCGGGTGGCTGATGCAAAGAAAACTTGGCTGGGGTCTTTAAACTTAAAAAAACTCTTGGTTCCAGGGCCCGCCTCTGCACACAGCTCAGTGTGTTAAACTAGGCGAGGGCATACTGCCCATCTCTATTCCATACCATACCAGCTTAACCAAACAGCTTGACTTCCATGCAATGCAAATGTCTGTTGAGAAGCATCAAAAAGGCACACGTGTGTCCATCACAGGGCAAACAACCGCAAGAGTTTGTGGAAGCGTAACTACCAGGACACGATTGGGGAAAGCAGCTTGTTGTTCCGTTGATCGTGTTATAATGAATGTGCTTGTGAAGGTTATGCTAGATAAGTGTTAGCAATGATCCACTAATGGGTAATTAACTTCTGGCAGCTGAAGAATTTAGGGCCAAATAAAGGCCGCTTTTAAAGCTTTAAATGCCAAGTGGCTGGCTTTAGAGGAGAGTCTCGGTATAATCGCATGCGCGCCTCCTTATTGTCATATCATCATATTGTGCACAGATGCTCCCCATCACCTTCTCCAAAAAACAGCACGTTTAAAACACCATTGTGAGGCCCAAATGACCGTTTGCTTGTATAAGCCCTGCACAGTGGGTCCCCACAGTGGTAAGATACGTTTATGAAGCCCAGGCCCCCCTCCAATCTCTGCACTTGAGTATGAGGATGAACAAGAAGGTGAGACAGGTCTGCTCTATTATCGGATTTACTGTCTCCCTGCAGCTCATGCCGACGACTTGGGGATCCAGTAAGCAACAACCTGCTCTTTGTTTGACAACCTTTTTACCAAGAAAATGATCGAGAATTATTAGCAGGATGGTTTCTTGTGTTGTGTTTCGTGGGTTATGGTCTCTTTGAACTTTGTTAAGATGTGCTCATTATTTGGTCAGTACATTTAGGAAAAACATGGCTAAGACATTACATTACACCCATTATGTGATTATTGAACGTGTCATTGTACCTCAGGCGTTAATACAGCGTTTCGCTCCCGTTTTGTTGCTGCGTCTTACTGAACTTACTTAACTTTTTACATTTGGTGCACTGCTGTGCCCAACTTTTAATGTTCAGGTGCACCAGCACAAATTTAGGTGCACTACAAATTTTCCAGAAACCTTGTCATCTTACCGGGATCAGGGGAGTCAGGTGGTGGAGCAGTTACCTCCACCCATGATGTCTGGGCTGGACCTCTCAGGGCCGCTAACAGGTGTAATGGGCACTGCAGCATTTTTTTTGACAAGGAACAATCAATAGATTATGTTTTAGCATCACACTTGGCAAATGTTTGGCCGTATGTGCCAAAATAGTCACACCCTGGAGCCCCTTTTAATATATTTCCGTCGCTTAAAAAGATGTAGACAAGAACTTAGTTATCCTGGCAAACTCAGAAATTGACTTGGATTGGAAATAATAATAAGCAAGTTCAATTTGTCTGAAACAAATAGCAGTTTCTTGATAGTATGAAACTGCCTTGTTGCTTTCATTACTTAGTCAGCAAACAACCACACAACTAAAATAGCTTCCCCTTTTACATAGTCACGTGATTAGGCACTGACAGAATCTGACATATCTGACCGATATCTCATCATTTCATCAGTTTACAATATCTCTCAGATGGACACTGCAGTGCATTTAAGTCAAAGGGCACAAACAATTAAACTAGTTGACACCAAGGCTGATTTTCAATTGAGATTTCCTTCTGGTTGTAGTAGCTAGCTCTGGCAAGCAACTCCGGGCAGAGTGGGCAAGAACATTTGCAGTGGGATCATTTTATCTGCCTCATTATGCATCTGTCTGCGGCACTCCATGTCTGTGCTTCTTAATTGTTGTTAAAGGTCTGTTGGTAAAAAGAGGCAGGGATTATTTAGGCACCATAAACAGAATAAACACATGCAGTGCACCCTCAGACTTAAGATGCTATACTCCGACTACATCAAAGCATAAATTAGCTAGCGATTACTGGGGGAAAAAGCCTTTGAGATCATTTGCACTGCAGCGGCAGTGGAAGCTCCTCTATAGAGAGTGACCATTACGAACGTGAACCTCCCCAATAAGCGACGTTGACACTAATTAAGTTTAATACATTTTACCCCGATGTTCTTCATATTCGTCTATTTCTTTTCGTTTCATCTTGATTTGCTAAAAGGTATTAGAAGTAATGAGAGTCTTTTGCCCCCCGGACCAGGGTTTAGTTGGAGGAGGGACACATTTGCTCGCACAAACACACACACACACACACACACAAACATAATGTTTTATGCATGTTTTTTAATCAGACAACTAAGGTTTTTTCCTTCATTAATTATTTGGGAAATTAATTATTGGGCAAAAAAAAAACAACTTGCTTTACACTTAGTAATTCTGATACAAGCTTCCGTGTGCCATCAATTCTTAACTAGTTCCATAACGAGATGAAATTTGAGCACAAAGAACCCTGTTTCAAAGAACCAAACCTCAGAAACACAATTCACACACACAGTAGATGAGAGAATGTACTGTGCCTATGTCCTCTCATATTTGAATAGTCATTGACTGCAGAAGTGGTATTTAGTTGTTCCTTGTGTTTAATAATTACAACATTATGATATTGTTTTTTATTCCATTTTAGGATACCTTGTGGCATCAACACGCCTCAGAATATTGTGGACATCCTATGTTGTTTCCACCAGTGGCTGTTACATGAATCCCTATTTACAATGGCCTGTGGCCGGAGAACCTCGCTCTTAGACTCATTGTTGCTGCTGCTCGCCCAGAGCAAAAATACAGAGCTGAGCCATGTAAACTCCACCAGTCACCATTTCTGCTGACAGCGGTGGCTTATCCACCCAAACTCCCGCCATGAATGAACAGCCCCCTAGCCTGAGTTTAACCAGAGGGGAATCCCCCCCCCCCCCACCCATCCACCCACACAAACACACACCCCAAAACAAGATTCTTTCCCCAGCTATAAAAATGCCAGAGGTTTTTTTTTTTCTTCCGCTTTCTCACCCTATTCCCTGCTGTTCCTGTGTGTTTTTATGTGCCGAGCAAGAAACGGAGAGAGAGAATGCTGGCATGTGAAAAGCAGAGTGGCTGCAGATGATGTTGTGTTGCACACCCTTGTGGATGGAGGCTGGCAGTCTGCTCTAAGCTGTGTCGGGTGCAACGCGGGTAGAGACGAGATCAAATGACATGGAGTGGGTAGCTTAGGGCTGAAGTTCTGGTGCTGCACGAGAGAGAAAATGTTTTCAAAAGTGGGGGCCAAAAGAGCGGCGTGAGACACAGACTTACATTGCAGACCACATCATTACCAGAAGTAACACCTGTCTAGTGCCTTTAGTTTGGTTTCTGCAGAGAATAGTCTTTTGCTTTTATTTATGCCTGCTGAGTGTTATTCTACCTTAGGCGAAGGGGCAAGTTGAGAGGGATTTGAAAATTGTCCGACTAGCTTCATTTGATTTAGTATTCAGATTTTTTTTTTTAAATGAAAAGACTTGACATGCGCTATAGAAGGTGTGGCTGTAGAGAACCTTTTCTGTGGTATCATTTCACATAAATTGGAAGGTAACTGGGGTTAAATAAGTCTTTATATATATAAATTATATATATAAATAAATATAATAATAATATAATAAATAAATAATAATATAATGAATGATATATATATTATATTATGTATATTAAAATATATATAAATTAGTCTGACATAGGGAAAATTGGCGCAAACATTCAAGGAAACTAGAAAGATGTGATCAATCATCATTGATCAATTTAGCCAAAAAAATGTAAGATCCTTCAATACTAAATGTAGTTCTAAATGTAAACTCTAAAGCACGGTAACATTGTGACTCACATCATTGAACTTTACAAAACTAAATATTATATTAAAAATACAAATTAGCCTACAAATCAAGGTTTAAATTAATTAATTTTAGTTTTATATTTATTTTTACTTTCCCTAAATATATCTTGGCAGATATTGAAGATAAGTCACCAAATTTGTATTATTGTTCTTGCAACATCTGTTAATTCCCAATATATGGCAGACTGGTGCACACACTGCAACAACTGAATGCTCCTGAAAAAGGATGCAATAGTCTTCCATCTCCAAATTGTTATGATGTGAAACCGGAGGCCTTTGGCCAAAGAGCTCCATCTGTAATTTAATCCCATCTCCATCTAACAAAGTATGCTTATCTTTCAACAAAATGTAATGTTTTGCATATGAACTCTGGTTTAGCGTCAATACCATCAGCATCCGAAAAGGCATAAAAGAGAAACATGAGATGGAACAGGCTAATTTCACATATTGCATATTTCAGCTCATTTGTCCCATTAACAGCCTGGACACATAAGGCAGTGCCGGTGTCTCATCGACTTGAGTTCATTTATGGAGGAAAATCTATAGAGGAGCGACACATATCCATCTGCTCCCCCCCCCCTTCCCTCAGGGGGAGTCAGTTGTGTACTTATTTAAGCTACGGTCAGCCATTAGACAAGGCCTCCACCGAACTGTGTGGGCTAAAAAGCTCATTAATTTTTCTTCCCTGTGCTATGGCGATAACTTTTCCCAAGTCATTTTCTTGGTATACGTATGGAAACATTTCTTGGTTGATCTCGCGAAATTAGATTGGTGGAAACAGGTGTCTAGTTTGAGTTAATTGCCATCATGCTCATCATAGTTCACCATATATCCACAAATGCCCTGTTACTCCTCAAACACTTCAGAGTGTATCACGCATGCTGCACTCGCTGCATGCCTTTTAGAAGGAAGACCTACTGTTGTAATGAGGTTAACTGAGGGAAGAATGCCACCAGTAGCAGGAGCTTGTTTCTAGTGTTTCTCTCTGACTCTGTGGAGCAGAGGGGAGGGAAATGAGGTGTGTGTTTCAGGTGTGGTTGTCTCAGCGGGCCTGTGTGTATCCTCAGTAGACTTCAGTTGGGGTCCTAATAATAACTTGAAAGTGCAAAGTCTCGAGCATGGCTCCACATAATTAGCCTTTAGCAGGAATCAAGCTAATTGCAGAGAGGTAATTGGGCACACTTTCCAGTCTGTTTGTCTGTTATGATCCACACGCACACCCACACAGACGCACACTGTACTTTTCGACCTTGGCGTTTCATGTTGCTTGTCACTTTGATTTCCAGATGAATTAAAAAGCATTTTAATTAGTTGATTCTTCACAATGTCATCTTTTCTGTTGGGAAGAGAAAGCCAGTGCATACGATTTGAAGTTAAAATGTGTTATAAAAGTTTCTATAATAACAGAGTCCACAGTGGAATCCAGAAAGATACTTGTTATACACTGCTTGTGTTGTAGTGGTTTCATATTTATCTATTTAAAATGTTGTTACGCCATTTATGTTTGTGAAAAGTGAATGATGATGTTTAATTGCAGAGCCGGCGTAGAAGAGGAGCTGGACATGCTGCGAGTCCAAGCTGCTATGGACCGCGCCACCGTGAAGGAGCTCCACTTGTGTCTTGCTAATGAACACCAAGGTGAACCCTTTTTTTCTTCATAAAGTTTTTTGGGACTTGACTTGTTTTCAGCCTTTTTTTCTTTTTTTTTTTTTTTTTTTTCTTTCAGTTTGGTGTGGAAATATTTTGCCTCAATTAATTTTTTAGATTTTTTATAATACAATTATTCTTGCATTAGTTTACTGTATCATTCTCTACAATGCCAAGGATCATGCCACAGGCTTAAAGTACATATATATTTTTAAAAAAGGCACTGTATGTATCACCTGCACGTGTTTAAATGACGGCACCTTTAAGCCATCCTTTTACCTCTGAGCCATGTCTATTCCTGAGCAGAATTAATAGGACAAATCCCAGTGGAATTAATACGAAAACTCAATTAAGACTTGATCAACTCCTTGCAAATTGATTGAGAGATCAAGTAGTGTTCATCTTGTCTGCGTATATCATTCCCGATGTTGAAAAGCACATCACTTTTAATCCAATCTGCAACCTTTTGTTAGACGTTGACCACCGCAACTGTTAATTAACTAGTTCAATAACAAAATCTGTCCCTGATCACTTTAATTTTCTTCACAACCATTGATTGGCTCTGTTGAGATGCACGCTTGTGATTTAAAGGATGCCACTAATTAAAATAGTGGATCCTCTCTGATTGACAGTCTAGTCAGGAATACTAGGAAATGAGCCCATTCTCAAGGACATACTTAGTTTCACATGTTGTGAGACTAATAATCACTGAATATAAATGTTACACAAAAGGTGGACAATAAGTGTATTTTGTGATGTCCAAATCATTTTCCAGTTTCTATGCCGTCATTAACTAAATCCATGCCAACTGCAGAGAGTGGCTTTATGCAATGTGCTCTCCACTACTGCTATTTTAATTGTGTTACCACTAATATAAAAGCTGCACTCTTGGCACAATAACTAACCATTCACAGTAAATTTTTTAAGAAAGAGACAGTTTGTGGTATAAAAATGTGTTACGTGATATATAATCTTACCGTAAACTGTGTGAATAAATATATGCCAGCTGTGTTTCTTATTTCGTACTGAAATTAAGGCTGTATTGTCGTGGATATCATTTGCGATATTCACTTCTGTACTGAAACCAATATGTTTTGAGTCAATAGGAAGTAAACTCAACATCATTAACAAAAAAAAGAAAATTGTGAATGGCCAAAACATTTGCTCCTAAAGAATCTCTGTGACCCGATCAAAGGGATGGCGGGTTGAAACGCTCCTCGCCGGGATCACACTAACGAAAGGCAGCAGATGAAAGGAACGGGGTCTTCGTGCTGCAGCCCACGAGGAGACGTGGGAGGGACGTTAATGTATGCCGCAGTGCCAGGACCTCCTCCAACCGTGGGTGACTAGGGAGCCACCACGTCTTCTTATGAAGGAAGTGCTGAGGTGCCAACTCCCAAGCCACCAGCACTGGAGCCTGATAATTGTCTCCCAACCTGGTTATGTACCCAGCGAACACAGCAGCCCTCCTGTCCCATTTGGTGCTCTGTCTGATTGGATGTGACATGCTGGGAAGACAAAAGAGCTGGCTAATTCAAAGTAACAAACTTCCCTGGGCAAAGCGTCAAATGCAAAGCAAGGGAGCAGCAGCTCCTCACAACATTGTCCTCACTCCTTAACGCTCCCTTCTTGCCAACTCGCTCTCCAAAAAGATCAACTGACCTGAAAAGTCAAGGTCCTAAATATTTAATGCTTCCAGCCTTATTGTACAAATTATTTTGGTCGTTCTCGTCATAAATGTTAAACAGGAAAGAATGAAAACCAGAAAGTTTGATATTGTTTTCTGTTGCCCTTTGGTGAGCAGATAGGATTTTGCAGGTTTATACTGTCAAACAGCGACACTGAGGCCTGTTGTGATTGCGTATACGCACATGAAAATGTCTGCATCAAATCCCCAAGCACTGCATTCATTCTGTTATCATAAAGACTAAATCATATGTTTGCCAAGGCCACTATTGAAGTTCTTCATGTTAGTCTGCGGAGATTAGTTGTCCATTGGGGAAACATAGTGGACTACAAAGCAGTGCAGCCTGGGGCTGTGTGTTCACGAGGGATTCAAGCACTTCTCTTCGTTTGTTTCAGATCCCTCGAGAGAGAGAGAGGTTGCACATAGCGTGTACCAGTGTGTGCTTTTGAAAAGTGTTTTCCTATTTCTGCGTGGACTACTAAATAAAACACCTTTCTGTTAATCAGGAGGACAAAAAAAGGCTATTTGATAAGGTTTTAGAAACAGGTGGTGGGTTTTAGCACTGCGAAGGTTTTTAAAGTCCTTATAAAAAGAGCAACAGTGATCCTGCATTCCGTCTGATTCGATTGACAAAAGAAGAAAAAAAAGAAACTGGACCCTTTTGGAAGGAAATTAGACCTCAGTAATGCTAATTGATTTAATGTACCCTCTTTATAATCATTCTATTGATTGAGCCGCCTGAGTTTGACACATCATGTCACAATAACGAGCTTTGTTCCCTTTTGCAGAATTGCTTCACAAAGTGCTGGAGGAGCGCCAGGTCAAAAGCAGCACACCGAAAAAGCTTTCTGTCTCTTCAGAGCGAATGGAACAGTCATTTAAAAAGGTACAGCACTATGCCGTCGCTAAGTGTTCTTTGTCATTGCCAATAAAGGAAACCCGACAGAGCCATAACTAAGCACAATGCCTTTTTTTTTTTTTTTCCTCCATCAAGAAAGATTCCAAAGTGTTCTTACTCTGTGTCTCATTTTAGGAGTACTTTTGTTTTTCTCACAAATGTTCTACAAATTACGACAAATATCAACTGTAGGGGTGGAGCAGACGACATTTTATTAAGTTATCCCAGAAAACTGTAGCTCATTTAACATGAATGTTGAATCAGAGCTGTTTGTTGGTTGCACATATTTGTGCACACATTCTTTTAAAAAAAAAACTAAAAGAAAAACGCTTGCATGAATTTGTTCGGCACCCCCCTTCTACCTTGATGGCAGTGAATCATCAGGAGTGTGGGTAGTCATCTAATTTTCTCTGAAAGGTACCAGGCTTCACCAGCAGGCAGAGTGGGAACCAAATAAAAGGGAAAAATTGCCTGGAGGCACAAACCCAGCAGGCATCCACTGTTCTCTTAAACAGCCTCCACCAAAGATCTAACAAATAGACTAAGTGCTCCTGCTTGATGAGGGTGATCAGAGTATGGGGGTGCCAGTCAGATGTCCATAGCCTTGCCAGGCTGGAGAGGAGGGTGTTACAACCCTCATTGTTTTAGGCGTACACACTGCGTATATTCATTGGCACATACACCCTCGGGAAACCACTGTGTTCATGCTACCACACACAGGTCAAATGAGGAACTGGCCTCTAACAGTAATTGTCTCTAATAACAAAAATAACAGGGTGAACTCACAACTTTGCATGTTGTTGTTTTCACGAGCATTCCAAGAGCAGCATGTTCAGAAGTTTGACTATTTTTTGGTAAAAACAACAGTTATCTCTGACTCCTGCAGATAGAACATCTGGAGCGGAGGATGGTGTCCCTGGAGGAGGAGACCGAGGGGCTGAGGGAAGAGAACGAGCAGCTACTTGAGGCCAAGGAAGACTTGGCCCACAAGTGCCGCAGACTGCAAGCCTCCCTGGATCATCTGCAAACCCAGGAAGCTGTCTGTGAAGAGGCGGCCCATGCCCAGGCCCAGGCCCAGGCCCAGGGGATGCGCCATCGCAGCGAGATCATGGCTTTAGAAGGCCGGCTAGCTGCCTCTCAGAAAGAGGCTACCAAACTTCATCATCAGTTGCTGAAGCTGAAACCGGATCTAGGGATCCTCAGGGCAGCCAGGGACTTCTACAGGAATCGTGCAGCAGCAGCACCAGCACAGGCAGGTGCAATCCCAAGCAACATTAGCTGGAAGGTCAAATTCAAAACAACTAGGCTCAGAGGTCCGTTACACCAGTGCAGCCACCGAACAGTCAGCCCCAATCAAGCCATCAGCTGGCAAGGCCGCAGCCCGAGTCCCACTAAGGACGAGTGGGAGGATATGAGCGTCGATAGGTAATGATACGCGCACACACAGATGCACTTATTCTCACAGGCACCCTCCTCATTATTTTTTTGGTGGTAGGAGTAGAGCGGATGGGCTGGCTGAATTGTGGGGGGCCCACGCAGCATCGAGGGGACAACGTGCATATGCAAAGTGTAAGCAAATGGGTGATTGAATTTCATCTTCTTTCTAGTTGGTATTCAGGAGCCAAAAGAAGAATGCGAGCAAGAATGATAGAGAGAAGGAGAGAGAGGAGGGGGAAACTACTGTCAGATCCTTTGAAATATCCTGGGATGCCTTGCTTGGAGCTTATTGACTGAAATTTGCATGCAAAATTAGCCACCTCTCCACACAAAGTTGAACCGATGCCAGGAAAGCCCAGGGATAAGGGGGCCGCCCAAGCCCCGATACCTTCCAGTGATGCCATTTTCATGCACTAGTCACGCTACCTCGAAAATGGACAGTTTGGCAGTTTGATTTAATTTACTGGTCCTTTGCATATTCACTAACCCCCCCTTGACAGCGCTAAGGATCCCCCTGCAAGTACCAAGCCCCCGCCCCCCCCCTCTCCCCACACACACACACACACCACCACCCCCACCCTCCGCCCGTACACACACAAGTGTACATGTATAGAAGGTAAGCCCACCCCTGCGTCTAGTCATGTTGGATATCTTGTGGCATGTCAATTCACGTGTGTGCGCGCTACTCTTATTTCCTCCAACCACCCCTATAAACCCCTCCCAACACACACACACACGCACACACACACACTCGCACACTCACACACACCCATCTTACCCACCCTCCTTTTTCCTCTCCTCGCGCTAATTTAGTTGGATACATTCTGAATGACCCTACTCGGCTCTGTACCAGATGTCTACAAGCTGTTTAACACCCTCTAAATTAAGAACCATCGACAGTAATTATTTCATGTATGTTTTATGCAAAAAAAAGCCACTGAGCCAACATTTGAGTGATGGTCGGAATGATTTGATTTCAAACACTCAGTGCTCTCGCTGATATTTATTTGCCTTCACTTTCTCTCCTCGTATGCCTCTCTGTATCCGCTCTCTTTTTCGCTCGATCCTACTAACTCCCCATTTCTTCACCAACTAATTCATCAGGCTGTAATCCACCCCATCTCAATCCACATGAGGCTGTTTAACAGGGACCGGGTGCAGCTCTGCCCTGCTTTCCTAACGCCTCTCCATGTGGCTAATAAGCAGCAGTCTAATATAGGCTTTACCTGAGAGCAGCATCTAAGTGGATCTGTGAAGAAGGGTTCTAAACTGAGATGTTGTCTTATTTAAGGCACCTGTCAACTGATTTGTTACTGTAAATCCTTCAGAGATGTTGTCTTATTTAAGGCACCTGTCAACTGATTTGTTACTGTAAAGCCTTCTGCGTCGCTTATCTCGCAGCGGTCTTCCTCAGCAATATGTCTGGTAGGCTCTCCCGGAAATACAGTATTTCTGCCTAAGGAGGTCTGGCCTAAATAGTGCCAAATAAAGATGTCAGACTCGTTAAGGCTACTGACAAGTCTTTGTTATTTCCCCCCTCTTTTTTTTTTTTATCGCTGCCTCTGGCTCTCCCTCTCAAGTTTTGAGCTGCTGGAGGCAGCTGACCATTTTGAGCAGATCAGCAGTTCTGTTAAAGAGGAGGACAGAATGGGAGCAGGGGGGCACGAGGAATGTGGCTCAGAAACATATTGAATTGTTTTTGTGTGTAGGAATGTGTGGTGTGTTTGTAATTGTGTGTCAAATGGTTTCTGGAATACACTTCATTACAGATGGGGGACAATGTATTGACAAGAAACGGATTCATAAGGGAAATCCAACGTATAGTGTCTTGCTGAGGTGATGGGCCAGCGGAACAAGTTCAGTCCGTCTTCTTTTAGACTTTCCAAGTTGCTGGACCTCAACTGGAAGATGTGTACAGTAGTATGCCATCTCTCAAAAGATGTTCATTTGGCGTTTTTTAATGATGGTGGTGGAGAGCGCCGTCTAACGCCCATCAATGTTCAGCAGGGTAGAGATCTGGTGGCATATGATTCATTGCATTTTCATACTCATCACACCCTATGTGTCCCATATCAAAGAATCCTTCGGCATTACTCGTGATTTGACCCACACAATTTACCCACACATTTAACTGAACTGTGGGTGCAGTTACCGTAACTCCTGCTCCTGTCTGATTGGCCTCATGTTTACTGTTGAACGGTTGAGACTTAGTATTCTGCTCTCTGTAGTATGTGTCAATTTAAATAATGTGTAATTAGTAGAACAGTATTTTCAAATTATTAGTAAGATGACTTCCGACTTGTGATCACAAGGCAACATTTAAGTCTGACCGGTTTAGCTGCCTCACATGAAACGGGTCTCATTTTTCATCAAATGCTTGTAACCCCGGTCTTTGGTGGTGATTAGAGATCTTCAGCTAGTCCCTGTGCCCCTTCCAGATCGGGTTTAACCCTAACTACCCCCACAGCCCTGTCATGTTCCAGTTACATCCTCTCTCTGTGGTCTTTACCTCCGCTGCTTCTCCCGGGCCCCACCTTAATAAACCCGCCAGCGTAAATGTCACTGGCTTCCACCTTCACGTCAAAGGTCACTGTCAATAAACCTGTGTGTGTGTGTGTGTGTGTGTGTGTGTGTGTGTGTGTGTGTGTGTGTCTGTCAGCGTGTGTGTGTCAGCGTGTGTGTGTCAGCGTGTGTGTATGTGTGTCCCAGGAAGCCCTCGCCGTGTGTCCATCAG
The DNA here is from genome assembly GCF_009769545.1 of Cyclopterus lumpus. Lineage (NCBI taxonomy): Eukaryota > Metazoa > Chordata > Actinopteri > Perciformes > Cyclopteridae > Cyclopterus > Cyclopterus lumpus. The sequence continues at coordinate 17,748,553 of NC_046966.1, forward strand.
ATGCAACTTTGCTTGGCTCCGCTCAGCCGTGCCGCTCACACACGTCTGTCACACACAGAGGGCTAATGAAGGCCACAGCCGCTCTCATACATGTTGATGCATTCACCATCAGCAGCAGACACTGCAGCTTTTCACTTAATTTACACCCACATTTACACTTTCAGCTCAGAAATTGGATGAGACATTGATTTTCTGTTGGAAGGCAGGGAGGAGGGTGGGGTGGCGAAATGCACATATTTTTGCTTGATGTCAACTAAATCATCCATAAAAGGTAAATTGGATTGGTGGTAGTTTCAGAGGCAGGGTTGTGGGTTCAACTTCTGGCCTGTAATAACCCTTTTCACTTATTCTACACGGACAGTGATGAAGAGTACGAGGACAGTCTCAACAGTGTGGCCGCAGGGACAATGCCTTCCAGACAACGCTCGGACAAAAAGGTTGGTCAAAAAGGGAATGAATAATACCCTTCTGCAGTCATGTCATGTGCATATCCCCTTGCAGACTACTGCAAGAGTAACATTTCAGGAGGGTTTATGTGAATGTCCAGCACCATGAATGGCTTCAGAGCACATACGGTTTTTGTTCGAGTTGTGACATGCTTGTTTTAATTGTGTCATTATTTCAGTGGTTTAAGACGATCATAAAAAAACATTTCTGAATCCCGATACTGATTCTAAACTATAACTGTTATTGAAGCATACGCTTTATCAAAATAATACTGTTGGATCCTAAATTTCATAATACAAAATTTTAAGATGGGTGATATTCATCATATTTATAATAAACTGATACGTATGTATTAAGATAGAATCCGTTGACAAAATTGCAAGTCAAATTGTATTTAATTTAAGTCAGAAAGTTATTTACAGCTACAGAGTCTGTGTTGTGTCTTATTGTGCCTGATACAGTAATTCAAGTAATTTACTATAATGTCCTCAATGTCTCCACATTTATTCTGACAGGATGATTGTCAGAGTTGTAGGAAAGAAACCGGACGGCAGATGAAGTATTTTTGTTGCGAGTTGACAGTGAAAAGAGTGTGTTTTTAATTCATGTCTTTTTTTTAATACAACTTTCCATTTTCCATCTTAAAAGCCTACTAAATTGCAAATGTTTACTGTGAAGGTAATACAATTATAGAGGTTTATGTGATCAACCAGCATATGTATGATTTCGACTCCCTTTGCTCCCTATTCACAAAGTCTTGCCCCGTGTGTTGTCGTCGGTGCTCCTTCTTTTCCATCTCCTCTCCACACCATTAAAATCAATAGGCCTGGACCCTTTTTCTTGTCCATATCAAACCCTTTCATAGCAGGACATGGCAGCTCCAAACCCTGGAGAGAAATGTCCGTCAAGAAGAGAGAAGAAGTAGGGAAAGAAGGGGACCTTTACAGATATTCTGTCTCCCTCGCTTTCTGTTTTCAAGGGGGGGGGGGGGGAGCTCGGCAGAAGGTGGAGACGAAGAGAGGGTTGTTGTTGTACATGTAGCCAGGGAGCTGTCAGGACCCTCTCTCTCAGATCCCCTTAAGTTTCACCGCTCCAGATCTGCTAAATGTGCCCATCAGCTCCTCCCGGGCTCATCGCTGTGACAGCCCTGGCCCCTCACGACACCCTATGTCACAAACCAAAGGGTTCATCCCCCACTCCTCTCTCCGCAAGGCCCTGTGTGATCAAACCTGGCACTGATCAACTCCTACCTGACCCTTTATACAAAGGAAACAGGCACGAGAGAAGGGGGGCAGGGGGGAGGGGGGGGGGGGGTGCCTTTCTTTGATGTCACTACAAACGATGCGGTGCGTTTGGGAGGTGGCACACAGACACACACACACACACACACGTGGCACATGCGCCGTGATTGAACAAAGGCGGTATTTGCAAGCCAGCGTCTGTCAGGAGTAATATCCGCGCTGAGAAGCGTTTGCCGTTGAAGTCAATTGAACGCGCTCAGGTGAATTATTAAGGCGCAGGGTGATTCGTCTTGTCGCGTTAAACTGAGCACAGCCTGTGATCATGGTGTCATTATGAGCTGCGTTTCAGGAAGCACAACATGTCAAACTGGTTGTGTTACATCCAACAGCTGCTCCTCGTCTCCGTCTCTGACTTGTTCTCGTCTTTTCAGTCCTGCAGGTGTTCACTCGTCTCGAACACAGCGGCACCGGCAGCAAAATCCCACAGAAAACAACCCGATGTTCTGGCCCGAGGTAGCATGAGTTTTCCTTTTTCACACCCATGCAAAACTACAAAAGTCTAATCGACTATTAATTGGAGCAGGAAGAGCACTCAATGTATGCACAGGCTGTCGATCGGAAACAAGTATTTAAGAAGTTAACAAGCTTTGTTTTTGTTTTTGTTTTTTTTGTTTTCAGAACTTGACACTCCTGAATTGGTTATAAATGGCAAATGTTAATCATTCAAGTAGTTTTCACTTGTGCATACACAGAGACACTTTTACATCAGCCTGTTAACTCCCACCAGTAGCTTCTAAATAGGGATTTGTTCAGTGCACTTGTCAACTCTGAGGTGCCTGCGTGTACTTCCTCCTGTTAGACGTTGAACAGCATGAGCCCTGGGACCGAGGGACGGGAGGAGAGGAAAGGAGGTGGAGGAGGAAGAAGAGGATGCTAATGAAGACCCAGCACTACTCCTCCTCTTCTCTGCAGCAGCGCGTAGAGTCCCTGCAGCATCACATTGACATACTGCGAAGTGCCAGGAAAGACGCTTTGCTTTCTGCCAGAGAGCTGCGGCGGGCCAATGAGAAGATCACGGCACAACTCAACTCCCTCACTGAGAAACTCTGCAGCAGCGAGCAGCTCACACAGGTAACTTAGGGGAAAAAACAAGGATATTAGTAAATCAGAAAGCCGGAGTGTGGGAATTGTTGTCTTATGAATGTCGGGAAGTTTCTTAATTTACTGTCTTTCTTTTTGTGGTTCTTTTGTATTTGCTGAGGACTGAGAGTGCAGCAGTAGCAGCTCCTTTGCACTTATCATGCTTAATACGTGTGGCTGACTGTATGTGGAGATCAGACGAGGATCTCTCTCTTTTCCTCTCCCCGACTGCTCTTGTCTCGCTGAATGTTTCAACGAGGCAGTCCTCCGCAACAGTCTGTGTCACTAGCAGTTACATTTCTCCAAATACAAGCACCTGTCTGTGCAGACACACACGGTGACCACTGCCACACACTCATTTAGTTATTTAGTACCTGCCTCCAGGTAGGAAACTCTTAGACTTGGTATAGACTATAAATAAAACACCAAGCACTTTGGCCCTAAACAGTACCTTGCCTGCCAGGGTTTCCTTGTACAAACCAACATATGTACACACACATACTGTACACAGACACACAAATACACATCAACACCTAGATGGATATAGTCGTTAATCGGACAGGCAGGAGACTTCTTTTGGTGAATTCTGACATCAGCAGCCAGCGAGGGCCCACTGGACGCCTGATTAGGCCCATATTTCTGCATGTCTGTATATGTTTACTGAGTGAATAGTGCAGATGCAGTATATTAGACTTGTACACACACAGGTCAGAGTCCAGCCCTCATAGTACTGCTACCTAGGAAGTGGCTTTTGTGCTCCCACTCAGGCATCTGATTGCTAAGGCCCAAGACCTTAGACTCAGGCACAGCAGTAAAGCCACACACACGTCCACGCACACGCGCACGCACACAAACGCACCCACTGTGAATGAATGGACAGAGAGGGAATTGTTGTCTTCCTGTTTGTTTCCTCTTCTCTCCTGCAGTATTAATGCCACTCCACCAGAGAAAGTTGGAGCCGACTGACTGGCCAAAGCCATGTCTCGTTGCCCTCTCTGGAAAGGGCAAGAGGTGATGGACTTTGGGCTTGTTCCAGGCGGTCCTTGCCAACTTTCTAACTAAAACTCTCTGCTTGTAATTGGCTTAGGACAGCCTCCACAGGGGCCATCATGTGAGAAGTAGCATGGCAGTTTCTCAGAAACTTGTTTGTGTTGCTGTTAGAGATCGACCCATAGTGGATTTTTAAAGGGACGATATAATAAGTTTGGAGCAGGAAAAAGCTGATGGCAGATTAATCGTCCGTTTTGTTCCGGCATAAAATCGTAAAACCCACCTAATTCAAACTCGACCGAAACTAAATAGAACTAACCAAAACCATCTTCTCTCTGCTTGTAGCAACAACAAAAAACGGCGTGTTCCACTTTTTCTAACCTGGAGAATATAATTATAATTTGGAGAATGCTTTCAGAAAAAAATCTCTTATTTAGTCTATATTTAAAAAACTATTCGTTCACACATTTATCGGCCAAACCAATTAATCTGATGACCTGAAGTTGCTGTGTCTGCCTGACGTTTTAGCCATTCTGTCCCTCCCTTGTTGCTTCCTTCCTTTCCACCTTCTCTCTGTGGTCTTTGCATGAGTTTTGATTTTTGGTTTCTAACCGTCTTAATAACTGCATTTAATAGCTGCTATTTAAACAACATTTTGCTGCTCTCAAATGTTTAACATGAGAGCGGAATAGACCTGCGTTGGAGAGGGGGACATGTGCTCAACAGCATGGTGAAACTTTAATCACAGAGTCCCCAGCACAACGGTGTCCTGACAGATGTCTTAATCAGCAACAGAATGTAACCCGGACTTTCAGATGTGTGGCTGCTTCCCTTTCTTTCCAATATATTAGTCACAAAGGATGATTCCTATTTATTATTACTTGCTTTGGTTATGATGCCATTGCTTAGATCTAGGGACCATAGCAATGTCACTGCAACAAAGTTCATCGATGGTTGTAAAACAACGTATAGTTTTAGCCAGATTATCTAGACCACTTTATTTGGAAGTAAAATTTTAAGTCAGGTCCCCTGCATTCTCGGTATTGTCCATCAGATTGTATGAACAGCCGTGTTTCTATTACTAATGTGCCATATTCCTAGATCCCAACTATTAACTTTGAGATCTAGGAATATGGCAAATATTCTTACATCCAAATGTTATTATTACTGATAGAAATATTGTCCATAAACTACAAAAATAAGACCCAAGCTGTAATACACTGGAATTATCCCTTAAAGTGGCATAAGAAGCTTAATAAACTCAGGTGACAGGTGAAGCATGCCCTCCTATTTCTATCAAGGCTGGTGAAAAATGTCTTGACGAAATGTGCCAGTCATGCGTATCATCCAAATACAGGATCATTTAGTTGCTCGGATTATCTACCTCTCTCAGTCATTACTTCCCCATTTACTTCACTTTGCACTGTACTGTGACATTGCCTCGCAAATTTAGCAGCTTTATCTCTTGAAGTGCCGAGTGTACTACCCTCCTCTAACATGTAAGGGGCTGGGATTATCACAGGATTAGTGGGTGCAACAGACACAACCCTCTGAATTTAAAAAGATCCAGACATTATTTAAATTGTAATGATATTTGCACAACAAATCACATAAATATCCCTGCTGACAGGATTAATACAAAGTGATGGAATTTATACAGTAAGACATTACGCTAGTGTCTGTTTATGTCTGTGATCTTTGCATGCGTTTATGTGTGTGGCTTTTACAGCACTCCGTTTCCTTATTCATCCTGCTACTGATTGAGTATCACTTGGAAAGACCCATGCTCAGAGGTGAGAAAGAGAGCGAGGTGTCCTCTCTTCCAGCATAATGGACCGCCAGTAAATCAGCCAATGTCAGTGTCATCTCTCACCAGGGCTAAAAAAAATGCCCCGTGAAATCAAAGCCTGTATTACAGGAACTGTCATCAATGCCGTTCTTAATCCGTGCACCACGGCGACTGCAGCCAGAGCGCCACTTTTTTCATTCTCCACTCCTTTCTCTCTCCCACTCTATCACTCCTGCTTCGTTCTCTCCCACCGGCCCCCGGGGATGTGGCATGTGCGTCTTCAACAGAGCAGAGGAAACCTAAAACAAGAGGGATTCTATTAAAAGGTGTCAGCCAGCAACCAGATATCAATAACCTCCATGTATGCAGAGCAGAGAGCAAACTCCTGGGAATCTGTGGTTTCACTTTGGTGTGTGTGCGTGTGTCTCTGTGTGCGCTCCAGCATTTACCCAATGTGTGCAGCATCATGTATCATGTCTCCTATTTGTGCCATTAAGCATTCTTGATGTTTGAAATGATACCAGGTCAGCTAATTGTGGCAGTATTGAACCAAACAGACGTGCTTCTGCCCCATATTTCCTTAATAAGCAGACAAAGAGATTTTTTTTTTAGCTCCACCGCTCACATGCGGTTAAAAGTGTTCACCTCAGATGCTTATGTTTAGAATCGTTGATACACTGTACATTGTACATGATCAGCTAGTGCCATTATCGTTCATCACTATAAACCCATCCTCTCACGAAATACTGAACTCAGTCTGTCCCAGAGTGCTCTCTGATTCTGCAGGATGGCTTTATTATGCATGCCAATCACAGGGAGAATTAGGCCCTGTTGACTGGGCAACGGCATCATCTGCCTCCTGATTAGCATAAAAAAGGAGATTTCTCACAGACTAGATATTAAAGCAGAGCCTGCAGCCCCCCTGTTGCTAACGCATACAGTATTTCCAACATATTGTGTTTACGTTGTCTCTGAATCTATCATATTCATGTAATGAAAATTTAAAATTAAGTCTTTTTTTTTTTTTTTACAAAAAAAATGTTTCATCAGAGAAAGCTGGGATTTTTGGTTTATGGCATCTCATTACTTTTTACCATTACACTTGACATCCTATAACAAAAAAAGTGGTTCCTTGGTTTAATAAGAGTCGATAAAATATTTAGTTTGTTTTTTAGTTGAAGTATCATTAGCAGTAGCCTAGACCACCAATTCTGTCTGTCTGTTGCAGAAGCTGACCTCTGACCTGGCTGGTAAGGCGCAGCAGAAAAAGGTTCTGGAGATGGAGCTGGAACAGTGGAGGCAGATCACGTTACCCCAACAAACTGTACCAGCAGCACCAGTACACACACAGTGCTCCTGCCTGGGCAGGACCATGCCCGCCCCAGCTAATCCGGCCTCCCAGTCCCTGGAGGCTGAGGTCAAACAACTTCAAGCCAGACTTAAGGTTAGTGATTATAAACAGAACTCTGGTGATCATGAATAGGCCTCATGCTTTGTCTTATTGTGCACGGCTTATGAGATACATCTCTTAATAGGATGATGGTATTAAGGATTGTGTTCATTTCCAATTGTGTGCACTATGTATGAAGCTTGAGTAGATAATGCCATGAATGCTGTTTGGCTCAAAAAATATTCGTACAGACAGGCAGGTTGATGGAAAAAAAGAATGAAAATAATGGTTATGAATTGTGTATATTTCAGAGTGAATTTTCTTCTTGTTTTCCCTTTGACTTATTATGCAGTATCAAACAGTTCACCAGTGTTGGTATTAATGTTTTTAATTCAGGAAAAAAACATTTCCATGGTATTTTATAACATTGATATTTCTGATTCACTTTAACACCTCACTTGTTTGATAGACAGATTCCCTTGAGGAGATCAGCAACGCTGAAAGAAACTCTGTCAAGGTTTTACTTTCAAATCATATAGCATTAAAAAAAACAAATTCTTGAGTCTTTCAACACAACATCACCTGAAATTGCATGTGATTCCGACATTATCATTTCTTATCATTTGATCTTATTACGGGGTACCTGTCAGAGAAAGATGATAAATGGGGAATAACAGTAGAGACGTGCCCTACATCATAGGGAATGAGGTGCGAGTGGTACCACGGTATTATCATCCTCATTGCAGCCAGCTCATCAGTGTCACAGAGCAGATTGCTGCTGTCATTACACACAGCAAAGGAAGTCATGTCAGGTGACAGCAAAAGGGATGCACTGTGGGGGTGCACTCACCGGGCGAGCACATTGTCAAAAGCTTGTACTGTTACAGTTCCCACAAGAGACACGGGGGGGGCCCTTTAAACCAAAGTGAACATGCACGTTTAAATATCCATCAGTCGAATGATCAGAAGTCAAGCTGTCGTCATGAGGTGTTTGTCTTAATATGTCGCAATGCAGAGATATAAAAGATAAAAAAGACATTTTAATAATTTAATTTAATAATAAACATTAAATGTTGCTGTTGGATTTAAAAAAACATATTAGTCTTCTCTTTTTTTTCTTCTTCATGTATATACAGTATAGTCCCCGTTGAAATATATACCGTAGTTTAGTCTATACATTGTTGTTTTCCCTTTTTCTCATCCACTTTGAAAAATACAGCTTTCCTTTTAACCTCTTTTAGCACCTTGTACCCTCCCGCTGTAACTATAATGAGGAGGCATGCTGTGCCTGACCTGTCATCAGCCGTGTCGCGAAAAACCTCCCCCCACCCCCGATCGCACACTCAAACACATTAACAAACACACACACACCGTGTGCCCTCCCCCCCCAGAGTGCAAGTGCGGAGGTCACAAAGCAGGTGGCAGCTAACAAAGCCCTGCGAGGCCAACACCAGGAGAAGGAGGACAAGCTCCGTCAGCTGCAGGACAAGTTAGTTTCACACTTTTTTTTTTTTCCCTTCTTCTTCATTAGTATTATTTCTTTCTCTTTGTGTTTCTTTCTCGCAGCAGAACAGATCTTTACTTTTCCTTTTTCTCTTTTTGCCATCCTTGTCTCTTTCTTTGTCTCTCCCGTCTCCCTGTGTGTGTGTGTCTGTCTGCATGCATGCACATTCTCTGCAGCTCCCATCTGTAGTGTTTGATTCCACCATGTGGCAGCACTCTGCTGCACTCCACTTGGGCATGCTTCTCCTCCGCGTACATCATTTGTGAAATTATGCAAGTTCTCATGAGCGAGTGAATACAAATTACTGACGGAATTGGTGTCTACAGACACGTGAGCATGTGGGTGTCTCGTGTATCATGTAGTGCGATGTTACTTATGTGGGTAGCTGATACGGACTGCTGATCAAAGCAGTGTATTGATTGTTTGTGTGCCGCAGGAGGGATCATTTTGGCCCATGACACTAAAACCCACACACCATCACTCTGGCCTGTGGGCCACAAGCCCTAATGAGTTATATGGTTCACCTCCTGTAGCTATCGCTGCATTACAAAGTCAGAATGTATAGCTGTAAACAATTCACTCAAGGAAAACTGTCAAGATTTAAACAGTGTTGAGAAAGGCGTATATCATCATTCTGCATTAGTGTCTAATCTTTGAACCGAGAGAAAGGTACAAAGAACAACTTGGCTTTCCTCCCTCTCGTTCGCTTTGTCTTGTATGCTGTGTCCTCTGCCTGCCATTCTCAATAATACATCCAGGGCATGTGTACAATCGCAGCGGGTGTGTGTTTGTGTGTGACCAAAGCACAGCGGATCACAGCCAGACAGAGTGAACATCCCTCAGCTTTCCACGACAGCCTTGGACTCTCCTCTGGCTCTTGTCACACACACTCACACACGCACACATGTAACTCGCCATCTTTTCTTGCCTCCCTCACCATTTGCCTCCATGGAGGGACCCCTTCACAGAGTGAAAGACATGTCTAGACGTCTCTGAAATATACATCTCAGCACACACACAGGGAGCAAGGCTGCTTCGCCTTAAAGAAGAGAAGAGGGGGGGGGGGGGGAGAAATGAATTTCAAAGTATACCGGCATGTCCTCAGTCAATATCCGGCACTATGGCCCTGCCTTATTTATGAAGCAGCTTCTTTCATCTTTAGCTCTGTTGTCTATCAGCCACATGAAACGTCCACCCGCACTTCATTCTTAACAACATACACAGAAATGTGCGCTCTGGCTCTGTCTTATGCACTCACACTTCAGACCACTGACTGTTATCATTACAATACGCGCATGTTTGATGAACAATATTGCCAAACAAGCGCAGAACAAAGGGAACAAACGTGTGAGTGATTGGGATATAGTTTGAGGCTCTCTTTCCACTAACACTCATAAATAGAGATCACACACTCTGGCAGCAGCACCACATATCCTGCATTCTTTTTTATCCTCTATTCTTTTTGGGGTGCAGAAGAAGAGAACATCTAAAATAAATGTTGTCGATCTAATTGCCATTAGCATTGGGACAGAGGGAGCTGGCTGGAGCTATTATTGCTGCGCTCCATCTTTAAGTCAACACCAGACAGTCATCTGAAAGGTTCAATATGGGTTTTCTCATTAATGGCCAAATCCATGGGGTAACCAGCCCGCACTACTTTCCCCCAAAGACCCCAGGCTAGACTCCTCTCATTTAATTTAATGTCACTCCAATAGGACAAGCTCACATTTATTTAGCCAGTCTGCCCTCAGGCATCCACCTAGGGAGACGGGGACATTTACTTACACGAAAGCATTTGCTCTATCGTTTCGTCATCTGTTTATTTAAAACACACAAGCCATGATGCGTATGGGAGCTAAGAGATCCACTACATCTTTGAAATAAAAATAAAAAAAACATTTTAATTAACCGCGTGCTTATGATCTTTATTCTATTTGTTCTAATTCCCCAAGGTAAAGACAACCATGAAAAATGCCTCATATTTGCCTTTTATGAAAACAGAATAAAACATACAAACATACTGAGCCCATTTAGTACAAGGCCTCACGGATGCTGGAATATTAAGCATGTCAATACGGCAAGTTATCAAAATAGGAAGTGACACAGGGTGCTTGTTTGCAACAGTTACAACATGAACAGCTTACAATACAGAGACATTGCCTCTCTTTAGGGAAGTATTATCAGCACAGTATACAGCACACAAACAAATAATATTTTTTAGAACATATTTCCTCCATAATCAGTCTTTCCCGAGCCAGGTCCCCCTGCTGACATGTTTTTATATGTGACTGGTGTAATCCTGAGCTGCAAATAATAAACATTTAAATACTTGTTAACAGTCTTTCAAGTAGTGTCACTGCTGATTCGAAACGCCGTTTGTCAAAAGGACTCCCCAGTCACACTTAGTGTGGCATTCCCCGCCAGAGCACTTGTTCTAATATATGCCAGTTAGAATTATATATGCATCCTTATTTCACATCCCCCCCTCCACTTACCCAAACAGCATGCCAGTGTATTTAGTTGTCATAATGAGCTGTCATGCCTGATGCACTGCATGGGGACACTGTGCCTGCCAGCTTTGTGTGTATGTGACTGTTTCTGTCTCAGTGTGTGTCTGTGCTGCTATGTACCTAGATACATTATGTTGGTGTGTGTCTGTTCTGCTATGTACGTAGATACTTTATTTCAGTGTGTCCGTTCTGCTATGTACTTTATGTCAGTGTGTGTCTGTTCTGCTATGTACGTAGCTACTTTATGTCAGTGTGTGTCTGTGCTGCTATGTACCTAGATACGTTATGTTGGTGTGTGTCTGTTCTGCTATGTACGTAGATACTTTATTTCAGTGTGTGTCCGTTCTGCTATGTACTTTATGCCAGTGTGTGTCTGTTCTACTATGTACGTAGATACTTTATGCCAGTGTGTGTCTGTTCTGCTATGTACGTAGATACTTTATGCCAGTGTGTGTCTGTTCTGCTATGTACGTAGATAATTTATGCCAGTGTATGTCTGTTCTGCTATGTACGTAGATACTTTATGCCAGTGTGTGTCTGTTCTGCTATGTACGTAGATACTTTATGCCAGTGTGTGTCTGTTCTGCTATGTACGTAGATACTTTATGCCAGTGTGTGGCTGTTCTGCTATGTACGTAGATACTTTATGCCAGTGTATGTCTGTGCGCAAATGTGACTGTGATCTGAAAAATCCACATTAATTTATACTTCATACCTTATTTGTGTGTGTGTGTGTGTGTGTGTGTGTGTGTGTGTGTCCGTGTCCCAGGGCGAGTCACACAGAGCGCGATGTGACCATGAAGAGGCAGCTGGTGGAGGACTTGAAGACGAGACTGAAGTTCCTGCAGGAGATGGAGAAAAGTTACCGTGAACAGGTGGAGGAGCTGGAGAAGAAGGTACACAAATTACAGCTGACACCATTATCATTGTCATCCAATTCATGTGATGTTCCTTGGTAGGATGACAAAGAGAATGAGGTATTGCATGCTCGGTATTCTTCATATCCCGGATATAATGTTTCCAAGATGACTTAAAAGGCAAATAATTCATTGTGATTACTGTTACATCAGCTAGTAGAATAGATACTTCTTTGATTTGAGTAAAACACATTACTATAAATGACGTGAGTACCACAACAGCAGCTTTCCCCTTTGTTCCAACTTTCCACAGGGGAAGACTTTATTAGAGGAGGCCACCAACAGGAAGGCCCTCGTTGATTCTCTGAAGAGGCGACTGAATGTTGCAACCACAGAGAAAAGCCAGTATGAAACCTCCTGTAAAAAACTGAAGGAGGACCTGGAAAATAAGGTATGAAACTAGAATAATATCATATGAAATATTTTAAATGTTTTTAGAAACTATATATTTGAGAGGCAAGTTCAGTTCAGTTACTTAACTATATAGTAAGCACTTGTTCCGGAGCTCCAGAGTGTTTATCTGTTTCACATTGTTTTATTTTTGATGCATCAAGATGAATCGATAATCGTTTTATAATCGCATCGTAGCCCTCGTAATCAAATTAAATTGTGATGTGCCTAGAGATTCCCACCCCTATTGTACACTGCATAAAAAACATATCATATCACAGTTTAAAATGATGTAATTCATAATAAAAGAAAGGTTTCAGGATTGGGGGAAAGTAACCATAAATCTCTTTTCAGTCCTCTTCAGGCAAAATAGCATTCACAACCTGGGAATTGAGTATTTATTGTTTTGCTTACATCACAGTGGATTAAATAAGCATTTTAACAGTAATCAACATTTCCAAAATTGATTCTAAGTTGTAAAACAATTACATGAGATAAAATCGATTTTAAAGCTCAAAGTGTGCAAACTGCTTTTCTTTGTGATAATATGATCTTTAAAATGAATCTAATGGCAGTTGAAGAATGAAATATAGCTGCAGCCTACATTCACTTTTCCACACACGTGCTGGCTTAGTTTGTTATATTTGCAGCTTGTTTTTCCACTCTGTAGTATTAATAATCTTGTTTCTATTGAAATATAGCCACTAACAAAGCTATGCTAATCTGGTGATAAACACATTTGATTTTCTATAAATTCTTCACAATTAAAGTCACCCAATATTTTTGTATTTAAAAGTTTTCATTATGAAACAGTACAATAAGAACATTTTTAACGCAACTATATCTATACAGCTGAGAAGCAAAATGTTTTTTTTTTTAAAAGCATAACGTACAAACGAACGCAGGAGAGAAAGTACACTTCAAACCACAGAGGTTCTGTGAGTAGCTACAAATGTACTGAGAGCTGAAAACACAACATCACACACAGCGTCTTTCTCTCTGGTCTCCTGCACAGGGTCGAGTCTCGCAACACACACTTCTTTGAGGGGGATAAGGGGGGTCGGGTCGTCACTGGTTAACACAACTCAGTACGGTAAAACTGATAATGCAAACGCAAATCAAGTGGCATGGTTTGATTTGGCAAAGTGCCAATGGAAAAAAAAAAAAAAACTTTATATGTTGCTTTCATTAGACACACCACCAGTCGGAGTCGGCAAAGTCTAAAAATGTCAAATTCTACAACTGCCACAAATGTCTCACAGACCTATGCAGGCGCTCTACTTTCTTCAAAATATTGTTTGCCTTCAGCTCACCAGTTCTGCCTGCAATTGTTCTTTACAGGAGCAGCGCATGCATGCCTTGCAGACTCGAGTGGGAGCCAGTGAGCAGGCTCTGGCGGCACTGGAACAGACAGCCACTGAGCAAATGGAGGGGTTGACCCAGCAGAGCTCCCATGCCTTGGACAGGATTCAGAGACAGCTCAGCCAAGCCTTCTCCCAGCTGGAGCAGCTTCATTCTTTCATCAAGGTACTGTACCAAAGAGGCAACAGATTGCAAAAAGAAGTGTATGTATATATATATATACTGTATATATAGATCTCTGTGAGAAAAAATCAGAGTATGCTTTAGGGCAAGGCTTCCTTGTGATTGACTGGTTGCTACCATGGTGTTGTTTGGTCCGTGTCCTCGCTTTAAAACTTGAACCCTTTTTACAGTGTGTTTTCACTTCACCAAAGTTAAGGCCAGAATGTCAAACGGAAGCATTCAAAACGGTAGTCCTCAAACCTCTTCTTGTGTACTCACCTCTATGCACAGCTACATCGGTAGAGTCTGTCTTTCCATTTCCCCCAGAGAACGAGGGAGTTGCTTATATGTGAGAGTGGGTCATGGAGAGGAAGTTCTCTGGCTGTTGTTTGGGCCCATGTGGCACAAAACAGTTAAAGGTATCTTATCTTCTTGGAATCTCGAGATGGAGTCCTGATGGACTTCAACACTAACTTGGCGTGGAAACATAGATTGGGATGAACAGCTTGTCTCGTGTTAACTGGAGTGGTCTTTAGTTTTTTGGGAAAGTCTACATGAGGCTGACTGCAGTCACAGCTCTGAAGGTATTCCTTCTGTCTCTGGAAAACTGTCGACAGACAGAGGAGGCAGGGCCTTGTTGCATGCAGATAGCTATCAATCCATCTTGCATGTATTGTACACTCTGAAAAAGCTTTTCGCCGTGTCCCCTCTGATGTCTTGTGGGATGTCTTGAGTAATTTCGGGTGATTGCAATAACTGTTTTTATTCCAAGGAGTGGATGGAGCGTGTCCGTTTTGATGGCCTCAGGATTTCTTTTATAAATGATGTATTTCTGATGGCTTCATCAGACAGTGAGCTTCAGTACAATGTACAATGGTTAGGATGAGGGTCAGCACCTATGTGTCGAGGTACCGGTTCAGTGGATCGGCCCCTGTGCCTGGGAGCGAGTCACTGTCACTCCTGAAAAGGTTCCACGTTTCTCAGAGTGTTCGTAAGTGGAAGTAAATGCATTGCTTTAAGCTTGATTCTAAGTCACCCTTTGCCAGGCACAGTTAACCATCAGGACAAATTGGAGCTTGTGATGTTGCTTAATGTTTTGACGCTTTGAGCCAACAACTAACCCTGCAATTTATAATCCGCTTTACTTCTTGATAGTGCTTCGAGAAAATTAAATATCACAATATTTTTTCCTGAATACCTCGATAGTCTAATCTTGACCATTGGTGCTGTCACAAAATAGTTACACAATGAGATTTTTTATAAATATTTATTAGTAATGTTGATGTAATAACAACATCGGTAAAGGAAATAGAACAGTATAGTAAATTCAGAAAATTACAAAACTTGACTATAATGTAGCTTTTGCATCCAAAATCGAAGACGATATGTAGTCTCATATTACAATATCAATAAAATATAGATATATTGCCCAACACTACCGTATTGTCGCCAATGATGCAAAGCATTGTACCAGACCGTTGTGGTGTAGAGGGAACGTAACCTCAAGGCGAAGCACTCAATTTAGTTGACAATTGACATTTCAGCCACATGACGTCTAGGGAATAAGAAGAAATAATTCAAAAGAAGCAGATTAACAGAAGGAGCCCAGATTAGAACCTTTGATACTTCGCATTAAAAAGAACCAGTTGAGAGAATTCCATCTCCTGACAAATTCTGGGAATGTCCAACTGGGAGGAAACCCAGACCCATACACTGGTAAGACTACATATCCCACTTGGCCTGGGCAAGTCTCAGGATCCCCCAGGAGCGACTTGGAGATGTGGTTCGGGGGACAGGACGTCAGCACTGCCTTGCTCAGCCTGCTCTGCAGACACCAGAACCGGATCCGCCATAAATGTCAGCAGATGGATGGATTGATTTGTAACAAAGTGTGTATGTGCCATTATGCATTTGCACTTTCTTCTAACACATAGGGAAACACAGGCCACCACTATAAGAATACGGTGTGCCCAACAGGGAATGGGCACTATTGTTTTTGTCTAGGCCTAATCCATCACCTTGAGGTGTGTTTGTGTGTCTGTGTCAGTCTGCGTGTGTGTCTGGCAGAGGCTGATAAAGACTGTCCGTCAACTCTGTTGAGCTGACACCTGTCTATCAAAGGAGCAAACAGCTTGGCAGAGATAGATAGTGATGGCAGTGTATTTGCACACACACATAAATCAAGTGGCAGATCACGGACACAGTTTCATGGCAATTATCTTTAGTCCTCACAAGCTTAAATAAATTACTGGCACTATTCTTGTTCTTGTATGGCTCACTTACATATATGGGTAATTGGAGGTGGAGAGGATGTGTTTTATCTTGTTTGTTTTTTCTTAACCTCTTATTTCTGTCACACAGCATAACCATACACATTTATGAAAAGACACACATGCATGAAACCTACAAATAATCTATGAATAGAGGCTGTATTACATGTGAAAGCACATGTGTCTAAAAATGCATAGAAATACAGTTCACGCTCTTATAACTGCTTTCCTCCATTCCCATAACCCAAGGCTGGTGGGGCCATTGTGTTGTTGTTGAGGATTCACATCATTGTTTGCCTCCCCCTGGCTCCTGTGATTCCCTATAAGAACACCAAGCCCTTTGATTGGACTGCCTGACGTCCGGAGGAGATTTACTCTTGTCATGTATTGATCAGGACCGGAGGCTGCATGCGCTCGCGTGTGCGTAGATGTTTCTGTGTGTGTCTTTATGAGCTTGTTTTTTTTGGTGTTTTTTCTGTCCTTTGTGCCTGTTTCTGCTGCTGTGTGTATTTGTGTGTGGAGATTTTTTTTATTTTTTTATTGTGTGCCAGCAAACCCTTTTGGCCCCTGCACACGCCCCAGGCTGTAAGCACTGCTATTGAACTGCTAAACAGTGGCCCTGCATGTAGTGACTACTTCTCTAACACACACACACACACACATGCTAAAGGTTCCGGTAATTCTCTTGTAAAGAATATTTTGGCTGGTCATCCCTGATGAAAAGTAGGGGATTTTTTTGTATTTTTTTGGCAGTGTTTGTCTGTTCTGTCTGTTTTTGGAATTTGACGTAGGTCTTAGATATCAAGTAACCTATCAAACAATGAGGTCACAACACATTTACCTTTATCTTACAGTATTCCTTCCATATACCTATACATCATTAAAAATCGTACTAATGTTTGTCGGGTATGTGAACAACAGTGAACAGCATTTTAAAAATAAAATCCATGCCTGCCTAATCTAACAAAATAAAAGCATTTTTTTTCCCTCCCGCTCTGCTCTTTATGTTTCCAAATAGCCCTTTGTGTCCTCATGTGTGTGAAGAGGTTCAGAGGTAGCTAGTTATTAAAGAGGATATATTTTTGCTGCTCATTTGATCCCCATCTCTAATCCTCGTCCTGTCTAAATTGCTCCTCTGGCAATTGTGAGTACTAGTCAAGCTAAGAGCTCTTGGCAAACACACACAGACCCAACACCTTCCATGTATGTATTTGAATAGCTTGTGTGAGTCTGTGCGTGTGTGTTTGTGTGTGTGAATGCTGGCATATCCCCCTCCCACCCTTTGTCTCTCCCAAGGCTCAGAATGAGTGATACATTCACCCCTTAATCTCTTTCTGGATTCTTCCACATGCAGGGTTTAGGTCAATTGAATGTAACCCTTGAAGAGTGACAGTGAATATCTATTAGGCTGTAAATAAAAGAATAGGATCTCCGACTGTTAGTTAATGAGCTGTGCATTCCTTCAGGGTAAACACAGCTCTCAGATCACCAAAAAGAGCCGAAGCTGCCTTCCTTCATTAGGAGGTTGACGATGGTTAAGATTTTTGCTCGTCCTGTTCAATTAGTGCTATTCTGAATTATTTACACAAACATAGTCATAGGCCACCTATGAAACTGGATTTGAAATTAAATGGAATTAAACTGCTTCTGTCCAAAGCATCTGGACTAGAAAAATTGACACTTTTCTTGTTTTAAAGTGTTTATACATTAGACTTGATTTATATAACCTATTTTGTTGTTGTTGTTTTTTTATCTGTATGGGTGTTATATAATGTGATCCTGTTGGTTTTCCTACATGTCTCCTTTGGATTTCTGAATGTCTCTGCTCTGCTTGTGTACATTTCATGTTGCTAACAGACAAATAGCAACACTCCACATACTCCAGCTGCGAGCCTCCAACCACTCATTCACTTCTCTCCTGTGAGAACCACCACTTGCTTTGTAAACAGCACCTGGTCCACCTGTGTGAAATTAAGAGAGAGGAGTGGAGATGTTTGCCTCAATTCCACGTTGTTCATGTGTGATTACCCTTGTTACTGTAATGCACTTGAGTGTTTTCGTATGTGTGTGCTTGTGTGTGTGTGGGTGTGGGTGTGTGTGTGTGTGTGTGTGTGTGTGTGTGTGTGTGTGTGTGCGCACACACACACTGTACTTCTCTCTTGCTCGGCTATATTGTGTAATGTCCAAGAGTAAGTCGTACTTTATTTTGTTTTTGTTTTTGTGTACAGAGTTTTTCTGTCTCTCGCTTTCTCTCATCTGACCATCTATTCCAAGGTCAGCTCTTCAGCAAGCTTACTAGGGAATGATATAGAAGATTATTGCCTCGATCAATAAGCTCAAAATGAAGCAAAGGGGAGTTTACTTTATTGACTTTCTCGTGTACAGTGGCAGTTTTAACATTTAATTGTATCTCTGTATTTAGAGCAAACTCCCATTTAGTGCCCGACAACTGTGCCATCCCAGGCCTTCCTCGTCTCGCTTGCCATTCACTCGGGCACCATTTGAAACAGCCCCTCGTAGCTTAATTATTAACAGTGTTATGCTGCGCTGTTACACTGAGAGACATTCAGAAAGCAAATAAATAAATGAATGGCTGTATTTTCAGTAGCTCACTGTCTCTCGCTCTCTGTTGCATGATTCTCTGTCTGTGGAGATTTTAGCAAAACTTGGGGTACGTTTGGTATCAAAGCTGTGTTCCCTCAGCTTTCAATCGACAGGGCAACAAACCCTCAGGTGCACATTCCTACGAGGGAGCGTGAGGCAAAACTGAGGAGAATCTGAGTGTGTCAAACTCAATATTCCTCCATAATGTACTAGGCCTCTCTGGCGCATGCTTGATCAATTTCATTTATTCATCGGCCAGCCAGAGCTATCCTTCTTGTTTTTCTATATACATTTCATCATCTCTTCTTTTTTTTCTTCTTCTTCCCCCTCCCTCCCCCCTTCAGGCCCTGGCCAGTGAAATACTTTTAGACGTTCAAGAGGTCAAGCAGCAGTTGATGAAGAGGAGGAGGTTAAGGCAGGCCAATGCTGTGGCAGCAAAGGGCCGCCTCTCAGCCAAGTCTATGATCAAAGCCAAGTCCATCGCTGCCTCCATCCTCGATATGTCAGAGAATGATCTTGCGGACATAATGGATGCTGACCAGGTAAGGCCAAGGGACAGTGGGTCAACATTTTATATAAACGCTAACTTGAGGATCTATATCAGGCCTAGATTATGCCCAGAGCACTCAACATACCTATAATAGATGTTCTGTACTGTAACATTTCAAAACATGCTTAAAGTTTTGGCTTGGTGATTGCACTAGAGGACTGGCAAAGACATATCATCAATATCACCTTGTAGCTTTGGGGTCAATTGAGAATAAATGAGGTGCTACAGTCACTGTGGCCATCATCTGGCAACAGATGCAGGAGTTCCACCTGAAGGGTGTTAAGTATCTTCTGACGAGGGTCCGGTGGTGGACAGAATGCTTTTGATGTCTGTGCTTCTGTCTCACCTTCTCTTATTGATGGTGTAGGTGGATCATGGAAAGTTAGCCAGGTCCAACACTGTAAAGGCCACACCAACACATTCTCACACCAATGTGTCAAATATTGCAGCTCAATCAGAGCTCCAAAGCTTCAAACACACACAAGGTGTGTCGCTAATACGTTGGGAAGTGAGTTGCAGTGCAACAGAGTGTGGCTTCATGTTTAAAGCTGGCTCTCGACAAGATCAAAAACCCATCAACACCTCCAGCACCGATCAACTTGATATGAGATTTAATACAGCACAAGTTGAGTAAGTACAACTCTTTCCTTCTAGTCATTGAACTGAAAATCCTTGCTATTGACGGTCGGCTGTGTGCAGAAATCAGCGATTCACACTTGTTTCCAACTTGGTGGGGCCTTTCTCTACAATAGATCATACCCAGCTATGTCATCAATTAGCAATGCCTTGTTACAATCAACCACCCACCCCTGGGGACTTCCTCCCATCTATCACAAGATGAGAGAGCTCCAGGCACTTACTCACACTTGAAACCAATTTTAGCCCTTTGCAGCCCAGCTCCACCCAGGAGATGACAGGGAACAGTTTCTCACTTGACAAAAAGTCCCCCTCATTGGAGCTGAAACATCTGCCTGTAAAAACACTCTCTCCACCACTTGTTTTCTCTCTCATTGTAATGGTGGTTAACGGCGTGCTGCTTGGTGCCCTAACATGGCGTTAATTGAACATTCATACTCGAGATGCATCGATAGTAATACTGATATCGGTCTGATACTGACTCAAATAGTTGGATTGAGTATCGTGACAATGGGGCGATCTGGTATAAGATACTATTTTTATAAATAACAATTCGGTACATTTAAATCCATGTATTTGTTCGTTATATTATGTTTTAAAGAGTTCAGACAATGATGTTTAAGTCAAACGTGACGTAAAATGATCTCAGTCACTTCCACACAGTGAGGCATCAAGCTTATCAATTAAACACTGGTATCGGATTGGGACTCAGTATCTGGTGATACCCAAAGCCCAGGTATCGGTATCAGGTCGTGAATCAGATCGTGAATCCCTAATTCATAAATCACAGCACTGTCGAGAAGGAACACATCCACCAGAGAATCCTACGTTTTTTGTCACAGTGAGGTTAATAGGTGCGTGTAAGTCTGATTTTGAATGTACAGAAAAAGTGACATGTGTATATTTAGCTGGATGTCATTGAGAAATGTTGGCTATTTCACATGTGCACTAATTGAAACGCTTGCTGGAGATATTATAAGACCTGTATGGAAGTGTGTGTCCACAGGGAAAATCAAGTGCAGCCTATTTAAAGCCGACACTTTAGCTGTGCACACGATGCTTCTCTAGTTGTGAGTATTGAAAACTGGATACATGGCCTACAACTCTTCACAATATGAAAGTTCGGCACAGAGTGGAAGTTTCATGATACTTGTTTCAGATTTGTGATCTTGTGACCCCCCAGTCAAAGAAATGTTAGGAAGTTTTCTTTTGCACAACCCTTGTTGATTGTATGTATTTCTTTTGGACTTGGGGACGTCACACGAGACATGAGGTTATCAGGATGTCCCAGCAGTCTTCAACAAGTCCAAAACATAGCAAGTGTATTCCTTTATTCACTTGGTTGTGCTGAATTAGAACCCAGGGCTTAATAGGGTTTGGTTTCAGTCTTCACTTTTACTTTTAAATGAGAATACATTGCCAACGTTGCTACGTTTCTTTAGTTCGGCAGATTTCGCTTGCCAACAATGTTAGCAGAAGTTTTTAACATTGTAGTGCACTGGTGCTTGGTTTTGAAATCAATGTACTTTTGAATATAATGCATATAAAACTTTTTCTTTATGAATGAGTCCTTGTTGTGGTCATATTTTTGGAGAATTTTGGGAACAGATGACCTTTCGTGTTATGACCGTCATCTTTTCTAAATGCTGCAAACTATATTTTCTGTCCTCCTTGATTTGTCGATTGGTCCCTGAGGTGTTGAAATGCGGTTGTGTCCCTTCTATTTGTGCAGCTGGAGTTATAGACAGCATAGCACCGAAAGTGTTTTCAGCTATTTCATGGTAATATGGAATTTGTTAATTAGATTTTTATATCGTGTATGTATTAATTGATTTTCAAAGCTTTTTAGGAGTCATACAGAAACGTACAGCTGCTCCCTTACCAAACCCACACAATCAATGTGATGTATGTTTTTAGATGCAGAGAAGGCATCAAAGTGGGCTCAAACTTAAGTGCTCCACACATGCTTACACACATGTATCGCGCTGCACACTGTTATTTGCCTCTGTCCATTCCATAGCGGGTAACAGAGGACCAGAGAGGGCTGGGCTGCTCCCAGGCTCCCCTGGCAACTTGTTGTGGAGTTAATGATCCAGATGTAATAATGCTGTAATTGCCAGACCAGTTTGTTTTGCACCTAATGTTTGATGGAGGGTCAGTGCTTTGTTATATTTCTACCAAGGGTGGGATAGCACACTCACTCTCAAGCACATGCACTGTTTCTCACACTGCGTTCACCCCTGCGGGAGGCTTGAAGGCAGTAGTCACAAGGAGGGCCCACTCTCCACTCTCTCACCCTCTTTTTCTGGTTCGCTAATATAACCACACACTCCCCTCCCCCGATCACTCCTTACTTTCTCAGTTACTTCGAGCTCCAGGCACAATTAGGCATGCACTGAAATTAGCCCGAGATCAACTGCTACCACCAAGGATAACACAAGGAGGGTACCAGGAAGCTGGGGGAAACCAGGGAGAAAGACATCCTTAATCCAAACGTCAACACTCCAGACCGTTCTAATTGGCCACGGATACAACCAATGGCCACATCTTAACATTTCCAGCCTGGTCACTGCGTATTTTTGTGAAATTGTTTTTTGAGTTATGTTTAGAAGAAAGGGCACATTGCTTTGTGTAGTACAAAAGTTAAAACACCTTTTATTGTGGCCGTTCAGTAAAAATTAGACAAATGAGCATAAAATACACCAGATAGTGAACATAAATTTGATGGTGCTGAATTTTCTTCACATTGGCGAAATGTGTGTCATCAGCTGCTTCAGATGAAATAATAGCTATAATATAATTATTCACAGGCACTTCCCATGACTGTAAAAAGCTCAGCATTAATCTTGCAAATAATTTAATCAGCTGAAACGTAGGTGGTCAAATTGTTTTTGTTAGTTGTATGAGTTGTCAACATTTGCCTTGTCTGACTCACATTACTACTGCAATGAATATCAGGTGATATTCAGGGCGCACTCTGGTGAGGTCGCCACCCGATAGGGAACTCTATCAAAGTTCACATAAGTCTGCATGAGCCCCCTCGTGGACTTTTGGCCTTGGACAGCCCGAGCCGTCCCAGGCGTCACACAGACCTGCCTGTTAGGTCAGGCAGTCTGCAAGTGCAGGGACTTTTAGATTCTGCCACACACACACTTTCCCCCTCCTGCCCTCCCCGCTTCCCTGTGAGGCAGTACAAGGCTCGTCACATCATTTCCAGCAGCTACACCTGGGGTTTGAAGTGAAGAGGTAACGCATTAGTGCTGAGGTGTACATGGCCACGCCGTCGCTCTCCTTTCTGTTCATTAGCAGTAACAAGGCTACCACTCTGTTAGGTCTTTAAACATGAGCAGCATGCAAACGTATTCCTGGCGTACCTCGCCACTGAGTCTCCGGAGAGCTGCTTCAAGGTCCTGGCTGGTGTGATGCTACAATTTTGCCCTTAAGCAGGAGACTCACAGAGGCCAATCTAAAGATAGAGCTGCATGTTCTCTAGAAACATCGAGTGACTCTTGTCTGATTCAATTGAAATGTTACATTTTATCCATGTCCAAAAAACGCTATGATTCTTAGGATTTATTGGAGGTTATTCTCTCTCAACGTCGGCATGATTTTCCGTGCATTTTTGTATTCTCCATCCTGTCATTGAATTGTATGTTTTTGCTGTTGTGTTTGCAGGGAGCAGAGCACCATTCAGAGAGTCCAAGAGACCAGGAGTGGCTGGACCACCTCAACCACATCCTCCAGCAGAAGGTCAGGCTCACAACATCTGCAACGACGATCACAAAAGTTGCTCATTCCTGCACATACACTAGATGTTAGCTGCTTCCCTTCCTTTTGGTTAGGTTTATTTCTTATCAAGCATTACGGGCTACTAACTCGATTTGAATGAAACTTGGTGAAAGGGCCCAAGGAATAATCCCCTTAAATGGAGCAGATCTGAATCAAGGCGCAGATACACAAATAATGTTTCACTTCATTTACATTGCCAGACAGGGCATTGCCTTAGCGGAGGTCTATGCTCTCCAAGTGCCCTTCTAGTTGTTAAAGGAATTTCTGGCCTAGCGAGCTCTTTGTTGATTTGTTGTCGATTTGTAGAATAACTGTTGTCTGTCGTGTCAAAGGGTTACATAAAACTGTCAGAATGTTTTTCTTTTGAAAGTTTCTGGTAACAAGAATGAATTGAAATGAAGCAGCTGTATTATCAAAATCAACAAATTCTCAACAAAAAAAAAAACTCTCAACATGTCGAAGGCAATCCGGCAGACTCATAGCTAACGGTTGTTTGCTGCTGAATTACAGCTCCGGTAAAAGTAGTTATTGTTACCAAGGTCGAGTTTTATGTTTTACAGAAGCAAGACCTTTTTTGGTTTGATAATTTAGTTGAAGAATAATTAATTTGATTAAATGGAAATAGTTTAATTTCCATTTAAGGGTTGAATGAATGAATTATCTTTGCATTTCCATAATTCTTTGTGGGTTATTTTAGTCCAACATTGAAGATGTGTTGCTTGTCAGTCGAGAAAATGTTGGGCACCAGTTTCACCCATTTTTCATTCCCACATCAACGTGTCCTGCTCCAGGCTCCGGAAAAAAAAGAAGCAATGATGCAAAAGATAAAACAAAGAAAAGCAACTACATCCTGTGTGTGCTGTGTGTGTGTGTGTGTGTGTGTGTGTGTGTGTGTGTGTGCACACGCACACACAGCCACTCATCTGTGAGTGCTCTGCTGGAGCTTTACTCGAGTGCTGTCAACGTCTGCTCGCTGTGATATGTGTATGATTGAGAGTGTCGACTGTGTGTATGTGTGTCTTGTCTGTGCACTTGTCAGCGGCTGCCGCAGGCACTCATGCGTCGCCTCCGCACCACGACACATACCAGACACTGTTCTCTTGTTCCCCATATCTTCTTCTGACCTTTCCACCTTCCTCTCCCCCTCCCACACACACACACACACACACACACACACTACTGAATCCATGTTTTTCCCTTCTAGCTGGACAGCTCTCAGTCCCTGTTCTCTTTCTCTCTCTCTGCCATCCTGTCCTGCATTGCTCTCTCTCTCTCTCTCTCTCTTTCTCTCTCTCTGGCTCAGACCCCGAGGCAGCTTGTTAGTGGGGAACTAAATATTGATTTGGCGGGCCTGTCGATGCCGGGAGAATGAGCTAGTGTCCACCAGAGACCTCGGCACCAGCAGCCTGCTATCGACGTTTTCCGTGGGCAGAACAGGGGTGGTGGAAGGGGGAGGGAGTGGAGGAGCTGATGTGGAGGAGAAGAGTGGAGTATGACAAGGCTGAGACTTGCCCCTAGGTCTCTGTGGGGACCGCCGGGACCAGCGCAGTCATCCCCCCTCCCTGCAAACCGACTTTTTCTATCCCCTTTCAAGTCCATCTTGTTCTGTTTTTTGTTCATTTATTTATTTTTAATTGTTCATCTTCTCTCTATCTCTTCTAGTTTTTAAAAGCATGCTGTCGTATCAAGGGGACAACAGACTCTGTGTCTGCATGTGTCTGTCCTTTTTCTGTCCTTTTTCTGACAGGCTGGTGTGATATCTCACATACTAGGAGACCAGGCGAAGGGTCTTGGAAGACGCTCTTTGTGCCTGTCTGTTAGTTGATTAACGTAGATCTCCTAATGTGAAGCTTTGAAGACCCCTATGATAACGTGCCTGAACTATACTCGTCTGCCGTTTCATAGTGAGGGAATATACTTCAGGAACTCTCATACTGGACCCCCTTTGCCTCTCTCCTCTCTGTCATAGCTTATGAAAGGCTCACCAAGCAGAACATCTGTGAGGTGGAATGGCCTGGCCTGTCACCCTGCCTGTGACACTAATAACACACTCCCCTAATAGTGATATGATCTTACCCACGAACTGCACTCACATACACTTCTTTGGTTAAAAAGACACAGAGACAGAAATAGACCCAGTCAAAGGAAAGATGAGAGAGAGATCCATGTCCTTAACTGGCTGGCTGTCACTGAAAGAGGATGAGGATGTGTCCATCGGCGTGTATGTCTGGGAATGTGTACGTATTCGCGTGTGCATGTGCACTCTCACGACAGCCTCATCTTGTCACTGTCAGTGCCTAATGGAGCTGCCAGTGGGACAGCACTTTATTATCTCAGTGGCCCTGTCAATAGAAAAACCATCACTCACTCTGTGTGTGTGTGTGTGTGTGTGTGTGTGTGTGTGTGTGTGTGTGCAGATTTGAAAGAGCTGAGGAGTGGAATGTATGTGTGCGTCTGTGTCTCTGTGTGTGGGCTGTTGCTCGCCATCACTGTTGTGCACTGCCACATGTCAACATAACAAGAAAGAGAGACGGCAAACGGTGTGTGTGTGTGTGTGAATGCTCTGACTTACTGCTCCCTTCATGCTGGTGCAGTGGCAAATGAAACATTGCACTCATTTCCTCGTCTCTCACCTCTACTGGTGAGTTAATGAAATCAAACCCTACGCCTCTCAGTGGAGAGCCACCATAAGCGGCGCTCCATAGTCGGGATCGAGGGACGGTGCTATCTAATAATCATGAGCAGGCCAGGGGGTGTGCTGTATGGCTCCACCGCAACCCACCATGAATAAGGCCAGCAGAGAAGATGGAGTGTCCATGTGGGCCATGGGGTCCAGGCACCGGCCCGGGGAAGCATTGATTTAATTGCCTTTGGTTTATTTGTGGAGTCCTAATTATTGACTGGAGGTAGAATTTAATGGGCCAAGTCTTTATGAAGACAGGGAAATGACTGGCTTCTGCTGCTGGCCAATAATGAACAGGAGGAGCATGTGCATGCAAGCGTGTGCACATGCATGCAAACACACACACACACACTCACACTCACTCACACACACACACGTTCCCTCCAGATCATTTTTCAGACTCATTTTGTACACACACGTACCCATCTCAGGCCTCATGACAGCATAATAACATTTAAAAAGTCATTGACTCTGTTGATTTCTTTATGAGAGGACAGTGGTTTGGGGTGGCGCTGAGGGCCCGCTAATATTTACTTCACAATCACACCCGAGGGAGACGTACAAGCATCACTTCTTATCAGCCTCCAAACTATAACAAGCAGGTGAACATTACATTAAGACGGTAGCAGAGACAGGCCAGACCCATCTGGACTGGACTTGTTATAAAACATGAACGGCGTTTATGGATGGACTACAGGGCTGAACATTTTCCTGTAATTTCAAAACCTTATTGAACTTTGGGGAGGGGTTGCTGCTGCTTATTGCTACGATGTTAATGCCATCATTTATCTAAATTCAAATAACAGACTTTATTCATGTCACCTCTTGTCAAAGCCTCTCATCATGTTGGTGGTTCCCCAGGGTATTACATCATTAAACCGTGGTATTAAAGATATCAAAGGCTCCATGCCTTACAGTGCTAATGCAGTGGGAAAGTTTTCTATTGTTGCGATGCTGTGAGGGTGATGGGTAGTGTGTTGTGTTGTGTGGCTCATTATGCCTCTGTAATGACAAGGAACAGCTCTGAGTCCCACACTTCTCTCTGAAGGAAAGTGACTCTAATTAAGCCTTATTTAATGATTGAGCTAATTAAATCAGCCAGTCTTTTTCTGTCTCTGTGAGTGTGTTTGTATGTGTGTGTAGGGGACTCGAGACGAGCCTTTGTACTGTAAATATGTCACTGGAACAGTGGCAGGGATTAGGGGGGGAGGGATCCCCGGAGGAGACTTTACTAATACCAGATCACACTGTGACTTATTCATTAAGTTCAACTTGCGTTTCACATAAATAGAAACAGCAGATGCAGCCTTTTGCTGCTGTTCCTTAGCCATTAAACTGTCGGGGCGATGACTTAACCAGGCAAGCTCGAAAATATCAAACGGCACATTTCAGGTGAATAATCTCTATTATTCTTGAGTCATGATGCTATTTCGGAGCTTTAAGCTTACTGCTAGTCTGATTGTACCCGAGGGGTCATCCTTTGGAGCATAGTGGACTTTCGCTCTTTATGTTACTACAGGAAGAGAATTAATGACGAAAGTAGACATTTCCTCATTAAATAGATGACTAGATGTGTTCAATTCCCTTATGTCAGTGAACAAACATCGAGAGGCAACAATTCTTAGCGCCTTCTTGTTTTATATGTGACAGTTTGCTGCAGGCACAGACACTTTTGTTGATTGTAACTGCTTCCCAGTACATTACCTCGGCCAGTGAGCCATACTGTTAATCAGGGGTGTGTTCTTGATTGCTGAATCCACCTAAAGATTGCTTCTGTTTGGTATGGATATCACCTTTCTATATTTATACCTCAATTGTGCCTGAATCAACTCATGTTCACACCTAATGAGTAGGAACCTGAAACAAAGACCCGGTGCGTTCCTGTGTTTAATCTAGGGTGTATTTAGGTCAGATCCCTAACAAATGCATGTTGCACACTGAAATGATGTTTCCAAACAACGTATCAAGAAAAGGAGAGATTTTTAATTACAGTATTTGTGGCCCCAAGTGTCCAATTCCCTTTCATATCAGTCCCTAGTGACCTTAAGGGGAGAAAAGAGAGGGATCTGCTCCGCTGCTGGAGTAGGTAATTACGAAGGAGAGGGAGAGAATAGGCTTACCGGTGCTTTCCTGATTTTCTTACCTGAAACCCCTCTTGGCAAATGTGACATATTCATTATCAGAGATAATCAAATGCAAGACTTTTTAGTATGGTGCCTTTGTGCTTGGGCTTTTAATCTATTTATCATGCTGTTGTTGTTGTTATTCCCCCGTTTGATAAATTTGATTTTCAAACAAAAGTGAGAAGATCAAAGATCAAAGAGCTGTTTTTTTTCCCCACTGTAATAAAACTACTGTAACTACTTCTCCCTTACCTTGAGTAGTGGCCTAGATTAGAGACGGCTCACCAGCCAGGGACAGAGATTTATAGCAATAATCCGTCACCCCTCTGATAATGCTCCTGTCATACCAGTTAGATCCTAAACTTAACTTGGACATCAAATTAACCAGTAGAAATATAGACTATAATTCTGGGGTTACAGGTATACAGTTAGACACTCATGTAGGACATTTGAAGGAGCCAAATGTCACTTATTTTAAGCAGCAACA
This sequence comes from Cyclopterus lumpus, assembly GCF_009769545.1. Classification (NCBI taxonomy): domain Eukaryota; kingdom Metazoa; phylum Chordata; class Actinopteri; order Perciformes; family Cyclopteridae; genus Cyclopterus; species Cyclopterus lumpus. Next base: position 17,777,537 of record NC_046966.1, read on the forward strand.
TCTGCCTAATTATACATGGCTGTCACATTTATATTCATAGGGTGGTAAACTAGTGAATAACTGAGAAAGACCACTTGGTAGTCACATGCTGACTGCATGCAGACATTTGAATGAAGTACCCCCTTATATCTCTGATTCCCCCCTCCTTCTTCATTTGGACCCATTTAGGCATCCAGCAGCCCGACACAATCTTTATATCTACTCACAAATTGGGCCCTTGGAAATAATTGCTCTAACCTGTTCTGAGGGAGAAGACAAAAGGGCTGGGATGATCGATCTTTTAAGAAAGAAAAAAAAGTTGATGTGCGTAACGCCACTACCAGACAATGGTCACTGGAGTGCTGCAACTTTGAGCTGCTCCTTGCCTTGAGGTGTGCCCCAGGCTATAGAATAGCAATGTCATTTAATTGGCTCATAAAAACACCTTTTGCTTGCAGCTCTTGTTCTTATCTTCACGCACACACACACACACGCACACACACACACACACACGCACACACACACACACACACACACACACACACACACACGCACACACACACAAACGTCAGTGGCTTTACATGTCAGTTCACTTCTGAAACATGTTCATGAAATCACACCTAGACAAAAGGTCTGCTCTGCAGGGCCTGTTGAATAGTAATGATGTGAGTTAGCATGGCTTATTGCTACAGTAGCTTTTTTAGTGTTGCCATAGGGGACAGGGCATCTTGCAAAACCGCGGCTGCGTTGCTTAGCGCTGGTGTTGGCTAGCTCTGCCAAAGGGGACAGGGGCCCAGCTAAATCAACTGTAGCATAACATTAGTGCCAGTTCCTAACACTGCCTTAAGCAGCCCAGGGGATCCAGTAGAGCAGCTGCATTACAGCTTACCCCCAACCATCCTTCAGGGTATCGGTCCCCAGCAAATGTGGCTGTTGGATGAATAGGAAAGATGGTGCTCCCGCTCGTCCTGTCCGTGAACACTTGTGTTTCCCTGTGACAAAAACTGCCGATGTAAGTCACGCACCAATAGGGAGATGAATCGGAATAAGAGGTCAAATGTATTTGATCAAACACGAGAGAACAATTTATCAACCAAGAGTCAGAAAATGAGTTTTCTAAATGCACTTGTCATCAACCAACTTTAATGAAGGTGTCTAAAGGCGGGGCTGATTTTACGTGTGGTTAAGACGCCGACCATAAACTGCAACATCCCCGATTCTCTTTCCCTCGTGTCTGACTTGGAATGCCCAGTTTATACTTAAAAATGAAGGGATTAAAAGTGTATCGGGTTTAATCTGTTTCAGAATTAAATTTCCCTCCATTTGGTTTATCTAGATCATGTTTACCTGTTAGTGTTGTTTACCCATATTCCCATATCAGTACTTTTAATGATCCAGTCTCCCTCTTTGCTGTCCCATAGAGCCTTGTGTTGTGCCCGTGTCTCTATTTTAGTTAGTTTGTTTGCATAGTTAGTGGCTCTAAGTGCAATTAGCTGATTAGGAGAGTGTGCACATGTGTGTGTGTGTGTGTGTGTGTGTGTGTGTGTGTGTGTGTGTGTGTGTGCGTGCGTGTGTGTGTGTGCCAATGTGTGAGATAGGGAGAGTGAATTCTCCCTGAAGGACAGAGGCAGAGGGAGATGTCTCAGCAGTTACTTCAGTGTAGTGGTTCTCTGAGGAATAGCGGCGTGTGTTTGATGCATCCAGTGTTGTTGGAACTGACTCCCCACTGCACACACGCACACACACACACACACACACTCACGCGCACACACGCACACATCCCGACCCACGGGACCTGGTGTTCCCTGCTCCTGTTACCTTTAATGAAGAGGAGAGATGTGTCAAGGGGCATGGGGACGGCCTGTGTTTTAGTTTAGCTTCTTACTTTCCGGTTTGAAATGTCCTTAAAACATGTCAACTGCAGACCTAATTCCAATATGTGTTTGTGTTAATCACTTCAAAGCAACAATACCTTGTATTCCCAGATGCAGATGTTATTCAGTGAAGTTTGTTAAGGCAATTCAGACTTGAGTCAGCCTGCTTTCTCTGCGTATGGTTCAATAGCTTGTGTTTTCACATTCTCTTTTAAGAGATAAAAAGTGAAAGATTTTCTGATATAGAAGTCACTATTTTCAGCTTGGCCAGTCCACATCTCATCTCACGCCATGTGACTTAGGAAATTGCTCAGGGAATGAATTTGTCTCCCTTGCATGAAAAAGGCGCTTGTAAAAGGCTGCACATAACTTGAAGTGAATATTTATGGGTGATACAGTATGAATGCCTGCCTTTGATCAGGTGCCCTAATGACCATAAAATCCTTGTGTTGATTCAGAGGAAAAACAGAATTAGCCAGAACTCAGAGGAGAAGCCCGCCGAACACATATAGGTCCATACTCAACCTTTGTAATGCTGTATGATTAAGTGGACATCAGTTCCCATCCTCTCACATCCCCAGCATAAACAGTCCAATAAAAACACAACAATGCTGTAAATGTCCCCAGTGATGTTCTTGATGTTTTAATTATGCCTCGAGGCGTCTCTGCTCAAAGGTGATCAACGTATCCCGCTGGAGAGAGAGGAGTGTGTCGTCAGTCCACCAAAAAAAAGGGGGAATGTTTGCCATTTTTATCTTGCGCTTCTGTCACAAAACACTACTCACGGTACCCGCGTGTGCATTGAAAGATTATTTTGGATGCCGTAATCATTCCCCCTGTCTATATTAGCCAAGAAGAGATTACAATGTAACATGAGAGACAAAGTCCACAGACCTTTTTCATCTCAAATTTAGCTGACGCTCATTTGTTAAATTGAGTGGGGATTAAACATTATTATATCATTTTTGAACCAAATTTCCCCATTTGTTTCTTCCTTAAAGGAATACTTCAACCGCAAACTGACCATTTGTATGTCTTTAATCCATCCTGTGTTACCTTTTTAATTCTGGAAGAAAACGTTTTTCTCGGATGTCTCCGCGGTGAACGGAGGAGCATCTAAACGAGAAAGGTCTTGATGAATTTAAATAAATGGGAGCCACCTTTTAACAACAGCCTAACCAGACCATTCGTAAACAAACTCTCACACAGCTCGCGCAGCATAAACAAAGTCTCATTTATCCAGTGGTATGCTAAGTACCTCCAAACACATGCATCTTCCCTAAAACCATACTGTTTAACCCCCTTTGCACACGGCACACGGACGAGTCTGTGACAACTGTGTGACTGTTTATGCAGAAGTGTTTCCGTGGAGGGGAAGTAGCAGGATGAGGGAATTTATTTTTCCTTAAAGGATTAATTTGGCAGATGCCCCCTGGAGTGTACTGACTACTGTTAGCTTGAACCTAAGAATTCATTTTTGCACAGAAGTAAGACTCTGGATTGTGTGTTACATTGAAATTAGATCAGGAAGGGATGTCTTCACTGCCACTATGAGCAAGAGAAACAACTATAGCGAACAAGAACTGTTTAGATGTATGTACATCTATGCATGCAAGTGTTTAAAAAAAATGTATGATCAAATGTGAACTTATGCTTCAATATTTAAGAATCCCACATTACTGTTCCACCAATTGAGAAAGGAATCTTAGGGAAAAAAGTAAAGTGTGGGATTAGGAGTTACCGCTACTGCTGTGTAGCCTGTTTTGTGAATCGTGAAAACACTCAGCATGGACGGTCCCTCAAACGTTTCACAAGTCCTCAGGCCCCATCGGAGGTTCTATTGTTTCACACAACAGCACAAAGGCTCTCTGAAAAGCTGCCAGGTGTCAAAAGTCTGACACTTTTTTTTTTAATAGCGTTGCATTTGTGTGTTTTCCCCATTTTCTCTAACCCCTACTACCACCGCCCCCACACCCTTTTTCTATCCTTTCCCTCCCCTGCAGATCCCCTCTGCCGGCCAGCTAATGGAGGCTGTGCGCGTGAAGATGAAGGAGAGGAAAGTGCTGACAGAAGAGCTGGCCACGCTCGTAACACCAGTCAGCGAAAAAGCCTGACTCCCTGGGCTGAGGCTGGGAAAACTGTCATCCTCTTCTTTTTCTCCCTCCCTTCTTCTCTCCCTCCCCAGTTCTTACTCTGTGGGAGCTGGGCTGAGCCAAGCTGAGCCGGGGTAGCAGAACCAATATTTGTAAGAAAAGCGCTGTCGACTCACTCTGGTCCACTGGCTCGACTCAGCAGCCTGGCTTTTGTAAATGAGCCCTCGACATCTGTGTTAGCGCTCAGTGCCCTATGTCTACCAGACAGTGGCCCTTTAGCACCGAGCTAATTTATAATGCAGCCACTCTCAACGCAGACCTGGGGTGATAAGGCAAATGCTTACTTTAATGTTTAAGTTAGACTTTTTTTTTCTTTTGCTCTCTTTTTACCTCTCTCCCTAATTTATGAGGACCTTGGGGTGCAGGGACTTGACCTCGTAATGCCAAGTCAACACTTTGAGAAAGTCAAGTGTGCAGCACAGAGGAGTTGGATCCATTTATCAGACCGTATACTGCACTGCTCTGAGAGAAAACATTTAACGATTGAAGTCCACTAAACTATATTCATCAAATGCACTGAAGGAAATGATCTGTATGACATGTATTCAATTTGTTATAGCTTCTGAACTAGCATTACAAATATTCGTTGATAATGTATTACTTAATTATGTTAAATATCAATGATTTCTGCTGAAAAGCTTTTCTAAATTTCAAAATAAAAGCCCATTTCTCTTTTCTTGTCTATATTTTGTTCTTCAAAGACGGCATTGTTGTTCTGAATTTCCTGGTCGTATTTATAAATGGTCTCTCTTATTTTTCCATCAGTTCAAAGGACTGTCAGTCAGCGTGTGATGGTAACTGAGGGTGCTCCGGTGGACAGCAGGGTGCTCACACCTCCCTTATGATTGACAGCTGACTGTTGGCATGGTTCCTGTCTGTAACAAGTGACCCCTGCTGTTGACATCATTAACAAGGGTCCACATGAGCACACACACAGCACAGTGCAGGGGTGTATTAGAGGAGTGGTTACATCCTTGACATAACTACCTCCAACCCCTTTTATCTGTGTCCCTTTTCCTCCCACTCTTATTATTCATTTTGAATATTAAACCATAATCCTGGTCTCCTCTGTCCTTGAGTTGGCATCCTACACAAGAGACCACACACCTCCCTTCAAGTCCTGCTTTTTTCTTCTTCTTTTTTAAGTCCTTCTCTACCTCTCCTAGCTTTTGTTTTCCTCTTCATCACATTCCTCTTTTCTTTTTGTTATGTATAATTAACAATGGTGTGAAGAATCCTCCGTTCAGGAATTAAAAAGAAATAATTCCACTTTTTAATCCCCCCTCCCTTCTCAAATATATGCTAATGATGTCGTTTTCCTTTATCTTTTTATAATAAAGGATTAGGCCAGGACTGTCTCTAGCTGCAACTCGGGGACCAATTTAGCCGGGATCCAGGAGAGACAAACCCTTGTGGTTAATTACCATTCATTAACATAGTTTGCATCTTTTCTTCCTCTCCAATACCCAGGAGCCAGCTATTGTCAATATTTGTCCCATATAAATTTCTGCAGTTTTTTTCCTCAGTCACTGTCCTCCAGGGTAATGCAGCTAATGACAAACATTAATAACTCAGAGAAATCCGGTGGCGCAGTGGGTATAAAAGAGTAAAGCATTGGTGCCACGCAAATTATGTCGGAGCCCCCCGCCCTTTGCTGTCTGACTCTCTCTAATTCTCTCTCTTCCTTTTAGCGTGTAATGCATAGTCAACATGTTTGCTCGCCGAGCCCCGGCCTCGGCTGACACACTCGTGCTATTTCTATGACATATTCAAATGTGGGCCCCCTCAGCTGGTACTCCCTTGGGTTTAATTAACCTGGCCTTGCCTCTGACGCTCCCTCAGTGAAGACGTTAAAACGATCTTGAAAACACCCTTCAAACAACCCCCCTCCTAACACACACACACACACACACACACACACACCATGTCTTCCGCTAGGCGCTGCGTATGATTCATCTCTTTATTTTCTGTGTAGGAATGGCATACTGTTCCCTTCTTTTCTTCTCTTTTACACTCCTTGTCTTCCACCCTTCTTTTTTTTGTACAGCTCTCATTAAGAGTGGTTTCATGTGGGAATTACTTTGATCAGTAGTTCCAAATGCAAAGTTTTCCTCTCTTCCCCTTTTTATTCATTCCAACACAATAAACTGGGTGTCATTTTCTCTCTGTCTTCATCTCTTTCTCTCTCTCGCCCCGGCTTCTTTTCAAATTCAACTTTCTTGTATTTTTTTTTCTTTCTTTTCACGGAGTCCTGCAGGAGATTGTTCCTGGAGGGGTAGAGGAGGTCAGGGTCACGGGTTGACTTTGGGGTTGATCGATGATTTGTGTATGTGTGTGTTTGTCTTGTGTGTGTGTGTCCCAAGGCTTCTCTGTGGTACTTTTAAGTTCCCTCAGTCTGGTGTGAGTGTGTGCCACTTGGGTGGGAAGGCGGGAAGCCCACAGTACAAAGAACAATCGAAGCCCAAACCGAGGTTTTCTCCAACTGATGCACAATTAGTCCTTGCAGATCTCGTCAACCAGCTGTGGAGTGAGTAGAAAACAGCCCCTGGTGATCTCCCTTACTTCACTGACACAGTTTCACACCCGACTATTGCTGCCAATGTACCAATCTGCTTTGATTTCACACACGCAGCAGACACTTGGCACTAAATAACAAGGTACTTGTGACATACAGCCAAATGTGTTTTTGACAAATGTATAATGCAACATGTTTACTGTGTTTTATTGTTCCTATCCTTCATGTTTGCTCCACAGGGAGAAGGTTCAGAAACAAAAAGTAGATGCTGAGTTTATGACTGAAATCTCAACGCGCTTTTGTATTGATCTCTGACTGTCTGCAATTTTAGAACCTCATTATTTTTTTAACTTTTAGATCACAGAAACGGTACGACTCCTCGATGCATCCATGTATTATTTTCTTTTTTCGTTATATCAGATGCCACCTTAAAAAGAAAAAAGGGATCACACTCTCCTGATGCACATATGCTATGTATACAACCTCATTGATCTTCACTTCAACAAGTCCCTTATCCTCTTCTACTGCACTCCAGACATGAAACAGCAGCAGATTATGGGTGGATGCGGCCCGCCGTGGGAAGCTAGGGAGCAGATAAAAAGGCCAGCCACTCGGGGGACTAAAGCTATGTTTTGATGCTGTGTGATAAAGCAGAGGCATAGGGCAAGAGAAGGGGAAAGTTACATGATCTATACACACATATCTATAGATAGATAGATACATATATATGTATATATATCTATATATATGTATCTCCTCTGGCTTCCTTTTTTGGATGTCTTTCCCCTCCCTCTCACCAGTCTTGTCCATCGTAACCAAGCTGTTCTTGCACTTTTCTTGTTCTTTGACACACACTTTCTCCGTCCCCGTGGACTGTCCTAAGCCTTGCTCATGGCAGCTGTCTCTCTAAAGCTATGGCCTGAGCTCCTGGGGAGAAAAAAAGAGAGGAAAAAAGAATGGGAGAGCGGTTGATCTGGTCTCTAATCCACATTCTCTTACGGTGTAGCGGGAAGCTACGGTCCACAACATCACCTCAGAGAGAAGCGACTCTTTGAATGTGACTAGCTGAACCCTGCTCTGGGATGTCGTCCCAAGCGGCGAAGAAGATGTGTCGCCTAATATCACAGGTCAGCCACACTGTCATCCTTCGGTGTACTATGTTGTTATCGGAGATTTCATGCTGTCAGATATGCCAAGCTTCGAAGCAGGGGGTATTCTTTTTTTGTGAGGCTCTGAGTTCATCAATTGGCCCACTATCCAGAGGACGATTTTATGTGCATTCAGAATCAAAATAAACAGCTCCAACTGTATCAGTCTTCATTGGTCCTAGCTATTTTAAAATAGAGAGCATCCTTTGTTTTCCGCTCCAGCATATATAATAACACCTTATTATGTTGTGTATAGCTACTGAAAGCACCTCTCCACCTTGACTAACTTTTCCAAGCGCTCATTAGCGGACTGGCTGAAGTTTGGAGGGTATGAAACGGGCTGGCAGATTGCCCCCTGTAAAGTAGCACACCTCAGGTAATCACACTAATGAATTCAAGCACCCCCCCATTCACCCACCCCTTATTCCTTTCTCCTTTTCCCTTTACATACTTTCTCCCTTTCTTCCACAGTGGCGGGTCGGTGCAAAGAGTGCCAAACAACAAAGACGTGTTTGTTTGCATAATATTAGCACTGCACGCTCGCACACAGTGGTGGGGGCCTGGCTGCAGGACCGACTGGAGGCTTCCCATGAACACAGGTGGAGCAGGGCGAGCATCACTGGGACCAATTAGAGCAGAGCACAGGTACATTAGCATGTTTGAGTGGAGTGGGATGACATGCGGATTGGTAGGCATTACGGAACACATGACCATGGCCTGGTGTGTGTTAGTGGTTTGTCTCCACTGAAACGGCTGGCATATGTGTGACAGATGACCCCGGGTCTGCTGCCCCCGCCCATCCGGTCTTTTCCATCTGCACCTACGCACACATTTTCCTCGCAGATACAATTGCAGCTTTTGTGTGATGAAGTATAAACATGCCAATTTGCAAATTTTTGCAAGATAATTTAAAGGAGTGAAAGCAGACATTTGATATAATTGGCTGAGTGCAGGAGCAGGTGCTCCTGACCATTTAAAGGGACATTAGCGAAACTACTAATTAAAGTAAACAATTAATGAGGGTGTCTGACAGTTGGTTAACCCCAGAAAACTGCTACAAAGAGGATTCCTGATTTCTGACCTCACCTCCTAAGCGTGATCCCAGTCACCCTGCAAAGGAGACTCATTTTTGTGGTGACTGTCCAAAGAGCTCATGATCAACCGTGAGGGTTGGAGCTGGATGTCAGTGGTTGTTCCACGACAGACTCCAGTGCACAATACTATGATGGGCCCTTGTGCACACTAGTTACTAGTTATGAAGCTCACGCATGCTTTTCTTTACTGACGCTTTTAATGTTTCTAAAGCATGGCTGCTCGCTCGGCTTGACAAATGTTGCTTCTAAACCGTATCGTCTTGTCACATAATCAAATAGAAAGTTGACATTTGACAACATCAATATTACCCAAGAATCCTAATTACATATTTGTATATGATTTATTTATTTTATACCAAAGAAACCAAAAAAATATTCATTATCATTTTTATTTTTTATTTTATTTTGTGTGTTTTATATAGAATAAGCACATAATTAGATGCATTGCAAATTACACTATTTTTGGTTTAACCTTCTTCTGTGAAAACTAAGGCCCATTTTCTGCCTTACACATTGTTTGAGGTCCCGCTCTCTTCATGGGGCCCACCCCCACCCAACGGGCCCCAGTCTATATTTACGCCCATGATTGATGGCTGGTCTGAAAGAGGTTTTGGCGACTCAGGAAAGGGCACTCGTGGTGGCGGAGAACCGTTGACCTCAACCAGGAATATTATGGTGTTGTTAGTAACACTGTGCGCTGTGGACACGATAGAGTTGATCAAGTTTTGCTGTCTCGCAGAGGTCATGATCAGTGCTTATTGATTGACAGATATGAATAGTGTACCTGTTTTTAAAAAAGTGGAGTGAAGTGAGGAACCCAATAATCGTGATTGTCACTCTGCTCAGCCTCTCCACGAAAAGGATTAACCAGGATGCTGAAGGAGATGATCTGGCCAATTGCTGATTCCATCATAGTCGAGACAAAGGAGACCAGCTCTTTAGAGTGAGAGAGAGTGGCCTATCAGTGATTTAAATTAACACAAAGTCCCGGCGAGGATGAGGAGTGTGCGGTTTGGTGACTTCAGTACTGAAGTCACCAAACCTACTACTGTTAAGTTCTGTGGGCCTCATGGGACCATTGACCTCCGCTGACACCTCAAAGCTCCACGTCCGAGGACACAAAATCTGTTATTCATCAAGTTGGGAGAAAGTTGCCAAGTGACCGAGTTCAAGAATCTCTGGGGCTTGTTCTCGTGTGAACATGAATTTGAACATGAATTTGACAGATATGGTTTTGATTTCCTTTTAATAGGTTCTGAAAGTAAAGGAATTTGTACATCAGTTGACGTTGAAAATGTAGAAAAATGTATGAAATATGAATATAAGAATAAGAATTCAGCTCAAAATCGGACATATACTGCCGAAGTAAGATTTTAAAATTACAAATGTGACTGACTTTTCTAAAACATGAATGTGTCAGTAATGTGTTAATCAGAAACTTCATACTGTTCCAACTTTCAGTCAAGAGATGATGACAAAAAATGAGACCAGTGGTCAGTGTAATAAAGTTAATGGCAACAATCTCGTATTTCTTTTCAGCCTCCTTTTCTGTTCAGTGCAGGTGAGATTTATCGCCTCATGAGTTAAGACAAATGGACACTCACCTCAGGCCACACACGCACCTACAGATCACTGAGCCGTGGGACCAAGCACTTTATCAGAGCTGCCCGTCGAGGCCAGCGGGCAGGAAAACTGAGCAAAGAACTGCACTCAGGTCACTGTCAACCGGTGTGATGTATCACTCCTAATTCCTCTGTTAGCCAACAAGACTACTCACACAAAACAGGTGTTCAGGGTGCTCCTGTAATAAATATATATATATATTCATCATATATATATATATATATATTCATCACATATATATATATATATATATCAGATATATCAGATATAGCCTCATACGTATGCAGCTTCCGCTGTGGAGCTGGTCTGATCTGATTCGTGCAACATACTGTAATCATATGTGTTGCATGGCAGGTTTCACCCTCGTACGCACGTATGCATCATAATTGCTGCATCATTTCTTACCACCAGGTGGAAGCAAAGCATCATATATTGTGAACTTTTGGGCAGTGGGCAGAGCTGCATAGTGTTATAAAAATAGGACTAGTAGCATCTAACATAGATTATATGTCATTTTAATGTTGACATCCTCAGTGATTATATAGATAAACACAGCTTTATGATTAGTGATTATTTTAACCCTTGACATGTATTTTTGTGACATATGGGGCATATGGTGGTATTTTAAGTAAGTAAGATCGATTAATGCATCAGTGATTTATAAATGATTGAATTGCCTTTGCAACCCATTTGCAGGATTACCTTTTTGACATTTCATTTAAAGTGCAGGTTTTGTTTGGTGTCTTTTTATGACGGATGGACGGACAGACAGACAGACAGACAGATGGATAGATGATAGATGCATAGATAATTACTTACTTCTTCCACAGGATGGCGCCACTAACATAACAAATGTGTGTCCCCACTTTAACTGAACACCCCCCTTAAATAATCCGTTTTGGTGGAGTTTGAGTACATAATTAGACTCTATTTGAGAACAAAAGAAAAGTAAGATGGAATAATCAAACCGCAGTGTAGATAATGAAGGTGTTGTGGAACGACAAATACATCATTAAATAGATACAAAGAAGTCATTCAATGTTAATATCTAACATAAACATATCTTTGTGTGGCTTGGTCCCACAGTTCATATAGACTATGTGTGTTTTTGCATTCCTTACATCTAGTTTGTGGTCTAATGGCGAGAAACATGTGCACTGCACATGCTCCTCGCAGGTACACAACAGCAAGCCTGTTGTGTACCTATGTTGTGTTTGCTCTTCATATGCGCATCGAGATCAAAACACAAGCTGTATGTAATCTCTTTAGAAAGGAAGAGGTACAAGTGATGGTAATAATTGTAACATTGCACACCTCTTCTATATCCTAAAGGTTGCTTCTCTCGACTGCATATTGTATTTCCTCCACGGAAGCAGCTTCGAAATTTACTGCCTGTATTTGGTTTATTTGGACATTTCACAGCCGCAGACATGGTCATATTTAGGATGTAATAACCCATATGGTGATCGGCCCTCCGAGTCTTATCCCAGGGCTGTGGCCATATGGGATCCGTCTCTGACTGTCTAAACCAAGTAGTTCTGCCACAATGGACCAGCCATCTGGCATCGAGGGTGATAAATGTGTGCAGGTGACTTCTGAACTTTAATTCAGAACCATTATTCACATTAGTGCCGCTGATCCGATTTTAATCCTATCAGCTAAATTATATTGTGATGACTCGGTTTGGGTGGTCGTAGCGGATCGGTACGATGCGGTTTCTGCATTAGAAGAATACTACACAATATCTTTTAGTTATTACATGATACTCAAACGCCCGCAGCCACTATTATCTGTAAATCAGTTTTATTTGAAATAAGGTTTCCGTTCTTATAATCCAACCTACTGCCATGAGAGAGCAGCTGTTTGTGCCTTTACGCACCAGTAGGCGCTATCTGAGTTGACTGATTGATGGCACCAGTGGGAGGTGACACAAGGTCATGATTAATCGTGTTGATATACTCGTTCACACATAGGATGTGGAGTTTGTTGACAAATGTTTTGTCCACAATGTGGAAAGCTGTCAATAGCTGTCAATAGCAATGTCACCACAAGGTCCTTTTAAGTGTTCAGAAAAATGGAAATATTATCATCTACAATGCAAATCACAACTGGGAAGATTCTTGAGGAATGTGTCATCGACTCATGGACCTTGCAGTGAGACTGCAAACCGCTGATTGGCAACTGCTGTTTCCAGGGTAAAAAATGTACTTTCGATATCAACATGAATTCAGTAATTAACAATAGATCTCAATAAACTTTCTCAAGCGACAGTACACATGTAAATGCTGTCTTAATCATTTTCATTCAAACGAAAAAATATATATTCTTGTTTGACCACACTGCTGTATTTCCCTCAGCTAACTTAAGTGTATAGATAGATAGATAGATAGATAGATAGATAGATAGATAGATAGATAGATAGATAGATACTGTATTCATCCCCACAGCAAACAAGGTTACACTATATGCAATACACTAAAATAGAATAAAATAGCAGAGCAGGACATATTAAATTTAAGAAAATTAAATAATAAAGAAAATAAAAATAAGTGCCTCATTCCTTTTCTTTGATAAGTGACATAAGTGCATGCTTAAATAAGCATAGTTGCACCTTGACATGGGGAGCTTTCATTCATTATTCTATTTGTACTGTAGAGTGGGGCAAAGTCACTAAGTTGTCTCTCTGTCGGTGGGCGCTGTCCATGGTGCTGGAGAAGTGGTGCCTGTTAAAACTTTCAGGTTTCTCCTCACAAGTCATTGAGTCTCATTACAAGTGTGAGCACTAAAACTAATTGTATATCCAGGTGTTTCTCTCTTTATTTTTCAGGTGATGGTGGTGTAAAGCCACTTCATCTTATTTTTAACTAAAGACAACACAACCTACAGTAAAGCACATCACAACAAAAACGTGATCTATCAATGCTGATGCTGAGGTTAGGTCATGTTTACTCTTCATTTCATCCTGATGTCAAAAGCTGAGTCTAAACTCGTGGTGGAAGAAGGATTCAGATCATTTGCCAAAGTACAACAACTAATACTACAATACAAGTGAAAGCCCTGCATGGAGAAACCTCACTGAAGTAAACGTATGTGTTATCAGTCAAATTCCAGTCAAAAGATCTGTCGAACTTAAAGTATCCAGATGTTGCATTTTACTGGTGGATGATGGTGAAGATCATTTATTTACATTTGGGTTTAGTTTAATATACAGCATTGCACAATATTCTACACTCTAAGATCATGATACTGTATGTTTCAGAATCATGTATATCTAAAAAGTCGAGAAAAATAGCCCTCTGTTCAGCTTGGGGATTCAAAATCACGAAAGTTGGCGTTACATGGTTGTCGTTGGACATGAAGGGTGTGAAAAAATGACTGAAAAGTAACTAAAGCTGTAAGATAAATGAAGTGGAGTAAAAAGTAAATAAGAACGCTGCAGCTCGAGTCTTCACTAAGACCAGTAAAGTGGATCACATCACTCCAGTTCTGAGGTCTTTGCACCGGCTTGCTGTCCAACAAATAATTGACTTTAAAATCCTGCTGCTGGTTTATAAAGCACTGAATGGTTTAGGGCCTAAATACATGTGTGATCTGCTGCTACCTTATGAACCATCCCGACCCCTCAGGTCGTCTGGGACTGGTCTACTTTCTGTTCCAAGAGTCAGAACTTAACATGGACAAGCAGCGTTCAGTTTTTCTGCTCCATATATCTTGAACAACGTCCCTAAAAGCTGCAGGTCTGCAGAGACCTTCAACTCCTTTAAATCCAGATCGACGACTCTTCTGTTTGCTGTTGCCTTTAATTGAACACGATTTAAAGATCTCCATCAATTTCTGCATCTCACTACTGCATTGTATTTCTTTAACTGTATTTCTTTAATTTCATGTTTTTTTGACTTTTTTAATGAATGTTCATAATTGGTTTTTAAATCTTGTTTTCTTTTGCATTATGTGTTAATGCTTCTAATGGTTTTATGTGAAGCACTTTGAATCGCCTTGTTGTTGAAATGTGCTCTACAAATAAACGTGCCTTGCCTAATGAACAAGCAGCTCGACTGTGTGAGCACTTGAGTAGCTGTTCTTCCAGTCCAGCACTGGTCTACTCATATCGCCGCCGTCCCCAAGTGTGTCCTCGTCCATCTCCTCGACCAGTTTCGGTTAGAAACAGCTCAGCCTCCTCCTCAGTGATGACGCGGCCTCTTTAAGAGGAGCTGGCTCCGACGTCAGCGTCGTGTTCGACATGTGGGTCTGACGTCCAATAGCCTGACCAGGGCTTGAGTCAGCCCCTTTCTCACAGGAGATCCCTCTGCTCAAGACCAGCGTAGACAGGGGTTAGTCACGGTTGCAAGAATCATCAGCAGATACAATTAGGGCCGAGATTTCCTCCCTCACCAAACTGCAGCATCAAGTCCATAATTACTACCAGCTAAAAAAAACAAACACCGTGCAGCAACCATGTCTGTAGCGGGGCTGAAGAAGCAATTCCACAAAGCCACTCAGGTAAGAGGCACGCGACGCCCCGGACCCCCACGTCTCCTCACGTCGTCATGTCGGCAGTGTGTGTGTGTGTGTGTGTGTGTGTGTTGTTAAAGAGCAGCTAGATCGGTGTTTTAATTGAAGAGCTGTGTGTGTGTGTGTGTGTGTGTGTGTGTGTGTGTGTGTGTGTGTGTGTGTGTGTGTGCAGCCCGCGGCTGCTGTCGTCGTTACCTCTGAATCACGGACTCGTTGCTTTCCTGGTCCTGAAATCCACTGAAAAAGATGGTGCAGCGTTGCACCAGTAGAATAATTGATTAGGGGTACTCGTGTTGTGCACCGCATTCGCCGTCGTAATTCACCCGAGTTTTTATTTTTTTATTTGATGCATAACGCGAAGACGCACGGCCATTCGGGCGTGTTTCTATGAGGCAGGTGGCACGACTATGTGATGATGGTGAGGATGATGAGGATGAGGATGATGAGGATGATAGTGATGTCGGGGATGTCGGTTCCTCTCGGTACCCTTCAGATGACATTCCGCACAGAACAGCACCAGCGCTGCAGCTCATCGCAGCCGCTCGCGCTGATGCGCATGTTGTTGCCCCCGCACGGAGGGCGGTTTAAATCGGTGTTCCTTTCAGCCAACCACAGTGGGAACTCCGACGCGCACGATGTTATGCAATGGTTAAGTGCGCCTTGGCGGAAATCCGCTCCTATCAGCGGCGGCACGCCATGACCTCGGCGCCCTCTAAACGCACTTATCTTTTATTGCTGAAATTGAATCAAGTTTTCCCTTTCTAATGCCGAGTCACGTGATGTTTCTAGACATAGGCCTAATGCATGGTGAGATATCCTGTTCAAGGTTACTCAGCGGCTTCCTCAATCCATCCCTAGTTATTTTGGACTCCGACTCTCAGTAACATTGGAGGCCACATTGGAGGCCTTCAGAGTCGGGGCCACAGGTCACCACTGGGATCTTGATGGCCAAAGACTGATCTGTCCCTGCAGCTTTCCACGAACTCCAGGGCTTTGAGTTGACTTTTATTTCCGGTGATAGATCGGGAGCTCCGACGTCTGAGGAAGGTTGATTCTCGGGCTGAGTCACAGTAACACTGAGAGTCAGCTTCAGGCCTCACACAGCGGGACACCAGGAGCCTGGTTGAGTCACATGCTGCTTGATCCTGTCCTTGTTCCCCAGTTCACCCAGTCTCCAAAACGGGCCTTAGTTACAGCTCCCAGTTTGCTTCATTCCTCATCTTTATCATTCTCAACTGTGATACTGATAATATATCTTGAAGGCCAGCAACTGTATTAAAACTCTATTAGTTACGCTTTGGACCTAAAGAACTGAGACTAATGCAGCAGTTTGTGAGAACAGGAGTTCATTAACACATTTAACAGCTGGGATCCAATATGACGATACACTGGGGTCTAGTGTTGTATTTTTAGTTCATTTATGCTGCCATTAGTTATTTATATTTTTTGCTTATGTCACATGACAGTTGAGAGGCTTGTGATGATGTTTAAAGCCCGACACAGGGATGTTGCTTTTCTTGAAGAGTAGCACTTGCAGATCAGAATAAAATGGTATATGAAAGATTCATCATATTGAAAGATTAAATAAAAAGATCAGTTGAAAAAGCTTCTGTTCTACACTTGTCAGTTTTAAAGCTCATTTGATCAGATTGGAAGCAGCCAGCAGCTCACACAGGACATTAGATGGCTGCACAGATTGTGTTATTTCTGTCCGGTGTCACCCATCATGAGAGCCCCGTCTCTCCCTGCAGTTGTTCTTTAACCGCCCAAATGCTTGCGTCTGAGGCGAGTGTGCATCGGAGCATTTATATCTGTAAATATGCATAAACAGTTATGTGTCTCTCTGTGTGCATGCATAACGAGATGTGGTTCAGTGTGTAAATATGCAGGAAATGCACCTGCATTTGTATTTCTTCTGTCTGTCATTTCTCAGTTTTGCTCCCAATGCGATTCAGGCAGCTCGAGGCTCAGAGTTAGCTGTCTCTGTGGTCTCCTATTGTCTGTTCCTCAGCCCCCCCACCCCCAACACACACACACACACACACACACACACACACACACACAGTCATCGTCCCTGGACTCCCAGTGGCAGAAGGCTCCGGTCAACCCCTCTGTTTCCGTGCCACAGCCTTGTAATCCAGGCCCAGACTCACCAAGGCAGCGATCTAGCAATCTGGCTACTTACACACACACCCTCCAACTCGACCATCGCAGAGCCCCCACCCCAACACACAAAGAGGAGGTCAGAGGGATTAAGGGATGGGATTTCAAAAAGAGTAAGACGGGAGTTTGGCAGAATGGTTATCAGCATTAAAGGAATAGTTTACATTTTTTTTAGTAAATATGCTTATTTGCTTTCTTGCCGAGGTTTAGATGAGAAGATCCATGCCACTTGCATGTCTGTAAAGTGAATATGGAGTTACCTGATATCTTAGTTTAGCATATAATCCACTGTAAAATGGTGAATTGTCATTTGTTTTGTTTTCTGTATGGAATAAGCAATCAAGATATGACGTGCTAATCTTTTAGCTGTAGAGATGCTATGAAATTGAAATTGAATACATAACAAACTGTTATGGAGAAAATCAACCATCACAATATGTTTAACCAAATACCTGGATGTTGATATTGGTGCTTTCAAAAAAATATTTAAACATTGATATTTTTGTTCGATAATCATCAGTTATGTAGATAGAAGTGGGTCATGGCGAATAATAGAACAGCTAGAACATGTTATTACTTTACTGGAATGCAGCCTAAAAATCATGAAAAGACAATTATGCAACATTACAATATCCAAGACGATATCCCGGTTCATATTACAATAATAATATGATATCAATATATTACCTAGCCCTACAAAATAAAATCAAGATCCTATATCAAATTGATGCAAATCCTATAAAAATCAAATATTGTCTTGAAGCAGTCTTGCTCATTGATTGAGCATTTAATTTGTCTCAAGCAGTGTAAAGCAGAGCTTGTGGACAGCAGAGGACAGGACAATATGGGCTTAATATCTGTGATGACATAACATTTCAACATAAAACACAAGGCGAGCTGCGATATTGTCAACTGGTTTATTTGCAGATTGGAGCAGATTGCACATCCTAAAGCGCTGCATTGACCTTATAACCCCGTGCATCACTAATTGTTAATGAGCTGCGTGTCTTTGTCTGACATTAAGTGAACAGCATCTCCTTTGTGAGAGATGGGAAATCCTCCTTCTTGTGCATTTCTTCTTGATATACTTTATGCTCTCTGCAGAGTCAAACAGCCCATAAAAGGCTGAATACCACACAGTCACAGGAGTTTTATGAGATAGACACACACACACACACACACATGCTCACACAACCTCACCTTCACTTTCTGAAATACACCACTGGGTAATTTATGATTTATTTAATGGCAAAACAAGAATTTATGTCGCATAATCACACTTTCCTCCGATGTGAGACGTCTCTCTGTCACCCAAGGACATCCGGGCTCATAGTGGTGCATTAATCATGGTGGCCATTTTAAATAGAATGGAAGCACGGGGCATGAAGGGGAAACCCCAGCAGGTCTACTACAATTTGCCTTTTCTTAATTCATTTATTTAGATTTATTTATCCAGCCGTCCATAACTCTTTCTGGGGATTGTGTTCCATACACTTCTTCATACACTGTAATATATTGGAATACCTTGAGACTATTTGTACTTAAGAAAATAGCATTAGCCTGCAATAAAGAAGGACACCTTGTACTCTCCTTATCATTTCAAGCTAAGACACAATCTTTCTGTCTGGCATATTTTTTATAAAAGTGGTGATTGCTGGCTTTTCACGTCACAAGTCAAATGAGTCATGGTTTGGGGAGATGTCACTTTTATGATGGCGCTGGTCCCGTGAAGAAGGTCACGTACGCACGCAAATGTGCTAATGATGTGAGGCTTTTTTCTCAGGGCCGTTATATCCTCAATTAATGGAGAAAGATCATAAACTGCATTGTGCGTCTCCTGCAGTTCTGTCTGTTATATTTCAATCAAACCCCAGGTTTAAAAACAATTTTTATTTTTATTTAATATTTGTCTGATGGCTGCAGAGAGAATACTTTATCTCTGTATATTGAGTGTGTGCTGCCAGCAGGAAGACAACAATATGTTAATTCAATAGAAACTGCATGAGGGAGATGGGAGATGAAGAGGACGGCAAGGAAGCTAGATATAATGTGTGAGAGGAGGAGTGTTTGAGAGGAGGGAAACAAAAGGAAGAGTCTTTGTGTGGTGGGGGGGGGGGTTTGGTCTTGTAGCTGTTCCAGATAAAATGGTTGCTTTGCTTCTCGTCAATGTCAGAAAGATGCCATTAAGTTTCCTCACAGGTTTGGCATCTCGCATGCACGTCATGTTTAAATTAATTGAGTGTGAATCTCCATTATTAATTCCCCCCCCCCATAAGGTTAGTGAATTTGAGAGTTAGCTGAACACTACATCACTACATCCTTTAGTCTGTCTAAATGTGACCGCAGAGTCCCACTTTGAGACCCGGCTGCATCTCAAACACTGAGGAATCCTTTGCTCTTAATCACTTCCACAATAGTGGTAAATAGACCTCTTGTGTTTTTCAGCTATACTTATTATTATGCTATATTCCTATTCTAGATACGCTCCATTTCCTTCAACATCATAATCATTAAATGAATGAATTCAATCTAATAACGGTGATGAATTCAGTATATCATCCGTAACACCAGATTTGAGTCAATGCCATGTACATTTCTTTCCAAATTGAGATACTTTGTGTTTAAAATGTAAAAAACAAATTAGACATGGACATTTTCTAGCAGCACAAAATAAACCACCCCGCAGACTGCAAAGACACATCACATGAACTCCAGGTAGCAATGTCCACCCGTACATGTTTAAGAAATTAATTTCAACATTTCAGACTGGGAAGAGTCTAAAAACCCGTCCGAGCCACCGTTGCCGTACCGCTGTCGAAAACAGTTCGCAGTGTTATGTAATTCATGTTCTGTATGTAAACAAAACGATCAGTCAAGGTATTGTAGCTACAGTGCATAATTAATCTGTCTCGCTCATTGTAGGTTTTAAGAAACGACGATCACATTTGGATGCTGTACATTTCTTACAGTACGTACCAGAGCAGTAATCCTTTAGTTTGCAGTCAGCCCTTGTTCGACTCAAGGTTTCCCAGCGTGTGTGTGCTGAATACTAATGAGCACTACTACACATCTCGCTCTCATTGTACCGTGTGTCGCATTATGATTTGGCAATTGGTAACCGTCTTGTTTTAGTTTGTTGCTTCAAGGTAAATAATTAAGGAATTTATTGGTCCATTTAAAGTGAATTCTCCATATCTGAGTGCAGATAGAGGCTTTTCCAGCTTTACTTTCCTCCAGAAAAGGGTACGTGCATTCGAGTGTGCATACTTGTACATCCGTGTGTCCCCGTGGACAGCAATGGGGTCTTTGGATGTGACTGACGCCTGCAGGGCTTTAGGGCAGCAGATTGTGAGTGGGTGACTCATACAGCCCGGATCCTCACTGGGCCTACTGCAGTGCAGCGTAAAACAGATCCAGCTGGGAGATAACAGATGGGTCGGGAGGGGCAACGAGAGTGGAGCAAGGAAAGAAGAGGGATAAGAGAAGACAAGAAAGGGGAAAGAGAAGTAGATTGAAAGCGGCCGTGCACAGTAATAAGGAGAGGTAGAGAGATAAAAGGAGAATTCAAGCCAAGAGATACTGCAGGCGAGAGCAGGAGGAAGGACTCTGCCAAGTCAAACAGGAGGAAGTGGGGAGAACGCGCGATCCGCAGGGGATTCTGGGATGTACGTTCTTGCAGGCTTTAGAAACGGAATTTTATCAGTTGATATTGGTACTATGCCAGTTTATTATTTACTCATAATTCCTGGTAGGGCTGCAACTAACAATTGTTAGTTTTTCATTTTTCAATTAATGTGTTCATCTAAAAATAATAATAAAATGATCATCAAAATCCCCCAGAGCTCTTCAAATTAACGTTGACAGTCCAAATTCCCAAAGTATTCAGTTTACTACAATCTTTTTACTACAATTCTTTTTAAGAAGGTAAGACCAGATTTCTTTTGCCATTTTGTTGGGAAATTATTACAATTTGTGACGTCTACAAAGGATGTTAACCCATTCACCATGTTGGTTTCAAAGAGAGTAAAGTACTAGAAGAAGTTTTACTGAAGTACAATACGCTACTTAGTTAGTTCCCACCCCTGATGGCAACTACAGCAGGTAAAGCTGGGGTCTGCAAATTTGGATAAACAAAAAAAGTAAGTATTCAGTTGATATGATATACTGATATATACACTGACAGCCCGTCACTTCAGGTATATCCTTTCATTCAGCCATTTCTGCCGATCATTGCATTTGTCTCACATGGAATGATTGAACAGGTTTATTACAGTCCTGACACAGTTACAGGATTTTATTTTGTTATTTATTGATTGCTGTCAGCATGTAAAGAGATTTTCAACAAATATAACAAATGTTTCTTAAGTACATTTCCCACCCTAAACTTCAAGGTTAGGAAATTATTATGCAATAGCAATATTAAAAGGCAAATGTTCATTTCCGGTTTGAGACACCATGCAAACTGCAATCTCTTGCATAAAAGTCAAACATGCTAAACTCCCCTCCACCACCCCGACCACTACACCCTCACGTCGAGCCTCACTAAATACGTCGCAGTGGCACTGAATCTTGGCGTACGGTGTCAATCATGCAGAATTGACCAACATGGGTGTGACTCACGAGGGACACTGGGCTGAGCATCGAGTGTAGATGCTGTGTCGTGTCTGTTATGTGCTCTCGAAGTCCAAGGACGGAGACTCATTGTTGAAATGATCACTTAAGAGCTGAACGCACTCGTCCCAACCGACCCAGTGCTTCCAGTTTTGGCCAAGTGTGGTTCAGCAATGCAGTAAAAGTGATGCTGTACTGGATCCAGTCCAGCAGTACAGTCCCCTGAAGCAATATACCTCCCAATCTTTTCATCTTGATTTATTTCCTTCCCTCACAGTGCCTCTTTTACTTTTATATGACTTCCAGCTTAAAAACAAGTTTCCACTCCCCACAGTAGAACCCTTTCTCTCCATCAGGTCCCTCTGCTGTCCTTTTGCTTGGGCTTGCTAAGCAGGCATACATTTATTTTCCTCTGACAAGTAACAAACAATATATTTTTTTTATCAGATATTTGATCCCACCTTCTGAAGGCTGCTCCCATCCGGAGGTTTTAAACGGGGAAGTTTTTCACCAATCCTCAGTAGCAGTGACACTTCTTTGACAAATGTTAATTTAAAAGGTCACCCCTATTACCTCACCTCTAACATGCTCTTGTTAATTGCCCGGATACCTCATAGATCCTTCAGCGAGCATTACAAAATATCTGTTGACTCGCCATCTCCAGAGTTGCTACTACACGTTAGAGGTGCGGCCAGAAACAATAGAGTAAGTCTATTATTTAAAATATACTGTCAACGGTATTGCTTTTGACAGGACTGCACATGCCAGAGGGTTGAAAACTGGACTGTGGAGTTCTCCGCGTTCTGACGTCAGCTCAGTTCTGGAGGTTAACGACAGTCGGACATTCGTCCTATTCTTGGCTAGTCCTGTCGGCCAGATGCTAGCGGCACATTTTCAATAAGAGCACTGGCGAGGTAAACTCATTGGATGTCCTCATGGAGAAGAAATGTGAATGAACATTGTTTAGCCAGTTTAAAATCTGTAGAACAAGAAGATGCTCTGAGTGAAGGAAACATTGGTATCCTGAAGATTCACTCGTTCTTGTGTTGAAAGTGATGGTCGCTTTAGTGTTTTTAGGTGTTTGTCACTGCGTGGTTTCTCTCTGCTCTTTTCCACTCACGTTTTTTTCATCCCATTTCCAACATCAGTATTCTGGCCATGGTTTATGTTTTATTCAGGACTGGCATATTATATATTCTGGGCATCAACCACTGCAGGAGAGACGTCCGTTGGCTTAGGACTGGAAAAGGGAAAGACTTGTTATGGGTAAAGGTTTGTCTTATCAAACATGATGAATGCGCTTTGGTACTTTAGTATTCTGCATATTTCCCCTTAAACTTTTTAAGGTATTGACCATTAAATGCCTAAAGTAAAGTAATAATATACAACAAAATAATACCATTAGATTTTTCATTAAATGATTATTCCACAGTTAATGTGTCATGAGAAAGGAAACCAATGTCCTTGTTAATTTGATTTATTTAATACTAATTTAATCAGGCAGTCTATTTGAGATTAGAAAACGAAAGAGAGTTCTGAGAACTAGAAGCATTCACAAACAGACGGAACAAAACTAAACTAAAACCTGATTCATGCATGGAAATGGCTTGGACATTGATGAGACCAAATTCACCATTTCCATACTGATAAACACAACCACACTTCTGCTTTAGACCCATTCAGTCACATAATTATGAGAAAAATCTAGGAGTCTATAACCCATAACCCTCACATACACTGTCCTCGAAACCCAATCTGTCACATATTCACCATGTTGATTATTGCCGAGGTTATGGATACCAAGAGTGTACAACCACTGCAGCTGTGAGGCTGTCATGCACATTGCATTAAAAAACAATATGTATATTTATATCCTAAAAACAATATATATCTTTATAAAGATATATATGTTTTAATGCAATAATATATAGTTTTTTAATGCAATGTGTAATTTTGGCATGAACATCATCAGCATTTGAATCATTGCAAACTATCAGTAAGCACAGAGTACAGTTACTGTGCTTTGATTGATAACACACGTATGGAATAAATAGACATTTAAACCGTCAGAGGATAACTAAAGACACAAAATACATAGATAAAGGATTAATTTCATGGCAGTTATAAGATATTTCATTAAAAGTAAAAATGTCAACCTGCTGTAAGAAGGGCACATCCTCTGGGGACTATGCATGTATGCACAACATGTACCAGCAGCGTGACCTATAACCTATTGTTAGCATTGCTTAAAACATGAAGAAGCAAAATAGAATGATGCAGCATATGCGCTTTATATTGTAGATGACTTTGCTGGCCAAGAGTGGATCAGAAAGAAAGAAAGCGGGAGGAAACATGATATAAAGAGGGCATGAAGTGTAGCAGAGAGCAGGAATAGATGAAGGGAGGAAGTAATGGAGAGAGGGGGATGATGTCGGCAACAAAAAAGAAGAGGAGGCTTTGCTTTCAGGCAGCTGCAGCATCATGCGCTCAGTCTAATGCCTAATTTGACTCATGAGAGGACAGTGATGAAGGGTGGGAGGGAACAGAACATGCTTTATTGTATTTATATGGTTGCTAAAGTGAGTGTCCAGCAAGTTTTGGGGGAACAGAATGTATCTTGTTGTGCTTGTATGCGTCCCTTTGTCAAGAAAAAGCCATGTTAGTGGATGTAGCCGTGGACACGTTAGCTCTGTGCACACACACACCGCGTCCTCCCACCAACGGCAGAGCTGAGACTGAATGGCTTGTCAGGGATTATACTGAGATTAATCAGAGCACAGTGACTTTGCATCCTATATTGGACCTGTGTGTGTGTGTGTGTGTGTGTGTGTGTGTGTGTGTGTGTGTGTGTGTGTGTGTGTGTGTGTGTGTGTGTGTGTGTGTGTGTGTGTGTGTGTGTGTGTGTGTGTGTGTGTGTGTGTGTGTGTGTGTGTGTGTGTGTGTGTGTGTGTGTGTGTGTGTGTGTGTGTGTGTGTGTGTGTGTGTGTGTGTGTGTGTGTGTGTGTGTGTGTCAGAATCAGAGCGCTGCAGCGGTAATCTGTGAAACGTGGTGCATGTGCCGGACCGGGCCGCCAAATGTGCCATGTGCTTGGGTCAGAGATTCACGAATCCTCCTTGCTGCTTCTATTTCCACATTTTAAGTCACGACTTCACCTTACGTGATGTCGCTTTCCACTGAAAAACACTCAAACATGTTTAAGCCTCGTCGTGTGAAGACGCAGGTACAGCATGTAGCTTCAATTTCAAGCCTTTATATATGATACACAATTATCAGTAAACTCGTACGATTATGTGCAATTGCTTTGACATTTTTGTTTACCGTACTGTTGAGTCATGAATAATGTAATCACGCTGGGGGTTTGTGTAAACAAGCCTCTTCATCGTCTTGCAGACTTGGGTAAGCAAAGTTATTTTTCTGCCTTCAGACTTAATGTGACAAACACCGCCCACAGTGGATTAGACACCTTGAATTAAATGCAAATGAAAAAACTATTTTTAATTGCTCTCCGGTATGCATGCATGTAGGTGTGTGTTTGCACAGCCATGTAAGCAGGTGTTTGCAGTGTATATTCATTCATTTGAACAGATGATTAGTACGTTTTGCATGGGACGGATGGTAAAGGAAATATGACAATCCTCTGAGAAAATTAGTATAATATAAATTAAAATTGATGAGCTTTTAGTTTGTTTTTTCACCTGCATAAAAAAACTCATCTAAATAATATAAAGCACGTACAATGTACATAATGATTTTCTTTACGCCTATATTTTGCCTATATTTGGAAAATTAGAATATTTTATATATCATTTATCAAGACTTCACTTATTTAGAACTCATAACCAGTGTAAAAACATGTAATGAATATTGTATAATACACTGTAATGTAGCAGATATATTATTGATATATTTGTCAACAACTGCAACTTCTCCTGTGAGCACCCATAAGTGGAGGTCGGTGCATAAACAAATTATAATAGTAAAACACAGTTGTAATGATGTATAGTATTTTTCCAGGGGATCGATTATGATTGTTAGCAGATAGTGTAAATATTTATTAGCATTAATAAATACAAATACAAAATAAATGTTTGCGTGAAACTTTCTTGATTTGTTTCTTTTTGGCATAGTCCCTTAAAACATCTCATCATTAATCTCACCGCTGAGATAAGAGCAACCATTGTTTACCTTGTTTGTTTACCACTGACGGCTTTGGGGAGAGTTCATCAGCAGAGCTTCCGATATGAAATACAGTCAAGCCTCCACACAGTAAATACAAAAGCCATGTAATAAAACACACACACACACACACACACACACACACACACACACATAGAGGGTGTTTGGCTTGAATCCATAAATTATTGATCCTCAACCTACTTTCTTCGCGTGGCCACAAACACACAGACATCTTTTTATACATTTCATTTTCTGAAGCACTGCTGACCAGCTACACACATTTACCAGTTTATTAAGTGCGCCTGGCTTAAACTAATGCAGTTACAGTCCTTCAATGAACCCGACGTTCACGAAGGTCATGATGCTCCGTTTGTGTTGAAGCAGTTTTGGAGAGTTGTTGATTCAACTGTGTGGTCGTTAAGAGACGATAATCTGTGTGCTGTTGAATTGTATTGCGTCATATTGCGAGTTTTGATTATTTATGCCAGGAGGCTAAATAAAAGAAACACCAATAGGCTAATGTATAGGCAGTAATACACTATAGGTCACAAGTTGCGCCATGTTTTGATCCCTTGCAGACAATCTATTGAGACATTATCTGTACTTTATTTTTGAATTTACCGATTTTGTTGACCTGTATTTAACTCTTTAGAGTGCTTTCACTGCTGACCTATTTTTGGGGGGTTCAACTAACAATAATTAACTATGGATTAACTTGCTGATTATTTTTGTGCTGACGTATGCACATGATGATTTTTGAGAGCGCGAGATGACATCTTCAAATTGCTTGTTTTGTCTGACAAAAACCTAAAGAGATTAGGTTTACTGTCGTGAAAGAAGGAAAGCTTCAAATCAGCATATTTGAGAAAATATTAGCCTTTTATTTGCTTGAAAAAAATTCCAATAATCAAAGTAGTTTCACTTTTTGTTGGTAGAGAAATCAATGAATCAACTTATCATTTTAGCTCTTAATATTGTATTATTTATTATGATATTTTTGTTGAGAAGCATTTTCCTCAGTGCATGTCTCTCATATGAATTTAAAGATTCTGCAGTAAACATCAGTATTCTGTGTATCATTTTATTATTGGTGACGGGATCTTCTTTATGGAGTGGAAATCTAATCAAATCAGACTACTGTTGAATAACAGATAGTCAATATCAAATATAGAGGATGTTGGTCTACTGTGGCTTTTCAATTTTCTCCTTTAATGGGTCATGCTGGTCTCTGGATATATTAATATTATTGTTTATTTTGGGGAGGAATTGGTGCAGCATGATTGAAAGCCTGCGGTGGTGTTTGGAAGGTACAAATCTGTTTGTTTATTTTTTCTCCTTTTGTATTGATTTTTGTGTAAAAGCACGGCTGCTTGCAGCATCCATTATTGTGCTGCTAGCTGGTTTAGCTCGAAGTTAGAAGTGAAAGACATTTATCTTCATCAACAATGATAAAGAATCTTCTTTCGGGGTTGGCAGCATTTGCTCCAGTCCAGTCTGGTGTTGTATGAAAGGCTCCTGTGAAGCGATGTGTTGAGTTCAGGGACCCTCGTGGAGTGTCGGTGCCTCCTGCGCTCTCACAGACAACAGGACCGATCTGTCCACTCCTGGTTAACGGTGTTTTCCCCTAAAGGTGCAGACACAGATTCTCTGCAGGCCTGTTGTCACAGAATAAACAGCCTGACTCTATTTTCTTTATCGTATTTGTTCTGTGGCTCTACCTCGCTCCATATCTCTTACCTATCATCTCTCTTTCACTGTTTATTAAATGTTTTTATATTTCGAATTTTTGATGCAGATAAAGTATGACATTTATGTCACTTTTTCTGGTTGGTCAACTAATTTCAGCTCTACTATAAAATATGCAGTACCTCATACAATTTGGATTTATCAGTTATTCAAATTATTATTCCACTTTCTTTGTATATTTTTGCTTTCCACACATTTTCTGTCTCCTCTTTGTCTCACACATATACCCTTTCTTCCTTTCTTTTATTACACTTATGCATATGACTTAAATAGTTGTTTCCAGATGTTTGAGTGCTGATGATCTCACGCTAATGAAGGTGATGAGATGTTGTTGGAACCTGTTAGTAAGTGGGCCTTGAGTTAACATTATTTTATCAAGTGACTCACTGCTCTTTGATTAGCTGTATTAGAATGGAGCTCATGAAGACTTTAATACTATCTTATGTTTGGCATACAAAACTGCATTGTGAATTACATTTCAAGCTAAGCTGATGCTCATGACGTATCACAAATAAATTAAAAATAAGTCAGCGACAGGAAGTCATGGTGGTGGATGGGTTAAATAATATATATGTTTGAAACGGTGTTAAAACAATGACTGTTCAGTCCAAAAAAACAAACATATTTCCTCAAAACATAGTTGAGAGTGCATGTTTAATATGAGAGCATCATTTTGTAGGAGACAGATTTCAGTGAGTCTCACTTGTTTTTGTTCTCGGAGGATTGCTTTTGACTCGGACCGATGAAGTGAAGCTACGCTTTTGTGTTCAGTGAGAAGTTTGTTAAGTTTTTGCTCTCGGCACAAATGGAGCCTTGTTCAGTGTGACTGTATGTGGGCGTGGATGAGACGGAGCAGGGGTGTGAAAGGTCAAACGGCTCACGAGGAGGACAAAGCAGCAAGGGTCTTCCTGCTAGGAGACTCGTGGTTGCATCTTTCCTGAACCTCCCTCACTGTTCCCTCAGAGATCAAACTAACACTGTGACTTCCCACAACAAGTCGAGGAAGCAGATTTATAAAATGGCGGCTTTTTTTTCCCTGGATTCCACCGTGTATGAAAGCCTTAATGTAGAGCGAGCTGAATCCCACTGGGTCACTTTGATGAAGATCAATGTGTTTTATGTAAAAGCAGTGCAGCCGCTCTCTAATAGCAGTAACTCATTTCTGGAAATATTATTGATCGGATTGAATATCATTCAAAATTGACAAGACATAATGAGCTGCACCTTGATATAAAATCAATATGGCACTAATAAAAGCTGGAGCTGCTTCAATGTTTTATGACTAATGAACTGACAGAACTTCAACCCAACAGGCGGCGAGACCATAATCTTAAATATAAATGATGTGGTCATGACACATCTGTGGATTATAGATACACACACACACACACACACAGTGCAGGCAGCAGCCTGAGCTTTAATAACTATCATCAATACAGATTTTCAGCGTTCATGATCCTAGACAACCTCGTCATTACACTCACGCAGATCTTGCCTGTGACACTGATGGGTAAACATTCACATGATATTACTATGGACTCTCTCTATGAATGTAACATGTTTCCCTTTTCAGTTAAGTGCTCGGTCCTTTACTGGCCTCAAAGCTCTGTCGTTATTTCATCGGAGAGAGTGTTTGAAATGGAAATTGCAGAGTGGCCATCGAGTCCAGAGAAGGAGAGGAGAGTGTTGTTTATGTAGCTGTCTGTGCTTCTGCAGGCTGTTGGCCCAGGAGTGTGTTTGAGTGATGGTGAGTCACTCGATGGGAGGATTAAGAATCATTTATTAATCATCGTTTCAGGGTCATGCTCCTCTCTAAGTCTGCTATTGATGAATGGATTTGAGAGACATTTACTTATGTGTATGCTAATAGCTGATATTTTGTTCAAACAATCCTTATCTTATAATGGTTTCATTTTGATGTCAAGTACTCTGTTCCTTCTCTAGGCTGTCTTCAGTGAGACTAGACAAGATTGGCACTGTACAACTTTGGGTAAAATTATTTAGCAGGAATACAAATGCTTAAATTGTCTCGTATGGTCGATGTAAACATGATTAAATCAACTGCTCCTACCAACAACTTTCGCAGCTTCAGTGTCAACAAAAAATGACATTGCGGGACGGATTCATGACTCTGCGGTCTGTTTACGACAAAATACGACAAAATAACCATCCTCCCAACAAGAAATCAGCTAACATGAACACAGTGCCAGACTGTAGGAATGACATGGTGCGAAATGGTATTCAGTGTGATTATCAGGCTAGAATTATTTAGTATGAATGTCTAGAGAGAAATGACAAAGTATGAACAAAATGAGCAAGAAAGGTAGTGATTGTTTTGCCCAGGATCCATGAGAAGGTGTCTTTCACATCATGGATCCTGGGCAGAACTGCAGGTGGTCTGGCAGAGTGTGATAGTGCAGAAAAATACGACGCACGAGCAAAGTACAGTTTATTCTAGAAGTAATTTTAGCACAACTGCAAAGATAAGCACAATGGATGAAGGATTATGTTATGTACTTACAGTTCTATTAAATTGTACTCTCGTGTGTAACCCTATTCATTTCCAAAAACTGCATACACAGATCTGCTTTGCTGTCTTGGCATGAATTGGGAAAAAAAACAAACCTGAAAACATACAAATAATTATTGCCTTGACAAGAATGATTCAGATGCATCGCACAATCAATCCAATACAATAGCTCGACATATCGCAGCCATCGTTCATGTCGTGTGTGTCATTACGCATCCTGCAGCTTTGTCTCATGTATCCCAATGCTCACAGTCTCTGGCACGCTTTCCTCGCTCACACACACACACACACACACACACAGTGCCAGCTGGTTTTCCCTTCCCCTCTCCTCCCCCGTTCACCGTGCAGTTCATGGATGGATTTGAGTGTGCACACATCTCCCCAGCTACAGACTCATCCCTGCTGCTGTTACATAAGATCCATGCAAAGACTTACAAATCAGATTATAATAGCCACAGGCCGCACACTCTGAGAGGATAGAGGTCAGTGAAGCAACACGGAGAGCCAGTGGACTGACGCTGGCATGAGTCTGCACAGAGGAAACTGGCACCCTGTGCTGTCTGTGTCCAGTCAGTTGGTACTCGGTGCCCATCTGTCCTGCAGGTATTGACTTGTCTTATCTGAGCAACCAATTTAGGGTTTCCCCTTTTGTTCCCAGTAAAACTGTCACCGCTCGTTCCTCTGTTTTGTACGACATTACAACCAGGCGTGGCTTTGAATTGTGTCCCCTCTAATGCTGCCCCGGGCCTCGGTGCTCTGTGGGATTACTATCACCCTGAAACAGCTGCAGTTGGAGCAGGAACCAGCCACCCCCACATTAACAAATGGCTTTTCCATGATTCCACGAGCGCAAAGGTCTATTCTCAGGACACGCTGTACAATTATACGGTTGATTATAAATCAAGTATGAATATCCATACACAGTTTGGTCCCTCTGGTGCTATAGTATGTCTAGGTTTAACGGTGGCAGTGTAGATTCCATTTAAGAGGAAGGTAGTCCGACAAATTGTCGAGTCACAGTCCAGCAGGGAATATACTCGATGCAGTGTTGCGTGACAATGAGAACATCGAGGACTTGAGGCTGTTTTGGAGGTGAGAAGAGAAATAAAGGGAGTGTGCAACAAAGGGAGGAAAAACAAGAGAGGCAATCTGGGAGAGAAGAGACATGACAAAGATCTTCTGGACGTTATGCAATTGTTTTTGACTTTTCAAGATTTTGCAGGTTTTTTTGTGACCCAAGCCGTCCTTTTTCTCTACCTTTGTATTCATCCTTTTAATTCTCCGACCAAAATAATTGAAGTGAAAATGGAGAGTTTGAAGGTGAGAAATAGGTGAAAAAAATACCATTTCAACCTGTAAATGAGAGAAAGGAAAATAAAGTTGTGAGATGCTTCCACAGGAGCAGCTCGTTGGAGAAAGAGTATTGTCCAGTAGCAGAGGCTGTCCTCCTAATAGCCTCACTAATCACTCTTGTCATTTTTAATCTCCCTCTTCCACCCTGGGCGTATTTAAAGCAGTGGCCTCCGTGTGCCTGGCTGGGATTAGACTAGTGAGGAGGAGGAGGCGTGTGAGGCAGGGGGGGGGAGGAGAGCACCAGCAGCGGCAGCACACTCCATGTGTGCCTCACATTGGGCGCCATGTGACTGATGCTAATGCTAACAGTACTGTTGTAAACGCTAAAAATAAAGGCTAGCACCAAGGTGAACCGGCTGTTGTGTTTTAGGTCCACGGTAGTAAAGACGTTATTGAACAAAACACTGAAACTAAATCATGGAAGTGCTTATGTGTCTCAGTATGCACCGATGGACCTCTGTATTAATTTATACATCATGAACAACCACAGTCAATTTAAAAGTCATCTTTTTATGCAGGCATTGTGCTTTCAGCTTGTCGTACGTAACTCCCTTTCTTGTGAACGTGCTACCTCAGGAACGCCCCCTGAGGGAATTTTCTTCACATTTGGCACAAATGTCCACCAGGACTCAAAGATGAAGTGACTCGAATTCACTGGCCAAAGGTCCCTTTGACGTCACAGAACATGTTTTGACATGACTCTAATCATGACAGGATTTCACACCAGTGTCTAATAGGACGAAGTGATGACATTTTATATCCAACAGGTCAAAGGTCATCTTCACTGTGACGTCATAATTGTTCTGCAAGAATGGTCTTCTGGTCGCGTTTCAGGCAACGTTATTCAAAGCTAAGTCTATTTTATTTTTGAAAAAAAAAATTGCCTCAAGGGGCTTCACAACGTCCTCTATCCTTAGCCCATCGACTCCAATGAGGAACAAACTCCCAGGCTTTGAACTCGTCCTTCATCCCTCTCTTCCGCAACAAGCTGCCAATCTGCCACAGCTCGTTGTAGAGAGGGGGAGAGGGGTTATCCAAGGGGACTTTGATTCTGTCCCTCGTCGTCCTCCACGGCCTCCACACGGTCCAATTCCAACCTCATCGCCTGTAGGTTTTTAAGACTGCTGACCTCCAATTCTTGATGGCGCCACCACCCCAGAACCTTCCTTCAAATCATGTGTATTCCTTCAAAGTCTTCACTACATGTGTTATATTTTTCTGGAATGACATGACATGACAACGTCACTGGTTGGCTGATACGTACCGTACGAACGGCTTTTCCTGTAATTACAAATGTAAAGTTTTCTACCAACGTAGAGCTCGATGGTACTTTTAACAACCGAGACCCAGAAATGACAATTGATTTTAGTGTTTGTTTTTGTTCCTCCAAACGAATATAAATTATTTATTTTTATCAAGTAAAGCAAACATGACCATGTATAATGTATGTACACAACACCAGGGTGGAAGTTTACTGCAAAAAAGCTTATTGAAAGAGTGGTGAGAGAGAAAGAGAGATGAACAATATATGCAGTAGGTTCAGCCCATAAACGAGCAGAACTGCTTTTGAGAGTTAAGAAGTAATGAAAAAATATTAAATTTTCAACCTTTTTTTGTAAAGATGAATCCACTAATCCACAATAGTTTGTATAAAAAAAAGTTGAATTTATGTAAGATTTTTTTTTTTAAACTAATAAACAGATGAATACATACAAGAACAAATATGCCAACCTAAAAACCTCAGGTTTGTGTGTGTGTGTGTGTGTGTGTGTGTGTGTGTGTGTGTGTGTGTGTGTGTGTGTGTGTGTGTGTGTGTGTGTGTGTGTGTGTGTGTGTGTGTGTGTGTGTGTGTGTGTGTAGATATGTCGTTGTAGTATTGATCACACTGTGTTCTGAGGTGTGATGTGTAATCTAATCCTGGACTTCTGTTTAAGAGCAACAGCAGACGCTTTAAGTGTCAGAGTGCGTCGGTTTCCTCCTCAGACATTTAATAGCATTAGCTCAGGGTGTCCTACACGGGTGTAAAACCCTGCTGTTTATACTCTCCTGTTGTGTTTCCAATAATCTGTGTGAGCAGTTCGCTTTATGGAAAAGAAAATGCTGTTGGCCTACTGGTTTCATATAGTGGGATCCAGTAACCGGTAATGGTTTGTTATTTTGGGGACAGAAGGATTAATTACAGCATCTATCAGTATTTGCTGAAACCCTAAAAGTCTGGAGTAACACATTCTTTAATTTATTAATAACAACAATCAAATGTATTTTCTCCTTTTTAAGGAAGATTTTGGGGACTGCATTTATTCGCTTCCTCGCCGAGAGCTATGAGAAGATTGAATACCACTCTAGATTCATATCAATCCTCTCATCTGGCTCTTGTCAAGACAGTGAATAAGTGTGTTTCTCAAAATGCTGAAATATAGTTTTCTCATCTCTCTCTTCCTGTTAAAATATATCTTTAAAAATGTCAATTGGATTTGAATATAAACACATGAGACTTCAAAAGCTCAATTGTGTCTAATAGTATTTATTTTTTACAAACGTTTGGTAAACATGTCTAATGTTCTTGTTCCAGCTGTACAGAATATTTACCTTTGACCTCTGCCCTTATACTTAAGATGATGTGGTGTCATCATCTTAATATGGTGAACGACACATCATTTCATTGT
Organism: Cyclopterus lumpus; assembly: GCF_009769545.1. Taxonomy (NCBI): domain Eukaryota; kingdom Metazoa; phylum Chordata; class Actinopteri; order Perciformes; family Cyclopteridae; genus Cyclopterus; species Cyclopterus lumpus. Next base: position 17,811,681 of record NC_046966.1, read on the forward strand.
TCAGTTCGGTCTTTGTTGCCCTACATGGGAAATGTACAGCATGCAAAGACACATCAGACTCCTCCATCTGTATTAAATAAGAAACAAGTTAAGAGAGAAGACAATAAGACAGCGTGTCCTGTCAGTTGATAAATGTCATGTAGATCAGTCATGACTTGTTGTGAGTAGAGAATCTCTCAGCAGGAAGTGCACTTGAAGTTGACCTGTTACATCAAGCTAGTTAAATGCTGATGTAGCTTTTAAAGATGCACTGTGAGGGCATGGCAGGACACTCTGCTGTCTGAGCCACGTGATGATGCAACAGCCAGGGGAGGATGCCCTGCATCCTTTGGCCAAATCTCTGGGCTATTTTCTTCTCCACATTTTAATCTGATCCAATGTGGTTTCCATGGATGCCAGTTGGAGAGAAAAAAATGGAGAGTGAGGAGAGCGATCTAATTCATAGGTGAACTAAACCTGGAGGTTTTCTTTGTGTAGTTTGCGTTATAGTTTGGATCTTGTTGCTATTGTGATGTCTTTTCTGCTTAATATTTATGATGGTCGGTCCATAATTAATCTGTCAATATCTCCAGGTGGTTCATGAAGAAATACCTGGAATGACATTTCCAATCAGCCTCTTGTTTTAGTGCTAATTAGCAAACGCTAGCATGCTAACATATTTTTATCTCCATTTTATGGATAACATTACGCCCATTCAGCATATTATCAGCATATTAACGTTGCCTTTGCGCTGTGCCCGTGTAAAGCTTCCCAGAGCTGCCGGAGGCTGTCGTCTTGTTCTAAGTCCCACATTTAGCTGTTCTTATTTTTACCGGCCGCGACGCTGCTTTAGTTTTTCACTTTGTGAGTGTGTGTGTTTGTCATTGTGGCAAAATGTTGTCCTGGAGACACGTACTCCCCCAAATGTTTATGATAATATTTGATTCAATTTGAGATTTATCTACCTGTGTGTGTGTGTGTGTGTGTGTATATAAATGGTGTGTATATATATAAGTGAGGACTTTGTTTCTGTCCCTTTGGCTTCCTTCACATTAATGTTAAAGTTCCCCTCCAGTCAAACGTGTGTTATTGTCCAGTGCACATACAATAAGAATGGACTCTCCAGTGAAGTAGGAGACATTTTGTGTCTTTGAAATGAACACTATTTGCGTGTTCAATTTTTCATTTATTCTTCAAAGAGGAAGAAGAGGTTTTATCAAAGCATTTGATACCTTTTTCTGAAGAAAAATAAATAAATAAAGGCAGAAATGATTACGTCTGAAAGCATAAGGGACTCTTTGAATTTCATCATATTAAAATACAATTGCTGCAACGTATTGAGAATAGCCCTCGCCCTGCAGTGAAACCTTATCCCTGTACTGCATCTGTCTGGAGGCATCACAAACCAGCTCCATGTGCATTCACTCGTACTATCGGCACCGTGCATGGCGGCCTTTTCTACTACGGGTGCTTTGCATATGACGTTGCAGCCTGTGACGTCACAGGTTACGCATCATCTCTGCCACTGACTGCTGTTGTTTTCCTTCAGCCAACTGCGCAGTTTTCCTCATCTCTGTCAGGTTCACTGCACACTGCCTCTACTGCTGCGCAGTTCACCTTGCCGTGTCCTTCCCCTGCAGGGAGAATAAGGAATGCGATGGCCGAGAGAGAGAGAGAGAGAGAGAGCGATGGGTGGAGAAACAAAAGACGGAGGTTGGTTGTGGAATAAAGGACAGATAATGGGGTCAAAAAAAGAGATTGGTTGTGTCATGCTGCTGCTTCCCCCGGGAGGAATCAGATTGCTGGTTTCTTGGGCGTTCGGTGAGAACAGTGGCTTGGTTCACATTTCAATCATCGGTCTCGTGGTTATTAGCTGCGATGTGCTGTATGGTCCTTCAGCGTCTCTAAGTGTATGCACGTTCGTCCTGGCAGACATTCCTCATCGCTCTACTAAAAATGCTGTCTCCTCAGCATGCGGCCATGAGAGCACAACACTGGCTCCGTCTTCGCTCTCCGCTTTGCAAATGTCTTGGGGTTGAACATGCGTTGACAGCAGCCACGGGCCGCAGCCTGCACAGCAGCGTTGTTCCACTTACTCCAACCAGCCACCAACAGCTCATTTTTATTCATTCAGTTGCTCTTCCCCCGCCAAGCTATACGCATGTCCCTGCGGGCACCGCTTGACAGAGTTGTTTTTCAACCATTTAGCTTTAGAAATCACTGACTTCCTCTGACTGACACCCTCGACTCTCTCGATCTCTGCGCCAAATAGATCTTAGATATGGGGGACACATACACAAAAATGATGTTCATCTGAATTTAGAGCTTTTGAATACTGTTTATTCATCGGTATTGATCCTCAGGAGTGTTCATGGTGCTCTTCCACGTGCCACTGACTTGCTTAATACTTAATATCTGCATTTTCTGTTGAATTTAGTGTGACCTGCTCAGAAGAGGAAGTAATATTGATAATTTGATAAAGTTTCTCAATAATGAGAATGTGTTGCTTCTATTTGTCTTATTAAACTGACCATTATTTCATAGACCAATGCTCAATTAACTGACAGAATACGACCTAATATGTACACATTAAGTACTGTCAGTATAGAACACATTAGTAATTTATGGCCTCAAATGAACATTTATTTAGCTGAATACTGTTTGTCCCTTTTAAATCCTGCATGTAAATACTACAGTATTCAGGCTGCTGATTTGCTGAGTACCTTATCTTTCCAGTTCAAGTACTAATGCATGGATACATGTGAGCTTATAGACACATAAGTCCAATGTTTTTAAACCCTCCATGAAGTTAATTGTTTTGTAATAAAAATCTTAAAGCTGTTGAACCTGGCGTGAAATATTAATCTTCATCCTGGGTTAGAATATCAGAATAATTATCTCCTTGGAGACAAAACACTTGGCAATATCCTCCAACAACACCAAATGGTGACGGTGTCATTAGGCACAGCCGTGACTCACTGCTACATATCATGAAAAATAAAAGAGTAGAGCTTCCTCCTTTTGATGTTATCCTCCTCTTTCTCAATACGTGTATCTCAGCTCCAATGATTCATTAGTGTGTGTGTGTGCGTGTGTGTTTGGTGTAATGCATATGTGCCTCAGTTTTGGTATATAAATACCCATTTCTATCTAAAGGGAGGCCATCTTTTTTTGTATATCCACGTCACATATACGTCTGAAACCAGGTATAAATCCAATGTACTGTATCTCCGGTCACTGTATCCCAGGTGTCATCTGGGACAGTACAGTATGCGATTAGACGGCTTGGTTGAACACCAGAAGTGTCGCTACGTGCATCGCTTTTGGTGGCACAGCTGCGGCTCGCAAGCACACACACACATAAACATGGGCCATGTCGAACATTTACACTACACGTTGCTATTTTACAGCCGTTTTTTCGACACGTACGCCTCCATCTTTAACAGCTTGTCGAAGTCTTCCAAGCGGTGCTGTCGTAAGGCTCGTTTCCCCATTTTGTCTCTGATCATCAGGCTGACAGAGAAAGGAGAGTACAAAGAGTGAGAGAAACTACAGGAAGTTACCGATGCTGAGACGCACAGTACACACTGTACCTGGTAATCCAAGCCTGTCTCCATGGCAACCAACTCAAGGAGGATTTTAAGGCATTTTAGTGATGTGTAGATGAAGTTAATGACTGAAGAAGTGTGTGTGTGTGTGTGTGTGTGTGTGTGTGTGTGTGTGTGTGTGTGTTGCATTGTCAGAAGTGGGATCAGAGAACACTTTTGCTAAGATGACTCATAGCACCAATCCTCAGAAAGCCTTGCGCTGCATAAACACATATAACCTCCCTCCTTCCCTCGCTCTCAGTCACAGATCACCCTTTGTGTGTTTTACACATTTTACTCGCTTAATTGCTGCATCTTCCCTATTTAAGGATCTTTGTATGGTTTGAAATGAGATGATTCATGCCAAGAAAAGAATAATAAACTTGATTTATAGACCACTTATCAAAACAAAGTGCAAAGTGCTTCACAGGGAGAAGATTGAGAAATTCAATCCAATCCAATAAAATATACACACAGCTCGGATAAAACCTGCATATGCGTTCTAATAAAAAAATATGGTTTAAGAAGAGACTTCTCGGGCAGGTCCTTCCAGAGCCTCAGAGCCGGACCACAAAAGCTATGTTGCCTTGAGTTTTCAGCCTGGACTATGGAAGAGACATAAGACGACTGCCTGTGGATCTCATACTATGCAAAGGTTCATAAGGGATTTAGAGTTCTAAAATATAGTGTGGAGCTAGTTCATGAAGAGCCTTAAAGGTAATCACTAAGATCTTAATCAACCTTAAAGCAAATGGGGAGCCAATGTAAAGAGGCTAAAACAGATGGGATGTGCTCCTATTGGTTCTTGTTAAAAGACTAGCAGCTAATCTCCAGACAATCTGTAGACCATTCAAAGTTTTTGGGATGAAGACGAGAGGAGCGGCTCAGGCAGGCACGAGGGGATAAAAGCATAAACAATAGTTCCTGCGTCTCTAAAAGTTCAAATAAAATAACATGTATTTGTTTTTGCAAAATTTCTGATGTGATAGAAACAGGATTGGGATTTGATGCTCAAAACAATTAATAATTATTATTATTATCATTATTATATATAAAATAATTAAATGTATCGTGTGGGGATTCAGTCTCATACTCGAGGAAAGACTTCCTCCACTGACCTTATAGCTTTCATGGTTTCTTTAGTCATGCGCCGTGACGTTCCCTGAAGTCTTTTTCCCCTCCCTCAGTCCATCCTCTGAGGGCCTCGTCTGGCCTCGTTGTGTCAGATTGCTGCCCCCTCGAGCCATCTGGTTACATCACAGACTGGAGCTGGATGGCTGCAGAGCTGGAAACATTACAAGAGAGGGACAGGAGCCCAAAGCAGTTATTTTCTGTGTTTATGTCTGTGTACGTGGCTCTGTGCCATGTCTCAAGCTATAAGGGCCAACGCTCCTAGCTTGTTGCTGCCCATACTTTATCTCTTCCTCTCCATTACTGCTGCCACGGTCTGCAGCAGTGATGGAGACGCTCTGCATTGGAGGTCAGTGAGCCTGACACTGTCACGTCGAACAGACTAGATTGAGAGACAAGCGTGTATGTGCATGAACAATGTAGGTCCAAATATGTCTGTTTTTAGCTGTAAGAGAAAAATCCCTCTGCGTGTGACCTACGCACAATTTAAAAGACGCATTGCAACATGGTGTTTGGAGCAGACACTGTTTAATTTTAATGGGTCTCAATCTTTTAAAAAGTGTGGCCACTGAAAGCCGTCAGTTCTACAGACACGTGACAGACGTTTATAACACATTAATACTCAATTCTAATCCGTTTAAGACTTTTAACACTGATGGGAAGATCAGTTACAAACTCCTGGCGTTGTTGCCCATGAGCACCGGTGTTGCTGCAGTGAGAGGTGAGGCTCACATCGCAGTATGATCATTAATGAAATGGGTTCTCTGTTGTGTGAGGCACAAGGTCGAGCCGATATCCGTGCGTTGAGTGTTTTACTTTATCTTCATAGAGACCCTGATGTTGCAGAAATCTAATTACAGAATATGTAATTTACTGCAGAGAAGCATCTGACTAGTTCCTGCTAGACCTATGGGGCAGGCTGCAGTTTATTATATAACGGTATAAACAACTCCATTTTGACAAATGCAGGCTGAGAAAGAAAATTGTACCAATTTCTAATCGGTGGGATTTCTTTTGTGCAAAACATACTTTTGAAGATGCTCTCTCGAATATGTTTTTGCAGAGGTCTTTATTTTGTGTCATTTCATTGATGAGCTTCACGTTGAGCATTGCAGAAATGGACTGACCTTTCTGGAATACATCACTGATGAATTTGCAGCATTTCTTATGTTCGCATTTGCAAACGATGCACCATAATTCTTTCAAGCTGACAAAAGCTTTGAACCTCAACATGTTTGTCTTTGTTTGTTTTGCAGAAAGTGAGTGAGAAAGTTGGAGGTGCAGAAGGAACAAAGCTCGATGAGGACTTCACTGAAATGGAAAAGGCGAGTCTGAACTCTTTTATTTATCACCTTTATGAAAATCAGTGCTTTAGCTTATTATTAGTTTAATTGTAATGAAGCGTGCGTGCGTGGATTCTTTCCTGAAAACATTGGTGCCCTGAATAACATATTTCTGTTTTTTCATGATGTGAGCCATACTAAATACATGCATGTACATGTGAGGGCTTGCGTATTTTGAGCATCAGCGCATGATAGTGCATGTGTGTATTTACATGCCATCAAGTGTGTTCATGTGTTCGTGGTTCCTGTGTGCTGCAGAAAGAGAAGCAGAGCTGTTGGGAGCTGGCGAGCCACATCCCACTAATCAAGAATATCGTGGCCAGCTCTCAGCTCCGCACGTCTCTCGCTCCCCACACTGAAGAACAAAGCAACACTTTCTCTTATCTTGTTTTTTATTTCTGTACGGAACGCATTAATTATTCCATCACTGTTATGTTCATCTCATCCTCTCCCACAATCTTTCAGTCGTTACCTAATTTTTGTTTCTATCCACATCTTGTTCATCATTTCTGTCTCCCTCTCTCTGTTGTTTACGTTGTGGTTTACAGAAGATGGACACCACTGCTCGGGCAGTGCTGGACATCATGACCAAGACGACTGAGTATCTGCAGCCGAACCCAGGTGACATAAACCAGCTGTGAAAGATGAAGATGTGACGTATTGTTTACTTGCAGGCTTGTCTCCCAGGAGTCAATGTTAAAATACTTAAAGACAAATATATATTTTTTATATACTATGTAGCATTTATGCACCCGCACACATTATATATACATAGTTGCATACACATTTTACACCTATACATACACACTTTATATGATCAACAATGCAATAATAAATGCCTTGTTGAATCAATGCAACCACTATGTGAATATTTTTTTTCAGTACGTTATTGTAAAGAATATCTTTCTTCTTCTCTGGGATATCATTGTTATCTCTAATATATACGTTGACATGATGTTTATCTCGCACTACTAATAGGGTTTCCTATTATTATTCCTATATGAATTAAAGAGCTTCTCTGCTAACGTTCGGGGGAAATGTTTCAGGACCTGCCTAATTCAGCTCAGCAGGTGTAATTGATTGATCACATGATTCTGCTTTGAGTTTATTAAACCGAGCAGCATGTCGCATTGTTAGGGAAAAATCTAATAATCTGGACAATCAGGTGGGAATGTGAGAGGGAAAATTGCAGCTGGACTGGCGGTCAGACACCAAGAAAAAGTCACCAACTGGACTAACAGACTGAATCCAGTGAATTAGTTCATTTAAAGTAAAACATTGGACAGCTAGTTTTGTATCACAGTTTTGCATTTTATGACTGAAATCCACACTAGTGGCTTATGGATGCTCATTGGCCTTTTAAACCTTTGAACGTCTCCAAGTAGAGCAACTGAATATTTTAACGTACTCTCCTTCAGCCGCCCGTCCAGTTACTCTGGAATCTGTTTCGAAGCAATGAAATAAAACGTTTTGAGAAGAAGAAAATAAAACTCGACATCATCTGTAAACAACAAATTACAATTGTATTTGTTCCTCAATCTGGCGCGTCAGGCATTGTTTCAAAACGTGGCCTAATCGTGGACCCAGTGGTGCTTGCTTTCATTAGTGCTTTGCCTTCACAGCAACCAGAGCCAAGATGAGCATGATTAACTCCATGTCACGTATGCGGGGACAGGAGAAGGGACCCGGCTACACGCAGACCGAGGCCATCCTGGGAGAGTCCATGCAGAGGTTTGGCAGGGAGCTCGGAGAGGAGTCCAACTTTGGTGAGCCGCATTGAAGCTCCTCGCAGAAACAGAAGAACACTGTTGTGATGCATGCTTCAAAAGAACTAAGTGGAATCATTTTATTCCCTCAAGGACGCAATGTTCTAAAAAATGCATGAGACTATTTTTCAGACCGTGAAGGTATTAAAGAGAACACCCTGTCTTCAAAATCTGATGTGTATTCTAATAAGATGATGTTACTGCAGATGAACCTTTTTATTTTTCATATTTTACGCTGACATGTTTTTTAGTTTTTGGGTCTAAATGTGTCTTTACCTGTCCAGGCATTGCTCTGATTGATGCTGGGGAAGCCATGCGTGAGCTTGGAGAGGTTAAGGACGCTCTGGACATGGAGGTCAAGCAGAACTTTATTGATCCAATGCAGAACCTCCACGAAAAAGATCTCAAGGAGATTCAGGTACGAGTGCAGAACGTGGATGAACAACCCAAAAAAATTGAAATGCAACCAGTAATTTCTTGGTCAAAGATTCATCTTTACTCTCCGGTCGCTCTTTTGCAGCATCACCTGAAGAAAATGGAGGGTCGCCGTCTGGACTTTGACTATAAGAAGAAACGTCAGGGCAAAGTGACAGACGACGAGCTCAAACAGGCACTCGAGAAATTTGACGACTCCAAGGAGATTGCCGAGCTGAGCATGTTCAACCTGTTGGAGAGTGATGTAAGGATTATTTTTTGCATTATTTTTAATTGCATAATTTGCATTCAACGTTGACACAGCTGGCTTTTAAAAAAAATTGTTTTGGATGTTTTGTTGAGTCGCGATGGCCACAACCTCTACTATTCCCTTTGTCCTTTTGTCTTCTGCAAACCATGCAAACCATCACGGGGGGGCATCACCCTATTCTTGTTTTCTATACAAACAATTGATCAAATGATAACATGTAATCATTTGATCAAAAGAAAAACAGAGCAGAAAATTGACTAAATGTGGGTCTGATATTCACCAGGTGGACTGAAACATGATTCTGTGTCTACTGGATGTGGAAATATTTGTTTACTTCAATTTGTTTGCATAATGTGTGACATTGTATATCATAACAATCATTTATAAACTGACATTGTAAAGTTTTTGGACCCCAAGTGTCCATAAAAAACAAATACAGTTTTAAAACCATCAGGAACATTAGTTGAGCCAGTTTACCACAAGGTCCGTTACAAGCTGCTCTGGAGCTTTCTATCAAATCACACAATCTACCTCAGCACATGACATTTGTCCAGTTTAATGAGCATTTCAAGGACTTCTTGTCCATGTTAAATGGCTTAAAGATATTCCATCACAATCACTCAATGGAGATGGCATTGAAAGCTCCAGAACAGCTGCTAATGCACCTTGCTGCAAGATTGTTTTGTCCAACTGCTGTTTCCAAGGTCATAAATGAACTGATCTCAGTCCTGTGTGTGCTTTCAACAGTCTACCAGTCATCCCGTAAATCCCCAAAGAGCAAACTGTTCCATTACTTTCAGCACCTGAGTTTGAGGGAATTTGAGTCCAGGTGTCAGTAACAATCATCTTAATAGGTGATGTGTACCAGCAGTGATTGTGTCGATGAGTAACCGCAGACATCTTTAACAGATTGAACAGGTGAGCCAGCTCGCTGCACTGGTCCACGCTCAGGTGGAGTACCACAGTCGCGCGACTGAGATCCTCACACAGCTCTCCAGTAAGATCGACGAACGGTCAGTACTCACTCTCCTGTTTCACCGATTGTTATTTTAGCATACTAATAACAATGGATGTTCTAACAATAACACATAGTATTTTGTTGTCGTGAACTGATGTTTGTTTTGTTTGCAGCATTGCTTCAGAAATACACTGTGGCCATTTTAATCTCTATTATTTGTTAATGGTGGGGATTCTGTTTTGTTGCAGGATAAGAGACACTACTGTCAAACCGAGGAAAGAGTTCGCTCCTAAACCACGTACGTCTCTGGACTTCTCCATCAGTGAGAACCACAATGGAGGCATCCACAGCGCCCGCTCTCCAGGTGGGACCCGGAGTACACTTGCTCATTGCTCAGAAACATGTCCAGAAACTAGTCCCGGAACTGTGAATTCACTGTAGTGTCTCAAATCTCATGAGTTTCTGTTTCGAAGCTGTGTCTTTTTTTTGTAAAGGAACGTTTCTGGGCTAATTTCTATTTATTCTTATTTCTTTTAACAACCCTTTCTTTGTTTTTAATTTGTACTATAAATTCTCAAATAAAAGGCCAAACTGATAATGGTGGGTGAGAAATAAATGTATGTAATTGTAATGCATTGCAGAGGCACATAGTCATACACACAACCAAACACATAACCTCCCCTCATTGCGTACAGCTGGCGGAGAAGAAAACAAAACAATGTTCATACAAAATAGACGAAAGAAGACCAATCCAAAGGTGCTTCTAAATAGCAGAAGAGATGCATGATTTGTTTGTTATAGAATATTGCACACGTAAAATAAAAGCAGTGCTTTCATTAATTAAGTATAAAAAGCAGATATTTGAGAATTCACGATGTTTGCTAATTGCTTTCTTTTTCCCAGCTCTTTCAGTTCCCAACATTTCAGTTATTACGTGTACCGAACAGAACATCGCTCCAACCAGAACTAATCAATACAACTATGCGCTCTTCTCTTTCCCCTTTTGTGATTTGTGTTCATTCTTCCAGGGGCGAGGTCTCCAGGTGAGCCAGGTCAAACTTGTATTCTCACCAATTTGTTTCTTCAACACCCATCCTTCATTCACATAAAGAAAAAAAAACCCTCACATCCACTTCTACTTTCCCTCCCCCGCCTCCCCCTGGTGTTGTTTTCTCTTCCCTCTTTGCAGCAAGGTCTCCAGGTGAGACACAAGTGAATCCCCAGAGAGATACAACAATATCTCGTCTACCACTTTGTCATTTTGTGTCCATCTCTCATTGTGTTTGTCTTTGCCATAAGAAAATTGTTGCAGTCAATAATACAAATTAACAACAGAAAAACAAGTGCCGTCCGCTCACTGTTCAAAGAAGGCCCGACCTCCAGTAACAAAGAAAAGCTTAGCAGCAGACGAGCATTGGCTGTTTCTGTTTTGTTCGCTTGTCAATCTTCTGATCGGTCTTACCCTCCTGTTTCTTTCTTTGTCCGTCTGTCGGCCTCTCTTTCAATTCATTCTCCGACTTGTGTTTCTTCTTGTTTTGTTTATTGACCTTTTCATTCCTCCGCCTGCTGCACATGCCCATCAGTTCATCATTTATCCATCTCGAGCAATGCAAGTAAACGCTTCACCTTTTTGTTTTCTCCTTTTCCCTTTGCAGCAAGATCTCCAGGTGAGCAAGGATGACTGGGGAAGAGATGCAATGTCTCTCTATCACTCTCATTTTTGGTCCTTCTTTATTTTTTTTTTTGAAGTGTATTTTTGTTCTCGTCTGCAGGGCTGTTTCTGTACTGTTTAACCCCTGGTTTCTCCTTTGTCCCCTTTTTTTTTTCTTCATCATTCTTATATTGTGAAAGGAATTGTTTGGTATTATGGAAATGTATTTACTATCATATTCGCTCTGAGTTTGATACGAATAATAATACAACTTTTGTATCTGGATGCTAAACATGAAGCTGCAGCCACCATATCATAAAGACTGAAAACAGGGGGAAACAGCTAAGGCTGTGTCCATCCAAGGGACTAAAGCACCTAAAACTCACAAATTGATTAGTGTTATGTGCTGCACTAGTTTTTGGCCAGGAGCAGTGATGTATTGAATTCAAAAAAGTGCCAGCGCACCCTAAAAAAAAGAGTCCCCTTAAAATTGTAAATTGTCATTTTTACAATTGAGTTATATGAAAACAAAAGATGTTATTTAGTGAACTTTAGAAAAGCCCACCGCCCTGTTGGTGACGTCTCATCCTCTGCGTGCTGCATGATAGTTGATGAGAAATGCAGCCACATAGCTGTTTTCCCCCCAACAGCCACAAGGGGCAACAATGAGTCCATCACTCACTCAAAAAGCAAACTTAGACAAGCAGCACTAAGGGAAGATGTATGCTTTATCAAACATACATTTTGAGAGAGAACGCTTGAAGGATGAAGACTAACCGGTTGGTTTGGTACGTCTGTTTAAGAGCAGCACACAGAGCCGCTTCACTGCGTCTCCCACACAGTGTTTTCTACTGATTCCAGTCCTAATGCTACACTAGCTTGCTGGCTGTAGCCTTAACAGACCGATATGAGAGTTGTATCAATCCTCCTATACCATCTACCTTTAAGCGAGAAAGATAATGAGCATAAATCTCAAATGTATAACTATTCCTATAACCATGATATGATTCATTATTGTGTTCTGGTAACTGATGCTCCTGTTTTGTGTCTCTCTTTTGCTTCGTCTCCTCCTCTCTGCATCTTCCTCTTCTTCCACCCTTTCAGCCAGGTCTCCAGGTGAGCCTTTCACACGCAATCACAACGTCTCTAATCTATATACAGCATCTTATCTCTTACCTCTAGTCTCAGATCCATCTCTGTTTCTCTTCTCTTGTCTCCCCGACTGTTTTCTCCAGCCCCCTTGGACCAGCCCTGCTGCCGTGCACTGTACGATTTTGACCCAGAGAACGAAGGTGAGCTAGGCTTCAAGGAAGGCGATATCATCACCCTGACCAATAAGATCGATGACAACTGGTATGAGGGGATGCTGCACGGCAACTCTGGCTTCTTCCCCATCAACTATGTGGATATCCTGGTGCCGCTGCCCCACTAGGACGTCACCACTACCAGCGGAGTCTGCGAAGGTGACTAAACAGAGCCCCCCCAACCCACCTACCCCACCCCGGTATTCCCAGTAACCTTTTCCTTAAAATACCTAACAACCACCAGTACTCTGCTTTAAAGGAGTCAAAACAGCAACAACACCATAACAAATGAAGATTGATGACGACTTAAAGCAAGTATGCACCAATTGAGCGTAAAAAACTTGTAATGAGGAATAATCTGCGTGTATGTCGTTGCTTCCCCCTTATCCCAGGAGGTGCATTCAGGCTTCCATAGTCATTTTATCCATTACTGTCCCGGCTTCTGTCTTGGTTTGAGTTGGCTGTCAGTCCGTCATAATTTTGTGAGTTTATCAGAGCAGCTTTGCAAAATCACGCTTTTCTCTCATTCACTGTACTTTGTGGAAACCTCTACAGTAGATAGAAACTTTTCTCTCACATACTAGGACAACAAAATTGGTCCACGTGCTTCATGTTTATTAGAGACTCTAGGTCAAGCATGGTTTCAAATGTTTAACGTTTTAACTTATAACAAAATATGTTGAGCTGATTTTGTTTTGTTTGAATATTCCTCTTTTTTAATGGTTGTCGTCTCTCGGCGTCCACAATTCTGTCCAAAGGATGTCTTCACCTTTTTAACTCATCATAGTTTTAACAAAAATGGTAGACTAGTGTCATCTAGTTGATAACTAACAACCAAGATTACCCATCCTATGTTTATTTGATACATATCAACATGTGCACGTGATTGGTCATATGTGATTTAAATACCAAAATGACCTGCAAAAACCAGTCAACTCCAATTTTAGCTTCAAGATTTTTCCGACAGCACGGTGTCAGTAAATCTGTTTCGACGTAACCGGACGAAGCTTTGCAATCTGTAGTTCTTTGGTATTTTAATCAGGACGGGTGGAACTGTATTCTTAATATGTGACATTACCTATCTGAGCCAGTGATTAGTGGAGTGATGAAATGATTTGCAAAAACAAGACGTGCAGTTTAAACTGTTTGAAGTGATGTAAGAAAACTATGGTGCATAAGTTCCAATCCTCCAACGTGTATTTTATCAGCAGCTTGTGTGACAAATGGTTGATGTATTGTGATATAATAACTTGTAGGACTTAACTGCTCATTGGGGCAACTGTTTCCTCTGCAGCCAAAGGTTTAGCTTTTGTTGCTGCATCCCTACTAGTCCGATTGGTACTCTGTAATGTAGCTGTCTATGAGCTATTGATTAAGGAGCAATTAGACCTAGCCAGGAGTGCACAAACAAATGGCTGAATGGAATGAGATTGTTTGCGCATCTTGGTGGTAATGTTCTAATCATTGGAATGATGCAACCTACATAAAAAAATAAAAATAAAAAAAACAGAATATAGACTAAAAGCTGCAGGTTTTACCCTATTCATGTCATTTAAGTCCTCAGAAAAAAATGCAAGATTATATACATTGTTTAATTATCTCTCACCAACTATATGGTAGTATGCAGTATTGTGTGAGATTTAATGTTTAATTTATGTACTGATAATTAGTTATCACAGTACATTTTTAGTCAGCTGAGCAGTGAGGTGCTTTCAGGCACACGTTATCCCTGGGGTTTGATTCTCTGTGATGTCAATAAAGTATTAACCCTACTGCAAAATATTCTGTGCAGCAGTTGACACTATTTTTCACCCATCTTGTAGTAATGTTGTGCGTGTACTTTGGGGGCGGGGTTTGGGTTTGCATACAGTACATGTTATGCACAGGGACGGGGTTGCAGAAGACCTCTGACGCTGAGGTATGTAAGATATACCGTCTCTGACAGTGTTCCACATTAAATCAAACACGGCTGAATCTTTAATGAAAGGACCAATTCATTATATTAAGTAGAATTACAATAAATGATGCAATATCAACTGATACCCATATTAAGTGTTTTTTTCAAAGGGAAGCACAACTTTAACGGACAGTATACTTGTTGGCTGACGCAGAATAATGATAAAGGTCATTAATTTATTTTTTAAAAGCGAAACGATTCCTTTTCTCACTTTTTTTTAACAATTGTGTGTATCTTTGCCCTCAATGAGGACTGTACAGCTTTTCTGTGTTTTGTTTTCACCTTGTGTGTATAATCGCGCATCCACAGTAACGTATCTTATTTTTGTAACTGTGACAAGAGTATACACATACAGTATAGATGTATATACACAGTATATTATCCAAAAGCAATGTGAAAGGAGGGATTCTCTGTGCTGCACATGATTGTCTTTGGATTGTTTTTGTTTTATTTGTTTTTGTTTTATTTTATTCTTGCACTGGATTCTAAGACTGTATGCTTGATGTAAAGAAAAAATGTGATAAGTCAATGTAATTTATTCAAATAAATACAAAGAAATAGATATTGCCCCGCCCACTTTCTGTTCATAGATACACACGCCTCTTGATTTTAACAAAGCTGTTGTGAAAAATAACGACTTTTCAAAATGATTTAGACACAAGCTACATGTGAAATATATAATTAAATTAATATAATGTTGCTGCAACACTATCAAAGTCACTACTACAACTCTAAGCATACTTAAAACATGTTCAAATAAAGAGTTCAATCAAATGATTTAAAGTAAATGTACTGATTCAACTCGTTTCCCAAAATGGCAAAACAATATGTTGAACCCAAATTATTAACAAATTCACCTCAGGTAAAAGAAAAATGAAAACTTACTTTAATTTATTAAAATATTTGCAGCAGATTACAACCGGTTGACGCTTACAATCGGTTTAGTTGCAATGATTATTTCACATATCTTGTCACACTAGACCATGTGATGACAGTTACTGAGATCACTTTCACCAAATTAAAAAGATTAAAATGTAAAGCCTGCAAACATCCATCAGTGTGGATCTTTCAACTGAGTACTGGTCAAAACATACATAATTAAACTCATTCATCTTGAGTTTCCCCATTACTATCCAAGATCTAAGAAAACCTTATTTGGTGCTTTATTACATATTGGATAACCTTCATTCAAATCAATCAAAAATATATATGAGTCCCAAAAACATTTATTAAACATTAAAGACTAACCAAACTCCAGTTAATTAATGTGAATGAATCAAATGTATTGAATAATACGTGTAAACAACATCTGATTACTAATTAGAAAATGGCACATAATACCATTGGGTCACCCATGGGATCAAATACATGTACTTTATGCAATTGAGCTACATCTTGCATCTGGTCCTGGACTAAATCAGCTACAGAATATCATGTAAGCACATTCAGAAACACAAAATGAGGATGTTACATATATTTTGGCAATAGTGGATTTCTCCCTTTGCCTAAAACACACCACTGATCTCTATTTTAAGTCCATGTCTGTGGAAAATGTCTCTGAAATCATTGCTTTTAAAGATAGTTCAAATCTATATTAGGCAATAGGTCATTCATTAGAGTTTGTACTGGTAAGGGATCCCAGTTCTCCATTTGTATTCCTATGTTGAAAGTGTTTTAAACTCTGGTACGAAGTCTTTCAGTCTTTGGAAATTCAAAATTCAAACAGTAAAATCAGCTGTTTGTCTCGCTCTGTGATTACTAGAAACCTTGGATATTGCTAACTAAGTGTCTCTGGCTGTTTCCGTAGCCAAGGTACCTTTAATAATAATTATAAGCATTAAGAAGATGTGTTTAACATCAAGCCATTTCCCTTTTTATGATGTAGTCAGCAGCCTTTTTGGAGCACCCTTTTTAGTGTGAAGCCAATCATGAAGTTATTTATGTCCAATCCAACGTATTCATGCATTTTCTGTTATTCCAGAAAGCTCTCCCTGAGTGCAGGGTTTCAAAATGACATGTGGTCCTACCATTAGGACAGCTTTTACATTAGCACCAGTTCCTGGCTGTCAATTGCAGCAACATTTTCAACAGATTGTAATCGGCTTTCAGGGCGAAGTAGAAGTGGTTTTAGGTACAGGCCAGAAAGCGGTCTGATAATATCTGAAACCATTAAAGCACGGCGCAGCTGAAGCTTGTTTTTTCGGTCTGTTTTGTCTTCATCAGCTCTATCTTGGAACTTTTAACAGAGCAGTTGCGAGTTTTCACACTTTTATTGTTACTTTCTCAATCTCTGAGCACAAAGCTTCATCTTCCTGCTGATCGTTTGGAAAGAATCCTAGAATATTTTACTCTAGAAATAATAGGAAAACTATACCAGTGTAAAATTGCCCTCAAATAAGTCTGTACATTAAAATATACTCTGTGTTATAATTCAAAAGGGCAGAGACAATTGTTGGATGGCAGTAATATTAAATTAAAGAACAAGATTCAGCTACAAAATAAAATCCATTACCTAATTAAATGAATACAAGAATAAAACAACACCTCTCAGAGCCATGATATCCCAAAGAACACAACTAACAGCAATATATTATTTTCTTAAGTCTAACATTTGCTCCTGTGCATACAAGTGAGTATTATCGATGAATAAACAACTTTTCTCAGTGTAGCCTCAGAACCATTAAGCTGAAAAAGAGGCCAAAACTCAGACGAAATACTACTATACAAAAATAGAAGAAAAGCTATGGACAACGAAGAGATCTTTAATAATTAAGGTACCGAAATTACACAAACTGCAGCAGAACGGAAATTTGACCACTGCAACAAGATATAAACAACAATAAACAAAAGCAACAAAAATATTGTTAACTGTCAAAGTATTGTATAATATTACAATATTTTACCTTTGCTTTTGGCAGAATTTCACTAACTTGCTATAAATTCAATGTCAGTACATGCAAAGTGTAATACACTAAATCACATATTAGTTGTTTCAATGCGTATTGCTAAATGTACTGAATATTAAATCAATGTAACTCTGTTTGCAAGAAATTCTTATTTTAGCATCATTGCAACTTGACTTCCCCTCCAGTGTTCACTGTCAAATTGTTGTCATGCATTGAGTCAACTATTGTTTACACTATTACGATATTAAAATATTACACAAGCTGACTGTATTGTTGATGAACAACCTATTAGTGGTCAAATACCCCATTTTGAGTAATGAATGAATATATATATATATATATATATATATATCCATCCATCCATCCATCCATTTTCAATACCGCTTATCCTCATTAGGGTCGCGGGGGCACTGGAGCCTATCCCAGCTGACATAGGGCGAAGGCAGGGGACACCCTGGACAGGCCGCCAGTCCATCGAGGGCACATGTAGGGACATACAACCATTCACTCTCACATTCATATATATATATATATATATATATATATATATATATATATATATATATATTAGTAGACAATATATAAAGTAACACACACAAATACACACAATTAGAATTTGGTATTGTATTAATGGATTTATTGTAGTATAAAGTCAGACTTCTGACTACATTACTACTTTCTTACGACAGTTGTATTTAATAGATTAAAATTAAAGGAATTCATTGCATACCTCGCATATGTTTTCAAGAGAATAATGACAATTTTATTTCATATGAAATTGTGATTCAAATTGAATACAATTGAATACAATGTTGATCAGCTGTGATAAATGCTGTAAATTGCATTATTTCGACAATAGTTGTCATTTTGCATGCCACATGAGCCCTTAATTAAATACTTTGATCAATGAAACTATTGTTCTCCTTTTAATAACTGTGATACTAGAATAGATTCTGCCTTTCATGTTCATCAGATATCAGGAACTGGGAGACAAATCACTTTATGACAGTTGCTAATGTCAAACCTGGGATGACACTGTTTGGTCCCCACCCATTATCTGTCACCACTATTCAATCTGGCTACACCCTGTCTTTGTGCTTACAGTTTAACCCCTGCTGCGCACGCACACGCACAGAGACACACACACGCACACACACACACACGCACGCACTCACTCACACACACACACACACACACACACACACACACACACATTAAACACACACACTAATATAGCACTTCAGTCCAGTTTAGAGGGTCGACCAGGTCTTTTTTAACAGCATCAGAGCATGTTACCCTCACGGTCACACACCCTGAGCCTGTCGCTCTACTGATAAGTGTAAATAGACAAGGCCCTCATTGTGTTTGACATTCTGCAAGTTAAATAAGTCTGCAAACACTCGTGCCAACCACAAGGTACAGTGGCAGCCATTGTCATGTGTGTACAGGTGGATCCTATGAGTATAGGGCGTCTCCTTTTAAATGCTGTGTATGAAATGGTGCCAGCGCTCTTTTTGAGTCGCTCTCACTCTGCTGCTGCGTAAACATTTAACCACAAGTAAAGCGCCCTCTAGTGGTGGACAACCTACTGTGCTCTGTGTGGCGTTACACGCACAGGATCACGGATAATGATTTCATCTTAGAGGCAGTTTTACCTTTTTTTTACATTTTGGACCCTTTTTTATAGATATATTCACAATATAATTATATGCTTGGGAGGAGTCAAACATTTTTTTAAAAAGGGGATAGCTGATCCATATCACAGTTAGGATTTTTTTTAAATAACGTATTACTATATACCTCTATTACTAATATGTACAGGCAAAATTCCACAGTATTAAACATAAAAGTAGTGCAGGCCCTTTCCCTGTTGATTAGGTCACTTGCAGTAGATCACTGAGCAAGTGATGAATCAGATCGGGGATGTATATAGGATCCATAAAACTGTTCATTTGGTCACAATAAAAGGAAACACAAATAAAGAATTTAAGTGGAAGGTTATAATGTATTTTTGTGCGTTAAGAAAATAAGTATGTTCAGCAAATGTTTTATATTTGACAGTAGAAGAAAAAAACACTACTCAATTGAAGCGTAAAAAGGTCAATGGGCTCAGTGACTGTAGCTCACGAGCAAAAATAGTTTGGTTTGAGTCCAAAAATGAGTCAAGTCATCAGCAGTTGTATCAAAGAAAAACATCTTGCCTTGTCCCACTGCTTATATAATACAATAAATACCAAGATGTGTTCACCCTTTGTGTTTTTTCGGGGCGGTAACATTATTTGATGAACAGATATTTCCAATAGACTGTTGACAAGCAATTTAATGACTGTAATTTGTTTGAAAATAAAACTCTCTTGAATCATGATTTGATGAGTTACAATTTAACTTTGACTTGTTAGGATGTCAAAAATACTAAAACTCTGAATATAGCTGCAACTAATTGATATATATTATTTTCTCGAATTAATTGTTTAGTCCGAAAATAATAAAAATCGTGACTTTCAAAAACCTAAGTTTATGCAAACTGCTTTTTTTGTACGACCAAGAGTCCAGTGGTCAAAGATATTAACTTTATTAACCATAATAAACTATGAAGAAAGTATTTGCACATAATCTCGTGAATTTTCTGTTTACAAATTACTTTGATCTCTCCAACATTTTAACATTGCACTTTTCTAGATTGTAAGAGTCACGTTGGCCAAATTGATGCAGCAAAACAAGAGATATTGTATTTTTTATTCCAAGTATTATTCTCCCTTGTTAACGCCTGGCGCCTAGATTACCCACAATACATCTTGACTGTCTACAGTTTGATCGGCGCATCATGCCAGTGGCACCTTATAGACATCACTTGAGGCATTTGACTTCATGCAGCACAAAAGGCCTGATACAACTTATCAAAGTACCACAACAGTTGCATCATTTCCTGTCCATTAGCTAATAGTCTCAGGTCTGTTTTAACTGTAAGAAAAAGAAAGCCCTCTTGTGCAGTCTTTCCTTAAATACTCTGTCAGCGAGATGGATAAAAGAAAAAAGGAACCACCAACTTAAAACCACAACACTGGTGGTCACTAGTGCACGTGGAAAATACATGTCCAGGCAAACAAAAACACACTGACTACACACACAAACACACACACACACACACACCTCTCTTCCAGGTAATGTATGTAATGGCACTTCTGACACACACACACACACACTGTAGATCTGAGGAGAAGGGGGGACAAGACAAGCAATCTAGTAAAAAGCATTCCTCAGACCCTCTCTCCTGGTGGGTGGCCTGCTTGGACGCTGCGCCACAGAGAGACAGAGGCTCATTTTCCAAATAATCCTTCACAGCCATTGTGTTTGCCCCCTTCGTCCAATGTGAGAGCCACCGACTCACTCACGGAGCTGCTGGACATTTCTCACAACTGTTGTTGTTGTGTGATCCTCGACCACCACTGAGCGTAACACGACGTAACTACTGAATGGGTTGTTTATCAGTTGCTTATGTGTATATATATTTTTTTTAATAAAGATTATCTTTTTGATCTACGTCGTAAAAGTCCTTCCTTGCTAAAATCTCGGTGAGCTGGCCTGTCTGCAGGAGTCGAGTTCAACGATTCATTTAGTTTGCGTGTAAAGGGGAGCATCGCGGCCCACTCAGCTAGCCAACCATGGCAAGCTTAAACTGGCAGTGCAGTCAGACACTCCATCATATCTGACACTTGAATCAGCCGCAGCTCTTAATGCATGAATGGCGGGCTGCATGTGTTTCATGGCCAACCCCAAACCGCAATAGACCGCAAGACACCCACACCTGTCGCAGACATGTTCCCCACATTCACGGAGGCAGAGGGAACAATAGGTATCACACTCAGGAAACTCCCACAACATGAAAAGTGGTTCTACTAGTTGCGATAGTATTTTTAAATTATTGAAAAGTATTTAAAGAATAAGAATTGAACTCTAAAATCAATTTAAATGCTGTAAATCTATTGTCGAGCTATTAATGAACAGAATTTATTTTTAAACGCAACATATAAAGGTTTCCACAATCAGTTGCCAGTTTATTAGGTATGCGCTTAGTCAAATTAGTTAGTCAAATTAGTTTTTGTTTAAGAGAGGTATTGAATCATCTTATTAGTAATCGTTGAGGCTGTAGTTTAGTTGAACAGCAATGTGTTTCCATTATTTAATAAACCCTTATTTGATGCAAACGGGACCATTTTCTTTTTCATGGCAGTCTTACATGTGCGATATGAACACCCCCACCCACCCCACACCTAAATGTGTTGCATCTATATTATTATCTGTAATAAAGCCATAACAGTTCACCAGAAATAATGTTAATAAAATGTACAATAAATTAAATACCTCAAAATAGTTGTACAGCTCTTGAGTAATTGACCCTTCGCTAACCCCCGTCAACCGACGTTACTCCATCACGTTACCATTAACTGCACTCCCTGAATAAATACTATTTCATTTTTCGAAAAACCAAAAAGGGATTTCAGAGAGAAGAAGATAGAAGAGTCTACCATGTGTGTTTAAAGGGAAATTTATAGGATCGACCATTTTCTTCATCAATTGAAACTATCTGGAAAGATTGATAATAATTGCATACTTTTACTTCAACATTTGTAATGTAAGATTTTTACTTGGAATGGAGTAGTTCTATCACGGGTTATTGCTACTTTGACTTAAGTAAAGTATGTGAGTAGGTCCTCCACTTCTCTCATCCTCTTTCACACACCTTAGAAGAGGATGCAGAAAATAGTATATGGAAAAGAAATTAAAGAAAACAAACCAAGACAGGAGTTAAGACTGCTGAGACACACACTCACACGCACACACTCGTGCAATCTGAGGAGCAGCTGTTGGTGGGAGTGTGCCAGTGTGTGTCATTACATGTTTTCCTGTGGTGTTCATACATAGTTTCTCTATTCAGCAGGAAAGCCCAGCTTTCAACACCAGACAGAAGCAGCTAATACCCCCGTCTGTCAGGGCCGCTCAAAGAGCAAGTGATTGGTGATGACAAATGAGGCAGAAAGACAGGTCCAGCAGCTCCACGGCAGCAGAGAGAGGGAGGAAAAAGAGAGGGGGCGGGGACTGGAAGGAGCATGTAAGTGCCAACAGGGAGGAGTGTGTGTGTGTGTGTGTGTGTGTGTGTGTTTGTGTGTGTGTGTGTGTGTGTGTGTGTGTGCATGTGTGCCTGTGTGTGTTTGTGTGTGTGTGTGTGTGTGTGTGTGTGTGTTCTTGCATATGTGTTACTGTGAGGGTCTCTGTGGGTCTGACGCCACGCTTGTCCCTCAGTCTGAAAGAGGGTGAAGTTTGTTTCCACTTCCAACACCAGCTCTGTCCCCATGAGGCTCTCTGTCACTCAAGCTTACACATTGGAATCTGAAAGAGGATGAAAAAGTATCTCAATACATTGTGATGGTGATCAATTCCTATATATGTGTCCATTTTCATGCCCGACCTTTAAGTTTGTCAAAGTATACAATTTAAAGGTAATGAAATAGTTAACTTCTCCATTAAGAGACACAATGATGTAATTGCAGGCAGGTTAGAAGTTGTTCAATGATGATAAGATAAGTGTAATTAAATAAATAATTCAATGAGACAAATTAAACTAATTCACAACATGTATTATAGCTTTCGATACTATTTCTCCAAACATAAACCTTCTATGACCTTCTTCCCCATTTTGTGACAGTTGCGTTATGATTTTCAGGTGACAAAACAATTTGTATCATCCGCCCTCTTCATCTGTAACTCAATGCAAGGGTACACAATGACATACAATGAAGAGAAAATGCATAAAAACACAAACAAAAAGATGACATATCTTTCGTGGAAATTAATTGAAAAGAAAACGGAAGGATTAAGAGGTTTGACTTAAATTGTAAAATGTATTAGAAAAACCAATGTACAAAAAAGTCCCACGTTTAACTGTAATGATAGATAAAATGGTGTAAACAATAACAACAACAATATTAGCAATAATAGTTATCATCACACTTGAAATAGTTCTATTAACAGATAATGTCAGTATCTTCAGAAAAGCCCCCAGGGCTGATAAAACACCTGCAGACAGGATGATGCTGCTGTTCGGTGATATCTCATGTACATAACAAACAACTGGGGTTTTAATCATTTAGGTATTTGGCAGAACTGAACAAATGAACTTCAGTGTAGCTTATTCCTGGTCATAGAAGTGATCCCAGTGGTTTAGCTTGTAAAAGGTTGTAAAGTGTGAGCCAACAGTGAATCATCATGACAAATGGTGCCAGGCTGAGAGCCGGCCGCACGGCATGCAAAACAGCCCAATGGAACAACATTTGGTGTGCAAATCCACCAGTCCATTCAAATAGTGTCCAAAACTAAAAGTTGCTACACAAACAAATCAATTAACCTAAGGGAGGTGGAGGTGGAGGAGGGGGGGGGGGGGGGGGGGGGGGGGGGGGCACATGGCACCTATCAACGAATAATTTAACATTTAACGACTCAAACTTGACTGACTTAAACAAACGAAACATAACTCCCAACGCTGTAGATATTGTGTTATTAAAGTCAGGACTCGGTGGTAAGGAGGAGTCTCAAGGCGGTGGAACCTGTCCGCTTCTGGATCTATTCTCCTGCTTTAATCCCGGAGACAGTCACACCCATCGCTCTGCCATTGTGCTGCTGAAAACCTCTCTATGCATGACAGAAAGTGGGGGCTTGAGTGTATCACTCTTTCAAGCACAGCCCAAATCACACATACATAAATGTAAATGCACATGGGCGCGTAAACTCAATGCCACACAGGCGATTCAAAGTCTTGGCTTTTAGTACTTTGTCCATTAATAATCTTAGAACTGTACACCTGCAGATGTATAGGGCCTCCACCTAAATCTAGGCGTTAGACAGTCTCTCTCATTCTCTGTGACTCTGGTCGGCTCTTTATGGAGAGGTTAAAAAGATCAAGACACGAAAATAAAGTCTATTATTTTCTCACAGAATCCAGAATAACTTGTCTGGCTGCGAAGCCTCAACTTCCTGAACCACATTGTTTTATAACAGTGTTACATGTAGAGTTGAATGTGTTTTTCTTTATCCGGACTAAATCCTTATCTTTTCAGGTTTGCAGATACAACAAGTTAACTCCCTTTGAGCCATCTTCTCCTCACATCCTCTCCACCATCGCCTCCTTTAGCCCTCCTTCAGCTCGGGATTTGGTTATTTTCTGCCTCTTATTGTTCCCTTCAAAAGACAATTCTTGTTTACTACAACTTGGGTCTTGTTGTTGTTCATTAATGAATTAATGGTAAAACATCACTAGAAGGCAGTCCGGCAGAGCAAGAAATGTGAGCATTCAGATGATCAGATATTCAACGATTTAGCCAGATTACAGAATATAAACCACTTCCTTTGGAAGTAAAACCAAAAGTCTGCACACACAAAATGTTTGTAGTAATCACTCGTTGCACAGAAACAGGTAAGCAAAGGAGGTCAAATTTAAACCAAGAGCTCGATCTGTAAACTGTCATGGCTGTTGACAACAGGCAGTTTGTGAAATGATTTAATTTAATTTAATAAGTTTTCTCCTCTGAATAAGTTTGGCTAAACGTGTATCATCGGACCGCTTGTTTCTTGCCCAGACTGAGTTATTGTCTTTTCAGCAATTAGATCTCAACAATTAACTCAAACTTAAATGGTACATGGACTTTTTTGTATTTCTATAGAGCTTTTCTAGTCGAGCAAGGTGCCGCCAGCACCTCAGGATCTAATCTAAACAGTCATTCAGTATCTTGCCTAAGGACACTTTGGCATGTGGCATGGAGGAGCCAGGGATTTATCTTCATACATTCGATCTGTGTTATATGAGCTTTAAATGTATTTTATTTGTTGATATTTTATATTGATAGGTGATGTCGCCTCACAGTAAAAAGGTTCCGGCTTCAAGCATCCTGCCAGGCAGCTGGGGCTTTACTGTGTGGAGTCAGCATGTTCCTCTGGTGCCTGCGTGGGTGATCTGGTTTCCTCCCACAGTCCCAAGACATCCAGCAGGTTTGGTTAATTGGAGATTCGTTGTTGCCTTTAGGCTTGAATAGTTTTTCTCTACTGTATGTGTCAAACCCTGTGACCCTCAAGGATAACCGGGTGTAGCTAATGGATGGATGGAGGCTCAGGCATTTAATTTAGCTGACACTTTTATCCAAAACAACTTACAATAAGTGCAAGCTAAACAAAAAAATGCTCAAAGTAAGTGCCATATAAGTGCTACTGAAGTGCTAATCTGTTTATTAGTTGGTTTTTTTGCCTGGGGTGTGAGGTTGGACCATGTCCTGGATGTAGACTGGACCCAATCTGTTCGCAGCACAGAACGCAAGTACCAATGTTTTGAAGCGGATGCGGGCGGCCACCGGTAACCAGTGAAGGTCGCGGAGGAGCGGAGTAGTGTGGGTGAATTTAGGTTGAAGACCAGTCGAGCTGCTGCATTCTGGATGAGCTCCAGAGGTCGGTGGGCCCGAGCAGCTAGACCTGCCTGGAGGAAGTTACAGTAGTCACTATTAGTATGAACCTTTTCAATTACCTCCCTACTTCTGCCCTACCTATTCCATACACAGCATGGATAATAATAGACAGTTTAGTATGTTAGTTAATATAACCCCCCTCCTGACCGCATAGATCATGAACAGACCATGGCAACACCTGTGAAAGCTAAACAAAGAAAAGGAAAGTGTCTGTTATGGGACAGACTTCCACCTGCAGCTGCACAGAGAGAAATCCAGGTGAGTAGGTTTCTAATGAGGGAGATTACCAGCATTGTTCAACAGTATTTCCTTTCATCTCTCTCTGGCTTACTCACTCGTTTGTAATGTTACCTCAACAGTTGACCCACCTTTAACCTGTGTTTACACCTGAATGTGGATATCTTTGCCAAGCACAAGCCCAAGGCTGCTCGTGACAAAACCACAAAAGATCATTTGTTATCCGATGTGTTAAACACCCGGAGAATAAATCTTTATTATGTTACATATGGCATCAATCTGAAACTAGTTTAGGACAAAATGATTTCTGTGTTTTGTTTTGTTTTGTTAATGTGTTAGATGTACAATTAGATTACCGGTTACACCGCAATTATACTGGTAGCAGATCTTTAAAAGTCTCTCCCCACAAAGGGAAAGATATGTTGTGTTCGAGTGCCTGATTGCTTGCACACAAGATGTGGCTTGCATTGGCTTTTTCCTCTAAGTACAGATAATCCACCTGTGTCAGTGATTGAGGAGGTACAAATCCCACTGTAACAGACACACAGGTGGCACTGGAAAGAAAGAACATACCAGTCTAAATGTCTCTCTCTCTGGCCCATTGCCATGCAAGGCTGAGTCATAAGGACAAGCTACCTCTGCACAACCTAGATACAGGTATGCATGAGATCTACAACACGCAAAACACGGCTACCTCTCTTTTCTTTTCTACACACACACACACACACACACACACACACACACACACACACTGATACAAGTGGACCGCTCTGCACCGCATCCTGTTTGAGTGGTCACGCTCAAGTCTCTCAGTCAACTCATGCACACGAATTGTGGTGCCACCGATACCATGCCATGGGGAGTTTTTCCTGATTCGATGTGAGGTCCTGGGACAGGGATGTCGTATGTGTACAGATTGTAAAGCCCTCTGAGGCAAATTTGTAATTTGTGATATTGGGCTATACAAAATAAACTGAATTGAATTGAATTGATGTGTGTTGTCTTTCGCGGCAAGAAAGAGCTTTAATTAATTTGTTAGAATTAAGACAATTACCAGAAAACTGACAACCTATAATTATTAACAATAACAATGGATTTTTTGATCTTAACCTACAAAGAACCGAAGGAGTCATCCCGCGTTGATACTATAACACGTAATTGAGGTCTAAACAAACTCACACAGTTGTAAGTGGCTCTTAATTTATGGGCTCATGGACATTATTCATCTTGTGATAAAGAATCACAAACAGTCCTCGCTTGGCAGATATGGTTAACATGAAGCACTGAAATTAACATGTATTGATGGTCCCCAGAGGATGAATCATCATGACTGGCAATACCCTAACATCTAAGGGCTTCTGGCGACCCACTGGGCCTTAGCTTGGAGGATTTTATTTCAATGTACTTTTGTTTGTGTGTTTTTAAGATATTTTTCTAAATGAGTTACAGTCCGGCGGCACAGTTGCAAACTTAGATATAAAAGTTGGAAAGCCCACCAACCATCTGTTGGATAAACTGTGAACGCACGATAGGAAACAGCAGGTCTGAGATGTGTGTTCTAGTTAGTTAAAGATAGATAAACTACGCAGTTTCGTCCTCATACAACCGTTCGTTTAATGTCTTACATAAAAAATATTTCTCAAGGGGTCTCATCTGAATATCTAGCAACACGAGTGATCGGTGCAGAACATCTTTAGGCCACAACACTGCTGGGTTAGGTGTAGGAAAAGATTTGAGTTAAAATAAGTAACATACGTACGTGGTGTTATTAAGTACCTAAGTTATAACAAAAGTAAGTCTCCTGGGTGAAAGTTTGTATGTTTGTTTAACGCATCCATCCATCTGGACCTCCTCTCTGTGTGAGAGCACGTCCTGGCTCACGAGTACATGAGTTTTATACGAGTGGGTTTTATATGGCTACTATAGTGAAGGAGAACAGCTTACATCGTTTAAGGAGGTATTACCAATTATTTTACAAAATCTACTTACTGTTTCGGATTCATTTATATACAAATCAATCATCTCTTCGTATTAAAAAGAAAAATCAACATGTTCAATATCATATATCATAACAACAGATATAACAAACATGCATTTTCAGAGCCAAGGCCCTTTCTACAAATGCTTCATCTGCCGATCTTAAAAAAGCATGTCAGGAGTTTGACAGCTGAGAAAACACAACACCGTGCTCAAGGACCTCGGAAGAAGCTGGATGAATACCTGTATCTTCCTTCTTAGGAATCAGAGGATTTAGGCGGCGTTGAAAGCCTGTCAGCAATGACACACACTAAAACCTTGTTGTGCATCAATGAAAAATTGCAATAGCTGCGACCAAAGCAGCGATTATGATGGAGGTAAGATAAAAGATGTTTAAAAAAAAATAACCGTCCATTGTTGCTGCAGGATGGAGATACAATTTGGACAGGGTGCCTTTCTCCCACAGGAAAGACAGACAAGGGAGACCATGTAATGAATCAAGTTGAACCGTGTACCTCCTGGTAATGGTCGTTTCCAAGTAGTCGCTATTTCTCTGTCTACATATAAGATACACCGTTTTTGGTTGATAATTGTATGTGTGACATTTGAGAAAATGCACTTGTTTTTCTTTCTTGCAGAGAGTTGCGCAAAAAGGAAATAAGCGTATACTTCATAAAAGAAGTATACGTCAAATTTCATGCCCAAAATGTCCATGTGGCAATATTAAACAGTCAAATTGGTGTGCTGTCCTAGTGTTTTCTTTTAAATCTTAGGTTGGCAGATGATCCCAGAAGCATGGGAAGTTGCCTACCCCAGCTTGTGCGTGCCATTACGTGCCCACACACAGAAGGCGCTGCATCGCACAACTCAAGAGGAAAGACAGCAAAATAATTTACTTCATGGGAAACACTTTGCCAAAAGCCACAAGAGCTCTGTGTGGTAACAATTCATCTCCTCTCTTCTCCTTCCCCCTTTACCTCGCGGTCAAACACACACACACACACATAAATGAATCTGTGTAAATGAAGTAGAAGCAAATAAGGAGGATAGTGCTTGACTTCTATATCCATCCTAATGTGCAATCCTGTTGTGCAACTGAGGTTCCTTTCAGGTGCAGGCACGGGTAAAAATGCTCATTGCAGCCGCCTGGACTCTGTGCAGGCTGAGACATCTATGAGGTGTTGACACACGGATCCTCGCAGAGCCCAACTGACATAGACGCACTGACATTTGCATCCAGGCATGACTATACTTGTGTGCTCTGTTACAGTGCAGGAGAGAGATACTGTTTCTATCGAGTAAGCGGTGAGTCATTCTGTGTATGAATCATACAAAGTAAACCTGATCCACAACTGTGAACTACGATTCAAAAGGTGTATCATTTCATTAACTACGGCTAAATGAACAGACCAAATCTATAAATAAATAAATAAATATCTTGGTCAAGATATCTTCCTCAGCTTTAGAATCGCACCTCTCAACTTCCAGCATGAATATGTGTTGATTTTTTCAGTGATAATTAGTTAACAAGCGCTTATTAAAGTGTCCCCGGCTGACTCAGTGAGCTGCTCTTGCTCTGGTGCAGCAGTGCAAATGAATCTCACCATGTTTGATATGCCGCTGTGTGTTGACTGCAGATGCATTGTTGCATTGTGTTTTAAGCTGTTAAGGTGTTGGCATGTTTCCATGGGTTTTTCGACATTTTGAGTAACTGATAATCTAAAAGATACGTATGCATTTAAGTGAAGAGAGGTTTTATACAGACAGGACAGGTGATTTTAGTTAAAAACAGAGGTGTTTTTACAAGCTGCTGTAACTGAATGTCTCCAGCAAAACTATTGGCTTCTCCAAAGAATAGGACGTCGACAATCTGACATTAATTCTCACTTACTTCATGGTGGTGTGATTGGCACAGAGCTAAACGCTGTCACTTTTTGTGTGCAGAATTAAGTGCAATACTATGAATGCCTTCCAGGAACGATTTTCAAAACAATCATTTAATCTCCCTCTTCTCAATTTCGCCTTCCGGCATCTTTCGTTCTTCTTGAGCATAAATTGACATTAAGGCTAAAAGTGCCCGACAGCACTTCTTTGGCACCCTGACACATTAACACCTGACACCACCTTAAACCTATTATTACGTCACTTGGAGGAACTACCTACTACTTGAGAACACATAGTTGGTGTCAACCTGATGAACGTAAAGCGTAAACGTGAACCGAAACAGTGGAGTTGTGCGTCAGACTAATAAACAATAAGCTGAAAACTCTCTAGATTCAGGTGATATTTCACACTCTTCCATCTGATACAGTGTTATTAGAAACGTATTGATTATAGCTTAAAAAGCTTATATTTTGTAGATTAAAATAAGACCAAAATATATTCCTAAAAATGCATAATATTCCTCAAAAGGCCTTATTTATTTATTTCTTAATATAATAGGTTTCGCTTTTTTCAAACAGTGGATATCATATTGTAAGACGGAGCTTTTTATGCCTGTTTGAATTTGAGTCTTGCATGTGCGTGTGTGTGTGCACATGTGTGTGTGTGTGTGTATGCTGATCGAGTCAGGCCACTGTGAAGCAAGTGAGAGTTTCATGTTTGCATTAGCAGCTGCAGGGCCTTGGTGAAGATGCAAAATCCTGACGGTTGACTTGATCCAAACTCGGGCCAGTTTACATAACTGAAGCACTGCACTGCCCAGAGGGCCTGCCGTTAAATCAGTGTGTGTGTGTGTGTGTGTGTGTGTGTGTTTGTGTGTGTGTGTGTGTGTGTGTGTGTGTGTGTTTGTGTGTGTGTGTGTGTGTGTGTGTTTATTTAGCTGTCTGGTCAATTTCTTCCATATACACCTGTCAATGAACTTGAGAAATAAGTTTCTAAAGATCTTTCACTGTCTGCTCTTTTCACCTACTTTTGAACACGTGCCCTGTGTTCGCCTAGTTTCGGTCTTACAGTCATCCACCACTTGTATACGTGCAACCATCAAATGGTTAAAGTCAAAAGTGTTCAAATTCAAATGTCTAATTTGTTTGTCTTTGTTTGGAGAGAGCCGTTTCTCTCTGTCACAGCCAGAAGTATATGTGGGACACAAAGTGAAGGGCTCTTCATTTGCCTTGGCTGCAGCCGTGCTCTCCTGTGCAGCTGTCCCAGCCTCCAGCAGTCATTTGCGTCTCCACGCCGTGCTGTGATGGAGGCCTCTCATGGCGGCATCAATGCATGGCTCCAGGGCCCTTAGCTACCGAGGCCCTAGCGTATACTCAGTGATGCCAAACCCAATGTCTTTTATGCCAAAGTACACATCAACAGGGAGACTCTGTTGGCGTGCACGCTGAGTCGCAGTGTGAGAGTTGAAGGCGTATACAAAATGTCTGCTAAAAAAAACAAAAACATAAAGGTAATTCAAAATCTATTTCAAGTACTACAACAATAATAATAATAATACATTCTATTTGTATTGCACTTTATATTTAGCAATCTCAAAGTGCTACAGAGCAGAAAGTTAAAACAAGAACATTTTAAGATCAATTTAAAATAAACTTAAAAGCAGAGCCTATACAAGATATTTTAGCAGTAAGCTTTCTTAAAAAGGTGAGTTTTCAGGTCACTTTTAAAAGCCTCTGCAGTCTGTGGGGCCCTCAGATGGTCGGGGAGGGTGTTCCACAGCCTCGGAGCTGCAGAGGAAAAGGCCCGATCGCCCATAGTGCGGAGCTTGGTTCACCAAAAGCATGTGCACAAAAGTGAGTTATTATGCATTCATATCCATGTATCTAATTGGTCCACTTTCATACAAACTGACAGTCTGTAATACTCTCCAGCTCTGTATTGGTCTCTTATATATATATGTCTGTGTTATTTACTGTTTACTGCATAATGTTTATATCACTTTGATCTTACTGTGTCTTGTGTCCACTGCGGGATTAATAAAGGATTATCTTATTTTATTTTATCTTATTTTATATATATGTTTGGTTGCTAAAGTCGTCTTTATGCTGTTTGGTGCAAAGTAACATACAGTTGGTTTATCTGAGTTTCTTTGTTGAAAAGTCAAAAGAGCGTAGAGATGGAAGAGTAAAGTTCTAAAACAATGTGCTGAAAAAGATTTAAAAAAGAAGCTCCAAAGATTTGAAGGCAACTTTTAACTGAAATGCTAATGGCGTGTTAGTTTGACAGTAGGAGTGTCATTTCTTTCACCCATTGTAAATATAAAAATAATTAGAGCTGTTTTAGAGTAAGAATAACAAGCAATTAAAAGAATAATTGTAAGATTTGTATTCATTGTTAGCCAGTATAAATATTGACTTTGAGTGAATGTTTGTTTTCTTTCTTCAGGAGAACTATGCGTCCTCGTTACACGACACACACCATTAAGCACATTAACTGGTTTTGAAACGTTCTTGATCACAATTGTTGACACAGTCACCTCTGAGCAGCATAACCGATATTTGAAACTAGCACGAACACCAAGATAAAAGACTCATGAGCAAATATTAACGATAATTGCTGTGCGGGTGCCAGATTGTGATGCATAATCAAACTATGGCAACTATGAGCCTGAGCTCCCATGACAACGACTGCCTGAGAAATTACTCACCACAAATTGTTCGTTGCCATGAAGCCTAAGAAGTTGTCTTAAGTAAAGGGTGAGGTCCGTCACATCTGTCAGAAGTAGAAGTGAAGAAACCACACAATCAAACACATTGTTACAGTAATTTGGATTAGAATGTATTCATTCAATAAAATATTCCCTTAATACCACAAATGTATTGTTTTACCTGTGTTTTAACCAGTTTCTCATATTCCCTGGGTCTAAATTGAGTTCAAACCTGTTTCTAGTTTGTCTTGTTTTATTTATGTCCTTCAATGCTTGTATGTGTAAGCTTATATATATATATATATATATATATATATATATATATATATATATATATATATATATATATATATATATATATATATATATGGCACTCTGAGATTCTTGGAGATTCTATGCCTTACAAATAGAATGCATTATTATTAGTATTATTATATAAATCTATTTGTGAAGCACTTTGGTGCTAAACCTGTTTGTTTTTGAAGTGGTATATACACTAAATTAAATATTATACATTAATGAAAAACTTAATAAAAACTCTTTAAGACAGGGTCAAATTTGTATTGATTGAAAATGCAATGAATGCACTTATTCAAATAAAACAAAAAACATAATTCTTATTCCTACTCTATATCATTTGAATTATAAATTCTTATTGTTTTCAAAAATGATGCATCTAAGAGTCGCTTCATAAACTTGATCTTTCATCTCTAATATAAGTATATTTACATGTATTTAAATTAGAATTGAGTAATATTTAGATATGAAGAGGCTTGAAAGAGGGCTTAAACGATAATCAAAATAGATACATTATTTGTCTATTGACTAATCGATTGATCAACTAATGATATCAGCAATAATGTACATGTATTTACATTTTGGCTGTAAATTGTCATAAAATAATTTGATCCACTGGGATCCAGTAGCGTGTATATCCGCCACTCCTTTCACTGACAGAGGTGTGAGGTAGCTTTACATGCCCTGTGTGTGTGTGTGTGTGTGTGTACGTGTACGTGTACGCACACACACACACACAGGGCGTGTAAAGCTACCTCACGCATGCGCGCACACATGATATACATGTACAATCTTGGACAAATTACAGTTTACTTTTAGATTAGTAATACACACATAGTTTTTTCAACATTTGTGATCCTATAAAAAATTATATTTCATAATGTAAATCAAGCAGTAACAAAGACTCAGAAAACAGTCTCTGTGCACTGTAAAGAGAAGTACATGTTGGGTTTAAATAAGATAAAGGAATCAATAAGGACAGATTTTCTTTTTCTTTAGTTTTTCCCTGTTTTTAGGAAAATGCTAATCTTGGAATGACAAGACTTTATTTAGTTGTTGGCAAGTATAATTACAAAGTATAATTTGAACTAACAGGTGCACCCATCATATACCCCTACCTGTCTTATCACAGGGTGCTGCAGGCCCTAGAAAGCCCAGGAGAGCCACAGGACTAAAGCTTTCATCAGGCTGTCTGAGGAAGCCACGCTCCCGCCCTCACACATGCTAACCAGCCCGGTGATGAGTGGTGGGAGTGCGCTGCCATGTTTTTCTCTCAGTTTGTTTAAAAGATTAAGGTGGTGAACCCGAGCATTATGGCGTCGCCGGACTTCATACCACCTGAGCTGCTCTGAGGGTCAGCATTGTCTCCCTCACGGCTGCCGGGGAAACGTAATAGTGTTTAAAGTCAGCCTAAAAGCAGATCTTTTACAGATTAGACTTTCAAAGAATGAGCATGGTCATTTTAAATCACATGAATGAGCACTTAAAAATAAGACAGGGGAACTTTTTTTTTTTTCGAAAACACGTGCAGCACATATTACCACCAATTCCTTGAAGACATCATCAACATCAATTTCAACGAGGAATACCCATGTTGAAAGTTTGTTATTCTTCTCTCTCAGGTTGCGTCCAGCGATTGTGATGATGGCCTATATTTTGCATGCTGAAATCACAGGACGGCCTTTGTCTGGAAAACATTTACATCTCTTAACACAGCTGGCTCGTCCAACCACTGGCGCAAAATCAACAAGGAAGCAAAGTAGAAAAACAACACGCAGGTTTAGTTACCACTAAAGAGGTCTTTTAGTGTTAAACGTCAAAACAACATGGACCATTTTGGACTTTTTAAAGTCAACTGAGGTTGACTTTAAAGGGGCATTTGAATATCAAAAGGAAACAATGTTTGTTTGGGCAGTTTTGGTCTATGAAACTAAAAAAAGACTTGCATCGAATAAATATGAAGTGAATACATACAATGTAATCAAAAGTGGACAATAAATATTCTATGTTTAGTTTTTAATAAACAACAGTTAAAACTTCATTCGAAAAGAAGATCCAGATTTGAATGCTAGGTATTTTTCGCCATTTAAAGACATCAGAAACGTATTAAAGCGATTTAAAACAAATAAAAATCGTTGTAGTATGCAGACTTTGTCGAAGGTGAACAATAGACCCATCCATAATGAGCTGAGGTATGTCAAGAGCATGTGATGCCCAGAGGGGGTGTGGCCCTTCAGGTGATCCGTGGAATACACTCCAACACTTAGTGACTCGTTCTCACACACACCTTAAACATCATGCATGGCTCTCTCACTCCTTAACTCTTCCACTTCACCTCGCAACAAACTGTGGGAATAAAATTAATGAGCACAGCACTTCTAAAGAGCTAATTACTTCAACTGCATTTGGAAGAGCTGCTGGATTTTGGACTTAAAGACAGTGAGTTGTTATCTACAATTGTGATCTTTCTACCGGGATTGTGTGCTGGGCTGATCTCTTGTTTTGATTTCCCACCACCCAGGATTAAGGATAAACTGTGGAAGTACTTATACAGTGCAGCATTTGCAGTTCACTATATATTCTGTCTTTGAAGGGACATTTCTGAACTGTTCATGACAATGCCGGTGGTCAAAGTGGAGAAAGACTATCCAGCAGACAACACCATCCCTGCCTCCAACCTTCCAGTGCAGTCAGAGGAGCAGCCCAGAGGCCGCAGAAGGAAGAGACCTCTGCAGCGAGGGAAACCCCCTTACAGCTACATCGCACTCATTTCCATGGCCATAGCCAACTCCCCGGACCACAAGCTGACTTTGGGGGGAATCTACAAGTTCATCACCGAGCGCTTCCCCTTCTACAGAGACAATTCCAAGAAATGGCAAAACTCCATCCGCCATAATTTGACTCTCAATGATTGCTTTATCAAGATCCCCAGAGAGCCGGGCCGACCGGGGAAGGGCAACTACTGGGCCTTGGACCCGAACGCAGAGGACATGTTTGAGAGCGGCAGCTTCCTGAGGCGCAGGAAGAGGTTTAAGCGCTTTGACTTGAGTACTTACACCTCATATGTCCACGAGACACCAGTTTTCTCTCCTGTCCAGATTGCCAGATCAGCCGCATACACCAACTCAGTGTACAACAACATGACAGTCAGTCCAGCCTACGGGCAGCAGCTGAGCTCTCCCTATTACCCGTCTTCCTCTCCACCCGGGTTTGGATCTGGTCAGAACCGCATGTTCAGCATCAATAACCTCATCGGACACCAGACTCCAGCCAGCATGCTGGGAGGTCAAGGGCCAGAGGGGATGCAGCAGCCCGGCAGGAACTTCAGTCCCGAGGGGGTCCCAAACGGATCCAGTCCCTGCAGCCTGGGAGCCCCAGCTTTCCAGAGCCAACCATGTGGAGGGCCTGTATCGTCACGCTCCTCTACGCATCCCGGGTTCACCTACTCCGGGCCAAGCGGCCACCCGCACCACCATACACACCAGAGCTCGTACGTACAGGGCCACACTCAGGGGTATGCAACGGCGGGGCGCCTCCATTCCTCAGCCCACGGGTCAGTGGAGGCCATGGACCATTACGGCAGGGTCTCCCCAGTGCAGTTGGGCTCTTTCTCCCAGTATAACAGTGCTGCAGGTCCCATCGCCAACACTGGGGGTTATCTGAGACACCCAACGTACCCGGGGAATATGGACAGGTTTGTGTCTGCTATCTGAGCTCCTGAGAGTCTCGATGAGAGCGTCTCACTGCCGTGTTCACAGAACATCAGAGACTTGAGCAGCGCCCAGTGAGCGAGAACTTTCTGAACTCAAATGTGATTGTTTTGCTTTGTACATGACATTTGTTAAGGGCAAAACGGAGACGACAGATTAAAAAAAAAAACATTCCTGACACCGCTGTGATTTACCAGATTAACCCTACAACCCATTTTCTATATTGTTGATGGTAATTTACTTTGAGATACATGCTATGAATTTGGATTTGAATGTCAAGGCTTCCTCACAGTATGTGAGTGTAAATATTATCTACTGCCGTGTGTGGTTGCGAGCTTCTTTTTGTGTCATGAATTAAATGTGCAAGTTTAATATTTACAACACTAGAGAGAGAGACTTTGAAATATTAGTATAAATTATTATGCTTCATGGTCGTCGATTTGGCAATAAGTGGCTTGTATGAAGAACATCAGATTTATCACATGTGCATGTAATGTAATGCATATTAGGTTGCCTTTTTGGAAATAAACTGAATTATTTAGCACTTTGGTTCTTCAAGAATAAAATATTTAAAATATTGATGTATAATTGCTGTTCCGATTTAAGCATGTGCGCCAACATATTATCCAAGAATTGCAATTTTTTTTATAATGTCCAATGTGGTTTGGCAAATATTGAATTTCAAACAGTTTTACTTGCAATTGTTAGAAAAAATAAAATGCAACATTTTAAAGGGACGAACAGATCAAGACGTTTGCCTCCAGGAACAAAAGAAAATGCCCTCACACGTCTTTTTCTTTAGGGCCGTTTCAGCTCAGCTGGTTTGAAGTGTTGTCTGGAGCCACAGTCACCGTGACCGGCCTCAATTATCATGTCCAGACATCAACACAGCACTTAGACAGACGGACAGTTAATCTACCACACAGATCCACTAATCAAGAAAATGAATTGACTTGTAACTCGATGTCAGCCTATAAAGTGAAGTAGCGGGAGTCCTTTATCTCAACAAGAGACACAGAAAGTCTGCATATCCGACAAGATGAGACTCGTAAGGAAACGCTTCATTATTGTGAAAACACTTGATTTTCCTATCAGAAAAGAAGCGTTGCTGATAGATGCGGTGGGGGGTTTCCCAGGTTGAAAGGGTCCTAGTTTTCCTTGAGTGCCACTGAATCAACGGTGGATCCCTGTGGATTAAATGAGGATAGCAGTAATCAGCAAGTGTCAAATTAGAATTTCAGAAGGACAATGATATCGGTTAAGACCTGCACTCAAGATAGAAGGGACACGGCTGATACGCAACGAAGATGTGTTTGATAAACATCGGCCTGGGTTATGGTCTCAATGGTAGCCGAGAAAGAAATAGGTTGATATTCACAGTGCCCCAAATACTATAACATTATATGGGCAATATCTTAAACAAAGAACACAGATATTTAAACAAACTCATGTAGTCTATAGGCAACAGAAAACTATGTACGGTCACATTAAGATATCAACCTATCCCTCCACATTTGAAGATAAATTCATTAGTACATTTAAAAACACTGAAGGGACCGGTGACAATAGATACTGGTGATTGCTGAACATTTGTGACATTTTGTTAAACACGTATATGTTAATATTGTGTTTAGTGCAGTGTTTTTCTTTACAAATTAAATAGATTTCATTTTCAAAGACAGACACTGCAGCAACGCAGCAGGCGGACGGGACAAATCTTCTGAATGAAGTCGTGTTTTTTGCATATAGCTCGTCATGACCAAGAAACAAGTAAACATAATAATCGGAAGGGTGGGTTGTCCAGGTATCATTACAACTTTAAACCAAATCATCTGATGGATCAAATTAAATACTGGGCCAAGATATTTTACTAAACCGCTTTGGTATACAAATACATTAATTTAAAACAAAACACTAGAAAGAAAAAAGAAAAATGTTTTCAGCTAAACTAAGGGTGTCTATGTGTGCGGTTTTAAGTATTAAATGTTTGCTAACACAAGGTATTTTTTTAATTCTATAAATGCCATTAAACTTGAAATAAAAAAACATCTCAAATGTAAGGAGCAACGACAATGCATAAGATCATATTCTTTTATTAAACTCATACTAAAAATAGGAACACGTACAGCGAGGACAAGCTCAAACATTACAAACATAAATACAATGAACACAGGTGACAACAACAAGCAAGTCAGCCGATGTAGTCAATAAGCTGCTGGAGTTGTACACAATTCTTCACGACCACCGGCAATGACCGCAGAGTCTGTTTGGAGAAAACAAAAACAATCAGTGCCTCAAATATTCATATATAAATTCCGTATTTATAGTATAGTAGAGAGTATAGTCTGAACAGAAGACGGCACAACAACAATATATAACGCATCTCTCACCTCTCTGACTTTATTGAGGATTTTGTTTAGCATCTGGAGCTCATTCTCACTCTTCTGCTGGTTGGTCTGGTGGACGATTTGCTGAGAGACATTAAAACATCATGAACACACTGGATTACGTCCTATTTTTTTATGACACTTCTTCAGCTCTTTTATAACATATAAAAGATAATCTTAATGTATTCCAAGAAGTGAAATAACAATGCTGGTATGTAGTGAGCGATATTAGTACATCAAGCTGATACTTACATGTCTTTTGGCTCGGTCAAGGAGTTTAACTCTGGTCTGCTCCACCTCTTGAAGGCTCAACTTCAGTCTTTCCACCTATAGACAAAACAATCAAAGAAGAGTTCACTCAATTATTTTTAAAATGTATTATAAACTACACAGTATCTGGCAACTCTCACACTATAAGTGAGAGGAACATACCTCTCTCAATAACTGGATCTTCTCTTCCATGAAAAGTGCCGGGTTAGCTGATTGGCTACCAGCTTTTCTCAACTCCTCATGCAGGAATTGAGTTTCCACCTTTGACTGATGGAGAGAACGACGAAGCTCAACCACCTCTTTTCGCAATTCCTGTGAAAATGAAACAAATAAAAACTGTTACATTTGACAAAGTGTTTTCGGATTGTTTTATAAATTATAGATATGGATTGTGTGCCTTACGTTGCTGTCAATCTTGTGTTTATTTAGAGTTTCCTGGGTGTCTTGTATGTCCGCCATCAGCTTTGTCACAGTTTTTTCATCCTATGTAAAGAGATACATTTTTAAAAAGGCACTCATCAGTGCTTCTTGAGCTCCACAAGATCATTCCCATCAGTCAGCGCTCTTTTCTAACCCCTTTTGAATTGTGTTAGGTATCATAGATGAAGTCAACAGCATGTACAGTAGTTCTGACCTGAGCTCTTTGCTGCAGCGCCTGATTTCCTCTCTCAAACAGGCTGTTCAGACTGCTGAGTTGGCACTTCAGCTCAGACACCTCCTCATGGTGTCTGTTGTGTGCAGCCTGCTGCTCCACCTGCAGGCCAGAGCTGGAACAATGCATTAGATCATGTTGGAATATAGAATTTGGAAAATAATGTTAGTTGCAGGCTTAAATATTAGTCATAAATAGATTCCTGTATGAAAAAAGGCCATTCCACACATGTTACAGCTCTTACATGGTGTTGTGCAGCTGCTCCAACTGGGCATCTTTATGCTGCTGCAGCAGCTTCACGGTGCTGATGAGCTCCGAGACGGTGCCGCCCAGGTCAGCGAACAGCTCGGCCACGCTGCTCTGCTCGTCCTCCCCGGGCTTAAACTCCACCGAGTTCAAACTCTTTTTAGGGGTGACGGTTGCGATGCGCGTGAAGGCGCTCGTCGCACTGAAGACATTTTCACACGGTGGCCCGGGCGAGTCTGAGGGGACAGTGAACGATAACTTACATTTTTGATTACCATGAGTGGATATTTAAGCCCCATTTTAACTGAATTAAAAGTGCATTTAGATGTAGATGCACAAGTTGGGATTTCCATCAATTATTGTCCCTGTAACTAAGATGGTATCTCTGCAAGTTAATAACTGTTTCAAAATAACTATGTGGCCATGCTTATTATCCCTGGGAGAAATTTGATCATTTCACCAGCAAACAATATAAATAAGTGTCATATAATATTGAAGAAAAGGTGATTCACAGCATGAGAACACACCAGTGTCACTTAAAAAAAAAAAAAAAAAATGTATAGCCCCTTTAATAAAGGGGACGGGTCTGCTGAACACACATTCAACCCATGTTTGCTCAATTTAAATCTGACGGTCACAAGAGGGCGTCCCGGTTCAGAGACACTTGTTAGCGACTGCTAAAGAATAGCAGTCGCGAACAAGTGCATTGCACCATAATAAATGAAATATTTATATCAGCACTCGTGCCCAGAACAAACAGAAGTCCAGTCAAGGTTGGGAGGAGGATCATGGAGAATGAATGGTTGGAGGTGCACCATCCAACCAATGAGACTGACCCAGCTTGGCTTTAACTGGCATTAATGTGTCAGTCAGAGAGTTATTAATTGTGTTCAAGGTTAAAAACAAAAAACAGAAACTAAATTATTGTCTGCTTTATAAGCAAAACAATCTTTCAAGTTTCATTCTGGTCTGTTAAAGATCCGAGCCAGCTTTAAGTCACATGCGGGGTGAGCTACAGTACCTGATCCAGGAGCTGTGTCTGTTGCGACGTCTTCCTCCTTCTCAGCAGTTAATGCAACCATGACACTGTCGACAAAGGAGCTGGAGGGGTGACGACGTTGAGACTCCTTCTGTGGTTCTGATTTCTGAAAACATATAAGCCTGTATGAAAAAAAGGGTTTTCTCCACAGTGCATGCTGTAGCTAAGTATGCAGGTGTTGAATATGGCATTGACAAGTATGAAAGTGAGACAAAGGTGGTGAGATCCGGCAGTCCTTCTGTGTTACCTGCTCATTGAGAGCTGTATGTAGTTCATTGGTCAGTCCTCGCAGTGTATGATGCAGCAAAATAATTTCAGTGACCGCCTGTGACAGTTTCTGTCCAAGCTCAAGCTGGGTCGCATCGGCTCTGGACCTCGTAGTTTCCAACTCCTCCTGCAAACTCCTGTTCTCAAGCCTACGTCACACATACAGACAAGTTATCATTTAGCATACAGACAAAACGTGAGACAATTTTAATTTGTTGAAAGATTAGCACCTAATTCATTAAATAAACCATTATTTACTTTTGTTTCATATTTGCTGATACCTACATTTTTAAAAAAAGCTACAAATAACTAGGTTATAAAAAAGGTTTTTTGAGTGGCGTTGTCGACTCAACAGATGCAACCCGCTTAACCTAATCAACATTTCTCACTTGCACATTGATATAATAACAGCATATAAGATCATTTCATGGGTGTTGTTAACTTAAACCTACTGAAGTTGGTCACGTTCTACTTTTAGGTCCTCACACTGGATGTTCCTCTCCCTGAGGCCCTGCAGGTTGGCCCTCAGCATACACTCACTCTCAGCCATCTGCTCCCTAGCAAACTCATTCTCCACCTGTAAGAACTGACACACACACACACACACACACACTAAGAACCAGCCCTGGGATATAAACCTAAATAAATGTTGTGCTTCAGCCTTCTCAGACAATAAAAAGGTAGTAAGACTTTCTTAATCACACAAAACATTCCAAGTGTAAAGAATATAAATCCCAAAGCTTACTTCGTTCATCTCACGCACACCGTTGAGCTGTGTGCAAACTTCCTGGAGCTGCTGGATCTGCGTCTTCTGCGATTGTGAGAGGACCTTCAGCTGACTGAGCTGCTCCTCCCTTTGAGCCAGAGCCTGACTGAACTCAGACGCACGCTGCTCTGACTGACCCAGTGACCTCTCCAACCTGAAAACAAGCACAGACAACACATAGGCAGGGGGCAGTAGTTGCAGTATGTTATAGATGTGTGACAGTGAGCAAATGTTGCTCTCAGAGGACAATGTTGCCCCATTCTTCACAAGTAATTTTAAATTTAGAAACGATTGTTAAGTTAAGAAGAGGTGTGAATACGTGTTTTTTTACCGGTATACATTACATTACATTACATGTCATTTAGCTGACGCTTTTATCCAAAGAGACTTACAATAAGTGCATTAAACCATGAGTCCAAACTCAGAACAACAAGAATCAAGCGAGTACAATTTCTTCAATAAAGTTGAACTACAAAGTGCTATCAGTAAGAGACATTTAAGTGCTACCAAAGTAATACTACAGCGCTACCTTCCCTATTCAAGGTATAGTCGAAAGAGATGTGTTTTTAGTTTGCGACGGAAGATGTAGAGACTTTCTGCTGTCCTGATGTCAGTGGGGAGCTCATTCCACCAATGAGGAGCCAGCACAGCAAACAGTCGTGACTTTGTTGAGTGTTTAGCTCGAAGTGAAGGAGCTACAAGTCGATTGGCAGAAGCTGAGCGAAGTGAACGAACTGGGGTGTACGGTTTGACCATGTCCTGGATGTAGACCGGACCCGATCTGTTCGCAGCACGGTACGCAAGTACCAATGTTTTGAAGCGGATGCAGGCGGCCACCAGTGAAGGTCGCGGAGTAGTGTGGGTACATTTCGGGAGGTTGAAGAGGGGTATAAACTTCTCTTCAATCATGTTTGTCATTATTGTGATTTTACTCAATATTTCATATTAAACTACAAATCTCTAATATGTAAAATCATTGTCATAGCTTACTCGTTTGCTCTGTCGGTGGTTATCTGGATGTCCTTCCATGACTGCTGCAACCTGAAACAACAACATATTTAGGCACCATGCTGTATTGCAGTGAGTTTTCATTTAATTTTTATTTCAAAATAATGTTCTGTGGTGCATGCAGTATGAGTTGTATGATCATACTTTGTACTCTCAGAAGCAAGGGCCTGCTCCAGGAAGGTGTAGGAGGCCAAAGTGGAGGAAACTGTGGCAGACAGCTTCGTCACCTTCGTCTCCAGCAGACCACGCTCTTCCTCTCTTTCTGTTAGCTTCTGACGAAGCACCCCCATTTCTGAAATTCAGGAGAAAAGACAGACATGTAAGCAATTTGATAGGCTGATAAAGAAGAACAGTTTGAAAAGTGAAGAAATTGAATAGCCAAAGCAAGTTTTTACCTGAGGCCAGAATTGTCACCTGCAGATTTAAATCACTAATCTGTTCTGTGGCACTTTGGAGATTCATATTAGCTTCTTTAAATTCCTCTTCAATCTGTTGGGTACAAGTTCATTTAAATACATTAAAAAGCAGAATATGGCATTATAAATATATAGTCCCTTTGAGACCAGTAGAGTTGCAAGGCAGTAAGTGACCATATTAACACAAAGACATTAACGTCATTGGACCTGCTCTCTCTCTTCCACAGCTTGGTCTCTTGCAGAGAGATGTCCGTCCCTCTCTCTCAAAGCAGAAGCTGCCTTCTCATTCAGCTTCAGAAGCATGGGAGTGGTTTTCTGCAGAAGGGCTCTGGTTGTGCAGAGCTGTGATGAGGACACAAAAGCATCAGACATTGGAGCACTAATGCGTTTAAAACAAAAGGAAATGCTGCCACCATTCAAACGCCACATAAAAGAGCAAAATTATGTGAAGGTACAATTGTGTCGTTGATAAATTGTAAGTAAACGTCACAGATATCAAACACATTTTATTTTTAATGGTTTGAAACGAAACACTGAT
Organism: Cyclopterus lumpus; assembly: GCF_009769545.1. Lineage (NCBI taxonomy): Eukaryota > Metazoa > Chordata > Actinopteri > Perciformes > Cyclopteridae > Cyclopterus > Cyclopterus lumpus. Next base: position 17,855,856 of record NC_046966.1, read on the forward strand.
GATGATGTTATTAATACTTTGTCATCAGATTTCTGTACATTTCTGCTTACTTTGAGGAATTGCTACACACTGTGTGTGTGTGAGAGTTATTTACCAACAGTAATTCATTATATAATTATATATTAAACATACTTCTTTCATCAAAGTGCAGTGTTCGTCCATAGTTGTGGACAAAACATCTGAAGCAGAATTCAGCATCTCCGTGGAGGCCCGGATTAATGCCACCTGCATTAGTAAGAATATTAATTAAAATATTTCTGATAAATGTTATGCTGAAAAGAACAGTGTGTGTTTGCCCATTTTCTGTACCTGTTCTGGGTAGGTCTGGTCTAAGGCAGCTGACAGTTCTTGCTGAGACCCCACAATCCTCTCCAGCTCAATGACTTCAGTGGCACAGTGAGTCCTCAGCTGGTCCATCGCACTGAAGGCCTGGAAACAGACAACCGGACACACACTTAAACCTCCTGGAATAAAGAATGCTTAAAAAAAGCCAACAGCATATCGCTCGAAATAAAGATTTAAAAAATGTAATTTAAAATTAGTTTGAATATTCTGTATGATTATTTCTGTATATGTACTTAGGTCCACCAGAGAGACAACTAACACCTCTGATACATTAAGTGTTATGTTTTAAGCGGCCTGTGATTTGTTTTTCTTTCTATTTGTTTATGTCAAAAGACTATATTTAGTATGATATGGAAAAATGCCACATTTGCTGTCCATTCTGTACACATGACATCTATTACATCTGTCCGTCCGGGGAGAGGGATCCTCCTCTGTTGCTCTCCTGAAGGTTTCTTCCCTTTTTTCCCTGTGAAAAAGTTATTTCTGGGGAGTTTTTAAAAAAACATTTTTTTTAATGTCTTTAATTATTTCTTTTTTACCCTGCATGTATGTACATATATTTCAAAATTGTTGCGAGTTCATAGATAACAAATACTTGATTGTGCACCTTGTAGTTCCTGAGATGCAGCACTTTTGTTTTACCATGCTATACTTATGAGAGGATATGAGACAAGGTTTTCTAACAAATTAAATATATAGGAAAAGAAAAGCAGTAGTCCCATGTGCCAAAAGAGTAAATATAGTCCTACTCGCAATGTTTGTGACGGAATGAGGAGTTAATTCAGTGAGCGACTAATGACACCTCAGTGTTCTACTGTACGACTTAGAAGGTCTTTTGTTCCAGTAGCAGTCAGATCTCGTCATGAACACTTTTAGATGTAGCATCTTTCAGATGTTAATCATATCTCAAATTGCTCTTTATGGTGTTATTTATTTGTGGTACTGTGAAGGTAATGTCTATATTTTTTGTTGTCTTTATTTGTGCTTTGGCAAGCTCGGAGAACACATGGCTCTGTTTGCTCCCAACTCAACACAGAATTATTGTAACTTATTTTTTCACAACAAAATGCATGAGAAAGTATGGCCTTGTTTTTTTGTTTTTTTTTTATTCCGGGCATTATCAAAACAGGAAAAATTAAAAATCAGCCTAAAGTGGAGCCACTATAACAAGGATTGCAATAATCATGGAGCGAGAAAAAAAAAACATACATGGAACTACTTAAGTCACATTAATTAAACAAATTTGGCCCTGTGCTTACCGCCTCCTTGGTTGTGACGGCGTCCTCCATCCGCATCCTCATGTCATCTCTTTGGTGAAAAGCATTGTTTACCTTCTGCAGCAATGTTGTGTGGATCTCCTTTGTTTTCTCAAATACAGACTTCATCTGACCATACTAAACAGAAAAATAATACACATCAACTAATTTGTTCCCACTGGATAATTACACAGAAGCGTGCAAGACATGTTTACATACATGTAAAACAAGGCTTTGATGATCCTCTCTGACAACGGCTCCGATTTGCTTCACGTTAGAGAGAGCAGCATCCGTGTCATAACTCAAAGAACTCTGTTGGGAGGAATGCACACATTTCACTGGTATTAAAGAGCAAAATCAGGAGTATCAATGCATTCTTTTCAAAATAATGTAAATTGTTAAAAAGCATGTGCCAGAGCCTTTAATGCTAAACCATTTGGACATAGATGAACACATGTTTTGCATAAGTCTCACCATGGTGCCCCTCATGACCTGCATATGCTGGATGAGGTTCTGTAGGGAACTTCCATTCAACTCCAACTCACCAATCCTGCTCAGAGCCTCCAAATATAGGTCTCTGTACATTGTGGTCTATGTAAAATAAATAAATCAATTAAAAACAAAGATTGTGCATGAACTAAATGGCATCTGAGATTTCTTAAAAGCAAGACAATATACCTACAAAGTACAAACTCTTAATGCTTCACATCTCTATTGTCACCCCCTTAAAAGATGTCTGAATGTGTCCTTACCTGACTGAGTTCAGAGTGGTCTGTCTGCACAAGTTTATCCCTGAGGTCTGAAGGTGCAGGGCCTGCAGAAGGACATCCATCAGCCCTGCATGCAGACAATTGCTGCACAAGAGCCTCCACCATGATCATGCTAGACCTTAACCTCTGCTCCAGCTCTTGTCTGGGAAGACACTCCAGGCTGCCTGGAGGTAGGCTGAGAGCACATCAACAGAAACGTGAGAGGCAGACACAAAAACACAGATATCTGAATTAACCATATTCAGAAAACATTGAAAACTAACTAGTCCAAAGTCAACACTTACTTCCACAGGAGAGGGTCTGTTAGAGTGCAGGAATCAACCACAGAGATATTCCTCTTTCTCTCAAATTGGCCAGTTGTATTGACGCTTTGGTCTAACCATTTAACAGGAGTGGTGCCCACACAGACACTGTGGGATTCTGCAGACGTATCTTTTGCCGATGGGAGCATGGCGGCAGCAGGAGGCAGAATGGGAGCAGAGACGGCAGCAGGAGCCATCTTTCCTAATGCCAAGAAAAGAAACTCTGCCATCTGCTGAAGCTGCTGCTGAAGGGGACCATCTGGAATCAAAGGTATATCCAAAACCTGCTTCTCCACTTCAGGATGAGGCTCTGTCCAAGACTTTGCCACCACATCCCCGACTGGCTCTGACTGAGGCTTGCAACCTAGTACAGTAGAGTTAAACAGAGGTCGAGGCATGGGGCTCTCCATGTGCTCTGCCCATAACTCAGCAGGGGCGACGTTAAAAGGAGCAAACATGCTCTTTTCACCCTCGAGACCATACTTGTCTAAAGCAGGAACCCTAAAAGCCTTTAATGCAGCGAGAGAGGCTCTACGAACAACAGGACTGAGGATCCCAAACTGAAAAGCTGATGCTCCTGAAGGATACTCTGACAGCACTTTCAAAACACCAGGGAAGTTTTCTGCCTGAAGTGTTTCTGCAGAGTTGCAAAGAACAGGTCCATTTCCAGATAAACCCAAAGCGCTGTCTATTGCCTCATTGGATTCACAGGATCCACTCCTTTTTTGGACTTGAGATACATGTTCCATATGCACATCGACAGGCGTAGATGTTTCTGGTGAAGTCGCAAGATGGCAGCAGTCAGAAGACTCTGTTCTATAAAGCATTAAAGGCAATGCATTGTCCTCAGGATGCATTGAGTCCTTTTTGGACATTTCTTGCTTTTGACAGCTCACAGATTTACCATCCAACGCATTTAAAGGTGTGTTAGGTAGTGAAGATGTACCGATAGCTGGTGGGTCAGTATCGAACACAACTTCATGGTTTTCCACATGGCTGTTAGGTTGTAAATGGTCATCTTGAATGTGTTCCTGCATAACATAACTAGGTACACTGTTGTCATCAAGGGGCTGGCAGATCACCGCCTGTTTAAGCAGCGGCGACGTCTTCTGAGACAATCCATCGGATATTTCAACATCACTTCTGGCGCTGCTGAAAGAGCTGAATGTAATGCCAAGTTTCTCTTGTCTGCCAGTCTGGCTATCAGATCCCACCAAGCTTATCTGTTTAACCTCCTCCTCAATATCAAGGCTAAATGATAATCGTTCCTTCAATGGGTAATTTTCAATTTTACAGTAATGGTGATCTAAATGATCATTACTGTTTTTCCAATCTTGGTCACTAGCAAACATGCTTGGATCAATACCATAATTGTATGACTCACGGCAGGTCGCAGTTTGATCAGCTGGTAGAGGAACAGTCTCATCTGCTACGGTGGTGCCATCGGAAATTTCAATCACACCGCCAGTGCAGTTCAATGATTTGAAGGTTACATCACTCAGTCCATTGGCAGGCTTTTCAGAGCCATTTGTGGTCTCAGAGAAGGTGGTGGTGGCATGAAGAGCACTTTCACTGCTAAAGTAGGGATGGTCCGCATGTTCCGCTTGTCTTAGTTGTCCACCGTCAGAGAGACATGTTAAATGTACACTGTTCTCTTGTAATGCCTCAACCAGCTGTGCCTTAGGCAGAGGAATGGTCTCATCTTGTAGTCTGGTGACATCAAAAACGTCCACCTCACCGCCATCGCAAACAAAGGATTTACAAGTGACATCTTGCTTTCCACAGTATTCATTCGGAAAAGCGCTGAAATCTTGCGTGACTCGTCGATCATCCAAGTCGCCAGAGGCCAGTGTAGTGTTTGAAATTTCCCAGAGACATGCAGCGTCAATGTCAACCAAGGAGGCATCTTTCATCTCAGGATTGTAATAGGGGTGTTCATTGTGGTCACTGCAGGATTGAACTATTGTACTGTCAGAGATGACTGTATCTTCCGTTTCATTCATGTTTTTAATAGCCTGATTGCTTGGCAAAACAATACTCTCTTCTGCACACACCAAGAAGCCTGGAACCTCAACCTCTCCACCAGGACAGATGATGGACTTAAATGTTACATCTCCAAGTCCACAGGCTGTCTCAGAAGTTATAACAATAGTGGAGGTATTGATTTGATTCAATTTGGTGGATGGAAGAGATTGCAAGTGGGCCTCGGGGACACAGAGAGGAACAATGGCCTGTTGATTAGAATAATGATAGGTAAGAAAAAGGTTTTAAAATTTGTTTTTTAACATTGACACTAACGGGAGCAATTATAAGTATAAGCTCACCTTTGTCGGTTTCAATAATAGAGTTGACAGATGCAGCATTTCGTTCTGCACACTTCTCAGAGGGGTACGCTCCACACATCTGCCTGGAGGCTGACATTAACAGAAGTCAAAGTATTATTAGCTTGTACAGTGGTGATTTAACAACAAATTGAGCACAAAAAGCACAAAAGTCTTACCAAGCCTTCCCCACTAAAACTTGACTTCCTGGAGGACATCACTGCAGTCCTGGGACACTTTTTACAAACTGTAAAGGACGACAAAGACTTCTCTAATAATCGTGCTTAAAATGTTAATGAAACTGCTAATGGTGGACACTAACGTTAAGTCAGTTTCTACATAGAATTCACGTTAACCAACGAGCTAAGAAGCTACTGATATTACGCTACGTGACGTTATAGAGCAACGGAACACAAGTAACGTTAACTCATTAGCCAATTCATGAGCGTTAAAAACTAAACCAACCTAGCTTGGTTGTATGACGTAACGTAGCCCTTAAGTAGCACGTAATGTATTGCGAAGAGTAATGTTAGCAAGGGCGTAGGGCTAGCAAACTCTAGTTTAGGAAAGCGTTACCGAAGTCTTTCGCGAACGTACGTTACGGCATTGGCAGCTAACAGACATTTTAAATCAAACAAATTATGGACTATTATATGTGAACTCAATTTAAACATATTACCTTCCAACGTTTACCAGCCACCAACTTTAACCAACTATGCAACAGTTACGCGAATTAGGGTAAACAAACGCTGAGCGTCAAGCTGCTGCCGTCAACCGCGTTTCATTCAAAACACAAATGTCAGCTCTGCTATTGGTTCATTTCTCCTTCTCTTGTTGTGTGACGTACTGGGCGGACGTCCCGAACCCGACCGCACACTGCTGCCCCCAAAAGGACGTTATTGTCATTACTCTATGGTGATTTTTCCTAAAGCCCATAAAATCTACAACTTCAGGCAAAGTTTGTCTTTACAATTGTATGCATAACCATATAAATAACTATTAGTCGTTGTCAACAACTTACTTCAAAATACTTTGACAATTAACCCGCTAATTTGCAGTAAAAAAAAAGTGCACTTTACCGGTTAATTAATTAAACCACATTTAGTTTAATTATTTCGGACGTCCTGGGTTTGACATCCTTATCATTCTCTTGGGCGGAAGGCCAGAAATAAAAAAGCCATACAAATTTAAATTGTACATGAAATACACTTTTACACCAGAGCAGAAGGTAAACTTGCAAACACTATCATGAAGATGTCTGGGAGAAGTGGGCAAGTCTGATAACACTTAATTAGAAGAATTTGATAATTTACTACATTCGTACAATCAAACCTATTCCTAGATCATTTGACCTGGAACACGTACAACCATGTCAGAAACGGAAAACATAAAACAAACTTTTATTTGATATATTTATACGAAATTCAATCTTGGCTTTCATGTTTTTGATTTTTAATGATTTGAGGCACATTTGACAGGCTCTTTATTTGTTTCTCAACAAACATGAAAGGAGTTCTCACATTGAAGCAATGTGTTGCTCAACAGGTCGGACCTGCAGTACCTCAGCAAAGTCTTGTCCAAACCAGCAGGTGATGTCAGCCGTGTCCAGGGTGAAGAAGAAGAGTCTGTCTCTGCAGCGCGTCCTCCTGTAGACTGACCGTGGGTCTGCTGACAGCACCCCTCTGATAGCGGCAGCAGCTTCCTCTGGACTACGAAGAAACTTGAACCTGGGTCTGTCACTTTCAGAGGGCCCTGTGTGACATGTTTGTTTTTCCCAAATGCCAGCACTTTGTTATCATACAAATCATCATGCATCCATTATTATTAAATGTTAATCCTGCAAGATGTATGAAGGCATACATGCTTATACTGTACAGAACCACACACACTTCACACCCATTTGCATCTACATACTAGTTCTATTTTTGTTGATAATGTTGATGGTTTTGTTCAGCTTTGTTGTCTTTGATTTTAGCTGCATGTCAATTTCTATCTTCCTGTAAATTGCTCTTTGTGAGGACATTTAAATTATTCACAAATGAACACAAACTTGGCCAATGAATCTAATTCTGAAGGACTGTTTTCATATTCATCTCTTTCACAACAGCATCCTCTTGTGGACAGAAACACAACATCACCCTTTTATCTAGTATTCGGTTTACCTGACGAGTGTGTGGGAAGGAAGTCTGCTAACTCCCTCTCAGCCTGGGGAGTGAAGCGCACCTCCAAACTGCTAACAGGAGGCTCTCTGATCCAGCCAGCGATGGCACTATGGGCCTCCTCTCCGTCGCAAGGGTGGGCCACAGTCGCATCTGGTGGTTTGGTTTGATCCTCTCTTGAACAACTCAGCTGGCAAAGGTCCTGTTGGGTGACATAGGCCTTGACCTCCTCCAGCACCTCCTGGGAGTCTTTGTGGAGCGAAAACTGAGCGCTGACAGACTGAGATGGATCTGCAACTGAAATATCAGCTTCCGAGTTGTCTCTTGAGCGGAAACTACATAAGTCATCTTCATCATCATTTCTTTCACTTTTTAGGCCTGTCTGATCATCAGAGTCTTTTGGGGGGTTAAATATATCTACTGTCTCATCTGAGCCCATCCTGGAGATGGGGTTGTCGTACTCTGGGATGTAGGGTTTGATGTCCAGGACTGGGGTTCCAGTGATCATGTCAATGTTTGACAGATGTATCGTATCACCTAAAAAATAAAAGGCGGGGCAGCATTAGTTTCTATCAAGCAACTTGTTTCTGTGGATGGGGATGAATTTGACAGCGGAACATTTAGACTTCTAGTATATTTAAATAGAGTGAAAGCAGGAAATAATATTCTGTCCATCGGTGTAGTCTAGCATGTCTATACTCTGCCAAATCTGTACATAGGTCTTCACAAATACACAGACATGCATTTTGCACACAATCAACCATTGAAGACACATTTTTGTTAATCACACTCACCTACTATTGTATCAAGTCTAGCTAGAGTTAGGCCCAAGGCATTTGGTCGGTGGGGACTGCGTGTCGAGTAGATACCAACTCTCTGACCGTTGAGCCTCGGAGGCTTCACTTTGGCTTTGTAACTCAAGTGCCCATTTTTGTGAAAGAGAAAGATGACCCTGAAGAGACCAAATAGGGAAAACACACATATGACATACTGAATTTTCGTATCCACTGTTTATTTCATGTGTGCAGAGGTGAAGTTTGCTTTGGTGCAATCAAATCCTAAAATGTAATGCCTTTATGTCGACTCTTAATATCAAGTGTACTTGTAACTCCTGGAGGTCGAAATTAATTAAAAAGTTTCCAGACACATCTCAAAAATACACATTAAGCTAAATTAATGGACAGTGTTTTAATAAGGTGATAATCTGAACGTCCCTTTTGAGTCATCGTCAGTGGAATGAAAGACATATTTCGTGTAACAAGAACCTCAAACCATGGATTTGACTTTGAAAGATATACAGGATAAACACACCGTACACTAACTGCAGGAGACCTACCAGACATGGGAGTATTGCTCCAGACCCACCAGAGCATGCTCAGGGTTATTGAAGACACTCTGCTGGATGCGCAGTTCGGCCCTTGAGGGGCCACAAATGGTGGGCTGTCTGGGTGTCCCATTCTTCACAGAGAAACAGGAAGTGATGTAACCAATTGGGACTGTCTGGATGTTTCCTGGAGTGTTACAGAGATAACATTGTCTAAATTCATAACATTTTCAAGTAACCATTCATTTATTGTATGTGTGGGGGTTTTTTTCTCTACTTTTAGTATTCATTAACTTTATGAAGTTGCAATGTTTATATTTTTAGCAATGTATATATTTTGAATTTTGGATATCTCTGATATATTTATAATTTTACTATACTATATATGTATTATACTATATTTGCACTCTTTCCTGCTTTGCATTACAACTGTGGCTCTATTTCCATTCCAATTGTATTTTAGTGCTGAAACCGTCAAATCAAATAACTGACACAAATCAATAATATTTGCTGCACATACATTTATCTTACGATCAAAACTCCCATTTGGCACAAACAATCCTTTGGGATGAAGCCAGTATTAATATTTATTATGAAGAGATGCAGTAGTATTAAGTACATTTAATAAAGTATGAAATATTGTTTTTAAAAAAGTAGTTATCTACATTACTATTGTGGTGACAGTTGTACTCATGGCAATTACCTTGCTCTAATGCAGCCTGTGGTGATGCGGCCGGTGGTGCAGTCTGGTCTTTATCAGGTTCACAGAGCGCCATCTTTGACACAGCAGACTGAATGGATATCAGATGTTTGCGATGACCTCTAACCGCACTGTCCAACATCTGCCTGTCGAAGGAGAATCAATGCAAGTAAATACCATGTCAAAAGAAGTGCAGATATACAATGTATTGAACGGCACGCGAGTAAAGAAACACAAGGAAATGCAATACAACCTTAATTTAAGTAACGTTGTATATCAATAACAATAATTGAGAGACATATACAAAGTGAGTTGCAGCTGTTAGGAAGGTGAATGGTACATTCCTATCTCCACCGACCTCAAGTTCTTGATTTCCTTTCTCATCACCGAAATCTGCTCATTCAGTTTATTAATGTGCTCGCCGCAGCAGTCACACAGAGGACTCATCTTACTGATGACTAAGTAATAAGTGTAATACTAGTAATAAGCTTTTAGCTAACTGGTTAAACAGCAACAAACCACTGACGAAACACGTGGGAGTCTCTCAATGCGGAAGCACGAGTTTGACTTCCGGTTGGCCAACCAGGAGCGTTCCGGGTGTCAACACAACTGACAATCTGAGCAAGGGGCTTTTCTTCTAATGGATCATTTATATTGTGTATATTGTAACGTAAGTGTAGGTAGAAAACTCGACATGCAGCCAATACATATACATTACGCATGAATGTTGCAAAAGTAATTGATACATTTGCACCAGTTTAACCCCACTGCACGTTTTGATTATGCTTTTATGTTTTTTACAGCACAGTATTTTAAGTAATCAATTAATATAAAAAAAATATGAATATAGCCAACATGGCTAAACATCACGTGCTGGTTCCACTGCATGTTGTATATCAACAGAGGGCAGCCAAGAGTAATGTCACCCTGCACGTTTTCTTTTTTTTCTTTTTTCAAATAAGCTTTATTTATGATTACAGAACGAATAGCCAACAGATAATCGTACAATATAGTCAGTGGTATTTGAATTAACTTTAACTCTGCTACATTTCAGACAGAAATATTGTCTTGCTCTTATCTGACACCTTGTTACGCTACATAATAACATTGTATATATAAAGAATAAGAGCATACTATAATAAAGTGTATTAAAGTAGGTACAATTGTCTCCACCTTGCCAGCTAAAGCATTCATATTCTGCTTATGTAGTAACGCATAAATAATAATAATCAAATAAATATTCTGTATAATAATATTAAACTGACCGGGCCATTCTGCTGTATAAATGAACACTTTTATTTCTAATTCTTTGAAAATATTTTTTTTAATGGTCTAGTTACTCTAACTGTAGTAAAGGATCCAAAAATGTATCCACCTCTAAGTACTAAGTACTACCAAGTAGGCTAAGTACTACCAAATAATGAATATATAATAATAATAATAATAATAATAATAATAATAATAATAATAATAATAATAATAGATTAAATAAAGCCAGTTACTAAATTTGGACGTAATTTAATTTCTTCATCGAGGTGAAAAAATACAATACATTTGGTAAATTTGTTAAATCAATCATTTTAATAGATCCAAATGAAATAAATCTATGACACTTTCATAAGAGCCTGTACAAAAACACCAATATAATCTATTGTATCAATGTATCATTGATCATATATTTCTAACATAATAATAAAGACAATTGTGACCACATTCAGATGATTGTAAGTAGAGTATTTTATTAGGTAAATAACAACTTTTTAGACAATTCTATCCATAATTACAAACACATCATCCCCAGTGATTTATACAATTTACTCTTAATTGAAAGCAAGCTAAATTAGCTGTTTACTGAATGCAAAATACAAAAAAGTTTTGCAGTGAAGAACAAACTAGAATAAATAGGCATACAGTTTTGTTTTGAATTGATACATTTGTCAAAGATGATATTGGAAACAAACTGTGATCGGAAAAGAAGGAAGTCTGAGCCTAGGCAGTATCTGAAAAGTGTGCTTTAGAAAATTAGAATAAATTTCCTGGGAAATATTTTTGTGGAGGAGGTGTCAGGGACAAGGTTGGCAACATTTTGTTTTGGTCAGGTATGTTGTACGACGATGTCCCAATCAAATCTAAAAAAAAAAAACAGCATACAATTAATATTAAGACAAATCTTGACAAACATTTTCCACACCATTCATTCTCCTTGCAGTCTAATTCTCCTCTGAAATACCTTCATTGGCTCTTTTGTCTTGAGATGAAGAGATGTCCCCCTCCTCCTCAGGGCCCAGGTCCTTAATCAGGACCTGGTCAAGGGCCTCCCTGCATTGTGCCTCTGTGAAGATAGTCTCCACCTGCAGAGGAGCTGCAGCAGGAGCAGGAGCTGCAGTTGGAACAAGGGCTTGAGTCAGGACTGGAACTGTGACCAGAACAGCATCTGGAGCTGGAGGTGAATCTAGAACCAGGACTGGAGCCGTGTCTAGAACTTTTACGGGAAATGGAACAGGAGTTGAGGGTGAGAAAAGGGCTGTAGTCGGCTTAACTGGTGCTGGAGAAGTCAGAGTAGGAGCAAAGATGGAGCTTTGGATGGATTCAAACAGTGGCCGAGGTGCAGCGGCAGCAGGGACAGGTGAAGGTTGTGATTCCACAGCAAGTAAAGGGAATAGAGAGCCTGGTGTTTGATCTGGTATGACCTCCGTTGGTTCAGGGACCACCAACACAGGAACTTCCTGAGACACAGCTGCCTCCTCCTGAATGATAGAGATCTCCGGCATGGGCTCACTCTTCTTGGGCTTCCCTCTCCTCTTTGTGCTACTCTCAGCCCTGTGTTTTTTCCTCTGGCTCTCAACCCTGAGAGAGTACAACAAATTCAATCAACCGCATAACAGTGGGCATTGATACAACTTTTTGGGATACTTTTGCAAAGCTAATAGTACAAAGTCCTTGACCTGGATCTGGGGCGTCAATAGAAACACAAGAGCAACCTTTGGTTTCCTCTTGCTCCATATTCAACATAAAGCAGAGGAGTGATAAGCAGCTGGAGTGCTGATAATGATTTAACCGTGCATTGGGAAGTACATTGATATATAGAAGCAAGTTTTGTTAATAAAGCCTTATTTAACGCTTCTGAGGCTAAACTTTCTATTTGTACTCTGCATGGGGTTATACTGTAGATTGTGTCTGCACTGCTAAACCTATGATGGTTACTCCACATGAAGATAGCTGTAAATGTAGGTCACTGCACTAACATTGGCTAATCCTTTCTTTAAATTTACCCAGAAACCCACTGGTTAGTCTCCTTCTCTTCTGCTTCCACTTTTCTCTTCCTGAGAAGATTCCTGTCCCGCAATCGGTGACGGATCCCACCTATGAAACAGAGAAACAACAAGGGCAGCTTGAAACCAAAGAGCGGTGCTTTTTATGCATGACCAGCAAATGTGGTGGGTGACTGATGGTGTTTAAAGCTGCGGTTCAAAGACATTTTTTTCTTCTAGCTTCACCCGAGCAAGTGTTTGACTGAAACATTTCCACTTGGGTTTAAAATACAGAAAGATTAGTAACAGTAGCTGAGCTGTTGATGAAAGTATTGCTGTCTGAGTTGATCAAAATATATCACACAGTATGCAAATGAATAACTGGCTTACTCAACTGACTAGGCCTACTCAATTTAAAAAAGAAGAGAAGTCAATCTTGAAAGTTACCTTGGTCCTCATTTGAATGTTTATGTTCCGACTCTTGTTTCTCTTGCTGCAACTTCGCCTCCATTCTGAGTCCCGCTATGAATGAATTCAACTCTTTGAAGGCGGGCAAGCGCCGAAAAGAAGACAGAATAACTTCTGACTGTTTTCTTTTCCCACCCCTAAATGAATTATCTGGTTAACCATTACCATAGTGCTGGAAGAGTTCTTGCAGCTTTGGTCTTATCGTATTTGTAAAGCTGGAGGAGTTGGCACAGCATTGACAGAGAGAGAGAGAGAGAGAGAGAGAGAGAGAGAAATGACTGGGGCAAGTTGTGTGAGGGCAGTGTGTGTGATAGGGATAAAATATGTATGAGGTGGAAATAATAAACTATTCATCTTATTAGACTAAAATGGTGTCTTATTAAACTAGTAAGCTATCAGAAAAAAGGACTCTTCTGTTTTACATGCCTGTTTATGTGCAACCCAGCAGCTGATACTGAATCTGAAATGTCACTGTTGCTTAGCAATGACAGAATTATACTTTGACTGAATTTATATATATTATATATATATAGGTGTGAATGTGAGAGTGAATGGTTGTATGTCCCTACATGTGCCCTCGATGGACTGGCGGCCTGTCCAGGGTGTCCCCTGCCTTCGCCCTATGTCAGCTGGGATAGGCTCCAGCGCCCCCGCGACCCTAATGAGGATAAGCGGTATTGAAAATGGATGGATGGATGGATGAATTTATATAGACAATTATCCAATGTCTAAATGGCCTTATATCGTTCAAAACAGTTCCACAGTTAAATGAAGTTCTGAATAAGAAATAAATGAGCCAATATTCCAAATCCCTGTGTATTTCTTTCTGCATAAATAACAATAATCACTAATTAACAAACTAAAAACTGTCTTTTTCTAATAAAGCAATATGTCTTAAAGTACTCTGGGTAGACGACTGTGTTGAAAAGCCAGAGACCAAGCAAGAAATCCTGTCCTCACCCGGAGTGGAGGCATACCCATCTTATCTCACAGATGGAGAGCTGCTCAGTTAGGGCGTGTTCTCAATCTTCTCCAAGCACATTGATGTGTGTGTTTCAGCCACTCAGAGAAAGAAGCTGTCCAACAGAGTAAATAACACTGAACTGCCAATTGCCTCCAGCACTGTAGGGGATATGTTCAGGGTCTCTTGGTTGAATTCAAGGGAGCTTCTTCCAATTCACTCACTTTCTAAAATTATAGTAAGAGAACTGTGTTTAAATCTTAAACTACTGTCTGTTTTGTGAGGTATTATGGTTTATGGATGAACTGCAGACAAGTTGGAAGGACATACAATACCAAGTATTATAACCTCTTTCTCTGGGATACACTGACTGAGATGAACAAACTGTACCTTTGTTATATTCAAACACTGACACAGACACACATTTAAACTACCTTGAAAATTTAGCAGCACCTTCAGTATCAAGGTCAACTGCCAGCTGCATTAAAAAGACCACAGCAGCTGATAACAGACACAAAACTAGACTCCTTCCTTGTATGCACATCTTTCCAATTAACATATTATTATCAGCATTACTGCTACAAACCCCACGCAGTAAAGGCTGTCACTCACACAGCCCTACTGTTGCACAATGCAACTTAAATTTGAAGAATGTCAAAGCAGATATGACAGTGCCATCTTCTGGTGTACATTTTCTACTATACTAAACACTGATTTAAAAACAGTCTATACACATTTATTACGTACACATAACTTGAACAAAGGCCAAAGATTATTTGGATACTGTACCTTGTAGACATATGACTATACAGCAGTATAGCCTGGATTCTATGTGTATTTGTGTTAAATATGTAGTGTTCTAACTAATCTTAAAATAATTGAAATATCTCTACCATAACGCAGAGTATAATTAGTTGTTCAAATTTCAATATATAAAGGTTAACAACTGCTACTCAGTAGACTTCTACTCGAGGGCTCTGGTGTCTCAGGAAGTAAAGGGGGTGGAGTTTGGGGGGGGGGTTGCCCTACTCTCCATGTGCATATACAATGCTGTCTTTACTGCGAACCAAACACACCCCTCCTTTCTCGCAGTGTGTCCAAACGTTAAAAGGAATCTGGCATTTATGAACCAAAAACACCATTTATCCATTCTGCACTTTATTGATCAAAATGGTCACAGGGATCATACATTCACCATTGTCTGGGCGACATTTACAATTATGCATGTGTCAAACAAAGGACGGCAACAGGTTTATAATAATACTAATCAAAACAGGATTTATGATGTTAAGACATTCACCTTATTTACTCATTCAAGGTGAAACCATAACAATGTAACGCCTAATACATCAAACATGGGGATGTTTTCAAGCCACGAACCTGTAAGTTAGGCAGATAAACAAAGTTGACCATATGACCTACTTTATCGACGTATAACTGGTTGAATGGCATTCTCCGTAAACTGTGGCCATAATGCGGACTTCGTTCATGTAATGAAACCGACTTTACGGACAAAACGATGTGGACTTCACTAAACATAACAGCACTTTCCTTGCAGAAATAAATTGCACCATGGCACTGTTTCGGGGCAGCGTCATGTTTTGTGACTGCAATGCCTTTATAGGGTCGATGGGCGTTTCTGGACGCAGATGGCGCTGTTGAGCATATATTTTGTTTCAGTCCCGTTTCCCTCCATGGTTTCTCCTCTCTCCGACTAACTTAGCGTTTGGCTCAGTTCATTATACAGTCCTATATTCTCCCTCCATTAGGGCATCTCTGCCTTTGGACTGAAGATCCCCCCAAAACCCAAGAGAGAAAAGTTTTACTTTCATAGGGCAAGATGGACATGAAAAAGAGGATCCACTTGGAGCTAAGAAACAGGACACCGTCTGATGTGAGTCGTGCTTTTTAAAAACCAACCCTTAGTTTTCTGGCTAGCCTCGCTAGCCTGCTTGCTACTTTTTTTTTGCTTTGCGAGTGACCTGTGTGGCTAACGTAATGGTGACCACATGGGCTTTAGATGAAATGTTTCTGCTTTATAATAGGGCGGAAAACACTCGCACAACAAGCTTAATCCTTCATACTGCTCTGGATTGGGCGTATAGGGGCACCGAGAGAAAAGCTACAACGTTATTCAATCGTTACTTTGAAACGGCGATTCCTCAGCTCGCTGGCATTATTGCAGTGCTTTAACCGTTTCACAGTCTCCTTGGCCAGCGGTGCACACACACACACACGATCCAGCCGGACTCGCACAATTAGTAAACTTCTTTTTACGCTGATATATTAGGAAATGTGCATCCTGCGCCGCGGTCGGCATTCACAGAGCGGTAAATGTTATACCTTGGAAGCCATGTTTGCTGCTAGCATAACTGCTAAAATGGGGCGCTTTTTTTGTTACAAATGCTCTTTACAACTCCCAAATCGTCCGTGCTAAAAAGAAACCAAAATGAGTTGTTGCGTGTAAAAACGTGCCATCGGCGATCACGAGTTATGTCTGTAGAGTACGTTAATATCAAATGGCCAGATTCAGCAGCGACAACAAAAAAAACAGTCACTTGATTCACGAGTCATCCATACCATGACCACTTAACATTAAGCCCCCGTTACAATCACCAAAGCCAGTTGATATTTACACAATCTAGCAAATAGCCTCCTATTTCGTGTGATCGCCGATTTTTTTTTTTTAAAGCGGCTGCGATTCGTAAGTTTTCAAATGTAAAGTGTGCAGCGGTTTATCCCCCCTCTAACAAAAAATGCTTCCACACTTGTACAGCAGCTACGTTGACGTTACTCTTTCATCGGCTAAATGTTGCACTTATTTAATGAAGTCTGGTGATCAGATGATCCCGTCATCCAGCTCACAGCCATCTACTTAGTGTTTTTGTTCCCGCCACATTACCCCCACTGTACAAAGACCACAAAATATACCCATTTGTAAACTTAAAACGTCAAAAACTCTAACTATTCTTCAGTACGGTTATTGTAAGCAGAGCTAAACTCGTCGTTGTTTGCAACTAAACGGGTCAATTTGTTGCCCGTCGGTTTTGTTAACCGAGCCTGCTTCAATGACACGGAGATCCGGTGCACCGCGCTAGATGCGTGGGCAACCAGAAACTCGACGGTCGGCGTGTCCTCTCGAATCATGCATAAAATAAAACTGATTTAACACCGAAAAATAACTTGGGTAACGTGTAAAGTCACGATAATTACTCGTTAAAAAGCAGCCGTTTTGCCATTTGAAGTGTTCAGAGAACTGCATACTGTATCTCAGGAATCGCCATGTTGTCATTCTGTCGTCTTTGAAGCTCTCGGAGAAAGGAACTGTCTCCATCTTTGTTTTTTGACTAAATTTCCGTTGTCAGTATATTTCCTTCGCCAGTTCGACCTGAAAAACGACGTTGTGCCATTTAACAAACTGGCAATATGGGTCGTTCGCTCGACGACAAGGAATACTCCGCTTCCCAAATGAAAGCTGGTTTAACGGAGAGAAAAAAAGAAACTCTGTACTAAGGGTGTATTCGCAATCCTTTCCGTTGCTGTTGGGTTGGCTAATGGCGGGCAGACAGACCTCTGTAGCTGCTCCTCTGCTGCACGGCAGCGTTTAAAAGGGGCAATGGCTAGCCTGTAGCGAGCTAACCTAGCTCACTAAAAATCATTGCATTTGTCATTAGAGGCAGCATCAGCAGGCCAGGTGGCAACTACCGTGTTGCTCTTCGACGTTTTCAATTAAATCAGTATATTACCCGTCATGCACGGATACGATAGGCTCACGAGCGTTTTTAGATGGAGACACGGTTACCGTTTTGGTGTTTCTTATATGAGAAATCGTGATCTTTGACGTTTGCCACCAACTTTTTTTGCAACGTTTTTTTTCTCCAACATTGAATTGCGCAAACAGTGTTAGCTTTAACCGACTCAAACTAACTCCGCCTTCAGGACTTGCTTTGTGACATTTTACAGCAACTACAAAATACATTTTACATTACTTTACACACAATAAAGGGACATTTTCCTAAACAACAACACCCCCACTGTTCAACACGTTATGTTTTCTGACAACCGGTTTTCTCGATGATTTTGTCGCAAATAAAATCACATTCTTTTGTTTCAGAATATTGTCAAATGTGTTATATATTACATATGATTTTTGTTGTTTTAGAATAAATTATAATTGTGGAATAATAATAAGTGTAGTTTCACTAAATGCATACACCTTGTTTTTATGTGATATATTAATTATACTTTTCTTTATTTCAGGTACGAGAACTTGTCCTTGACAATTGTCGATCAGTTGAAGGAAAAATTGAAGGCCTCACCGCTGAGTTTGTCAACCTGGAATTCCTCAGTTTGATAAATGTTGGCTTAATGTCAGTCTCCAACTTGCCCAAACTAGGAAAACTCAAAAAGGTACAAAATGATGTTTTGCCTTCTTTACCGCCATGTAAAAGCTGAATTGTGACAAAATGTCAGATGGTATAATATTTCCTTCTCCCATCTTTTAGCTGGAGTTGAGTGACAACAGAATCAGCGGTGGCCTTGATGTTTTAGCAGAGAAACTACCCAACCTCACACATCTAAACCTGAGTGGCAACAAATTGAAAGACATTAGCACATTGGAACCGTTGGTATGTGTTTTCAGATATGTTAGAAGCAACACTTACATGCATATTCATCTGTATGCCCACAGAATGTGTATGCTCCATCTTGCAGACATTGGACCTTTCATTACCTTGTATCATGCTAAATTCATTATTAGACAAAGCACATGCATTTATACACATTCTTGTCACACACACAATGTATTAATGTAGATGTGATTACAGTAATGAACTGTTCTCAACTAACAGCATACATATGCATTTCTAATTTGAGCACGACGATCAGAATATTTGGATATCAATATTTAAACCTTCTGTTGGACTCAACATACACTGCAACTGACCTTTCAAAGGGTTCAGCAGAGACCCTTCTTTTACACATTTAATAACCACTTGCATCATATGAATTTCAAATATGATACATAAGCATTTTTTGTTGATTCAAACTGCATACATGATTCTTCATGTGACATGTTTCTCATCACAGTTCTTTGCAAAATTTGATCAACAGAAAAAGCTGGTTAACCTGAAAAGTTTGGACCTGTTCAACTGTGAAGTGACAAACCTGAATGACTACAGAGAGAGTGTGTTCAAGCTGCTGCCGCAGCTCACCTACCTGGATGGCTATGACATGGAGGACAGGGAAGCCTCTGACTCTGACGGAGAGGTGGACGGAGACGGTGTAGATGATGATGAAGACGAAGGTAAGAAATTCATCCAATATCTTAGGTCTTTCCTGCTATACTGATTCTTAAGTCCACAGTAGCTGGAAAGATATCAATATGAGATGAAAATGCTGCTCAATATGGCTGCCTGTCTGTACTTTGTTTTGATTCTCTGCCCAACACAATTTAATTAGGTGTGTTGGAGTCTACAACGGTTGGACTTCGATTACAGCACGATTCCATTTTGTTTGCGGTTGACCGACGGTTGTTGTTGTTTTTTAAATTGCAGAGGGAGAGGAGGAGGAAGATGAGGATGGTGAGGAGGAGGACTTTGACGAGGAAGAGGATGACGAGGAAGATGAAGAGGAGGTAGAAGGAGAAGGTGAAGGAGAAGTGGATGGAGAAGAAGACGATGATGAGGTCAGCGGAGAAGATGAGGTAATTAAATAAATGAAATGCAAATTATTTGGCCGAAAATCTTCTTGCAAGGAGTTTGGATACATTTTTTTTCTTTCTGTTAACCTTTTTAAAACCTTTTTTTTTTTTACCAAGGAGGAAGACGTTGGTCAGGAGGGGGAAGTAGATGAAGAAGATGATTTTGATGAGGACGAAGACGGTATGTACCATTTCCACAGTTGAACACCAGTCCCTTTACATATAAAAAATGCATTCGAACCCAGAGCACCTCAGTTATTTCAACACGGTTTAACTATTAGTAGAAGTGCAACACTCTAAACCCTCCACAAGGTCAATAACTGGTTTATGTTTTGGATGTCCTGAGAGGTAGAACATTACTTATACTGCCAAATTGGGTTAGACAGACATTTCTTTATTAAAAGGTCACAGGAGTATTGCAGTGAATACTGCAAACTGAGACTGTAATCCACTGATACGCATATATCTGACAGTATACAAAATGAACTTTAAAGTGGGTCAGAAGTGCATTTACTTTAAGTCCAAAATATTTAAAATTGTTCAGCTTTTGTGTGTACTCTAACTTAACTATTCAAAATGAAAGTGCTGAATGATTCTGCATAGTACCATATTGCATTTTTTCTTATTGTGTAGTCGATAGTTAAATGTACTCAAACAGCTGAAGTCCAGTTTTGGAAATGATGCCGTTTTGCTATTAATGGGAAAGCAGGATGGCTGAGTAAGGTCCTTCAGATTTAAAATTTTATTTTTGTACATAAGCTGCAGCTTAAAATAAAAGTAATGTGTGTATAGAAGGGTAAGTACATGCACATAATGTGGGTGCACTTGATAATGACTAATAAAAACTGGTAACAGGAATAATATGACACCTGCTGGTGGTTCTGTTTACTGAGGAAGCTGTACAGGAGAGATTACACGGCATTATCGAGTGGCTTCCATAGGGACTGCCCATCACTGAACATTCATAATATAAGTAAAATAATATAATGTAGTTAGATCAATTATAGAAAATATTTAAAATTCTTAATATATAAGACATGCTTATCAGTGTCAAATATCTCAGTAGGGTCGGTTAAATCCTGAAAAAATGTCAATACTGAAGATACATATCTGACACTATTTATTTTCAGCTTCTTATGGTGTAACATTATATCATGTAGGGACAGCAAAACATGATAGTGGCCATTCTTAAGCACTGCTCACCCGCTCTACCATCCCACTAGGGGATGGGTAATGCTGAAAGATGCCAGTTGTTTGTAATGGTTAACCCTGAATATATGTAAAGAACTCTGTGTAAGATATGTCATACCTAAAGACTATATTATATTTAGACAAAGTAACAAAGGATTCCTGCTTGATTGAAGTTAGACCGCGTCTTACTGTTGTGCCTGCAGTGGATTATAAAATGTTCACCGTTTTGCTGAAATTGGAGTTTGTGGTTTTGGCACATGATGACACAGATTGTCTCTTTGCTCCCCAGAAGCAGAAACTGCCAAAGGGGAGAAGAGAAAGCGAGACCCAGAGGATGAGGACGACGATGACGATGATGAAGACGACGATTAAGAGCAAAACTGAAAATGGGAGCCTACCGCGTTACCCTTCCTCTCCCACAAACCCGAACGTCCGCCCTCCTACAACTCACACCGCCTTTGTAATCCATGTTTCCCCCCCCCCCCCAGCTCTGAGCTCTTTTTATGGGGCAAGACTGTACCGGATGGGTGGGCCGAGTGGAGCTGCCACACCCTTTTTTTCCCTCCCCCCTCATGGACTGAGAGCCACCCAACACCCTCCACCTCACCCACCCCACAGCCCAGAGGTTCTCAGGCAGCCCAGCACTCAGCATTCCACAATTTCACTGTCGATCCCTCTTTATGTATTCCTGTGTGAGGACTTTGGGACTGGTATCTAGTTTTGGGTCTGTGCTTTTAATATTTTGTTGGATGAATTTTTTGTTGTTGGGTTTATTATTTCTCAATTTGTTTGTCTTTTATTATTTTTTTTCTGTTCCTTACTTTTCCCAATAAAATTATTGCTATAGCAGCTGTGCAACCAGCGAGCCATGATTTTTAGTGTGGCCGCCTGTTGCACAAATCAAGGTTGTAGCTACATTTTTACTTTCTGTATGACAAAAAAACAACTTTGTAAATAAAATGTTAACATTTTCTGCCTTTTGTTTTCTGGTGTCCCGAAATGAACGTAAAGGGACAACATGACATACCTTTTGCTGTTCTGTGTATTTTGTTTGGCGACTGTAGTCCACAGAAAAGCTTTATGTCTAGTCTTAAAAACAGTTAACAAGTCTCTCATGATACAATACTCTTATTTGCCCATTTGTAAGTGGAAATAGCCATTAGTCGCTGTAACCATTACTCCTCACAATACTTGTGAGAACTCTTTTCTGGTGCGTCCAATGTAAGAGATGGGGGACAAAATCCAGCCGTAATCTGTGTAAAATGCTTTCTGAAATTCATCCATTCCTACTGTATGAGGCATTCACAGTCTGAGAAAGTTAAATTAAGTGTTTGTGTTTTTAATATGAAAACAAAAGTGATATTTTTTTTTAAGACAAGAAGATTCACTTAATTTGACTAACTCCGACTGCCAACATCTCATATTTGCTTTCGTTGAATGCCTTTTTGCACAGAATGAGGACGACAGATTTTGGCCCCCCAACTCTAACTTTGGAGTAGGAAGGGATCATTTCATGGCCATTATGGACAAGGAAAGTGGCTTGATAAGCCCTTGACAAAGCGATGTCTGCTTGGGGAACTCCTCAGCACAGCCTTCATTATGGCTCTGAGCTGTCAAATCTTTGCTGCGTGTTTAATTTAAGTATCTTTTCAGAGGCTGAATTGTTGAGGATTTCACAAGAATAAAAGATAAAACAAAAAAACATTTTGTTTATAGCAAAATTATAGTATGTTTTTGTCTTTCGTATCTTGTTAATAAATTAATGACCTCATCTTGTGACTTCTTGGAAAGTAAACTTGAATGATATTTGGGCATGTGAGTATTGTTTTAAGATAGACTTACTTGAGAACTTATGATCAATTAATTCCCCCATTAAAGTTAATGCTGTCCTAGCTTGTAACCTGTAGAATATATTCTGAAACTAAATATAGTTATACATTACAGAAACACTAATGCTACCCCGAGAGAGCAGTGGTCTGTAACTCCTTTATTTTTAACATTGAGCCCAACAATAGCAACTAAAGTTCATTACAGTGCTTTTGAGGACCAATTTGTTTCTAAAAGAGTTTATGGCTGTGGATCTTCTCCAGGCTGCTGCTTCATGTAGGGCCCTTTTTATTTTAAACACAACCCAGGCAATTGTGTAATGATGAACAATGTTAGCTGTTTACACACTACAACTCAAATAGTCAACAGTTTACTGAGGGAACTCCAGGACCTGCAAGCAGCACTGCTGATTTTGTAACAGAAATAGCTAGCTGTTATTAATGCATTTGAGCCATTGAGTTAAATGTTTTTACCTAAATATATTACATATTAAACTATTAGAGAAGAGACAAATACATTTGTCAGAATAAATTAAATTAGATTTATGTGATTAATATTTATTTACTTACATTTAGGAAACAATATTAAAAGAAACAGGATAACATCTCTTTCAGTTTTTACTGAATACATTTAACAGAAAATAAAAGGAAATCACAATAACTGCATTCAATTGCATCTAGACCAGGCACAGTAAGGCTTATGAACCCAGAAACACCCATTTAAATACCTGGTTTTATTAAATCAGACATCTTCAGACAGTGAACATATATATATATATATATATTCACTGTCTGAAGATGTCTGATTTAGTATATATATATCCAATATAACGTTGGCTGTACCTCATGGGGATGGTCGTCTCGCAACCACAAGATACCACAAGGAACCACAACGAGCCCGGTTCGATCCCCGCTCTCCCCATAGTTGCGCGTCGTAGTGTCCTTGAGCAAGACACTGAACCCCCAGTTGCTCCCCCCGGATGGGTCAAATGCAGAGAAGAATTTGGGATTAATAAAAGTGTACATTAAAAGACTGTCAGTGTTTGCAGGCATTTATACCAATAGGTCTCTGGAACAGATTGATATTGTTGTTCTTGTTTGGATGTTTTTCTGAGGACTTGTTATTGGCCACATTAATAATAAAACCACAGCATGATTATTGATGAGTATTACAATTTTTGGTAGAGCAAAGTAATCATTACTTCAGCTGAACAATGTGATGATTAATTCATAAAATAATTTGGAGAAAGCAGCAACAACAATACTTTTCCACTTTTCCACTCCCAATGCTTATTGTAAGCGGAAATTAAAATGATACTCTAGTTGCACAGGCACAAGGGTATATCAAAATATATGAGTGGATATTTGTTGATCTAGCTGGCAGTGAGCTCATTATTTTGTTGTCTTAGTGTCATACTGTTTCCTTAAAATAGTGTTATTTACTACAAACATCAAATCAAAATTTATCAAATCAATTTAAAGAAGTACTACTGCAATTTAGTGCTGCATTTAGATGAAGCTAGTGAATTTACAAAGAGAATGATCAAAATATCCATCATTTTGTTCTCTAGTATGAGTCAAGCTCTAAAACTCTGCAGCCTCATTTCCGTTGATGCAACCAACAACATATTTCTTTTATAAACCTCCTGAAGAAGCAAGCATGTCTTTAAAATTCCACACAACCAGCTTGTTACTTAAAGAAGACAGAATGAATCATTAAACCTTTATCACAGGAGTAGGCTACTATTGGCATCCTTCCTCTTACAAATGAAAGTTAAAATAATAAACAATAAAACACACCCTTGCCTGATTCAATACAATCAGAGGTTTTGCTTCTACAGCCTGACTTGGTCTGGAACGTCACTGACTGGGTCTCGGATCTAATAGCAAAGATGCTCCATAACAAAGATGACACTTTTGTCTCCGAAGTCAGCGTTGTCATGGTGTGTTTGCTTATATCTCCCAGCTGAAACGATAAACAAATGAAAAAGCCTTAATCGGCAACTATTTAGAGTAAGAAACACAAATTAGCATTAAAAAAGCTCACCACGCTGCATTTGGTACCTGGCTGGCTAACCAGGTAGATAGAGTTGGGTTCTTGATTTATGACTCAAAATCAAAATTAACAGAAAGTAGTGGTACCAGCTAGCTAGTTAATAGTTATTCTGCTTTTGTATTAAAAATAACATCATCAGAGAAAGAACCACTACTAATACAAAAAAAAAGACAGACCAACAGGAACTAGCCAACATTGTGTACACACTTCACTGGGCTAGCTAGGTAGCCTGCGTGGCATTAGCAGCATTGGTAAGCTAAGACCTAAAAGCTAAAGAAGTTTAGTGATTGTCTTTGTTCTATTTATTTACAGCTGAAGCCTCTAGTTAATACTTCCTCAAAGTGCTGCCTGACGGCCAATAGCAGCAATCAAAAAGTAATTTTGTTTAACCCCCGAACTTGAGATGAAATACATGCATTAATACTATATTTAAATCATCCAAAAGTGGCCCTTTTCAAAGCCCTTTTTTAATAGCTTAGCCTACATTTAATACACATGCTCGGCTGCTGCTTCATGCTGTGTCCTTCTAACAAGAGTCGGACAGGTCACGATGGACAACTTGTAGAAAGCACAGGAATTACACGGTCATCGTTAGTCAAGTTAGCAATGTTGGTGCATAACTGAAATGCATTTTTCCTGTGCTCTATCAAATGGGCACTCAATAATTATTTTATCCTATGGTAGTTTCTCTTAGTTGCAGTTGTTGAGCTTGCTATCTTAAAAGGCGGGGTAACGCTACATACGTGACATTATGAAATAAAACTCAACATAAATTGTGTTATCAGGAAAAATGCCATCATTAAATAAAAATACTTTTGAGAATTTCAATTTTAAATAAAAGATTTTATTAAATAAAGACAATATCCAAATAATATTTGGATAATATATTATTTTGGATAATACATTATTTTAATTATTGTATTTTTATGAAACAACTTATCAATATGATTATTTAATACTGTTTTTTGTCCATAGTTTTTGGTCACGCAGGTAGTAAAATGGGCCAGCAGTAAAGGCAGTGTATAAGACAAATTCTGCTGTTAACAGTTCAGTCACTATAAAACACAGCTGAAGAAATATGATCAAAAATGGCAGCTGCTTTGTTATTTAGTTAGAGATATGCAGTATTTATTTGTGGTTGTTGCACAATTGCATCAAGCATTGAATTCCCAAGATAGACAATGATTGTTATTTAAATGCACAATTCTGTCAGACAGTACATCCTTTTTTTTAAATTTGCATTTTTAGAGACATTTTAGAAAAGGAGAAATATTATAATACAAATAAAATGTTTTTGGGGATCGGAAAAAAACATTTAAATAAATTCTGAAGGAAACATAGTCAGGATTTAGCTGGTTGGAATGGCTCTGGAAGTACAACCTACAACTGTTGTGATGTAACCAAACATCCAAATCAGCCCTTAACCAAGTCCACAGCAGTGCACTGTGGGAATGTGTTGAGACTCATCCACCAACAGCATTGGTGGGTAGAGTTTACTTTGGCCGGGGCATTGCTGCTCCTGGACAAAAGTCAGCCAGAGATGAAGCTGTGCTAGAACTGTCCTGTCAGAGGTCAAAAGGTCCACAATTGTATTGAGGCCAGTGTGTCTGCATGTGTGTGGGTTGGTGTGGCAGTCTTTCACTAGAGGCCATGAAATGTAATCTAGAATATTGTTATAGTGCTTGTCCTTCCGACTACATAAATACAGGCATGCATGATCATTTGTGCTGTATCTTGGGACGAACAGCTATACTGTTTGTGTTGCCTAATATTTGCAAGCACTTCTGTAACATCTATGCATATTTACATGGCAGATAATTGTTCCTCTCAACATGGAGAACAAGGGAATGTTTAAAATCTGAAAGCAACCAATATTAAAAACTGGTCTGGTGGCAAAAACTATGAACACAATTCAGAAGTTCCTTGAGGGAAAACGCATTTTTAAATGCCATTAGATAAACTTCACTCAGGGCTCAGTGCGACTTTGTGTACATTTTAGTTATCGAACTCTTTGCAGTTAAATTAACAGCGAAGCATTATGAAACAAAACATTTATGTTTTCCTTGTCACATGTAAGTCAAATGTTTATTTTAAGAGATGAAGACCTGTCTCCCTGTTGAGCTAATTTGTCTTCCACTAGCCTCATTCAGGCTTAGTCATTTCACACAAAGGTTTTTTTCAAAAATGAAACATCATACTGGTAACCCTCTGTTCATCTTCTAAAAAAAATGTAAAAAAATGTACTCATCTACTCATCCAATCCACTTACTGACAAACCTAATCTGCTAATGAAGACTGTTTAAAGATCCAGAACATGTGAGTAAGAGATGAGATGGAATTATTTTTCCAGCGCTGCATTCAAGGTCAGCTATGAACTGTCAAGCTAAATAATAATTTGGGTTAGCATTTAACAACTACAGTTCTTACATATAAATGGGTTATAGAAATAATATGCTAATCTAATTTTAGATTGTACTCCATTGTAGCTATTTTGAGGAACTGTATATGAATGAAATAGGAAGTCTAATTCAGTAAATGAATGAATAATACAGGAGAGATACTACGTGATATCTGACAGTAGACACATTTCTATCATATCCATATATATCATATCTCCCACCTGCACTCCAGCTATCACTCACACAAGCTATGATGTGCTCATATTTTACTATCCACTCAAGAAGCAGATACTCTTTCAGCTTAAAATATGAATAGAAAATCCCAGTGTCATGTTTCAGACTTTTACAAAGAGCAATAAAAGACACCTTATTAAAGAAAATACATTCAGAACTAAAAACTAGTGGAACACAAACTAACCCAGAAGTAGTGCAGGATTACGATTAAATGGCTTTAAATTGTTTCTTCACAGTGACTCCACCTCAGGAAAAATTAAAGCATGCTTTATGTCCTGTTTGCGTGCTATATTTAGCAAAATTACAATTGGGAATTAAGTACTTGAACAAATGGTATTTTTTCTTTGCCTGTATTTTAAAATAAATATAAAAATTAAGAACTGCTACATGGCATCAGTTACAGAGTTGGCTTACACAATAGCTGCTGTGAAACACATTGATTCATTTTCAATTTTCCAGTCATTAAAAAATAAAAACAAATGCAACTCAATGGAACGCAGGAGCACCGCAGGGATCATGATATTGTCATCAATTTAGCCTCGGTCTCATTCAAGCACACATTCAAGCATACATTAAAAACACCACCGCCACTTACAGTAGTTTGAATATTGGAAATAAAACAATCACCAAGCATAGAAAATAAATTCAGCGTTATCGCACAATCACACAGGATGTCTGCTCCTGGCCTGCAACAACTTTCAAACACGCAGTTAGCCACATTATTCAGTCATGACAGGCACAGACATCCCGTTTCATCTCCAGCTACAAAGAGCATAAAAAGCAAAAAAAATTACAATTAACTTGCATAGCTTTGAAGCGTACAAAAGAAAGGTCAAGGTCAACAGGTGCAAATAGTTTTAAAACATGTTACAGCTGGGTGAGACTCAGTGTTTGAGTGTATGTACATGAACAAAGAATATGTGCATTGTGTGTGTGGAACACACAGACAAACACACAAGTTGAGGTTTAAGTCACCCCTGTGCAGTATGAGTGTGAGTATGGGGGGCCCATTAAAGGTAAAGAGGTGAGTCAGAGCCCTAAGAACGGGTGTTGTGGTTTGAAGATGGGGTTAGTAGGTTTTGTACAGTAATGCATGTGTCCCTCGAGGGGGTGAAGGTGACCCAGTGGGTCAGGCAAGTCTTAGAGTGGGCTCTGGTGAGACTGGAAGTTTTTGACGTTCTTAATCTCCAGCTCCAGCTGTTTGACGCGCACGTCCCTCTGGTTGAGGAGCTCCCGCAACCGTCTGATCTCCTCCTGCTGCTTGTAAAACTTCATTCGCAGCTGTGGACAAAGCACATGCACAAAATATTGTATTATATATACACAAGGGTGTAATTTCCACAAGAGCTCCGGGGGAGACATGGAGACTTGCTTTGCTACTTTTAGGATTCAGTTTCAGTTTGATTTACTCCCTAAAATCTCTCAGTTTCCTCCAACTGTCCTCCTGCCATAATCCAGATGGCGTTGATACATTCATCTCGGTCCCCCTCGCAATACTTAAACTTTGGTATTTTTCAACCCGGACCCTATTTTTCCATGTTTTTGTGGTTAAATGGCTAATAACTGAATCTATATTTTTTATATCTCATGAAAAGACCAAAACCAACAATTTGTTGGTTAGCACCAAGCCTTTGAATCCTATCGAATATGTTAAAAAACAGGTCACAAAGATATATTGTAGAAACCTTATTTCTTAACACTGCTTTATGTGTATATATATATATATATATATATATATATATATATATATATATATATATATATATATATATATATATATATATATATAAACTATACACTATTTTTAGCATTTCCACATAAAAGTGTAATTACCTAGGTTGTAAATAAATAGCATTGACATGGTTTTTAGACCCATGTCTTTGAAAACAAAACTTGAAGAATGACAAAAAAAACATCCGGTACCTCATTCTCTGTCCGGGGCGGAGTGCAAAGTTCGAGGTCTTCTCCGTTGCTGACGGGTGTCCGACTCCTGTCGTCCTCTGTATTGCCGCCGTCCTCCTTGCCTTCTTTGGTTCCCACTTGGTCCTGAATGTAAGACAGCTGCAGCATGCCTGGTCTGCTGTGAGACCTGCGAGTGTCCAGCGAGTTTTGTCGCCCTTTCATCATCTCCGAGTATGATTCTGGTACTTGACTTCCGGGCTTCAGAGACATTAGCACCGGACCTGGAGGACATAAATACACTTGTCAACATTGTGATCTTAATTCCACGAGACACACTTTTATTTGTATTTTCTTTTCTGGTACATTTGAACCCTGTATTATGGCTTATTTTGGAGCAGTTTGCCACCTGTAGACCTCGCCAACATTTCTAAATGTGTCACACATACATTATTTCTGACCTTTATCAATTCCGCTGAGCCACTCCTCTGCAGACAAAGCAGGCTTGTTACCAGCAGTCATTGGATAGATGTCTTCTTGGTATGACTCTGACTAGAAACACATGCACAGTACATTTCAGACATACGTACTTTACGGACACCAAATTAGGTCTCATCGGCTTTAAAATGGAGGAATTCCTTTAACATGTATCCTGTGGTGTTTGTGGTCTGTGTGAGTGGATGTGCGCTCACCCTGCGGGGTACGATCATGGAAAGTGGCTCAATGAGACTCTTGATTGTCACCAGTTTGTAGAACCTGAACACCTCACAGGTGCTCACATCCAGACCTCTCTTTGGCATCACACCTAAACAAGACACACAGACCGAAAGCAGAAAGTGTGCTGACTGACGGAGATACGGTAGAAATGTGAGAGAACACCAAGACAAAACAGAAATATAGTGTAGAGTAATCACATCATGTCTTTAACACAAAGAGAATAATGCTATTAACTTTGCAATTAGCAAAAAAAAGTGTTCAAAAGCCCTTCAACAGACACACATGTATGTTCATATTGCAATCAAAGGTGCATGCGGGATCACACCCACAGGACCATGTGCAGTAAGGAAAGTACAGGCTTTTGAATACCCACTTTAATTAAACTACATGGATTGTTTCTGGTCATTAGACCTTTTTGGCATTCATTTTCTTAAATCTTTGGAGTGCTTTTAAGTTTCAAGTTCTTAATTGTCATATGCACGATAATTACAGAAAAGCTTTCATTGGCCGTGAAAATCTTAGATCTCCGGCAGGTAAAAGACTAAAGCGTCCAAGACATTTATTAGTGGATTTCTTCTTTTTTTTTGCAGTGGGACCTTACTTTAGAAAATTGCCTCAATGGCTGAAAATTAGTCTAATATAAGCATTTTTAACTAGAATCTAAACTTATTTCATTTAACTACATTCTTGTTTTGAGTTCATAGTCTAAAATGAGTGCACATGACTGCTAGTCACTTCACCTTGATCAGCCGGTCTGGCTATTCAAATATTGCAGGCTTATTTGCACAGCAGCTTTGCTTACAGGTGAAAGACAGTCAACACGGCTAGCAGGCAGGCAGAGTTTGACATTTAAGTCAATAAATTGTAACCTCCCAAATTTTGGAACTTGATTTAAAAAAATAAATAAAATAAAATACTCCCAGTGTGTGTGTGTGTGTGTGTGTGTGTTTGTATTTCTTACCCAATCCTTTCTGAGGTAGGTTTGAGCGGTACTCCGTTAGAAAGTGGATATACGGTTTTTCTGAGCTGATCTCATAGTACCTCATATTTCCATCACCCTGACAGAGACAAGAGAAGATCATAATATTGTATAATAAGTATTTGGTGTATAGAGACGTTCTTGTTGCTTTTAGAGACCCACCTTCCCAGCAAGGTAGAGCATGTGTGTGTCGGGGTCAAAGAAAGGAAAGAGGACTCCTGATGAACCATCCAGGTTCTCTTGTGACAAAGGCACAGACAGGTCGTCCTACAAAGGATCAAAAACAAACACGTAAGCACCAGCAACATGGACAACATTCCCTCATATCCACAACACTTATTTATTTAAATCCACTTCCACATAAAAAGCACTCTCCAGTGCTGAATTAATAACACTGCGTGCTCAATCCCTAATCCCGGTTCCGGTTATAATCTTCCACCCATGACACGCTCTCACACATCAAAACACATCAACGTCCACCAGGTGGCAGAGTTGTGTTTGTGAGAGAGTTTAATCTTCATATTTAGCATTGTATTAGCCTCACTGTATTAGCCTCAGGGATCACACATGTGTTAACAGTCCAAGTATCTGATCCATCTTATGTCCAAAATATTCCACTTTGCCCCCTTTTTGTTTTAAGATTTCCTTTCTATACATATTCAATCTCAATATTCAACTGTCCTTTTATCCTGAATCTCTGCTACTCTGAGGTTTTAATGACGTGGACCAGGAAATAGGGCCGCCTAGACTCTGGACCTCTCTCCCAAATATTACATATTATGAATGTTCTACTATTGGGATTGTTCTTATTTCTGGGTCTTTGTTGTTTTGTAGACATTTTAACGTTCTTCTTTTGTGGATTGTCTTACATGCCCTCCTGTAGTTCAGGCATCTTTATACATCACTATGTATTATTGTTAAATTTAATACAAGTTTTTATAACTAGCAGATGAATTCTTGAGTTAAGGCTCAAGAAAGAAAAAGCTTGGGTGAGGTCACAGTGAACTTTGACTATCAGAATCAAATCATATAATCTTTCAGTCAAAGTGGATGTTTCTGCCAAATTTGAAGAGAAATTGGGCGTACCGGATTATCTGATAGTAAACCAAACATTTTAGATTGTTGATCGAATAAAATAAGATAATCCTTTATTAGTCTTGCAGTGGGGAAATGTACCGGATTACAGCAGCAAAGTGCACATAAAATAATAAACAGTAAAAAAAGAAAAAAAAACTGTAATAATAATAATAATGAAAATACAACAAGACATTTGAATGCTAACTCAAAAAAGTATTTTTCAAAGCTTCAGACCCCATCTCATGGTCTTTATCAGTGAATGGAGCTGGTTCAGGTGTCACTCCAGTCACCTGATAACAAGTGATTGTATGCGTGACAGAAACCTCCACATATTGAAACCAGATCCAGATCCAATTTGCTGATTAAGACAATGAAATGTGCATTAAAAGTGCAGAAAAAGCAAGTTTGGGGACCTTTGAGGTGAGATGGTTCTGACACAAAATACTTCCTGAGCGGTCATTCGCTCTCACCTGATCCCACAGAGCAAACTGCCGGTCGTTGTAACGTGAAGTGCCCGATGTGAAGAGCATCTTCAGGTTACCCAGGAACAGCACCTTGCTGGCTTTGTGTGTCTTGCAGTTGGTCTCCTGCAAACACAATATGCTTAAAACAAAGCACCAAGCATACTAAACATTTAAAGTGAATTATTTTTAAGTAATCTAAAAAGGTATAGGATAATAATATTAATAGCTCAACATTACAGCACTGTGATGTAATATTCCTTATTCTTCCACGTGTGCTTGTCTGGCGTAGCGATATAAAGTGTGTGAGTCAGTGGCTGGTGACCTCCAGGTCTGTGGAGCTCTGCCATGGGCCCGCTCTGGCCAGAGGTGTCAGTTTTGGCTGTGTGGTGCTGGATGAGTGCCTGGGCTATGAAAGGGGAAAGAGGCAGGAACTCCCACTTCTGCAATATTGGCTGGGATGCTATTGTACAAGACATCTAAGGCTTGTGGTTTTTAGGTTTTATTGATTTTCAATGAAAAACATATCTTGATTTTTTTCAGAGGAACATAATGATTTAACAGATTTTCACTCAGATTGTAGGTCATCATTTATCCAAAATGTTGTTTCCACCCGCAAAAAAGTCTTCCAGTTTCTTTATTGCAGCTTAAAGTACATGAGGTTATTTCTCAGACACACACACACACACACACACACACACACACACTAACCTGCTGTAGGTTTCCTGAGCGCGGCTCTATGAGTCGGACCTTCTTGTCCTTGCAGGTTGTGGCCAAGAGGCTGCCCTCTGTGTTGAATGACATGGAGAGGACGACGTCTGTGTGGTGGCTGATTGTCCGTACCGGGTTTTTTATCACCTGCTCAGGACAGTCCAGGTTCCAGATCATCACCTGAAAGGGGTACATTACACACACATGTAAACACACACTCATAATACAGAAATTCAACAACAAACCACAAGTTAGGAGAGAACTCAAGTCTTGAACTCAAAGTTGTTGTACTTCGAAATTTTGTAAATAAACGTATTGATGTTAAAATGTCATACCGATAGCAGATTTCATCCAGCTAAAAAAAACATTTGGTTCTCTATATTAAAAGCTGGGTACACTTGAAGCAAACTGGTTTGAATGAAGTGTCTGTTTACATCTCAAAGTAAATGTGTTTACAGCTGTTCGCAAAGTCAAAAGTGAGGCAGCTTGGTATTCATTCTTTAATTAGACTTGATGCTTGTGAGAAAGGCTGACTTGGTCACATTTCTGCTTCTCTTTCTTCTTAAACCAATGAAAATGATCTGAATTCAGTCAAATGTGAAGTGCTTGTGAAGCCATGCAGGTCCCTTATAACAGCAGAGCCAGATCGGCAACAATCAGTGGGTTACATTGTCAAAGTGAGCAATCACTACTACCATGATGCATGAGCAAGTACTGGGCTGCTGCGTAGAGTTTGGCTGCATTGTAATACATAACACACAATAGCTTGTAGTTGAGTGTGGCTGTATTAGGGTTAGTGTGTGTGCGTGTTACCTGGTAGTCATAGGCCGTACTGAAGAGGATGTTGTTGGCGGTCGGGTGCCACTCAATGAGGCCCACTCTGCGGCTGTGACCCTGAAGCTCCTTCCACGGAGCTGTGAGGTTCTTCAGCACACCATGAGGAGGGATTTCCCACACTTTCACCTGTAGACACACACGGGAAACCGCATTAACAAACACACAATGCAACTAGAATATATAAACTCAAGTACAGGGAAATATACTTTGAACTCTAATTATTTGACAGCTTTAGTTACTAATCACTTTACAAATGATAGACAACGATTTGTGCATACAAAACATATGAAGAACTTATAAAATATGTACAGCTGACTTTAATAGTCCATTAACCAATGAGTCAATTGACAGAAAACTAATTTGCTTGATAATTAAGTCATTTTTAATGCGAAAAACATTTCCTTTGAAATGTTTCAATATGTATCTAATCATTTTAAGGTTTTGTTGGACAAAATTAAGCATTGTCAAGGTGTCACTTTTGGATTCTCGGCTGCATTGCACACTATTTTTGTCCCCTGATGGCCATTTGAAAGAATGCAAGTTTAAGGCACATCCTCATTGACTTTACTTTTCAGACCCGTACGGTTGCTGCCTGCTTGTAACAATGTTTTTACAGTGTCGTATTAGCACTTTTACTTAAGTAAATACTTTCTACAAACAATCTCTGCTCTTAATACCTCTAAATCTATGAAAATAGCCATTATAGAAATAATCCAGGGTCGACTAAATAGGGAAAATAAATGACACTTTTACAAAAAAAGTCTTAAACCCGGTTGACTCTTCCTTTGTCTTTCTGTGTACAGGGAATTTGTTATCTGGCAAGTCAGAGCTGAGGAATGTGTGAACAAACTTCTTGAAGGCTAAACAGCAAGGCAATAAAATGATCTCCCTGCTGCTACATGCTCATAACACAGGGAGATGATAACACATCAGTAAACCATTTTGAAAATGTGCTGTTTGTGTGCGAGTGTGTGTGTGTGTGTGTGTGTGTGCGCGCACAAACCGTGGTGTCCTCGGAGCAGGAGGCGATGCAGTAGTCGTTGAAGGGATTCCATTTGATGTCTAACACGTTGCCTCTGTGGCCCGATATTCGGGGTTGGTGAGGGTCCACTTTGCCTGTCTGATATATAGACACAGAAAAATAAAAATAATGAAAACACAGAGCATAATAACCATTGCGTGTGTATTTCTGGGTTGAATGAATTGTTTGATATTTTGGGATACATCCGTGCTATTTTGTTTTACTGCCAAGAAGATTGACAACACTCTCGTGTCTGAATGTTAAATATGTAGCTAGTTAGCTTAGCATAAAGACTGCAAGCATGGGGAAGCAGCAGGCATGGCTCTCTTCAAAGGTAACATAATCTGCCTACGAGCAGCTCTGCAGCTCACTAATTAACACGTTACATCTAATTTGTTGAGTGCCATTAAATAAAACATGCTAAAAGGCCCTGTGGCGATCAGAGCTGCAGAGTCTGATGCAAATGATCTGTTGATTTACTTTGAACAAAGCCCTTCACGTGACATTTTGTCATTTAATTCATTGTTCTTCATAAAACTCCATCAATTTATCATTGCACTCCTATAACGGCGACTGTGGGTGAGTGGTTAGCAGGTCCGTCTTTCAATCAGAGGATTGTCGCTTCAATCCCCGGCCTAGTCGATGTGTCTTTGAGCAAGACACTTAACCCTGAATTGCTCCCTGTAGCTGTGTATTAATGTAACATGATTGTAAGTCGCTTTGGATAAAAGCGTCAACTAAATGTAATAACATTCTCAGACTTAGGTTAAAAAGTTTAAAAAAGGATCAAATTCGATGCATCAAAACCACACCAAGAGATCTTTTGTTTTCATTTTCAGATTTGTTGTTTGCAGACTAAACCGTGGCATCAGACAGCTTTATACAACCGTAGTAGTACTTCCAAAGTCCTGTAAGATCTTAGTTTTGGTTTTACTAACGTTTTTATTGTCTGTCACTGTTTTATGTTGTATGTCTGAAACTTTGTTAAATGTGCTTTTGCTGTCTTGGCCAGGACACTCTTGTAAAGGAGATTTTTTATCTCAATGAGGCTTTTCCTGGTTAAATAAATTTAAATAAATAAATAAATAAAGATGACTAATACAATCTAAACTTCCCCTTTAATATAAAAAAATATTGGTTGGAGCAGCTTTAAAGATAGCCTATAGAACAGGTCCGGTTAATCTGTGCAGGTTGGTGAAAACGTCCCAGCATGCCTTGCAGTCAGAATCCGCTTGACATTAACATGAAAGCCCTCGAACTGAAGGTGGAATTACACAACACGTTTGTGACACACAGCCTTTTTTTTTTCATGATCCGAAGACGAAAGTCTGACTGAAGATTTTCAACAAGATGGCTAATTGGGCCGTATGTACGAACAGAACATTCCATCTATTGCCACACTCACACCTGCAGGCTATATTACTGTGGAGGTAAGGTGTGTGTGTGTGTGTGTGTGTGTGTGTGGAACATGGCAATGATGCAACAATTATCTGTGCTTTCCTGGAAACCTGACACAGTACATAGCTTTTTGGTTCAATGTGTTAACGACGTTCTCCACAGAACAATAGCTCATCTGTGAGTGCACACACATGGATGGGAGGTGAACATAGACTTTATATAATATGAAGTGGGGGGCGTCAGACGGGGGACGTTTCACCTCATTGAGACAGTGAAAGGAGGGGAAGAGGGGGCGTCAGAAAATGAGTTATGTCATTCCTAAACTCGTATGCAGTTCCTGCCCATGCCAGGAGGGTGGTGATAACTCACCGAGACGATTTAAAAGATGGAGACAGACTGAGAAAGGGAAAAAGGAGGGAGAGGTGTTCAGCTTGATTAATGGCTCTGGACCGGAGATATACAGCAGGACCGTAAATTCAACCAGCACGCGAGGGACGAGGTCTGGCTCGGGATCATTATTGTTACTGATAACACCAGCGGATGTGATAATGTGCATTATTATCGTCTGGGAGAGTATTTGATTAATCACATTTAAGGTGAAGTTTGTGAGTGAGAAAAGATAGAAAAACGAGGAGGAAAAAAAGACCACATGCAATGTTTAGGTGGGAGTTAAAGAGCTGCCGGGGGTTTCCTGGTATTTAGAGATTGAGTTTTGGCCCCACTGCTGACGTCCTATAAATATATCAAATCTGAGAGCAGAGCTGTCTTATCCAGGTGTGCAGGAGCAAAGAGAGGAACAAAGGGAGGTATTGAACGGTCAGCAGATAACATTATTTTTGACCAGAGACGAAAAATAATAATTACTGCTCTTCCTAATCACTTCTAACGTGAACCGACACATCTTTTGTAAAACTGCCCAGCTTTTTGGTTGAAGCCAACTTCAGTTATGATTCAAAGTCTTCATGCTGATTTGACCTGATTCCTCCTGTTGAATGCCTGCTCGGTAGCTCGCAGGAAGAAACCTTCGGCAGTGTGCTCATTGGCAACAGTATTAACCATCTTTTTATGCTGACCAATAATAAGACTGAATTGCCATTTCATTTCACTTAATTATTAGTCTGACTGACACTGTGTTCATGTTAGATGATTATTTTGTTTTGTTTTGCTTTAACCCGTTATGAGTGACGTCTCTCCTTGAAGCAGTTCATGTTTTTTTACAGAATTCAAATACATATGAGGATTTAGCCATACAACAACATGTACAGTTGTAATGTCAATCTCACATGTTATTCTTGATGTTATTTGTCATCCATGCAGCTACTTTTAAGTACAATGTCAATCTCTTATGAATGGAGAAAGGTTGAGTTGTGTTTTAGAATGAAAACTCTTTTGAGGGGAATTTTAAGTGTACAGCTGTGGACAGGATCCAAAGTTAATGCGTTTGCAATATCATTTTATATGCAAGAAGTGTTTGCCTGACCACTGCACCTTTCAAAATAATGTGTGTCCAGAACAACGCCCCACCACAACCTCAAAATGCGTAAGCAATATGCATACACAATATCAGACCAAATTTAAATGCTGAAAGAAATGCAAATTAAGAGGTCTGTAGCCAGGCCTTTATGCTCTTGTACATTGTCTGCAAAGTCCATATCAACACAACATATCACAGTATCCATTATCAACATCCTGAGAAAAATGGTGCACACGCCACTTTAAAAAGCTGACATCAGTCTGGAAAGTCTGCCACGAGATGGAGATACTCACATGATGGATAGAGAGCACCAGGAAGGCCCCTCCCCCGGCACACTCAGTGATGACTGCCAGGAAACGTGGGTTGACTGCACAGAAGTTGTTGTCCTGGACGCTGCATGTGATTGGCACGCCATCAAAGCAGCTCTCCTTGGTGGCGGCCTTACCAAACACGTGGCGAAACTTGGAGCAGCGGTACTGAGGACGCCATGTCATCTGAGGGTAGAGGACGGGAGGGAGGGAGGGAGGAGAGGAGGTCGGTCAAGGAGAATCATCTCTCACAGTTATGGGGATAGAGTGTTGATACTCCTGGTCCTTTCGCACAAGTAACTGTAGATGTGATCAATTTAGCCAAACATGAGCAACCTAGACCGGAAGGGTCTTGTCTTGGTTGAGTATATGCCGGCTGTTTATACAGAAGGTTTGGTACACCAGTAATATAAGCATGATACAGTAATTCCTCCATTTAACAATAGTGAGAAAATCTAAACAGAATAGCCACAATATAACCCGGTGTTGATACTCTGAAAAAGAAAGGTGACTTGAAAAAACAACTATTAGAGGCATCTGACTGAACCTTAAGCACTCATTGTCCACCTTGTATCCTTTTGTTTGAAATGGTTTCAAACAATCACATTTGTATTTAAATGACGATACTGCATTTCCTTTAAAATGACAATTTCGTGTGGTGTTTTTTGGACACAGGCAATTAAAATATGGTACATAAATAAGGAGAAGGAAACCTTTGAGACTTCCATAATCCTGAGTCTCTTTTTAACCACTTTCCTTTAGCTAGTCGATGCATATGTCATTATTGTGAGAGATAAGTGGCTCTGGTCCACTGGGACGAGGTCTGACCAGCCGGCATGTCTGCTCTGCTACTCTGCCTGCCTGCTGCATGGCCATTACTTATGAATTAGGGGTGGAGAAGGTTGATGGACAAGATGTTAATGGATAAAATGGACTCTAACAACAACAACACAGAGAGCGCCATGAAGTAAATGGAAATAGGGCGAAGTAAGTCAACAGAAGGCACAGCACAAACAAATTTACAACACACTGTTTTCTTTGAAGTGACACCTCAAAACCTCCAGTCCTGTCCTTGAAAACAATGACACCATTCTCCTGTTTTATGTGGGCTAAATAAATACAACCCTAAGATACAAACAATGTTATAGGAAATAAAAAATGACAGCATTTGCTTGACATGATGCAGGTGTGGTTGCAGGATTGCTGCCTGGAAAGAAGCGGAGCAGGGAATAAAACTGCCAGAAAATAAATAAAGAAGGAGAATCTCTGAGTAACAGAAATGCACAAGTGGAGATTGTGAGTCTACACGTCTCGGTTTACTCTTCTCACCTTCTACCCCGAGGCCATCTCAGAGAGCCTCATGCTGTCGCACTGGAATGTCTCGCTACCTGAAGAGACGCTTCATTAAACTCTCAGGTGTTGAAGACTCTGACTGCCTCTAAGAACCATCAGTCACATTCCTATGGCCGTCCTGGCAGCTCAACCTGCAGTATTCATACTTTTAACCTGTCAGGATACGAACATGTATCCAACAAACGCCAACATGGTGACTTTATTTCATGTCTGCGGGCTAAAATGTACTCCGAGCACGAAACAAAGCACAGCAGGTATTTGAACATAAAGTATTTCACCAAAGTTATTTACAATTCATCCTGTGGGGAAAATGAATGTATAACACCAAATAGACACCTAATAGAAATCCATCAAAAACCACAAATATTAACCTTGTGGTGACACTGGAGGAAAAGAGGCCAAATACCAAGGATTAATGTGTTATTTTTAGCCTAATGTTTCAAGCATTGGCACTCACAATACATTCTTGATCATTACAACCTCTCTGTGCATACCTTTAAAAGCATTGTTCCCTGCAATAACAAATACAATATTTAAAAGGTGACTTCATCATTGCAACTTGAATATGCCAAACTGCAAACCATAAGGGCATTTGTGGAAAATCACTATTGACCTCCTGAGCTCATGCCTTACATATGCCATGCAATGCACATCTAGGGGGACATAATCAGCATTCATGTACTGCTGAGGCTTACAAGACCAGAGGGAGAGGCTTCCAGGGCAGAAAGCTAAGACATCTTGTCACATCTAAAGCAGGTTGTAATCAGGCCAGCTTCCTCTCAGCTGTGTCATGCAGCAGGTACACAGCAGGGCTGCATGGTGGGCGGCCTGTCTCACCGAACTGATGACGAAAACACTACTCTGGCTATTTTTACACCAGCTCCTTGCCGAGCGCAAATGACAGTCAGGCACGTTTCACTGACAGCAGAAAAAAAACGGTTTTATTCACAAGGCTTCTTTGATCGGCTTCATGAAGCCAAAATAAAAAGAAATGCAGCTTTGTCAGAGAGAAATGTATTTTAGTCCGCGACCAGTGAGTCACAGCAGCAACCGCAATAAGGGGGGCTGTAAAAACCTCATAAAACTAAACTGAAAACACGGATATGACTTTAAAAAAAGAGATACTGTACATCTGGTTTGCTCTGTTTCAGTTCTTATGGGTCTGTACTTGTATATAGACGTGCAAAGCATACGTATGCACCTATACCTCACCTACAGGCTGTCTTTTAAGCATATCGTAACTCAGACGCATACACTAGCAGCCACTCCTCTCTTTGGCCTGCCAAGGCTTGATGCTGCAGGAGAAGGAGTTCAAAGTTTACTTACTGGTGTTAAGATATCGGTTACTTAAGCAGCGTTGGGCCTAAAGCTATGTGCAGGAAGACAATTTGGACTCAAAGACACAGTGATCTACTATCAATACCTCCAACTGATTGTCCTCTCCTCTCCTGAACCAACAATGAAGACCAAAACAACCCCAAACCTAATCCCAAACCCCACTACTATAACCAAGCACACACCAACCTCGCTTTCTCGATCTGTAGATGTGATGTTTTGTAAACGATCAAAGTGAAATTCAAGGCAGCGAATGTGCAGGCGCGAACACACCTCATGCCAGTATGTTAAATGTACGAGTGCGTCCACATGTTCATTGTGTGCGTCTGAGCGAGTGAGACACACTCGCCCCGGTTTAGACGGTCCGCTATCATACACAGATGACAGCTTTCAACCTCGGTCTTGTAATAGGATAACAGCCACATTGGTAATCCAATAGCTGCTTCATTTCTACAGAGCACACGTGTGAATGAGTATGAAAGGATAACACAGGCTATGTCTGAGTGTGTCACTCTGTTTGCCTGGAGAATCTTTTTGCTCTGTGTATGCGCATGCAGCATATGAATGAGTTCTGAAAAACAATCCACTGTTTGCTAATTTTGTACGCTAAGTTTGTACAGATATTCACGCACACAAACCCAAACACACATAAAAACATTTTGGCTTCCGCTATGTCAAAAGCATGCCAGTGCATTGGTCCACATCCTTCGCTTCAGTGTAATGATTGCGTCTGTTTCAAAGCACTCAGATGTTCAGATTAGCTCACAATACTCCTTTAATCTGGAAGGTGGTTTTACAACAGATTTTTTAATGATTAACGTATATAGGAGTCTAGTCAGGGTGGGAACGGATGGGAAAAAAACAACCTTGCTGTGGAATTTACATTATGTAAATTCAAAACATTTGATCAAAATTGGGTTATTTTGGAGAATCAATTAGTTCCTAATCAGACTCTCTGGCAGCTTTTTATCTTCTTTCAGCATATTTCAAGGAAAAAATAATACTGAAAATTACAACATGGATCATTCAAATGTTGGCAGTTGAGCTGCATTGTGGGTAATGTAGCCACCAGGTTTTAGCAAGGAGGAAATCTGGTAGAATTGGATATGTAGCTGTAATTAAAGGATTAGTAAAATGTATGACATCGTGGGTCTTATTTTTGGAGTTTTGGCCATCTTTTCTGTCAGTTATCGTAAAATTGTGCATATGAAAACAAGGGATGTTGCTCCTAAAAAGTCAGATAGAAATCAGACAATCAGTTACAGACAGTTTCGACAGATTAAACAATTTTAACGGGATGTAGATGCTTCAGAATACACCTGAATTGTTCGTAATGATCCCTCATTGTGCAGGAAAACTGTGTACAGAGAACGGGTCTTTGAATGTTCATGAATGTTTATGATGTATATAATAATCCTAAAATTAACCATTTGCTTTATTTCTTGTTTTAACAGATATAAATAACCTCCAAACTATGATGTGTAATCTGCAAGAAAATAAGATTAATTTAAAGCAGAGAGTCACTATAAACTGACGCAGGACTCAGAAACTAACACTATCAAAGACATTGGACAACAGTAAGGCTTTGTGTTAAAATAACAATACAATAAAGTTGATTTTAGACAAACAACAATAAAACACAAAATAAGATTTGAAGAACCAGGCAAGCACAAGGAAAAAAGAGAAATAACACTGGATGAATCCACTTTATCTCAACATTGAGAATAAAGAATAAATAAACTCAATAGTAAAAAAAAAATCATTGGGGGGTCATCATTCCACAGCCAAGGAACCATTTTTGAACATAAACCAAATATAGCTTATTGATGTGAATATAAATATGTATAACTCTATTTTTCATTCAACAAAATGTGCCAGCCTGCTCAACGCATCAGTATTAAATAGACAGATTTGCCCAAGTTAGAAAAGAGCAAAGATCTGATCAAAGAAAAAGTAAAACAAGCCACAACTTTGACACCGATGACACACACACACACACACACACACACACACACACACACACACACACACACACACACACACACACACACGCATACAATTTGGTCAATACTGCAAAAGTCTTGAGGTTGGCGCTCTAAGCTTCACATCCAGAGCTGTGACGAGCAGCTCTGGTGCTCATAGGTCCATAAACCTTGACGTGAGAAACAGGACACCAGGCTTAACGAAAAGACTTCAAACTGACTGGGATTCAAACCACAAGGCACATCTTTTGGTGAATGGCAGTGTTTTGAAGGTTGGATGCCACCATAAATAGACATCTGTGGTGGTGGTGGTGGAGATGACTGGACTGGGACGTGGATGATGATGTCATTTTCCCTGTAGTTCCATAATGACAATTTTTTTTTTTGGTCATCAGCAAAAAATATAAATACTTCCACGCTTATGGGAAGCGAATGAGTGGCTGCACTTGTCCAACTTTGAGCAATAGGACAATTAAACTAAAAGGAGTGCTGGACAAGCATACCGTCAAATAAATCTGTGCATGGAACGTTTTTTTAAATAGTTTTTTAAATATGCAGAGATTCAAAGCAAAGAGTTTGAAGACAGACTTTTGTTTCATCTTGTTCAAGCCTGTCTTCATGCACATGCACACCAAATTGGAATCCTCTGGGAAAAATGTGAGCACACACACACACACGCACACATGCGCGCACACACACACACACACACACACTAAATAGTATAAGATCAATAACATAATTGCAGAGGCAGATCCAGGAGGGCGCAGGACATGAAAGATATCAAGAGACAGACAACACGGAAGAGAAAGAATGAGTGTGGAATTAAGCAAGAGGCAGTGTGATGAAGTCGAACTGGGAGTTCAGCAGCACTCACCCTGTCGAGCGAGACGACACTGGCACAAGAAGGAGCAGTGGGTCCTTACGTCAGTGAGAAAAAGTCTCTGCCTCCGAGTTGCTAGCCATAAAAAACACCCCCAAAAATGACTTGTCCGGTTTTATCCCAAGCACATGGATCAACACTTTCCCTCGAAGCACACATACACACACACACACACCCACGCACAGACACACACACACTAACAGTCCAAAATCTGTCACTGCACTACTGTCCTGGCAGAGTCGTAAAAAGCTTCTTCTTTGATGTGCACAGTCCACACAGACAGTCAGAGGAGACGGTGGGTGTGTGTGTGTGCAGCATGAAGCCGAGTGCGTGTGTGAACAAGCAGGAGGGGAGAGCGCAGGAGTGTGTACACTCCCTGAGAGGGAGGTGACTACAAGGAGGAAGAGAGAGAGAGCAGCAGGTAATCTCTCTCTCTCTCCCTCTCTCTGAGTGCCACTCCCTCTCCTCACTCCTCCACAGTGTTTGCTCAATCAGGATTTCTCAATTGATCTTTAAAGAGAAGATATAGAGGAGGGAAAGAAAGGAGGCAAAGACGCTTATTCTTCACCCTTGTACAACAACAAAAAAGTAATTTTACTAACTCGTAGGTGATAAACATTCATAAATATCTTCGTCGGATGGAAGTATGATGAACTTAGATGATGACAGAAGTATTAGGTTTACTTGTATGGCACCTTTCAAACAGAACAGGAGTCTAAAAAAGGCAGATAAATGCATTTTAACCATTTTCAAACAATTTACAGGACATACAATCAATAGAAACAGTGTTACATACATACAAATACACAGTTTCAGTTCAAATGGCCATATAAAGTTGCCCCAAATTTACAAAGGCAAATAGCAGTAGAGACATTAATTAATCAAACGTACAGGAAAACAGGGCATCCACATGACCTTTATGGGTTCAAAGGACTACTTTAGTGATTTTGTATTACACTTCCACAAAACCTGAAAATAGGCTTGCAACTTACTATTATTTTCGTTTATTGTTTATTATTAGAAGCTAGTTTTTTACCAAAGAGTAAACTGACATCCCAGGCTGGCCAGGGACCTTTAATGTCATCCTTACTGTCACCTCCATACGGTCTCTCATATAAAAAGGCAAAATGCAGTATTTAGTTTAGATTTGAGCCAGACTAAAGTTGGGACACATTTTTCTTTGCACTCCAGACTGTTTTATAGATTGAAGAATCCTGATTTACTGTATGATTTACAGAAACCACTAATTACACTGGTATTTAAACT
This sequence comes from Cyclopterus lumpus, assembly GCF_009769545.1. Classification (NCBI taxonomy): domain Eukaryota; kingdom Metazoa; phylum Chordata; class Actinopteri; order Perciformes; family Cyclopteridae; genus Cyclopterus; species Cyclopterus lumpus. Next base: position 17,900,818 of record NC_046966.1, read on the forward strand.
TAAAGTCAGATTCCCTTGGCAGTCCCTCTCAACCCATTTGTCTTGTGTGAAGTTCCATCTGACGCTCTGCCGACTTAAAAACATTCAGGTAAAAGGAAAAAGGTGCAAAGTTAAATTGGCAGGATGGTTTAGCAAAATGCCCAGCTGCTACCAAATTTAGTCAGCCATTCACATGGCTTCAGCTGGACAGCGGTGACCCGGTGTCAAGCCGAAGTCAAGCCGAAGCCTTATATAATGGTACATTAGCACTAGAGGCTAGGAGAAGCTAACATGTCAATAACGGGACGAGCTGAAAAAAACTGGCCTTCACACGGTCAAACGGGGGCAGAGCCGAGGGCCTGATCAATCATTGTTATTGCACAAACGTGCAAGCCCGCACGCCAGTCTAAAGTGATCATCATATATTCCTGAACCTGCAATGGTTAAATGTTAGTGAGGTGCACATATTTATAGCTTTTATCACAATTTAAAAAAGGGTTGAGACATTTTTTAAATTCTTTATTTTGTATTCTGGATTTCTCTCATTGGTACACGCCTTTTAGAAATAAATGTTAAATTAACTTAATTATCTACACTGTAAAATACTCCATTGAAAATAAGAAATCCTACATTTAAAATTGTACTTGAATACAGCCTTATAAAATAAAATAAGTGACGTAGTAAAAAAGTAAAAACAACACATTTCTAGTTTAAGAAAAATCAGGACTTTGACGGTGTGATTTTATGAGACTTATTATAGAAAAAGGGGTATTAAAGTACAGAAATATAATCAGTAAGATCATTACACAGCATTACCTTTTTTACAGTGTTGTATATATTGTTGAATTATTACTACAGATGAATTCATGTGCAAGCAGTTAAAATTAGCTCATTTTGACTACTGTTTAGACGGATGTACTTAAATCTATGGCATTGCATCATATTTTGTAAGATGATGTTTTATATGTAAAATCTACATTCAAAACATGCATATTGTAGCTCAAACATGTACTCAGTGCTTGGGAAAAAGTACTTATTACACACACACACACACACATACACACACGTATACACTGCTGATAGAACTGGCCACAAACACAGCACCTCCCAAATACACAAAGTCCAAGGGTCACAAAATGTCTCTGAGATAATAAACAGGACACACAAACTGGTAAAGATGTGAGAAGAGTTTGGCTCATCAAATGCAAGAGTTTGACTCAATGATCTTTTAATACATCAAATAGACACCAAGAGATATGTGAGATTAAACAGATACTGAATAACTACTAGAGATACTTTTGGTATAATCTAACCAAACACACACACACACACACACACACACACACAATGTAACTTTTAAAACCAAGAAACGATACTTTTGTAATATTATGATGTCAAAAATGGAACGTATGATCATACGTAGTGGTGTACCACGATGTCTCGATACACAATTTAATCCCAAAACATTCTAAGACGACACATCCCTATATTGAATGATCGCCCGGCCCTGGTGTGCGTTGTGGTCATCATCGATAAGGACAGGGCACGAGTCCTAAAAGGTTGTGACTCTTTCCAAAGAGCTCTAACCACAAAGGCTCGCTCGCTAATGACAGATCACACTGTGACAAACTAACAGCCGGCTGCTGTGAGAAAAAGAGGCCAGAGCCTTTGACACTGCAGGGACACAATGACCTTCGCCTCCTCACTTTGTCGTTCCTGATTAGCTGTCTGACTCTGTTGTGACTGTAAAACACTTGCTTTCAGTGCCAAGTGCAATCCCACATCTCCGTTTGGGGCCAAAGCTGCCGGTTTAGGCTTTCTGCACTTGAGCTAAACGCTTTTCATTGTGGACTTTAAAAGCTTGAGTGTTTGCACCAACTGAGCAAATAGTCCCATTCAAGCATCTACTTAACTGAGCAGGTGCAGTCAATAGTTGAATCCAGTGTACACAGAAACCTCTGTTAAAGACAGATTAATTTACACAAGTCACTCAGCAAGCAAAACCATGTCTAAATGACGGGTTGGGACAACACCTTCCTAGAAATAAAACCCTTCCGCAACTCTTCATATGGCACTAATGCAGTATGTGGGTACTGAGCACATGAGAAGGCTTTTTTCAAATCATCTTACATCTGCATGTTGTTTATGCTCTGGTTTTGTTGCTTTGCTGTGCAAATGAGGAGCCACACCTTCCCGGAAAGATACTGAACATGTTATTTCAATCAAATTCAACGTAGCTTGATATGTTCAAAGGACCTGATCTGTTCAAAGCGAAGGAGATGATAAAGGAGCTTGAGATTTTTCCAGAAACAGAATCAAATATTGCAAAAAAAATTTAAGTATTCAATTTAGCGGATTTGTCAAAAACTAGACATTTTTATGCATCATTTGATTTTCAAAACTAATGGTAATTTTGAATGATTTTTTTATGACAAATTTAAATGTACATTTTAAATAACAATTCAGGAAATGTCTATGTATGTATTTGTTGTATTTAGTTTCAAAAAGTTATAAAAGCAATGTTTAATTCAAGCCTGATGTTGCCCTACAAATAAAAGAATGATCCAAAGATACAGCGTATTGATTAAACACTGGTATGCGATCAACACTCTCGATCGGCCAACACACAATGCCCAATTATCGAAATCAGGACTGAAAAAATCAGATTGTTCCATTTCTACTACAAACGCTTTCTAAATCAATATCCTAAAGAATCTACTAATCCTGCAAACAAATATTGTTACATACATTTACAGTCCCAATGCTCTGACTACACACATTCAACAAGACTGATATGTGCATGAAGTGTAAAAAGAAACTACCAACTGTGAGAACAAGTAATAAAATAAGGTTTTATATCATAATCCACTCATCTATCCTTAACAGGTAAAGAATGCGATTAAAGTTCACTGATACAATCACTGAGTTATATCTTTGTTTGTTTCCTGGTAGTGTAACAAAAAGATGAGCATTGTTAAGAAAAAGGTGATAGCAATCAGCAAACAAGAAATTATGTGGCCAACAAAGTATTTGATAAGATTATCAATAGTCATTTAAAAAAAATGTGTTGTTCATTTCTGTGGTTTCAAAATAAAAGCCATATTTCATCACATGTACCATTAAAGTACATTGTGTAATAGTGATCTCACCTCAGGAAACCTTGACAAACATGAGTCATATGTTAGCATGCCCGTGCAGCGCACCTCGTTATTTCACATCTGATTCTGCAATAACGCAGCTGTTTCCATTCAGTGATATCACAGCCTCGCTCACCTGCTTGCATCAAGTGTTGGCAGTGGAAGACGGTCTGTACAGCCAATAATCCCATCAAAAGAAACGCTCAGTCAAACTGCATTGAACTGGCTTTTAAAAATCAACACTCACGTGTAAGTTTATATTGGTTATATATTGAATGATTTGGGCGTACTTTGATGATTGTAGAAACATAGACTGTAATCTTGCAGACAAACACACAAACGTCTGGCATCCAGGACTACAACCACAGCAAACATTGGCTGGGTTTGATGAGCTGGAAACCAAATCAATTCCTTTATTGGCTTACAGTAAAAGGGTCCAAGAGGGTTGTATGGCAAAGAACACATAAATGATCAAATCCCAGACGAGGAGCGCACCAAATACAGTTAAACCCCGGGCATTATTTCAAGTACTTCCCTTTTGTTTCCTGATCATTTTATAGATGAGTAACTGTAAGTAAAGAAAGGACTGCAATTGGAGCAAAGAAATGCTTCCATGTCTGTTCATTCAACAGAACAGCAAAAAAATAAAATAAGCCATAACTGAATGCGGGGCGGTTGTGTTAAGAAACTGCAGGCTACTAAAATTAAAAAGGAAATCCCCCCCCCACACACACACACATCAAATGAGGTAATTATAATCATGGGTCACGTCACATCGTAGCATCGAGGCAAGAGTGTGTCTCAGGTCGGAGACTCCAGAGGGTTTCTGTTATCTAGTATTAATTACAACTAAGCCAAGCTGCTCTGCCAACAGCCAGTGGCCTCTGCAGCCAAAGCTCCTGACAATTACAAATATTCAGCATCAAAGAGAAGAAGGGGAAAAAGTGCAACAGCACAAAATTAGGTTTGATGTTCTAAAATTAGCTCAAGACACACTGCTCAAGGATTTGATATGTTCATTTTATTGCAGAATGTACTATTTCTAATAAATATTAAATGACAAACAGGCTGAGGGATGATTAATTATTCAGCAAAGGCGATGAGTTTGTTCCTCAGAGCAGACCGAAGAACTCACCGGGATCCCGATCACTTCTATTAATTCACTGACAGCCAAGGTCATCCATCATAACCATAGTAACTGTAGTCAAGGTGAGTTTCACTTTCTGCGACTCAAGGGGATTAGCTGGCCTATATATAGGCACAATACACAGACGACGTACGCGCTATCCGGCTGAGGGAGGCCACCACTAATGAGATCACCGGCATGAGCTAACGGCATTAACGTGTTGTGATACTCGACACACAGGAGGAGCGGCTAGCCGACGTGCTCATGCCAAAGTCTCATGCTAAGGAGTACAACACGGCAAAATGAGAATACTTTGAGGATTTTACAATCACAAAAACACCAAACTTGGATAAAAACTTGAATTTGCACCCGTTAGCAGCTCAGTCGGACTGGAGCTAAATGCTAACATCAGCATGCTAACACGCTCACAATGACAGTGCTAACATGCTGCTGTTGAGCGGGTGCAGTGTTTACTATCCCTCTATTTACTATGGATTAGCGTGGTAGCATGCATACGTTAGCACTAAATAAATTAGCACTAAACACAGTAAGGTTGATTAGAATGTTATCAGTTGCAGATTTAGTCAATAATCCCAAAATAATTTAAATACATTATTTTGCCCTGATGGTGGTGCAAAAGGTATTTGAAATCATCCTGAGGGAAAATAAATGTCTGAACAAAATTTCATGGAAATGTATTCAACATCATTAGAGACATTTCACGAAAAACTGGCACCGCTATCGACCGATTTTGAATAATTAGATCAGGACCATTGTTGAACTGAGCATCTAAGTTGAAGTAATAAATACCTAAATAAATACATTTGGATCATTTGAAGTTGACAGGTCACCTAAACACACAAGGGTTCATTCATCCTTTGGGTATCATGAATGTCAAATAACATTTCTTCTCAATCTGCACCAGTGGTGGATTTCAAATTCCTACTCAACAAGAGACCTACATTATGCGCTGCTTTAACATAATATTAGCAATCTTGTACATTTACTTCAGGTTGAGGCCTTCATTCAGCTGCTCCTGTCGAGTCTAATAAACAAATGTACACAGTACTTGTCAGGGAGCAAACATACATTTGCTCCGACAGCATTTCTCATGAGGTACAACCATTAGGGTTACTTTAGGGCTGTAGAATCAATATGGTCTCTCACTTGCACACATGCACACATGCACCCATGCACACACACACACACATGTAAGAGGCCATCTACTTCTCTTCATTAATAATGAATCAGACTCTGCTGACCCATCTGCTTTACGATTAAGATCCTTTGACTCGAGAAAACCACAACCACACACACTGAAACAGTGCAGCTTAAATAAATACGTCCGGTGGCTGTTGATGTACGTCATCACTGGAAGAGCAAAAAAGCAATTTGATCAAGAAAAGGTACCACACAGAGCTCAACAGAGGTATTATCATTCAAAAACAAATAGCTGGAGATTTTTGAAAAAAACCAGAAGATTTTTAACAAACACTTACTGCTTGCTGTTAGGAATGTATTTCCAAAATTGATCTTTCCAGAATCACTGAAATATTTTATACCCATCCTAATCCAATGTAAGATGGTTGCCTAAAATTACATAACTGTTCTTACTCCATCCATCCAAAACTAAAATGAAAGCTTTTATCACCAATCAATATTTCTCCGTATGAACGTAACTTGGTAATATGTAGAATTTTCATACAAATGTATTTCTATTTTTTTTGTTGGTTCTAAAATGAGCAAAGACCATATACAGCCATAGTAATATAGGAAACAGTCCCCACTTGATAATTGGGCCTTTCCAAAGACTGCCAGGTATTAAGGTTTTTGGTAAACGGACGCTCAGTTAGGACACAAGTGGCTTCAGAACATTTTCTAACCAGCAGCGTCAGATTATTGGCAGTTTAATTAACTCTGTCTCTTAATGGAGCGCTGACTTTTCCTCTTTCTTATGGCCTTCCCAGAGTCACCTCCCTGCAGCCTTAAACTGGTACAAGAGCACGGTGAGCTTGACAAATCCACAGACTCTCTCCCTCTCAGTTTTTTTAAGTAATCCCCTCCATGTTTGCCCCACGTGGGAGCAGATAATCCTCAAACAGTCAGACAGCTGTCATGTCAGAAACGTGCACGACAACCTGCCACTACTGATCTGAGTACCAGTGATGTAAAGAGAAGACTGGAAACACAAACTCGTCTTTTGACAAACTGTTTTCAAAAGTGATTTAACTGTCCTGTGTAAATGACCCGGCCCAGTAGAGACGAATAACATCGGGAGCTGGTTTGGTGCATGCGGGGTCGGCTGGTGGTCTTTCCGTTCCTGACAATAGTACTGAGAGGGTCTGTGGTCACGTGCAGACTCTCCGGTTACATAAGAGCATTTTAGGACTTCCTAAACCATTGTCAGGGCAAGTACAGTAATCATCATCAACATCCACCAGCAGATTGTTTCCTAAAGCCTGAGCACTCAAATATGGCAGTTTTGCTTGAATCAGTTTGATTGCTGCCTGGAGTGCATCAAGTGAATATAAAAATGTATCATCAAAAATCATCACCGCAATTTCAAAGATTACAGCAACGATGATGAATCAGCCCCGTTTGAATGATGATACAGATACGACTTGATGCACAAATCTTTAATAAAGAAAAAGAGGTTAAAGACATGAATCAGACAAAAAAGGGTTTCTTATTGGGTTTTTAAATTTTTTTTATAAATGACTAATCACGACAATACTTGGCAGAATAATCAGTAAAGGAAATAATCTGTATTTGCAGCCATACAGAATAATTTAAATTGCCCCTAGTAGTATGACCACTAGCTCATGGTGGGTAAAGTAAGCTTATGTTAGACAAGGCAGAATTGATCGATTGATTTTGTGTCACTCTTTTAATGTTACACTACATTACCAGTGTTTACCATCATTGCGTAATTTTGCTAGAGCGGTCACTGTTCAGCAAAAGTTACATAATGGAGTCGAATCTTTCAACTGTATTTCAAAGAACGCAATAAAATCATTATTCGTATTCTCATGGATTTGTGGAGACAAAATCATATATTTAACGCATTGTTCCACATGTTTCAAGATAATAGCATTTGTTTTAAGAATCCTGACAAGAGGCAGAATGAATCGGTTTTAAAAGGTTCCCCCTCCCACATGGGGAGTGGTGGTGATGGTGGTGGTGGAGGAGTCAGAGACAAGAGGCTCCATGGGTCTTTGTTCTGGAGGTATAGTCATGTATGAGGCATTAGGGGCAGCCTTCTCCACCACCTCGAGGCACAACGTGTGGTTTGACTCTTGATAGTGAAGTAACAGAGGACAAGTGAGGTGATCTCATTCACCTTCAGGCTGCTTATAACTAGTTACTAAATCAGTGATATAATCCAGTAGAAAGGCAAATGGGAACACATTGCACACACACAGACTTAGTGTCTGCAAGAAGAGTCCAGACTTTTATTTTGCTAATACAGTTAGATCAATTAGTTGGTTCCAGCTGCTCAAATCTTCTTCTTTTTTATATTGGTGTCATTTAATATGGGTTAGCTGGACAAAACAAGTCATTTGAATATGTTATATAGATAGTCATGTTCTGTGAGGCTGCACTTAGACACAGTAATGCGTTGAGCTAAATGCTAATGTCAGCATGCTAACACACTCACAGCCACAATGCTATCTGGCTGATTGATTTACAATGGTTGCCATCTTAGCTCAGCATGCTAGCATATGCTAATTAGCACGAAACCCAAAAGTGCAGCTGAGTAGATCACCTGATTAAGTAGGCTTCATCTTCCTGTTTCTCTCTCACACACACACACACACACACACGCACACACACACACACACACACCCCACACACACACACAGGTTACATAATGACTAAGTACCACCCTTTTATTGGGTTCTTCACCTCAGTGTGGGGGAACACCATCAAATGCCACAAACTCAACACATTCTGCAGCCCGAACACTGCTGAGCCGTAGCTCAGTTGGGCTTCCTCTCATCAGCCCAATGCCGTCGTTTTAATTTGATATATTAATCGTTTGTTTATAAAAATGTCCAATGTCCAAGGCTATGCCTTTAAATGTTGTGTTTTGTCCAACTAACAGTTTCAAAGTGATTTCTTGGACCGTGACAAAAAAATCTCACCTCAAGCTGAGTAGCGGTTCCAAAGCTTTCTACCCTTTCACATGATCCTCCTCAGCAGGCGGTCTATGTCCAGAAGTCAAGGAAATGTGGGATTTTTTAAAATTTACATTTCAACTGAGCACTTAAAGTGCGTCTCATCTATGTTGGCTTAACAGTCCCAAATCCCCCAAATCCCATCTATCAATAAAACATATTGTGATGTAACAGAAAGCCCCAGACCAGCTGTTTAAACGAGATTACGTGTGCTATCAAAAGGTGACGGCAAAATATTTCCATTTGAGAACCTGGAACCAATTAATTTATGCTTTTTCTTTATTATAAAATGTAAAACAAGTTATCGATACATTTCTGTCCCTCATCTGTTTCAGCTCTACAGCTACAACCCCGTCCAGCTCATTTTTTGTCTCATTTTCCCATTTGATGAAAAACTCTACACTTCCATGCAATCTTCAGAGTAAATATCAACAGGCGTCTGATCATTAAGGCACACCTTTAGGTTATACCTTCTGTTGTTTTGCAATCACTTTATTGCTCAACAGTCAAAGAGGCCAATAAGGCCCTCAGGCTCAAGGGCATATTTGTTTAAAAGCACGCCTTCAATTCACAGCAGTAATTACAGCAGGTAGGACTTTGACACTTGTAACCGTTTGTGTACCACCTCAGAAACCTGAACTCAACTGTTGACGTCTTTTGCGTGGGTGAGATACAGTACACGATGATCAGTAAATAATTCGCAGGTAGAAAAACAACAGATCCTCTGCTTCTAATCTCCTGAATAAGAAGAGCATATAGCAAACAGCACAAGTCACATGTTGGGCTAAAGCGGGAGAATCTCAGGTGTGTGTTCACAGTCTGTGTGATAACGCGCCAGAGATAAAAGGCATTTTATGCCACAAAATGCCATAATGGCACAACAGATTTCCAGAGAGACGAAGGAGAATAAAATAGAAAAGAGTACAGTGTTTTCAAATGCCACAAACTCCTCGTTGACAATCTGTACGTGTGGAGGTGTGTTGTTCTGCTCGTGAGGTTTATAATAAGTTTCCTGTATGAAACTCATTAGTTTAATGCTCATTTTGGCAGAAGTTTGCCATTGGGTATAAGACAGACCTACTTAGACAGATCTAGAGCTGGCATGACACCTCTTTATTCCACAAGTCATGACTCACAGTGTCACACTGAAACTCAGCATATTTCTGCCTAAAAACGCCACTCAGAGAGCCGGTGATCTCACGTCACCGCACGCAGGTTGAGTTGTTGAGAGCCTACATAGTTGAATCACACCACAGGAAAACACCTCATACATCTTTACACAGGAAATCTTCCCAAACATGTCCGCACAAGCCAAAGTGTAACTGACCCAACGGTTAACGAGCTGGGGCAGAGAAGGGGGCCGCATATTATTAAAGTGAGTAAAATGCTAAAATCTATGGCTTAGACATGGCCAGTGATCTTTTAGTGATGAGGAGATTGATACTATTGTGGTGTCGATCTTAAATCTCAGAAAGAAGACATACGAGTGTATTTCCTCAAAATGTTGAGCTCTCTCTCTCTCTCTCTCTCCAAGTACAGAGCTTTCTGAACCTTCCGGAGCCAAATGTAGAAGCTGACTTCACCGTCTCTGTGGGAGCAGTTATGCAAAACATAAATGGAAAGAGAACAACGTGTCCACATGTGGTGACCAGTAAAGTCCGAGCTCTCAAACTGGTTTCTCCTTTGTCTCAAGTTTGTTTACGTCCGTCCAGACAAAAATGAGCAAAAACAATGGATTCAAACCATCTGTTTGGACTGTTGGCCGGACCGAGTGCAACCACCCACAGAGCCGGAATAATAGATTTCACTTATACTGATGATGGCTCGCAGAAATTGATATGACCTTCACTGAATGTGTACAAAACAGTGTTATCTAGATATATTTGAAGAAGCTGTTGCTGATGGCCGATATGAATCAGGGGGCTGCAACCAACAGCTTAGCTTTTTAAGGTAATTCAGATAATTTGTTTTGTCAAACACCCAAATGTGGAATGAAGCATTCTTGGGCATAACTTTTCTTGTCGAATAATCAATAATCATTACGTAGTTCCTGTGAATGACAGACATTTCATGATCTACCCCTGAAAACAAATATAATCTTCTGGTTTCTGAATTTGAGAAGTGGGGAAATATTGTGCATAATAGTTATATTTATATGTATTGTCTGTATGTATAATATTCATTCAGTTACTGTAGACTTTGCACTGTTTTTATTACTGTAGTGGTACTGTTTATTATTTATATCACTTGTTTTTTATTTGACTGTCTCTTGTGTGCACTTTACCCTTTGCTGCTGTATAATAAGATTTTAAAAAAAAATAATTAAGAATTGTTTAATTTTGAGCTGAAATGACGAGTCAATTAATCTGTCGTTTGCTGATTTAGCCTCTAAAACATGAGGATTTAATGCTTTTCCTCCAAAAAAATTATCCAAAAAAAAAAAGACCAAAGTGATTTTGTTTTTGATTTTTGGACTGTTGGTGGGATAAAACAAGAACATTGAAGATTTCTCCTTGGAAATTATAGTGGACATTTTTCATAATATTGGTAAAATAGTGATAGATGAATAATTAAATAAAAACATATTTGATTACAGCCCCAGTTGTTTTTTTTCCAACAAATTGTCAAAAAACTGAAATAGAGAAAATCCTACATGTAATAGTTGAAACAGCATTTATTTTTACTAAGACATTGATTAATCAATTATCAGTAATGCTTAGGATTAATTGTCGTCGTTTACTCGTCTTGTCAGTGCTACAATTAGTTTGTACATTCAGCAGCTTCTAGTAAAAGACTGTACATATTTACATAGTTATGTGAACTGTCGAAAAATAATCATACTTCCTCCAAACAAAATAAAGAATATGCTGGGGGTATTTTTGAGCTGAAACTATTAATTGATCATTTGTAACTGAAATATGAACCAAATAAACATGAAAATAAACACCATGTTTGGGGTTTGGATTGTTGTCCTTATATAACAAGACATTTGCAGATTACACTCTGAGGCTCTGAGCATTTTTCTCCAGTTTTCTGGCGTTTTATAGGCACAACAAATAATCAAATAAACTCGAGATCCATTCAACATTGACCATATTCATCTGAAGATAATTTTTGGAAGATCCGAAAACAACAACACACAATGTTGCTTTGTATTTTAGTCTGATTGCAAGTAAAAAAATAATAATAATAAACTATCTAACTAATTAAAAGACACAAAACCATGAGCTCAAATGAAGCCCGGAGTTGTGTGTCGTGTCCCGGTCCCTCCCTCAGAGGAGGCGGTGGAGCCGCATGGCAGAGCTGCACGCACCAAGTGGGAAGCCCGGAATAAAAGTGTCCGACTCTCAGCAGCGCATTCCGCTGCAGGAACGAAACGTCTGCAACATGACGAGCGACCGGCAGCCAGCTGCAGGAGTTCCGCCTGAAGTAAACTCACCTTCGAGACGGTCATGTGGGGCGAGAGGCGTCGGCAGGTGGTGGTCGGTTTCCCCCGGAGAGGACTGGGAGAAGTGGTGGTGGTGGAGCAGCCGGGCGGAGACGAGTCGCGTTAAAACACCGGTGGTTTTTGCATGGTGGTCAGTGAAAAGTCATCATGCCTGGCTCGACCTTGAGAGTGCCCCCCCCCCCCATCCTCCGCCCCCCAAACCCAAAACAAAAATAAAAGACAACAGAAAAATAGCTGACTGAATTGGCTGAAAGCCAGAGCATGTGCCTCCAGTCACCATGAGGAGAAGAAAAAAAAAAGAAAACAAGAGCCGGAGGAGGAGGAGGGCGGAGGATGAGGAGAGATGAGAGCACAGGATGCGACGAGAGGAGGAAGAGGAGGGAGGAGGAAGAGGAGGGAGGGGCGAGGCAATCCAGGTTGATTAATTCAATTCAATTCAGTTTATTTTGTATAGCCCAATATCACAAATTACACAAATTTGTCTCAGAGGGCTTTACAATCTGTACACATACGACATCCCTGTCCCAGGACCTCACATCGGCTCAGGAAAAACTCCCCAAAAATAACCTTTCACAGGGAAAAAAGGGAAGAAACCTTCAGGAGAGCAACAGAGGAGGATCCCTCTCCCCGGATGGACAGATGCAATAGATGTCATGTGTACAGAATGAACAGTGTTACAGAGTTGCATAAACACATTCAGCAGTTTCTAGTAACAAACACAATAGTCATGTGTTTATAATACACATGCCTATTGTGCATCTTGAGCAATTTCTTTCAGTATGTATTTAATCTAATTTAGGGTTTCTAAAATTCGACTCACAAGGGTTTAAAGGTGTTCATCTGGGTTCATCCGTCCTGGTGTGTGAACATGTATTTGGTTTCTTGAGGGCAACGTGGTTCAGTTTTGCCTCGGGGCCTCAGCGCAGGTGTAACTGGCGAGGGCCTTTTAACTGAGGGTGGAAACCTAATGGAAGAAATACATAACATTCAGTCTGAACATGATGGCTAGAGAGGGATGTTTATGTGATGATCGAATGGGGATTTTCAGTCTTCTGGTGAGAAAAAGTAGACGTTGAGCACCTTGTCTTTCGCTTAAATACTGACTATTGGAGCCCTAATTATAACACATTTAAACACAGCCATATCAAATTAGTATGTCTTACATTTATTTTTTAAACACAAACCTGTGTTAATCCATCTTGCATTCCTTGTATAATATTTTAAAGAACAAATTGTTTCCTTTAGTGAGAGCTGTTTGGTCCACATCTGTATTTGAGGGTGTTTGTCGCCCCCCAGTGTTGAAACACCGCCATCTCAAGAGGATGGACGACAGCAGGAAGACTACTTACTGCACGGCCTATCATTTGATTTATTGTATCACAAAGAAAATATGGCAATAATCTGACAATAATGATCTAGCTGGTATGTGGCGAACAAGAGTGTTTTAAATTTGTGAAAGGAAACATGTGCGTTTCATTGAATTTTAGTACATTTGATGATCCTTTTGGTGAATTTTAGTTACAACTAAATGGCCTTACCATAATACGTATAATCAAGTATAAATAAATGAATGAATGATAATAAATGCTGACTTGTCATCAGGCTTCATGTGTTCAAATTAACACTAATAAACAATGAGAATGTGCAATTTAGCAGGTCAAACATGTTCATAATCTGTCCAAATCTAATGAGGAAATTGACAAGCAAAGAGTTGGTGACAAACCAGAAACGAGGAAACCTTCGACACGCAACATACGTCACTGTCATGACACGTGAGGCTCACACGTTGAGTCTCGACAGACTGGTGAAGCAGGACAGACTGATGCTAATAAGCACAGGGTGTTCCCCACCAGGTGTAATTTAATATGTCATTTATTGATGTGTTTGTTTGTAGGAAAATTAAAGAGGATTTCTTGAACTTCGTGATGAAGAAGTGACGTGAAGCTGTTGCTCTTTACCACAGTCACTATGACTTAGTGGAGACCTGTGTGTTTTTTTTTTCCTCCATGAGAAGTCTTCAGACTGCTTCCTCCGCTTGTGGGCGTGGTTCAGCCAGAACAAGTGTGACGTATGTAAACAAGTATCCTCGTCCCCCAGTTGAACCGCTCTGACAGTTGCTCCGACTCGTAAAGACAAATGTCTTCATTAACTTGTGGGTTTGTGTCTACAGCGTCCACATGCGCTGAAACAAAATGAGCTTTTTATGACAAATGGAGCCAGAAACTTACATTATTACAAACTCATATTTGTAGATTTGGGCTCCATTTATGTTCAATTGACTTGGTTTGAAAGAGTCTGTGGCCTTCTGGGAATTATCCAACAATGCCTCTTGAAGATTTACTGTTAGGTCTTTTAGTTTGCCTAAAACTTCATATTTTAGGAGACCTTAAGGTGCCATTTGTTTTACAGCAATTAAAGAACAACTGGACTGGAAGACGCCTGGAAAACCTCTTTTTCTCTTTTTTTCTCTTGTGCAGGAGGCTTGGAAATTAGAAATGTGTGAGAATTTCTTCTGGTTTACAGTGTTGATGTTGCCCAGTGAAGCAGTTTAGAGAGAGGGTTATCGGTCTCTTTGTCAACCTATAATTATCATGTATATGATCTGCTCATTAAGGGCCGCGTATCAAATCACAGATCCTTTTCAGAACAAAGCTAAATGTCTTTTCTGGCGTGGTCACATCCCAGAAATTGTCCGAGATCTTTATCAATTTTTGCCATGTGTTTGGTAGCGAAGACATGACAATACTCAGTCATAAGTGAAAAGACAAATACAAAAGTCTCATTGTGGATTTAGTAAAATTTAATTTATCTACAACTATCCCTCCGTTCAGGCATACAGACTGATAGATTCTTCTTTTTTTTTTTTTTTTCATTTAAATGTGGCTCATAAACTGATAAGTTACACAATATCATACAGAAGCTTGGTTGCCAGTATTGGACAAAAAATTGCAAAAATATCTTTTTTGTCATTACATGTTTTCTGTCAGTGTCTTGCAGCATATTGAAGAGCAGTCAGATTGTGTCGTCAACGTGAAAGAGAACAACCGAGTGTTGAAATACTGGAATACTCAAAACTCAAACTGATTCGGGCGAGAAGATAAATTTGGGTGTGCAGCACACAGTGACACGTTGCTGGTGACCCGAATGCTGGAGAAGCATCACACGTCATCATTATGATATAATAAGAATATCAAATCTGTTTACAGTTGCATATTTGCTACATTTTTTCCAGATGTCTTGTGTGTCAATATTAACCTAGTGTTTATTCTTGTGATTACAAACTAAATTGACAATACAGAACAATAAACACGAGACTGATAAAACCCATCACAAACTGACGGTAAAAATAGCAGAGATGAATGTACTGACAATGAACAAATCTTTTTTTTGCTGTCACTGGAAAAACTGAATGGTTGGAAAAAAAAGAAAAAAAGAGTCCAAATAACTAAACATTGATGTGACAAGAGGGTAAAGAAAAATGAAGATAGCATGGCAGCCAGAGAGAGAAACTGCATCAATATATTAGTCCTATTCTTCAGTTTCTCAGGTGTGTTTCTGCAAAGTTTTCTTTCTTGCCTGTTGGCAGACAAATATTCCCATCTCTCTTTTTCTTTTCTTTCAGTGTTTCGTCCCTTAGTCCTCGTCTTCATCCTCCTCGTAGTCGTCGTCCGTCTGGTCCCTGCCGTCGAGATCGTCCTCATCGTCCACCTGTAAGGAAAGTGTCACAGTCTAACTAAAGCAAACACACACACACAACACAGCTGAGTGGTCTTTTGAAGTTGTAAAGCTTACTACTCGAGCCATCTCTACGGCCAAAAACTACCACCACAGGTGACTGGTTAAACTGGGAGAAGAATTTAGGATTACTAAACGCTTCACAGTCTAGTTTTTGTCTTGATAGTAAAAATGACAGCAGGCTGGTCATCAGGTCGACGGAGTGCTTTTCAAATAAACTCAGCTCCCCGTTCGTGTTGTTCGTTTGTGGTGTGGAAGCAAACTATCTATCAAAAAAAGCTGGACTCAGTAATATTTGATTTTGGTGGCGAAGGCAACTGAACCTCATCAAAGAGAGGTTGTGTATGTAATATAGCTTGTGAGGTAAGCCACCTCTGCACTGTAATTATTAAAATATAAATGATTTTCTTTCGTGGCTCATCGCAGCAGTTTTAGTTTTGCACATTAATCCTTCTGCTTGTTCCCACCTTTAGTTTAAAAAAAATGAATAAATAAATTACAAAACGCCTAATTCTAACATAAATAATACTTTTTAAAGCAGTAATGAATAGTATTTCAGATTTGGGGTTGTTAAAATGCAATTTCATTATTTTATAGGCCTGTATTTTACCATCTCTATGATGTCGGAGCACTTCTAACACAACGAGTACCAGAGTTAAGACCCCTGATGAAACATGATAACCCCGATTGTCTACCGTCTCTCCCAGGTCTTTGAGTTTCTGTTTGAGGCTGTGGATCTTCTGGTCCTGGTCTGCCAGCAGCATCAGCAGGTCGTCCTGCTCCTTCTTGGAGTCCTGCACCTCCGTTTGCAGCTTGGCTTTCTCCGTCTGCAGGATGGCCACCGTGCTGGTGGCTGAAGCCAGCTGCTGATCCAGCTCCGCCCGGCTCGCTGACAAACTCTTTGCCTCTTCCTGGAAACCAAGATGGAGGAGGAACTTAGAATGATCCATAAACACAAATACCCAGGGGAAAAAAAACATCTGCTGTATAAATAAAAGATTTAAAGAAGTCACAGCCAAGTAGTGTATAAATATTGACGGTAAATCAGGGTGATGTGATGCTTTACAGATATTCTACACACCTTGAGTCTCTCCGTCTCAGTCGTCTGTGCTGCCAGTCTGCTCTCTACTTCGGCCATCTTGGCACCGTCTATTGAGCCGTCAATGCTGGAGACTGCGTCCGAGGACTGAGACAAACCAGTGGGAGGTTGATTCATTTAGTATCGATCAAGAATAATATGACATATCTGGCACAAAAATATCATATTTCATTGATAATTACCCCAGCCTCAGCTCTTCTGAGCAGTTCTTGTCTCTCTGTCTTCATCTGGTTGATTTCTGCCAACTGGGACTGGACCCGACTCCTCAGACCCTCCAGCTCCTGCATCAAACAAAGTAACACTTGCAAAAATACATGTAATATATAGAACAATTACCTGAAACTATGAACAGAATATGAAAGTTTTAGGGTTACGTCTGGTGATATTAATGAGAATAAATGGGCTCTGGGCTGAGTGACAGAAGGTGGGGAAGTCTAAAAGTATTAACAGGACCAACAATTGTGTCATTTTTTTGTCTCATCCTGTACACATATATTAATTGTAAATAAAAGATGAAAGGAGAAATGTATTCATGAAGAATCCTACCATGAGCAGTTCTGTGTTGTCTGATCCTCCTGCTGAACTTTCTGCTGTCTCTGACTTCTACGTACAGTGAAAATAAAACGCATTAGTAATGCACTATAATGTCATTTTCACTCTGACAGGACCAAAGTAAAACTCTACATCCAGTTCAAATCGAAGGATTATATTCCGATTAAGTCTGCAACTAACGACTATTTCCACTGACGATTAACCTGCTGATTATTTTTCATATTCCTAAAATGGTAAACAACATCAATAAATGTTAACCAGAGCTGATGGTGACGTCTTTAAATGTTTTGTCAGACCAACAGCCCAAATCACAAAAATGTTCAATTAAAAATTATTAAAAAACAAACAAAGAAAGGCAGATAATGATAACATTAAAGAAGCTAAACAGTTTTGAGTTTTTGCTTTAAAAGTCTCTTAAATGGTTAATCAACTATCCAAACAGTCGCCTATTAATTTTCTGTGGATTAAATGGACCACCTGTTGCAGGAGCCTCAAGTCTCCAGGGAAGTGTTTCTCAACCAAATAAATTGGAAGTTCTGTTGTAAGAATGTATTTGTTGTTTTAAGTAGTTTTGGTCGCCTGTAAACTGGAGCTGGTGACCATGAGTGCTGTTGTGTGGCTGAAGCCGTGGTTTGAAATTCAGAGTCTGTCCTCTGTATTATTTTTGCTGTCTTTCATTTGATGTTATGTATGGATCTGACCAGCGACCACTCAACACTGTTTTTGTGATGGCGCAGGAAGGCGTCATAACAAAAACAAACAAACACTGTGCGCAGACGTCTACTAACCAGGCTGGTGATGAGTGTGTCTTTGTCCCCGAGTTGTGTCTGAAGGAGAGAGTGCTGCTTGCGGAGCTCCTCCACCTCCTCTCGGAGCTGCGTGAGCTCCTCCGTCTGCAGCCCGTTCACCTGAGAGCCTTCGCCCTGGCTGTTAAGCTGGCTCTCCTTACCTGAAATATTCATTATTGTTAAAATGAGGGAATGTGATAGAAATGTTGATGTGACCCCTCTATTGATTTGTGTTACATATGCACACATATTAACAAAAGAATATATTTAAAAATATATAATATTTTTAAAAATATATAATATTTATTATATATATATATATATATATATATATATATATATATATATATATATATATATAATATATTTTTTTTTACAGTTACTGTGAATGATAAAGGCAACCTTTTTTTAGGGACGGATTTTGATATTTGGGACTTTGAATAAATCTGATAATCGATCAGCCTTGACTATTGATCAGTGTGGCTTTAGTACAGTAAATTATCCCATTAAGGGGAGAATTTAGCTTGTTTTGAGTTTCTCATTGTTTACAGCTTTTTCGGTTTATACAAACATAGTTTTTAGCCATAAAGATAATACTTCACTCACTATCTTAAACTCTTTAGATAAGGTGCTGTGGACTCTGTGACATTCAGCATGAAGACAGAGAAACAAGCCACGTTACATTTTAACAAATTAGTTGTACATTTACTTAAGTTTGATAAAAACACCACGTTTAGTTGTCATAAAAATAGCTATTTTTTACCAGGCTTTAAACATGTGGTTGCCGCTGTTGTCAAGCTTTATCTTGCGATGTCTCTGCATATCACTGTATCTCAGCAATACTCGTTATTAGTCACCCACCTAACTTCAGCTTGAGGATGTTGTACTGATCCTTGTGCTGCTGGATCTGGGACAGCTGCTGGGTCACTGTAGTCTGCATCTGTTCATTTTGAGACGATGTGGACACCACCTGCTCCTTCAGTTCCTGGATCTGAGCATCCTGAAGATCGCACAATCAAAATATAACAAAAGTCAACGGGAGAGAACATTAAATATATAGATAATAGCAAATCTACAGAAATGAAAAACAAAGCACACGCAAAATAAGTCTGTTGTTTACCTGTTCTCGGATCAGCTCTTTATACTGAGTTACAATGTTGTCATGTTGTTCTAAAGTCTTCTTCACCTCCTCTTCCTTCTTCTCCTCCTCATTGGATTTGTGAACCGCTTTAGTGATCACACCTGTTTAGAGTAGACGGAGAAATAATGAATGGAAACGTTTCATTTTGCAACTGCCAAGACAAATGTACGACTAAATGAGGTGGAAGATTTGTCTCCGACTGACCCTCCAGTTCTTTGACCAGCTTGGTGAACTCGTGGTCGAACAGCATCTGCTCCGGAGACGGGAAGACCGGCTGCGGCTTCTGAGCCGCGCGCGAGTACAGCTCATGTTTGGTGATGAAGCCCAGTTTCTCTACAAAGTTTTCCTTTCCAATCCGCTTCTCGATTAGCTGCTTTAGCTTCTCTCTGAGGAGAAAAGAGACAACGCAGACGTTTTTTTTAAACAGTCACTGTTTTTAACATGATTTCAGTCGCCTGATCTTTCAAGTCAGGGCATTGAGATAATTTTTGATAACATATAATAAATACAGTTCTGGAAAAACTTGAGCACTTATCCATGCATGTGTTTTTATATGTTAATATACTGTATTTTCCGCACTATAGGGCGCACTGGATTATAAGGCGCACTGGATTATAAGGCGCACTGTCAATGAATGGTCTATTTTCGATCTTTTTTCATATATAAAGCGCACCCGACTATAAGGCGCATTAAGCGAAAATTTCAGTCAAACTTTATTAAACGTGTTCACAATAACTCTCAACATTGTTCAAACGTTAATGAGCGTATTCATAATAACTCCCAACCTTGTTCAGTTGTAACACGTAAAAAAAAAGTTTGTGTGCGGATGGAGAGATTACGTCTTTTCATAAAACGAAAGCACCAAGAAGGAACGCCTCGAAAGTCATTGATATTCATGTCCCGTGCTAAAGCTGTTGCCTTCAGTCGAATAGAGACTGTAGAGACGCTTCTACCTGCTGCTCTCTGTTCAATAACCCACTGTTCAATGTTGTCCTCTAACTGTGGCCATCTCGCTTTGTTCCATCGGAAACTCTGTGTGGTCTTCTTTACTTGGCGCAGGTCATCTTCTTGCTTCCTCCACTTCCGTACCATTGATTCATTAATGTTGAATTCTCTCGCAGCTGCTCTATTCCCATGTTCTACTGCGTGACTGATAGCCTTGAGTTTGAAGTCCGCGTCGTATGCGTGTCTCTTGACAGGTGCCATTTTGGGGTCCTTATACACACACACACTGTAATATTATGGCGAAGCACAGTATGTATTACTCCGCGACGCTCCTGACTACGGTAGCCGTAATGCTGCATGCGGTGCGGCTTTGTAGTTTACCAAAGACGTACTAAAACATTTTGACAGAGCACCGTGTACCACACAAAATCGCTTCGAGGTCAGTAAGCACAACCAGAATTAATCCATATATAAGGCGCTCCGGATTATAAAGGCGCACTGACGGTTTTTGAGAAAATTAAAGGCTTTTAAGTGCGCCTTATAGTGCGGAAAATACGGTATATATGCACATTAAGACCCAGGGACGAGGGGTTAATAAAGTAAAGAAAAAGAAAAAAAATATGCTCACACGTAGCGGTCTTTCGTACCCAAATAATAATAATAGTCTTTATTGATGCAGCGATTTGCAAAGCAAAGTACTTTACAGAAAGACATAACTTACAGGGAAAAACACAATGATATCATTGAGCAAAGAAGCAACATACAGTAGTAGTAGGATTTAAAAGAGGAAACGGTGTCAACGTGTGCTTTCAGAGAAGTTGTTCCAGACTGTGGTTGAATCCAAAATTATTTGTAACCATGCTCGTTATAAAATGAACAAGACATCCTTAAATAAGTCAGTTTCCACAACAGAACTGCAGGCACTGTCATAGTGCTTCAGTTTATATCGTACCTATCAAACTGTGTTCCCAATATAAAGCTTTAGTCATTCTACATTCAGCGACTACAAACAGCTACGCATGGTACAACTGGGGTTTGAGAATAATAAGACAACAGAAGTTCACGTGGATGTGTTTGTTTTGGAGGTATTTTCAAGGATTGTGTGAACCGACACTTACTTGGTGTTGTTTTCCAGCGAGTTGTCGTTGTAATAGATGCAGATGCCGAGGAGCAGTGCACACAGGCCCTGCACCAGCCGTTCATCCTCTCCCAAGTTCTCTGAGATCTGGGCAGTCAGCTGCAGGAGTCACACAGAGTTAAGGATTCATTCAGTCCTCAAAAGTTATTAATTAAAAAGGAAAATATAGGATTCGCCCGAGAGAAGTTCGATAAATAGTGAGAACCAGTTTGTTCACAAAGCTGAGAGTAATTACAGACATTTATTGACATAAAGTTGATGGATGGCTTGGAGGCCGCTTCAAGGATACAAAGGGAACGTTTTCCTGATTGTGTAGAAAGTGAGTGACAGCGATCGGACAGTTGTTGATCCATGTACACAGCAGCATGAGGAGGCCCACCCTGGTCTGCACTTTACTGCCCTGTAGAGGAGAAAGGGAAAAAACAAAACAAATGTCAATGTGTGCTTCTTGACTCTCAGCGGAAGCTGCTGACTGGAGTCCAAATATGAAATATTCTAGAGATATCAAAACATTTGAGTTTAGGCAATAAGAGAATCAAATGTAGGGCAGTTATGTACATTAAGGCACATGATCCTAACCACGGTCAGAAAAGCTAATAATATTTGAATCCTGGTCATAGACTTTTAAATTAAGTCCAGATTGGGTCATTAGTTGAGCAAAATGTATAATATGCAAAAGAAATCCAACCAAATTACTAATAATGTTTTAAATTCAAACTGGAAAATAATAAAAGTATAAAGTAGGCAGATAAAATGGCAAATAAAGTGCTCTAATTGGAGTTGGTGTTAAAACGAGCATTCATTTCGTTGCCACATAAGTCAAATTTTCTTCCCATCTTGACATGTTATTAGTAACATGCTGCATTTGATTTTCCAATCAACACAAATAAGGAAGTGGTTAAATCAACTCAACAGCACTTAATTGGGAGCACTTCAATCACACAAACCATTAGTAGTTAATAAGGTTATCACAAACAAAAAACAAGGACACAGTCAAAATGAATACAACCAGTAAAAAAGGTCTAATATACTGCATGAAGAAATCAAAGTCTGTAAAGCCAAAGAAACTCGTATCACTACCTCCATCCATCAAGTATTCCACAATGTTCAATTAGTTTGTTGTTTGCAATTACAATTCTGCAAATGGTTGATGACTTCCAGAAAAGTATCATGAAATCGTAATTGAAAATCTTACTGTATTTTTCAGCTATCAGCACATGCAAAACTCACTCAATGTTTTTTTACAAATGAAAAAGTAACTGCAATAATAATTAAGAGGTATTAAGAGAAATACCACAAAAAACAGCTTTGAGAAACAGATAAAAGAGGTTTTAGACCTGCAACAGACCTCAACCTCGATTTGATTACATTATTTTCAAAGACTGCTTCACATTTTTAGTAAAACGTATGCCAGTAAGTACGTTTCAAATAATTTATCTGAATCAGTTGTAGAAAAAAAATAAAGTTGATTTTCATGAAGTTGGAATGCAAAAAAGATTAAATCAATACTGATTAAAACTAATGTTTACTCTGCACTGGAGGTTAAAGGTGCTCAATGTAATATCCAGAGCATATCTATTCCCTCCAAACGACTGTCAACACGACGCTGGCCGAGCCGCCTTGAGCTCGATAGTGAAGCACGTTCAAATGCACTAAAAGGCGCTTTCTTCTCATGTCAAATAGTTGTTTGCTGCTCTATAAATGCTCTGAATATCATACAGAGAACATTTGAGACTTTGAATAAGCTGGTGCATTAACACTTAATGCACATCATGCTCGTGATTTGTCAAAGACTGACATGACGATATGGGGATAAACTTATCAGCATTACTACAAAAAAAGTAAAAAAATCACCTTCTCAGATTTAGTCTCCAAATGTGACGGAATGGAAAAATGAAGAGGAAAAAAAAAAAGTATTAATTGAACAGGCAGGTGGGGGATTGTAGTAAAACTACAGTCTAAGAGTTCAAATCAAAAGACTCAAGCGAGAAAAACATATAGATTGGTCCAACTGGTCTCATTTTACCGACTGCCAATGACTCCTACATGAAGCCGCGCTGCTTTTCCCGTCAGTACTTCTCCCGGCTGAACTTGATAAAGTAACGTAGGTGCACAGGACAGGGACCCAGTTTCCCTGATCCACACTAGCTCACCTAACTTGAGACCAAGCTAGCCAAAAGCAAGGAGTTTGTGAACAGAGAGCGGCAAGTTTCACAGAAGTTCAGACATTTTAGATGACTGCCAAAGACAACCATTGAAGAATCTACAATGTGTAAAAGAAAATAGAAGAATTGCCAACTCCAGGGGAAGCATGGCAGGAGTAATGCAAACTGAGTAATTCCCAGTGAAACTCATGAGTATATTATATAACCACCTGAATCTACCGTGAAAATTAAACAATCCTTGTACAGTATGAACTATAAAAAGCTTCTTGCACCGGCACTGTGCATTCATAAGCAAGTGCATGTAAGAAAGAGAACCAGACAAACAAGAGTGGATCTCTCTCGCTCAGACAGGAAAAGGTCCAAAAGCTGCTGCTGCGGCACACTTCCTGAACAAACCAACGTCACAGCTCAAAGCAGCTGTTAGGGTGACAAAACCACAAAAAACAGCTACTGTGTCCCTTTTCTCTGCACCTCTCTTGTGTACTTTCCCACAGGTAAACACAGTGAGAGCCACTAGAGCCTCCAATCCTGTGGGGACGAGTGCACCCGTGTGTGCACCCCTATTGAGGAAGAATCTGGTCATAGCTATGAATTAGGACGAAAGAGGAGTCAGTAAAGAGTTAAAAGGGAAGCAAGATCCCCAAACACGTGTGCCAACGAGAGGTCTACTACAGATGCCAAGCCAAAATAACCAGCAGAGGTGCTGTCCAAACACTCACAACACACGTTACTTACCCGCCGGACGATCTTATCTCCCTGCAAAACCACAATAACGCGACACTGTTCTCGTCACTGTTGTTGACACGTCTGTATTACATTTGACCAAAAACATCCCGCCTACCGAGGCACACGTGCCCTGTGAAAATCCTCCTTCTAGCAGCTACGTGGAACTCTTAAGTGTCCTACCTGGGAGAGGATGTTGGTGCACTGCTGCAGCAGGGAGACGGGGGGCTTTCCCAGGCTGGTGGCCAGTTGGACCCTCAGCAGCTGTTCCTTCTGAGTGAGGTTGTCCTGCAGGGAGTGAGCCAAGGCCACCGCGGCACACCAGTTGGACAGAGAGTCTACTGAGAAAAGGCCTCCGCACAGCAGCTGGCCCGCTGAGATGGAATTGGCTAACGGAAAGAAATGTGAACGAGTCAGTTGATGAATAGTTGTAAATGTATAAAGCAGAATGCTGACAGCAGAATAAACAATAGTCCATCGATTTCCAAGTGTGTGTGTTTTCACCTTTACCTGTGAGCATTATGCTTCTCCTACACCCAAAAGTGGTGCCATTTTCTAAAATGTATTTCGATATTTTCCTGCATTACATATCAACATACAATTAAATTACTGCATACAACCCAAAAACATGATTTATTAAAAACATTTAAAAAATATTCATATTCACAGCTATAATGAAAGCAGGTACGTCAATAATATACATGTTTACTATACATGCATTCATTTTTTTAAATCACTAATGTTTTACACTGAGGGTTCATCTTTTGTACCAATCATACTTAAACACTCTCAACATGTGCTGTGTAGAAAGTTGTTTAAAGACTGCTTTTAGAAAAAATAATAATGAACTTACTGGAGAACTGTTTGTAAAAGACTTATCAGGAAGAATTCCAAATGATAGCAAAACAACGGATAATGCCACCTATAAGTTCTCGACTTGCTGTAACTGACCATCAATGGTGGAGGGCAGCAGCGTAGCCACAATCTCCCCCTGTCCCTTCTGGTTCTTGTACAGGAAACACTGGAAACAGTAGAGGACGGCACAGCGAAGCACAAACGGTTGTCTCTCGTTCACCATGGACATGAGCAGCACCACAATGGCTGGTCTATGGACAAAAGAGGAAGAGAGATCAGAGAGAAAGTTCAGTTTCCTATCAGATGGATGTCGGCGAATTAATGTCTTGGTTCATTGGTCTCACCTCGGTGGGTTTGAAGGAGCATTGACAGATGCAAAGTAGTCCTGGTTGACCTGTGAGCCTCTGATGACCTCTGATACAGTGTTGATGGTCTGAAAAAAAGTGTCCCGGTCACAACCTTGAAAGCAATGGGTCTCAAAAGAAGCAATGCCTTTCTCATCGGGTCGTACTTTCTGTCATTACCTCAGTGAGGATATCAGCAGGCACACCGGTGGCCATGAGGATGGTGCACAGCTGCTGCAGCAGACCACACTGGTACATGGACTTCTGGCAGCTGGCTGTAGCTCCAGGAGAGTTCACTGGTGACACCATGACTCGCACCAACTGGGAACAGAACATTGTGCAAGATTATAGCAAAATAAGAGCCCATTGTTCCGCTCAATTTGTAAATACTTGAAAGCAACACTTCAGCATGACTCTTCTGCGTTACCTGCAGCATGAGGTGAAGGTTGGTGACCTTCTGCGCAGACCAGCCAGAGTTATCATCACCAATTTCAAACCACGGCTTCATTCTCTGAATGTAGGAGCCCTCCTTGAAGAAGTTCTGATTGGAGCTGTTGTTCTTGAGCAGGTTGAGCAGCAGCAGCAAACAGTCCTCCACCACAATACCTGCAAAGAGGGAAAAGGATCAGCATCAGAGTGCGTCTCACAAGAAAAACAACAATCTGACCATTTTAATTGGAAGTAAAGAAAAGGGATTGTATTTCACATGTTTGGAGACAATTCTGTACTGAAGATGAGAAAATGTTCCTTTTACCTCCATCGCTGCTGCCCTCTTCTGTGATGATATCTAGAAGACGCTCAAATGCGTTTTCAAATGCTACAATTTTCTGAATGGCAGCATTGCTTTTGGTCAGCTGTTGAAGCAACAGCAAGCCCTGTTGGAAGCGATAAAAAAAAAGAAGAAAAAAGCAGGTCGTCATGCATCTGACTAGAGCTGTACAACAAAATGAGCCCTGCTTTAAAACACTACGGAGGGCTGCGTTGATGTGGGCGTATTGTTTAGACTACCGGTGAGAAATATGATGTAGGAAGTCCAGTTTGAGTAACAAATCTGTGAGTTTCAAGGCTTCTCAAATGCTAAAACACTGCACAGCTGTTCATAACACTAATTCACCGGGAATATGCAGTGCATGTATGTCACATAACGCTGCACCAGAAACTGAGCTGGAACTACTTTTTTGATAGCCGACTGAGTGACCTCGTCGAATTTAATCAGAGGTCTGCGGTGGCGTTTTTTCACACTGTGATTAAGTCGGTCTGAACGTGACAGCAAAGACTCAAAGTACTCACATCGTTGCGAATTACTTCTCTAGAGTCTGCCAATAGGTCCATCAATCTGGAAACACCTGAGAATGGAAATAAAAACAGCTGTTAAAAACTGGTTGAAGTGGGGAACCCCTTAATGACAAACCGACTCGTCTTTTTGTGTGAATTGTTCAGCTGATGCGGACATCAAACTGAGGGCGGTGTAAAACCCAGACACTACACGGCAAGTTTGATCAGATGTGGAGAGGAGAAGCTCACCCATGGGGCTGACCAGAATGATACCCTGGACCTGGACACCCTGGTTCTTCAGGAGAGTAGTCAACAGCTTCACCCCGGGCCAACGTACATGGAAGTCAAACTCCTAAAAATAATCAATGGATTAATAAATCAGGCAGTTGTTTCGACAAATATAATAACACACAAGTCTTCCCACTGGAGCAGAAACAGCTCAGTACCTCCAACAGAGAGAGAAGCAGAGTCACATGTTCAGGATCCTGAACAAACTGGTCTGTGAACTGGGCACCCAGGTCATCAGATTGCTTCTGGGCGGTCTCATCTGTGAAGGAGATTGAAAACTGAAAATAAATATTACAGCACAAGTCTATCGAGGGAACCAGTTGGTTTGCTTCATAGTAATCAGCCTGAGTTGGTGAGCAGTACAAATTGGATCTGCGACTTCTCAAAACCTTCCCAATGAGTCTTTATGGGGCGACTGTGGGTCAGTGGTTAGAATGCTCGTCTTTCAATCAGGGGGTTGGCAGTTCAATCCCCGCCCTAGTCGATGTGTCCTTGAGCAAGACACTTAACCCTGCGTTGCTCCCCGTAGCGGTGTCTACGGTGTATAATGTAACATGTAAAGTGTCTTTGAGTATCTTAAAAAGCGCTATATAAATTAAATGGATTATTATTATTATTATTATCACTGGTGGTTTTTAAAAAAAAATTTTTTTATTGAATAATGACTTTATATTTGAAGCCATTCAGGAAATGTGCACATGCTCAGGGTGATACTTGTGAACATGCCTTCTGGGTAAATGAAAGTGTGACACGCAGATTAAGGGACAGCTGCAAGGAAGTGAACAGGGTGAGCCCAGTAGTGTGGAAGAAACACTGAATATGGGATGAAAGCTTCAATGTGACAAACACCACCACGCTGAGACTAAGAGCATACCCACCTAGTAAGCGGACCAGAGCAAAAAAGAAACATAACTTAAAAAAAAAAAAAAGAACTACCTGCATAGTTTTAGATGCATCTCTTCGTGTTTTCATATGTACATTTCTAAGATTTGGCAACTTTGCTGACGTTTGTAATAACGACTTTATAACCGGACCAATATAAAATCAAGTAATGCAGGTTAAAATGTGAAAAACCTTTGCGCCGTTTTTAACAATCCACAGAGCTCAAAACGAAAAAGCTAGAGAACACTACAGGTGAGGAAGTATTATTTTCTTTTATACTGATACTGGGCAAAACAAACAGACAAAAAACAAACAAACAGAAGCAAACTAAACTAAACCATATAATTTCACCACAAGAATGCAAAAACAACCGAGTATTAAAATGTGAGGGAAACAAAGGAGGAATGAGACGTACTGACAGACAGGAGGTTTAGGGTTGTGACGGTATTAGTGAAGCATTCACCACCCAAACAGCTCCCAGTCACTTCTCCAGTGCCAACTGCTTTTAGTGAAGTTAGTTAAATAGCAGTACTAGAACTACGACAGGGATAGCTTGGTTTCAGTACTGACCAGGCATGGAAACATTCTTATGCTTCCCTGAAGCAGAGATAGGGGTTACTGCGTCTGCGAGGGCAGGGGGGAGAGGGAGTTTAAAGCCTCTCCGAAAGCTGTCATTTCAACCACTAAAGAAGTGTAGAATCAGCTGACTGATTCTTGTGAATATATGCCATGACAACAACAACAACAACAACCAAAACACAGCCTAGAATAAGATCAGCTATTTACAATCTGTGTAAACAAATCAAGTATGGTGCCCTTTTTCCACAACCCAACCAAAAACAACGTATGATTTGAAAGTGCTGCTGGTGGTTAGTGGGGTGGCATCATGCACAGTCAAAGAGGTTTACCTTCCGATTCATCTGTAGCGTTAAAACATGGAAGAGAAAAGAGAGACGAGAATCTTGACATCACGCAGTCATTGTCAGTGCACAGAGGAGGGGAATGCAAAATCACTGATGTCCACTTGACATGAAATTACCTCAATTACACGTGCACAAACCAAACAATGGCTCAGTCACCGTTGACAGTAGCCACATAATTAGGAGAAATTATCTTGAAACAAATACAAATTGGGAGGCAAATTTCATATTTATAATTGTGGGAGCGTTTAATACCTTGCTCTTCCTCCTCATCGTTGCAGAGGATGTTGTACAGTGTGTCCAAAGCGTAGCCAAGAATTTCAGAGTCGGACCTGTTTGGGTAGCAGGACGAAACAGGGTGTTAACAAAAAACAGGTTTTATTGTTACTCGAGTGAGACGAAAACACAACGCTCTTTTAAGGACTTGAAACAAACAATAAACACAAATACGACATCAACATACCTGTCAGTTTGCAGTATGTTAATCAGGTGATGCATTGCCTGTGTGCCAACTTCCACGCGATATTTCTACAAAAGATAACAGTTCGGGAAGGCAAGGCAAGTTTATGCAAGAGTTGCATATAAGAGATATAAAAGAGAAACAAAGCAGTATAAAACATTATTAACTTTTAGACTCCTGTTTCATAGCTTGTTTTTAAAGCACGGCTATAGAACAAACTAAATTACTCATGTGGCAGCCAGCGACAAAACTGTCCATGAACTGAACTGAGAGGTGGCTTTGCAGAAGTTGATGTGAATGATTAGTTTATTTTAAATCAGCAGTTTGACAAATGGGCGCTTTATCCATGACAGTGTGACAGAGGAGAGGACATTCACAAATGTCCCAATTAATTTAAGTGATGTTAATAAAGAGTAAGAGGGATCTAATTCCACTGCCATTTCCTGAAAAGCTAAAAAAAAAAAAATTTAAAATACACTAAACAACTACTCAATAAAAAAGTACTGGACGCGTCACTACAGTGGCTTAACACAAACAACTTTGTACACTCCGTTGTTATTTGTAAAGATAAAAAATAATGCAATCAAAAACAACAGCCCTGAAATAAATCCAAACTTTAATAAGGTTACGGTGTTCAGTTGTTACTCAAACTGTTTCTAGTATGCCGTCCAATCGATTTACATAAATAATGGTAAGACTACAATTGAATACACTCAGTAAAACCAACAGAATTCAGCAGAACGACAGTTTATTAAACACCTCCCTAAAACATTGTAAGCTTCATGCAGATATGATTCTTTAGACTGTATTTAATAAGCTAGGTGTACCTAATAAGATTGCAAATAAGTGAATTTCTACTGCACCTGTTTCCAATAACTGTATATTTATACTTTACTGTACCTTAGAAAGAGACTTAAGAGCCCGGACTGCATCTCTGCGGTCTTCTAGGAGCGTCGATGAGGCTACTCGGTCACACAACTTGCGGATCTGTCAATAGAAGAATCATTATTTATTTATTATGCCTCATATACATCCAAGAGAAGATATCTGTATTTACATGCCCTGATAGTTGGGGCTTTTCAACATGGTAAATTTAAGAAGCCTACGGTACTCAATTATCTCTGGAAAACCCAAGTCAACACTATACCGTGGAATGAGACAAGAATCAAGTGATAATACAGTAAACTGACTCCAAATATGATTGACTAACTCAAAAGGGGAAATTCATGTTTAGTTAGACTAAAGAAAAAACAGCGGTGCTGTGAAAATTCCACAGTTCCTTGATGAATGTATTGTGGATTCTGCACCAGCGACACGCAGCCTCTCTCTGAGCAGCCATGACAGCAATGTCTACGCAAAATGATCTGTGGCTATTGTGCTCCTGCAATGCTCTTCGTACGTCACATATGCTGCTGTGCATTGCAATGTTTATTGTTTCATACTGGGATTAAACCCTGTGAAGATTCAGGATAGGACACGTGTATGCATTTCCTATCTTTGGGTGTTGAACAACACAAGCTCTTTTGAAGAAGTCACCTTGGACCTTGGATGGTGATGGTACATTTTCACAATTTTATGGACTAACCATTTAATTGAGACGACAATCAGCAATGAACGTAACCATTAGCTGTCGGCCTACATTACAGTACACAGCAAGAACAAGGCCTATTTTTATGTGGTACTTATTGCCATTAGTTTGGGATCCTATCCATGTGAGTGTCATCTAAATATGGCACATTAACAAAACCTTTTTAAAGAGATTCATGTTCTCAGCAATGCATGTTTCTCGATGTCAAAATGTTGAAACCACCCACCTACAGCTGGTAATCTACTGATGTTACACTCCTTGAAACCTATGACCTCAAATCTGAGGAAAAGATGAGTTTGCTTTTCCTTTCATTAAACACTGATATCTCTCAGTGGCTTCAGGGATTTTTTTTTACCATTCAAAGTGCATCTGAAACATCCACCTCCCTTCATTCGTCTGCCATTTTTACCAGTGGAGATAGCTTTCACGATGTTTAGTTAAATCAATAACACAAATGAAACATAGGGATGACCCCATATCCCAAATACTAAATGTGAACATATGTAGCTACTCTATTGCTATTTGAAAATAGATACATTGTGGACAACCGATACTCCTAAAAGTGCTTGTCTGTCTGTCTTTCATTCATTCATTACATCTCAGCTAGAGAAACCAGCTGGCATGTCATGACAACTGACAGATAAGCTACATTAGCTTATGACTAGCTCGTTGCTCTCCTTTAGGGAGGCCCGAGCCTCATTCTGGGTGTTTTATCGTGACGGAAATAACCCTAAGTGTGTGAATACACGTTTATATTGTATCTGTATTGCCGTGTGGTCTCCGTTTTGTCAGGTACACGTTGTGGTGGTAATGTTAGCTAGCCGCAGCTAGCCGGACTGGTTTCCTACCGTCTCCGCTCCGGACGGCTGCGGCCCGGCTGCCTGTCCGCCCATCACCTCTCTGAAGAAGTTCATCTCGCTGCCGTAATCAAAGCGCCTCTCCTTCCGCAAGAAGCCCCGGACTCCCCCCTCGGTGGTCCGTGTAGAAACTAAGTGAATAGAAAAACTAGAGAAACTACACAATGATGATTTTTTTTTTTTTTTTTTTTACTGTGTACACTGGCTGGTCGACCCCGGAACACAAATGTGAGGGCGGTGCGCATGCGCGCAGACGTGGCGATACGTGGCTGATTAACAGACGGATTGAGTTCACTTATTTAAAGGGAAAGGAAAAAGTCATTTTCACACGGTGTGTGTGAAATATCATGCACAAAAAAAAAAAAATACCAGTTCATGCAACTGTCGTTGTCATAAAGATTATGTGAATGCAGCAAATGGAAGAATGATGCGTAATAATGAAAATAATAGTGAAAGTACAGATGTTTTATCAAGACGAAAAGTACGTAGTCAACACTATACCGTGGAATGAGACAATAATCAAGTGATAATACAGTAAGACAGTCAGTGCGATTTTAGTATATATTATACAATTAGAATATAATGACTAATGTATAAATAGGTAGTGCTGTAAGATGCATTATATTGTTTTATAAGCAGTGGGCATTGGGTGTCAGATCCTTAAATAAAGTAAAAGTAGAAATACCATGGTCAAAAAATACAGAAGTTTTATCAGCAAAATGTACTGAAAGTATAAAAAATATAAGTTGGTTACTCATTTTGCATAATTCTGTTTTTGACAAATTACAATAAACATATGCATGGTTAATGCAATGTCAATTTTTGGATAGATAGATCGTTAGATTTTCTTTGTACACTGCTGGCTAGATTAATAGTATCGTAATCTAGCATATCATATAAGCACATCGTATATGTTTTATGTAATAATAAAATTAAAAAACTAGTGCTAATAAAAGCATAGAAAATATAAGAAACATGACCACAGTGTCCTTAAAACTAGCTACAGCCCCAATGCCATCCGCCATATCTGCAATTCTAGATATGTTGTAGGCTGACTCCAGTATGTTAGACTAAATAATATTCAGATTTTCAAAATAAATGTTGTATAAATATTGATACAGCATTTAGAGCTATATGACAAAATATATTTAAAATAAAGTAAAAAAATAAAAACGTAGTTATTATTTATTAAACAATTCAAAAGTTTTAAAAGAAACGCAGCTAAACTGCCTAAATCTAAATTGAAGAAATGTCCAAACAAAATCCGAACAATGAAAATAAATGTATTTATCTTCTGGAGTACATCTGTGGGCACATACTGACAGGGCTCTATATAGAAACGTTCAGTCCAAATTCTCCAGTGCAACCCTTTCTCCCTTACACATACTTGTCCCCATTTTATTGTTGAGAGAGCGATGCCTGATAATATGGTATTACTTCTTTTTCAGGGTCCTTTGTGAAAAAGAAGAAATGAGAACCCTCCATGTCAGATTATTCCAGTCACTGATGATACTTTGGTTACCAGCCCTCCACCTCTGATCCCTGTTAATAAACCAGGACAGAAGCCCCCTCCTCCTCCACCTAATGTTCTCTACGTTATGCCTTATTATGTTATCTCCTCCAGTCAGAGGAGGGGCTTATGTACCTGGACAAGATGCCGCCGGTCAGCTTCCTCCATGCTCACCTGTTGGTGCACCTGGCTTCCTTGCAGCTCCTCGATGGTCCTTCGATCTTCAGAGAGACAAAAACCTCCCAGTGGGGCCTCAAAGCAAACCCCCTCCCGGCTCAAAGATTTTATCCTAAATCAAGTGAAACATCATCTGAAGAGGATCGTGACAGAAGAGATGCTGGAGGACCGATTTAACCCTTTGATCATGAATAACACGAACGCATGCAAAACAAGTGATCGCTCCTATAAACAACACTCCGTTACAGTAATAGTGGTCACGAGAACATTCAAAGGGATGCTCCAGCAATTCAGTGTCACACTTCATAGGTTGGATGAAAGCAGATGATATATCCTGACGTTCAGTTCTTTAGTCAAGCTACGAAATAACTTGATCTACAGCTCCAACTGTTTCCCTCACTGCTTGGTAAACACCAATATATTTCAAAGTTTGTAACACAGGATTTGAATGATCAATTTGTAGTCTCCAAATTCCAAACCAGGATTTGATCAATAATTGACAAAGCTTTTCCAGAGCACAGAAGACTAGAGTAGAACTATTCCTGACAATTGAACTGTTCTTGAAGTGTCCATCTGTGGAGTGCCCCTTTAATTATACTTGCAAAATAAAAATCAGGTTACAAATAAAACTTCAGCTGTCAAATCTGCCCCACACACAGCCCTTATGTGACAGAACTTGCCGAGTTGTTGGTTCATTAACGTGTTCCAACAGCTTGGTATTTCAATTATCGTTTAAGAAGGAACCAGTAAACATGACACACGGTATGAGTGGTGCTGATATCAGTAGTTTATTGTATGCAAGTCCAACACATTCAAAATAGAGAGGAAAAAAGAACAAAACAAAAGATTCTCCACCTGCAACACTTTTTGTACTAGCAACAAGTAAAGGGTAAACACCGTCAAATGAAGATGGCAGACAACTGTTTACCACACCTGCTAAAGCCAAGAAGGTACTTCTATTTCCATTCAAAAGGGACTGGAATGATTCACAATGAGGATCCACTCAATTCATTTTCCACCACGGGAAAAGTCATTTACGGCTTCTTTTTTTTTTTCCTTTTCTTTTGAAGATCCTTTAAAGGTTTGGTTTGGAAAAAGGGTGGGAGGGTTGAAAACCTCGGTAAAAAAGAAGAACTATCAAACTGTAAATGTATATACTCAAAACATTTTGCCACCATTACAATGTGAAAAACACAAATTGGTTTGAAAGCCTGATGGCTCTTCTTCGTCACCCTCTTCATTGACCATTGCTGTAAAAAGTATGATTGCAGTCAAGTGCTTTAGTTAAGCAATTACCGGACAAATAAACATTTGGGGTAGAGGTACCAATCAGAAACTGTCTGTTAAAAACACCCAAGGATCAAAGAGCTGTCATTTTTCTGTAATAGGTCAAAGACTGATTGTAACAAATTAAAGGTCTCTATTGAAAACTAATCTCACATCTGAAAATATTTAATCTCAACTACAAAAAGGGAGAGTAGTTTGTGGAAAACTACATTAAAATGCCATGTCTGTACATCAAATCTTGTTTTAACGGCAAGAGAGCAAATATTTCATGCGGATAACAAGATGAGCACTTCATTTGTTTTTTCACTGCCAGATGAGGAATTTGGTGAGTCCGTGTTCAAAATTACAGATTGTCCCAGAAATGTTGTAAATAGTGCAATACCACCAGGCAAGGAAGACCTCATTTGTATATTTGTCCAGAAAAATGCTACATTGATTTCACTTCCCATTTCAGTGCAAGATAATGAGAAAAAAAAAAAAAAATCTCATGTTTTTCTTTTCAGCTGAAACCAAACAGTCTTCAGAAAGAAAGAAAATGCCTTACAGGACCAAAGAGATACGACTAGTATGGCATTCAAATCAGACTTGCCTTCAATGGAAAAAAATAAAAAATAAAATGGAACACAAAGCACAATGAATAATCAGCATATGAAAATACGAATGCATAAACGGCTAGAAAAGTGGAGCACAATTGTTTGCTAGTCGGTGGACTGGAACTACGGCCAGCCCACCCACACAGATCTTTACAAAATATTGTTGCTGAGAAAAGAACAGTCTGACAACTTTTGAGTCCAGGGATTAACCCAAGTGCTACCATGAGTCTCAACAAACGATATGGCCCGACTGACAGTAAGTATCAACAGAATCTGAATCACATTGTGAGCCATTTGCCTTTTCCAAACCTTGGTTCAGTGAAATCATTGTGTGGAGACGTGACTTGTTAAACCAAAGGAGCAAGCATTTTTCCCGCATTATCTTTAATGTACCTTTTTTTTTTTTTTTTAGGGGGGGAGGGGAGGGTTGTTCTTCAGATATACCTCTTAACCATTTAACAACAGAACTGGAGGCACCTATTGTCTCCACAAAACCCAGAACAGACAATACAAAACAAATGTACAAAACTCACAGCAGCTCATCTTAGGTAGTAAAACAGTATGGAAAAAATGAAATATGCAACTGAAAAAAGTAAAATTTACCTAAAACTTGTATACACTGCCATTTCTTTTTCTATCTGATCCCAAAAACAATAGTTCAAAATGAGCAGCGCCATAACAGGAGGCAGAGAGCCTCAAACTGCTTTACTCGAGTAAGACTGGAAAATGTGAAATAGAAGGCACCACTCATGCTTTTTATCAAGTTGAGAGAAAATGAAAATATACACAGAAAACCAAAACACAGTAAACTATGATTTCTGCTGTACATTTATTCTGTTACTCCACACTTGAGGAAGGGAGGGAAGGTGTCGTCCGTCCCAGTTTTGCAGTCTAGCTGTCAGGAAAAAAGAAAAAGCCAAAGAAAAACAAACTTTGAATCAAAAGAATAAAAGCTGAGCGAGCCGCCATCAATACCACCACTCTTCTATTGTTCGACTTTGTTACTTGTGTATCCTTCGTCCCGCCACTCATTTGGTGAAAGTCCAGGATTATAGCTTTTTTTTTATTATTATTTATTCGATTTATAAACGAGGAAAAAATATATAATGTAGATTTGCTTGTCATCTTGTCCATCCAGCAGTAATTGAAGCTTCTTTTGGGTCAAAAGTGTGAAAAGTACATTGGCCACAGCAGACAGGCTGTGAGCGAGGCCTGCCCCGGTAAGTCGTATCGGTTTGAGACAAAATAGGTCTCTCCAGCTGCGTTCCAAGCATGGATGTCAATGTAATACGACAAAAGTACCCATTAGTGCATATTGATGAGTGCATTATGCAATTTTGAAGCAGTGGTCTCTCAAAAAGGAAAAAGTAAAAGGCAAGCTTTTCCCCTGGAACTGCACAAACTTTGCATCTCACTCTTTTCCAACAGTAACAGGCAGAAAACTACCATATAAAATGTGCAATAGAGGGATTTCGTGAAGCAGCGCCCCAGTTAAGTCAAGGCATATAATCTCTTTTCCAAATGATGGGCTGTATTATCGTAGTTAAAAAGTCTCATCAGTCCCTCCTAATGTGGCAGATTACTCCTGGTTGGTTTGCCTTTTTTCCACAAATTTACAAATTAAAGTTTGTGAATTCTTGAGATACCCGAAAAGGATGCTCAACTCACAACTAATAAGCGCATTTTTTTGTTTGCTTATTTTGTTTTGTCTATTTCACAAACAAGGTTGACAGGCTGTGTCACATTCCAAAGCAAAGAGGGAACAAAAAAATAAAAAAATAAAACAAAAACCAATATATACTTTCATACATGAAGATTTCTTTTCGTTAACGAGAACGGTTGAAGATGAAGAACCCCGGTACTACTTCCACACTGCAGGTGGTGCTCTTCTCAGCGGCGCTGGGTTGTGAAGCGACCCTCTCCGGGGCCCCCAGAGCCTCTTCCGGAGCCCATGCCAGGTTTGGGGGCCATGCCGCCTCGAGGTGGTGGTCCCCTCCCGTCACGTTCCCGCATCATTCCACTGCCTACGATGCCTCTGGAACCTCCGGGGCCTCGGTCGGTGCGCCTCATGTCCCGGCGCTCCTCTCCTCCACCGCGAGTCTCCCGTTCACGCACCGCCCTCGTCTTCTTCTCCTCTACGTTCAGACGCACCTCGCCTCGAAACATGATAGGCTGCAAGGAGAAAAGCACGGTCAATTTGGGAGAAACTGGCACAGAATATTTACCTTTGAATACATTTCACAGCCCACATCACTCACTGGTTTGCACACACACAAGTTTGTCAATCTGTCCGGGAGTCCATGTGCGCACTGCTGTGTCACACTGGTCTGACCTGACAAGTTGTGTGTCGCTGCCAGTCAAACTACCTTGTTCTACAGCTGCTGGCAGATTGACTTTAGCTCGACATGAAAAAAACGCAGCCCCTCATTCATTTAAATTAGGCCAGTTTGGTGTCGCTGTGGGGGTAAAACGCAAGGACCTCACACAAGTTAATCTTGGCTCAAGTTTTCTTTTGCTGCAATTAAAACGCCATATGTCAAGACTGTTGATTAATCAAATGCATGCAAGTACAGATTGCTGGTGGATTAATTTGTGAAACTCAGATTGTCACAACAAAAAAAGACAAAGTCTGGTTAGTCACATATCAAAACAGATAAGAGCGGTTACTTTGAATAATGGCGTCAATAGATTTCTTAAAGAGTTGGGTAACTTTAAAGCTGGATCACTTTGTGAAGCAAGATTACTATTTTACAAAACGCAGCCACTTCATTCATATCAAGGAGACCAGCGAGTTTCTACCACAGGTTAAGATAAAAGTGCAGAGTTGTACCACAAAAGTTAATCCTGGCTCAACTTTTGAAGGCATCAATGAAGGCACTGTGATGGCCAATTAAAATGTACATTTTGAATACTTTGACAGGTGCACAGTAGCATTGTGTCAATATACTCTTTTGGAGAAACTTGCTAGTGATAGTTTGAATATCCTGCTTGCCCGTGTAGTGTCTTGGTGTTTAACGAGCCTTCAAAGTTCATAACTTGTGTTACCTGGAGCAAGACAGCGACACAGTGCCTTCTGTTTGTTTTTAAACTTAATGTTATGGTTGGTCTGAACATAGCCTCGGATAACTTTCACTGACATGACAATGTGAAATGGCATATGTATTATCATAGACAATAGCTTTTGTCATTTCCTGTGTGTTGTTCCTCCCTCCTGTTTAACATTGTAGAAATGTGCATCACCAAACCACCACCAAATGAAAGTGGGTAAATAAATTTCAATACATGCCCCTTCTACCTTGGCTCCCAGGATTCTTTGCACAGGCTCAGATTCGTCAAAGACTACAAATCCAAAGTTGGGCAGCTTCCCACCAACGCCCTTGGTGTTGATCCGCAGCTCCACAACATTTCCATATGCTGCAAGGAAAAAACAAAACAATAGAGTGTAATTAAACTAATATTTATTGACAATAAAACAATTTTACACATCATAGTAAAAGTGTTGCTTTTTTGAGGAAACATACTCATGAAGAAGTCTTTGAGCTCGCTCTCATCAATGTCATGTGGGAGGTTTCCAACAAAAAGCTGGTGACTGTCTGGGTATCGGACAATTCGCCTGTTGTCAATGTCACCAGTTTCCGAATCTCCCCGGACACCTGCTGCTCAGAAAAACACATCAGATTAGTTTACGTGCATAATCAGCATCGAAATCCGAGAAAGCTAAAGCACCCGCATCAAGAAAGTGACACTCACACCACCAGTAGAACGGCAATAAATGTTCACCGAATAATTGGAGAAAATCAAAAACAGGATTATAGACTGTGACTTAAAAGGGTCCCGTTTACCTTTGTTAACAAAACTCAAGTGTGGTTTCCCCATTTGTGACTCCGAAGATGCAACACCATCTAATCGTGACAGAGAGGTAGAATATAACAAAAGGAAAAAAGAAGAACTAAACCCTTAATATGGGCAACGGGTGTAGGCATTACCAGGCCTGGGACCCCGCTGAGTAAAGGCCGGTCTGTCTCGTGTGCGCTGGTCTCTGGACCGAAGAGGTGCTGCCTGTGTCTCCGTCTTGGCTTCACCTCTGGGCTGTGTGGGGGAGGGGCGTCCCACAAAAAAAAAAGAAAAAGAAAAAACACACACATCAACCATACATCCTTTTTATCATTGCCTTTGCATAATACGCCAGTGAATCAGTGATCACCCCACTTGAGCAAGTCATGCGTTTGTCTCAAGTCTCTCAAAGCACTTTGCTGCCGGTATAATTGCTTTGAGTAATCAAAACCACAACTTTTTCAGGACATATTTCCACTCTCCTTTTATGAGGGAAATGATACATATGTATAACATATTGGTCCATAACATTCTGCTGTAGCTGTAGGTTAAGAGTTTGATTAAATTCATGATGACCCTCCTCAGCCAGTACATATTTCACTTGTCTGCATGTCAATTTG
The DNA here is from genome assembly GCF_009769545.1 of Cyclopterus lumpus. NCBI lineage: Eukaryota > Metazoa > Chordata > Actinopteri > Perciformes > Cyclopteridae > Cyclopterus > Cyclopterus lumpus. The sequence continues at coordinate 17,940,462 of NC_046966.1, forward strand.
TGCCAACAATTTAAACCAATCACGGCTGCCTCTGCTTTGTCCAACATGCAATCCCTGTCGTAATATACCACCGCCTGTGTGAATGACCGTTCTCGCTAATCTTGGGTTTTAACAGAAGTCAATTAAAAATGTTTTTTTTTTGCCCAAGTCCACCATCTCTCGAACAAGTTCTTATGCTTAACTATGGAGAGATAGGGGAATATGACCACATACATACATACATACATACATACATACATACATACATACATACATACATACATACATACATACATACATACATACATACATACATACATACATACATACATACATACATACATACATACATACATACATACATACATACATACATACATACATACATACATACATACATACATACATACATACATACATACATACATACATACATACATACATACATACATACATACATACATACATACATACATACATACATACATACATACATACATACATACATACATACATACATACATACATACATACATACATACATACATACATACATACATACATACATACATACATACATACATACATACATACATACATACATACATACATACATACATACATACATACATACATACATACATACATACATACATACATACATACATACATACATACATACATACATACATACATACATACATACATACATACATACATACATACATACATACATACATACATACATACATACATACATACATACATACATACATACATACATACATACATACATACATACATACATACATACATACATACATACATACATACATACACCATGTGATGATTTCAATTTGTCAGCCATCAGAGAATTTAACCATACTGGTTGTTTATTTTCTTGAGGGAAATGTGCAGACCCTAATGGCCCAAAACTCTGCCCAACAAAAGCGTTGCAAAAATTAACCAGCACATAGGTTCTCATGTTCTCTTAGCCGTAGTTTCATTTGAAAAATTGTCAATAGTAGGTTACCTGTGAGCTTGGAGCTTTAACAACATGGGGTGAGATTCCAGAGGAGGCGACTGTGCCGCTGGGAGGCAGGTTTTTACTGGTCACCGAGGCCCACGAGAAAGTCTGTAAAGGATGCAAAAATCATTGTTAACAGCAATAATTACTCAAAACCTTACTCAAACATTAGTAGGTGCATCTTTGGACATATTACTAAGATTATGGAAAACTCTGCTGGATTGGATGATATGGTACTGGACTGTGCATCAGAACATTACTTTTGATAATTTTTGCAACTTGAGATTCTAGTGCATAATCATTTATATATTTTCCTCATAAGGTAAAATACTGAATACAAATAAACTCTCCCTCAAGTTGCCCAACATCCATAATAAACAGCTTCATACATTTAAAGAATCTTGTATGTATTATTTTATATGCACAAAGGTTCGACCCAGCACTTTACCAGTCCGCTGTGAATCCCGGTGCTGTAGTTTATCAGGGTTCATACACATTTTGACCAATGGATTTCCGTGACTTAAAACCAAATTTCCATGACCAAACATTTTGTGAAATCTCAGTGTATACATGAAAAAGTGAGAACATTTAGTATTTAAACTAACAATGAGAATTCCAAAGCATACAGTATACCTTAAATGACAAATGAATGAGACAATAGTTTGATTAAAAGAATAAACATTTATATAAATGTTTATTCTTTTAGTCAAACTATTGTTCCTTACGTGCAAATCCATCTGTTTGGACTGTAAATAAAAGGTTCAGGCTTTGGTCAAATAGAACAACATCGGCCCTTTGCTTTAACACGTTGGACAACGTGAGACTCTTGAAGTGAAGGAGCGAGCCACAACGAGCAGAGATATGCGCATCTGCTTTTGCCACAAGCTATCGGGGAACATTCAGTTGAAATAGCAGGCTGGTATCTTCGGATGATTTAAAAGAATACTGGGAATTGGCAACCTTCAGTGCCCACATTACCTTAACAGTTAGGACTTCACTTTTCGTTACAGCATCGGTTATCGACACCTGCTTGTTACCGAAAAGAGAGACGCGGTGCTCATCGTAGCAGTTGCCCTCGCTGTGGTGAGATAGCCGGGTGATAGGGGTTGCAGTAGCTTCGCTAGCAGCATGGTTAAATCTACACTTCCCTGGCATAGTGGATTATCCTGACCGCTTCCCTGAGCTACTGTTGCTATGGCCACCGAACTTATCAGTTAAGGTGCGTTCACTCGCAGCGTGAACAATTTGCACCGTGAGTATGAGAGCCTGCTTATATTTTGAGCGTCTTTCTTTTAAAAGCATATTTAACATTTCAAACTCACTGTAAATTAACATATGAATATAACAAATTTCCATGAATTTTCCAAAACTTTTGGGATTTTATTTTTCTTCAAGGAGTTTTCCAGATTTTCCATGACTGTATGAACCCCATTTGTGCTGGCTGAATTTGAGTTGCTACAGCAAGAGTCAGAACAGTCATTTTGCCTCTTCAGTTTAGATACACCACAATCCAGTGAACTCTGACTACTATGGCCCCCGAAAATCTAACTAACCACTGAGAAGTAAACCACAGAGGTACATTAGGCTTACCTTGGGAGGCTCCTGGGTGTTGGGTGGAGACTCCACAGGGGCCGGTGACGGTGCCTTCTCCTCCATCTCTTCCACAACCTTCTCATCTACGTCAGGCTTTATCTCCTCTACTTTGGCCTCTGGTTCAGGCTCTGGTTCAGGCTCTGGAGCCGGCTCCTCCATGGGCTCCTCGACTCCATTACTACAGAGCACAAATCAGAATGCGGTCACTTACATAGATAAAATAAGTTTTAAATGGCTAAATCCTTCATGAAACATTTCTCTTTCCTAAAAAAACAAACACAGGAAGCTATATTTTTGAGATAGGATGAGGTTTTAGCATACGCGACAGGGTGAGGTTCATAATAAGTGGTGCTGTTGGGGCTTTCTTGAAGTGGCTCTGGGGATGCCTGCCTCTCCTCTGGCTCCTCTTCAACTTCCTCCTCTGATTCTAAATGAGAAAATCATCACTCTCACATTTAACCATGTAAAAATGAACTTAAAAAAAAAAACAGTTTGGGAATATTTTACCTTCATCAAGCTCAGCTTCAGAGTCTCCAAAAACCTCATCCTCATAACGGAAAATGTCATTGTGGACGTAGAACTTGTTTGCCACAGAACCCTAAGGAAATGTGTCATGCAAAGTGTCCATTAAAAACAAATGAAAGCAATCGACTTTGAAATTGAAGGACCATAAAATGTATTTTGCACACATTAGTGACTCAAATTATCAATGATTTTTGTGAGTAATTTCACAAGAGCAAAAGTAACTGATCTACAGATACCAGATCTGTCCAACATGTCCATTTCTATTTATTAAACCAGAAATCATAAGAAATTATTGTATCACTCAACCTTGATGTCTGCCAATAGTACTGAAAGGTAGAGGGGTACTTACTTCAGGAGCGAGCACGAACGTTTGCATAAACTTCCTCATGGGCTGACCATTGTTTGACAGTTCTCCCAGGACTTGCACCACCACGCCATCACTCAGTGTGGCATGGGCATCCACGTGCCTGATCTTTGTGTGGCACTCACTGAACTGCAGGGACATGACCTTCTTGTGGATTTCCTGAGAGATGCAGAGACAAGTTGATAACCAGACAAATTAATAGAGAAAAGATTTCTAAATCAACAATTGTTTTAATCAAAAGATGTAATAATATCGGATTCCCATTGATGTCAAGAATTTGGCAGTTTAATTTCATAAAAAAAGAAAAGAATACTTAGGTCGTCCCCACAATGAATAATCATGTACCTTGCACTTATTACAGCATTTTCAATGTAAATCTTTATTGTTGGCACATAGCACCTACCGCTTGACCGTACACCGCCTCCGCCAGCTTTCCACTCGGGTCAAGTCCTCCATGAACATAGGAAGAGTTCCTCCCATAAAACCTAATGGTACGACAAAAAAAAAAGTTAAACATCATAACCAAAACCTACAAACTTTGTGTCTTCCACTATACATTTTGGTAGTTACCTGTGCAGGAAATCTGGTGCCTTGTTTAAGAGTGTGTAATACTGCCTCACAAACTCCCGCCCTACAAGCAGGGGACTTGGCTTCTCCATCACCATTTCTTTGGTAAACAATATTAAGTGCTGAAACAGAAGATAAACAGGTAATTAATTGCAATAATTACATCTAGAAATGTAATACCCTTAATGTGCAGTCAATTATGCACACTATCTAAAAAAAACAAAAAACAATGCAGTCTAACACTACAGCCTTGCTTTCAACACTAGGTTTACAAAAGGTTATTGAGTCTTTCATTACAATATTTAGTTTATTCAGAAGAGATGTCGATTAGAGTTGTTGGTCATTTTGGAGGCTAACGTGTATGGTGCTGGTGAATTCTATTGCATTATATTGAGGGAGTTTCTAAGATTGAATCTTAATATCTTTTAACTTGGGGTAACACAACCCAACTCAAGTGCACCACATTAACTACAGCCTATACAAAAATGACTATAGTTGAAGAAACACTTTTCCTAACCAATTTGAACAACACATTTAAACTTTCGTAAAGGTTGCCTTTGTTGCAAAGCTTTTGTACAGAGACTGTAATAATGTGGCTAGGCATACCTAATGAATTGAGTGTAGGATATGACTTAAAACAAGCTTAGTCAGTTAGACCGCCAACGTTAACTGAAATATTTGAGGTCAGGCAATTTCAAGGAAGACGTTTGTTTTACCTCAGGTAAACACTTGCGTTTGATTAGCAAGTAACGTTACAGGAAGTGCACAAGTCATTCACGTCTCCTTTTAAAAAGAGCAACGTTTCACTTTGTTGTCTCATTAGAGCCATGTTTTATCAGATCCACATCAATCATTTAGCAGAAACAAGATATCTGACTGTTGAGCTAGCTGGCTAACACACTAGCTAGCACACAACTGCGCCATTACGTTTATCCAATAAGACAAAGAGGAAAACCGGCTGTAGATAAACAAAAAAGGGAAGCAATCGATGCAGGTGTTTGAGTTTGGCAGCAGAGATAACGAACTTTACTACAATTGTATCCCACTTTTAAACAGTATATGGTACATTACATACGAGTCACACACATGCGTCCCTTTGTAGATAAGTGGCCTACTGTATGAGTTAGGCCTTTCATGTCCATGCTAACAACAGTTTGGCATTTCAGTTTTGACAGATTCATAATTTGTATTTTAGGTTCCTGTCCTATAAATTGCGCACCACCTACGTCAGCTAGGTAAACGTTTTCTGGACTACAAAAACAAGGGAAGGAATGCACACTCTGAACTACTGGCCTCTTTGCTGTCATTTTAAATGCTAACGCTAGCCCGGCAACGCAAAGCTTACGACATGCTAGTTGGCCAGCTAACATTAGCTTGAGCTAACTTGTGGCGTCGTCACTTTTCTTCAGCTTACATTTTTTTATTTGCAGGAGAAACACATATTTTAAGAAAACGCATAGTGTTAGTTATTGTCGACAAGCACATAAAATGGACACCTGACGAGACGCTACTTTGCTGTGCCATCACACAAACACAACTTGCACGCTAATAGCGAGCGGGGAAAAAACACCAAGGCGACATAATGTTGAGCCGGGCGATAGCCATTGTAACTGCACCAATAAACCATATCCATGGCATGCCAGAGAGGCTACACAATTGACAGACTACTCATTTCTAAATCAACTGAATCACATTCTATACAACTCGTAGGGGATACAAAGTTGCCTCAAACTTTAAAATAAATGACCCCCAACTTGCAGCGACTGTCAAACCATTATCAACGAAACAAATTGAGTGCTATGCTAGCTCAAAGAAAACAAAGGAAGACAGATTTGACCAATTTAATTGAAACGCGTGGTCTCTAACTACATATCTAACGTGGGGCGCTTCTACAGTAACGGAATGCCTGACGAGACGACAACGTTGTCCGATTACTGCCCGTCTAGCGAGCGGTCGCGGTTTCGACTAACGTCAGACAATGCAGTTAGCTCACGTTGGCTCGTACAGTTAACGCTAGCTTGTCAACCGCCTTGTAGCTTAGCTTTAGAGGAGGCTCACTTACCTTATGAAAGACTATTTATGTAGACAGAATTATGTTTAATAAATATCTACGAGTAACCGGCTGTAAACTGTTGTGTAATGTCCCAGGGGGAATAGTTATATTTCCCTCGCGCCACTAACTAACAGTTTATGATCTCTGCTGTCCCAGAGATTGCAGATTTAAAGTGATAGGTTCTATTTATTGTTTTACCCCTGCAATCTGGGGCAGGGAACCCCCATCACAAGGAGTCAGCCAATGGACTGTTTACACTAGGCAACATAAATTATGACGACAGACAAATAGCCCCGCCTCCCAAACGTTCTATTAATGCTGTCCCAAAAATATTTGACTTGACTGTCGTAGTGTTGAACATCACACTGTTGTTACTTCAATCTGAGCTTTTTTCCCTTCCTGTTATTTATGACTTCTCGACCATTCTCAATCATTTTCCCTTTAAAATGGTGACCAAGAGTTCAACTGACGTTATGTTGTCAATAGTGGTAAGTGATGGATATTAGACAGACATACTAAACTGTAAAGCTGCTTCCATGTCTCAATAGGCAAATATATGTATTAAAACAAAAACAAAATCTGAAACATCCCTCATTCCCATAAATCGGACACAGTTACGGGTCAGCTATGGAGCTAAATCTGCTGGTGCAATGCAAATAGCTGCTTTAATGCAAATGTCCATACATGCAACAATGGGATTATTCCTGATGTTTCAATAGTTTGTCACAAGTGTAGGCCCAGTTTTTACAAGTCTGGATATTGAGCGCCACCAAGTGGAACTTGTGTCTTACCCTTTTGTAAATGTCATAAACTAAAACTAAATAAAGCTAAATAAATGTGTCATCATGTTTGTAAACAAAGTTAAAGCGAACGTTAAAGTATTCTCACAACATCCAATTAAATAAAAAATAAATCTTTTAACAATCCCGCACTTTGTTTTGTGATTATTGTAATTGGAAAAACTCGACACTTTTGTTGTGAGGAATATACTTCAAGCTACCCTCATGAAGTTGAGATTCATCATCACAACTGTTACTATATTTCTAAATATGCAAAACCTTCATTGCATCGTTTCATAAGACCCCCTTTTGTTTTTTTGTTTTAGCTGGAGACAGGCGTTGTTGTCATGGCAACCGCTGACCCAAACACAGAGGTTGCGTAACACTAACGTCTATATTCATCTAACTACTGTATTTAACATTTAAAAACATAACAAATAAAAGCAAAGCTTATTGGTCGTAACTGAAAAGTGATCAGAAGGCATTAAAAAAAAGTTACAATTATTACTTTTGGGGAACAGAATTCTGATCATTACGAATCAACAAAAACAAGCAAAAAAAGAACTTAAAGGTGTAAATAAATTCAAACCCGTTAATATAAGTGCACTTATCTAATATAAATGAGCCTAAAGCATGTGTCAGAAAAGAAAACAGTATCCCACAGAGGTGTTTTTCCATCCTTTACTGCGACGCCATGACTTCTAATCCGAGTCCCGGACAAACGAGAAAGAGTTTTTTAGAGATACAGTCCGAGAACAAGATGGCTGTCCCGGGGCAAGAAAAGTACCTTTCTTCTTCCACATGAAAACGGCATTTTAATGCGACCATCGGCGTCATGTAAATAACTTATTCGGTCATAACGTGTAATAGCTCAGTAGGGAACAACTTTAAACGCTTTAATTAAAGGCATCGCTTTCTAACGGATGACATCGTTTTTTTGAGACGGAATTGAAGATCGGAAAGTTTTCTTGACGGGTTGTTGAGCGTGAACACTTTAATCTTACTAAACTCTGGTTGTTAGGAGCATTTTTTTTTAATTTCTCGGTTGTGACTTTTACCAAATCGTGTGAGCTTTAACGTTATATCGGTTAGTTATTTGTCTAAACTTTCTCAATCTCTTTTTTTTTAAGGCGTTTAACGTTCAGTATCTCTGAAGCGACTGACCGAAAATGTTCCAGCCGTAAACATTTATCTGAAGTTTTTTCCGAGTTTTTGCATAACGGTTCACTTTTTTCTTCAACTGGACCATGAGTTCCTCCCGAGTCAGACCGCAGCAGCCGCCGCAGAGCCAGACTGGCACACTGGACTCGGGCGAGGGGATGGAGATGGAGAACATCCAGCACCAAGACCTGGGTCTCGGAGGAGTCACAGGCACCCCGTCCCCTCCGTCGAGACAAGCGTGGAGCCGGGACAACCCGGGCTTTGAGGCCGAGGAGGAGATTATGGAAGCCGACTGGCCTCCGGCGAGCCCCGGGAGGAGGTCGGTGTCCACGGCCTCCAGCAGCAGCGGCAGCAGCGGCCTGGGCAACTACACCGGCGCGGGCAGCAGCACCCAGATCCCCCGAGGAGGACTCTACCCGACCCCGACTGTGGACGCCCGGCAGCAGGACGGCCACAACCACCGCAGCTGTATGAAGCAGATACTCCAAAGGATCAGAAGTGAGTCACTCATACTTTATGCTTCGTAAACTTCATCATAATATAAAACATCATTATTGATGAAGAAAATAATCAAATGCAGCCATCAAACCAAACGATATCGTGACAAGAATAACATTGGTCAAACTAAATTATAGTAATAATAAAATAATTATAAATATACAATTGAAGTATAATCAAGTGAGAACAAACAGAAGCTCTTTCTTTTAAAGTGTCCCTGAAGAAGATAATTATTTGCTAAATCTTTTTTTTCTCGCAATCTCTTCATAAATCACAACACATTGTATGTGTAACATGCACTTCTGCTCTCTCAAGCGCCATATCTGAGTCTATAGCAGAACACACTGTACGTTTTAAGTCAATATTTATGGAATTGTGTCTCCCTATACTGTACAGTTCATGCTAATGTCCCGTTGAATCTGTTTTCCTTTGCAGTTCTGTGGGGCACAGAGCTGATGGAGGACAGTGACAGCAGTCGAGAGAGGTACCTCAGGAACGTGCTGAGGGAGATGATTACATATATCACATTCCTCATCACCATTTGTATCTGTAAGTAACCGCCCCAAAAGCCCGTAAAAGGATGTGAGATTTATGAACACTGTTGGTCTTCAGAACAATCAGCTTTTTTAAGTGGCAAAACATTTTAATAAATTGTTCATGGTGATGCGACAGCGCCAGAAAGATCTCGGGTAACAATAAACACAATTGTAACCAGTATGTCACTGTGCCCATTACATCATTTCCTGTTCAAGACAGTAGGATTTATTGTATAGTAACTGAAAAAAAGTATTCTATAACAATTAATATTATACAGTATACACACACTGGGCATGTGATGTAAACATAGCTTCAGAGGGACACATTGTTTAAAGATTATGCCCAAAAATATGTGGAACATTTTAGTGACATATCTATAAAGTAAAATATTAAGTAGTGTCCTAAAAGTTAGCCCAGGACTGAAGTGAATTGACAGTTGATCCAAGTGACTCAGAGAAAGCACTTTAAAATATGCCACCACGGGCACCTTTTTTGGAGCTGAAAAGTTATTTTCCAAGCTCACACTGTCAGCTTGATGGTTTTGGCAGCTGGAAAACGGAACTCTGACACTCGTCCGGGTGCTTGGATTTCAACAACAGCATAAATTTGATAGGCGCATTTTGGGATGGTAAAAAAGTTAATGGAAATCCCAAATTTCAAATGTGTGGTAACGTTTCTCTACTCTTTTTATTTTTTTTGCTGCGATGAAAAATGCCAAACTATGGTTTAGGGTGGATCAGGAAATGATTTATTGGCAGACTGGATAGAGGCACATTCTGCCAAGCAGACCTTGCCTATTAAACATAGTTTCCAGAGCTGCTCCCTACGTCTACTGAATGCTACATGGAATAGCAATGCATAGGTGACACAAAATGAAGTCTGACCTCTTCCAGTCTTTGAATTACATAGCAGATGTAAATTGCACATTGATACACCCTCTCTGTTCATTCTTCTCTGTGTCATTCTCCAATGTAACAAGGGCTTGTAATGTAGCTGGTGCTGATAGGAATATCACTTTCCGTAATGGTTATGTTGTATTGTGCTTCGCTCTGCAGTGACTTATGGGATGGTGAGTGCCAATATGTACTACTACACCAAAGTCATGTCTCAGCTTTTTTTGGACACGCCGCTGTCTGCCGGGGACCCTTCCTCTTTTAGAAGCCTCTCAACCATGGAGGATTTCTGGAAGGTAAAATGCAAAATTCATCACTTTTTTGTAAACTAAAATGTCTTCTATTTTAGATATTATCTTTTATCATTGTGTTACATCTGGAGAAAAGAAGTCTCTGCACATGTAGGTCGGAAGGTCCGACGCAAGATTTTAAAGGAGCAGTTATATTGTGTATATATGAAAAAACACCAACTGTGAACTGTCAGAAGCGGAGCTATGTACAATACACATTTGTTTCTTGATTTCTTTTGTACTTTGGAAAGGTTGATGCTACCAGGCATTTTTGGTGATAAACAATCACAATAATAGACCTTCAGGGTATCTATCATCTCCCCTGTGTCGTAATTCTGTCTGTCCTACACTTACAGTTCACAGAGGGACCTTTCCTCAATGGCATGTACTGGGAGGTGTGGTACAACAACAAGAGTCTGCCAGAGAATCAGAGTCTCATCTACTACGAGAACCTCCTCCTCGGGGTGCCACGGCTCCGGCAGGTCAAAGTCCGAAACGAGTCCTGCTCCGTCCACGAAGATCTGAGAGACGAGGTGCTGGACTGCTACAACATGTACACCCAAACCAATGAGGAGACGACCTCCTTTGGCCCCAAGAATGGAACCGCGTAAGTCCATGCATTTCATTTCACACCGTTCAATTACATTATTTGATCAGTTTTAAAAGGAGGCTGGATCTGTATCGAATGTATTACACGAACACATGTCGACATGCTACATCTTTTCTTTCGGTTATCCCTTAGGTGGATGTATACGGCAGAGAATGACATGAACGGGAGCGGTTATGTGGGCCAGATATCTAAATATAGAGGTGGAGGATACTACCAAGACCTGTCCCGAACTAAAGAGGAGTCAGCAACCCAACTGCAGTTTCTCAAAGACCAGCTGTGGTTGGACAGAGGCACCAGAGCGGTGTTCCTCGACTTCTCTGTCTACAATGGGAACATCAACCTTTTCTGCATCGCCAGGTAAGACTCTTCAATCTAATATCTATTTACAATGTTATCTCTAGGTTTCAGATGTATTGATCTGATATGGAATACTGAGAACCTCCAGTACAATAATGACAGAACAATGGCACCTGGTAGTTATGAAATGGTTTCATCAGATGCAAAACATTCTTCAAAAAGGCATCTCATCTTTCATCTAACATTTGGTTTATCCAAAGTTTAAAAAAAAAAAAGACAAAGGGTTACGTTTTGTGTGCTTGCTGCTCAACATTTACAGTAGAAACATTTTAAATAGAAAGAGAAAAACTCATCGTGGGTATCTTCCTCCCTCCTTGACACACATGAATCAGTTGCTATATTTTTATTTCTTCTTCATCTAATTTACATCTAAAACAGTTGTTGTCTTCACATTGTTTCTTTTGTCTGACAAACATTTCTAAATCCAAAGATATACAATTTAAGCGAATGTGAAACAGAGAAAAAGTATACAACTTTAGTGAATGTTTGGTATTTCCGCTTGATAACCGACTTAAATAACTCATTAATTATCAGAATGGCTGTCAAATTAATAGCCTTTATAGTCCACCTCATTTGGTTGGCAATCTTGATTTACATACCTGTGCTTTATTTTTAAATGTATGCATTTGTCAGGTTGTTGGTGGAGTTTCCTGCTACTGGTGGGGTGGTGACCTCCTGGCAGTTCCAAACAGTGCGTCTGATACGATATGTGTCCGGCTGGGACTACTTTGTGGGTCTGTGTGAGGTGGCTTTCTGTCTCTTCATCCTCTACTACATGGTGGAGGAAGTGCTGGAGATCCGCATCCACCGCTTGCATTACTTCAAGAGCCTGTGGAACTGCCTGGATGTTCTCATTGTCGTGGTGTGTATCATCGTTATTAAAGTCGTTCGTAATCATTTTAACCAGACTGACCGAGTTTGTTGTTTTCTCTGTCTTCAGTTGAGTGTCGTTGCCATCATTATGAACATAACCAGAACCGCCATGGTTGGCAACCGTCTGAAAGGCCTGTTGGAGAACCACAATGCTCACCCGAGTTTTGAGCCTTTGGCCAACCTGCAGATCCAGTTCAACAACATGGCCGCAGTCATTGTCTTTTTTTCCTGGATAAAGGTACACATCTTTTCCATTTGGTTCATAATCAGACCTAAAACACCACAGCGAAAGAACCCAAATATTGTCCCGCCGGTTCATCATTTCTCACATTCTTGCAGCTTTTTAAGTTCATCAACTTTAATAAGACCATGAGCCAGCTGTCCGGCACTATGTCTCGCTGTGCCAAGGACCTTGTGGGTTTTGCCATCATGTTCTTCATCATCTTCCTGGCGTACGCTCAACTAGCCTACCTGGTGTTTGGAACCCAAGTCAACGATTTCAGCACTTTCCAAGCCAGCATGTATGTAATTCAGCGTTAACTCCACACATGTACAAAACCATCTGAAACAACTGCTGTTTTCCTAAAATGTAGTTTCTGGTTGTGTAGATTTACCCAGTTCCGTATCATTCTGGGAGACTTTGAGTTCTCAGAAATAGAGGAAGCAAATCCAGTGCTTGGACCCATCTACTATACAACCTTTGTCTTCTTCATTTTCTTTATTCTCATGGTGAGTAGGGTGTAGATACCTGTTGTGTTCATGTTGTTTACATACACCCCCTCACGAACACAAGAACACCCATTCTCATCCTTTCTGTATAGAACATGTTCCTGGCCATCATCAATGACACATACTCTGAGGTGAAGGCCGACATGTCCCAGCAGAGGTCTGAGATGGAAATGACTGATCTCCTTAAGAAGGTATTGAACTACATGTATCATTCTTTTTGGCGTGGCAGATTAAGTCCATTAAATCAACCGTAGCAGCCTTGGCCATGAAAGAACTGCTCTCGAAGCGAAGTAAGTTGAAGGACTCTTCTCTCTCAGGGCTGTAACAAAGCTTTGATGAAGTTGAGACTCAAGAAGACGGCAGTAGACGACATCTCCGACAGTTTGCGTCAGGCGGGGGGCAAACTAAACTTTAATGAACTCCGCCAGGATCTTAAAGGGTAAAGACAACTTCATATAACACTAAACGCTATGAACTATGATGATATTATTTCAATGCTACATGTCCTGAGATTGTTTCGATTGCTTTCTTTCCTCAGAAAGGGCCACACAGACTCAGAGATCCAGGCAATCTTTGCCAAGTATGATCACGATGGCGACCAGGAGCTGACGGAGCATGAACACCAGCAGATGAGAGACGACCTGGAGAAAGAGAGAGTGAGTGATGCCGCCAACAGCAACGCGTGGAGAAAACGCAACACACCTGCATGCGTGTGGTATTTTAAGCTCAGCCAAAACAACACTGCAGATGTTCAGTGTGTCTCTGCTCGCTTGCCAGGAGGACTTGGATCTGGAACGCAATTCGCTGACTCGACCCAGTAGTGGGCGGAGCTTTCCTCGTACACAGGAGGACTCGGAGGAAGACGATGATGAGGATAGCGGCCATAGCTCTCGTCACCGCGGCAGCAGCTCAGGGGGCGTCTCCTATGAAGAGTTTCAAGTGTATGGAGCTTTTATTATTATATATTAATATAACTTACATGCAGGTTAATGATGAATGAATGCTGAACTTGTACTGATGAATAATAGAAATAATGGCATCAGTTTGAAAACATATGAGGTTATCTTCAAGGCCCTACCAATACTAGATTTGTTTTTTTACCAATATTGTTATTTGAGTTTCAAAAGTCTGATAATAATATATCAGTCGATAATCTTTTGTTTCCTTTTTAAACATTTTAAGAAGGATTCCTACTGAACAGGAAATTTAATAGCCTATACTTTACAAATATAAACCTTCCATGGTAGTCAAACTATGTAAAGGATTATTTTTTTCTTAATAATAAATGTATATGACTGTAGTAGTACGACACATTTAATGTGTATTTATAATAAAGGGGACTTACGTCTCTCTGTTTCCCAGGCTGGTGAGACGTGTGGACAGAATGGAGCACTCAATCGGCAGCATAGTGTCCAAAATAGATGCTGTGATCGTGAAGTTGGAAACTATGGAGAGAGCTGTACTCAAAAGGAGAGATGTGCTGGGCAGACTGCTGGACGGAGTCATGGAGGTGAGACGCTGTGGAGACACAGAGTGAGAGGGAGTTTTAGATTTGAAAACATAAGACTCTAATTACATTAATTTTGTTGATCCATATCTGCTGGATCTGTTAATGGGCAACTGATTACTAATCTGCAATATCAACTTAAAATGTGGTCAGGGGTTTGTTTACAGCTTGTTTCTGCTGCCCCCAAGTGGCCAAAGAAATCCGTTGTTGCAGGTTTAAATAACTGGGTTACAGACGCCTTTCTGCAATGACACGAAAAGGAAAACCTGATTTCCTGAGCTAGATTACTTCTGGAGAAAGCTGATTCCTTCGTACATCTTACATCATAAATGCAATTAACATAAATAAGCCCTTGTTCCATAATTAGTTATGCAGATCTACAGTAATCTATTGTTACAACAGTTTCTTATGTGCATGTAAACAAGACGTACAACTTAATCTGTTGTTGTCCGTCAGGATGAGCGTCTGGGACGGGACACAGACGTCCACAGTGAGCTGATGGAGAGGCTAGTGAGGGAGGAACTGGAGCGCTGCGAGTCCGACGATGTGGTCTCACAGGTCAGCCACCCACAGCCTGCCACTCCCGTCGGGCCCCGGCCCCGTCCGTCTTCTTCCCTGTCCACCGACGGCCTCGACATGAGCACGAACGGGAGCAGCCATGTGTGAGGACGGGGCCCGGTCATGAATACTCCACTCTGGCAAAGAAAAAAACTCTGTACTGGAAATATCCCTGCAGCGGTACAAGTAACCAAGTAACCAAGATAATATTTCATGAGGTATTACAAAGGAGGTGACAAAATCAAACGCACTTCACCTCAAATACTTAATTGCACTGAAAGTGAGAGTTCTTCTGTGATGCATCTAAATGTATTCACTAAAGCTATCTTCAAGTATAACTTTAACAGGATGATGAAAGGAAACATTACAATGTGGAAAGAGGTTGAAGAATAACGTATTCACAGTACAGTGTGACATCACAGTATTAGATATAATACACCAGCCTGCAACCGTATTTGTGTGAATACACAGCGTATGCTTTTAGTATTCAATGAGAAATATGCTCACCTGCTTTTGATTACTGTATCCACACATTTTACACAAATACCAAAAATGCATTTCTGTTTATTTTGCTGATTATCTTTTTCATAATTTTAATACACAGTAGGTTCAAGTGTGGCACATTCTGTCATATTTACTTATCCTCTGTACATCAATTAAGCTTCAAATTAAATAGCTTATCATTTTATGATACATATTGTAACTTAAAACAAACTTCGATTTGGAGTGCATCGAGTGTTCATGGGAAACCCATGCATTTACTATTTTGTGTCTGTGCCTTACATTTTTTTACAATCTATTTCTTTTTTTAATTTGTTATGCCAAATAAAGTGTTATTAAAATATATACGTTTCTTTTATTTGTTGCACTTTCTCTGGCTTGGATTATGATTAATTTTAAGTGACAAGAAAACAGCCACGTCATTAACCACATTTTATAAAACATCTTACTTTTCAAACATTTTAACATAATTTATACCACATGCTTTATACATTATATATGTTATGTATATATATATATATATATATATATATATATATATATACATACTTATTCTTATTTATTATGATCACATTTCCTTCCTTGTATAAACTAATTTGAAGATACCGAGAACTAAGTAATGCTACAATTAAAATATGACTGCCAATGCACACCAGAGGAATCTATTAAAAAATGTGACATGGTGATGTACAAATATACTGTACTAAAAGATTAAAGTATTAATCTCTGGCCAGTTCACTCGGATGTGATCCAGTATTGCAGCAACACATTAAAGCTTTTGCAGGAGTTCTAAAGCGGTGGCTTTTTAGTTACTTTGAGTTTCTAATTTGCTGTTGATTTCCTTGAAAGTAGCCTAATTTAAATCAAAGAAAATATCAAATAATTATTCATGTGTTATTGTAAACATTATTCTTTATGTTGAATTGTATGTTAATTTGTGTTTGTGTATGTTCACACTATAATACTATCAAATTATATAGTTCTTTCCTCGAAAAACGTTCTTGGAAATCATTAGGAAATTACTGCTCTGTAAAAGTATTCTTTTCAATACGATCATGACCCAAAACAACATTAAAACACACTGCACTGAAAAAAACACACACAAAGAACAATGTTACATGAAAATGTTTATACATGTTTTCAAAAATCTGTATCATAATATAAATGGGGGGTATTTTTTATTAAGCTCAGATCTGTTTGACCTAAATTCCAGCAGCATGTCCACGTCCCCAACAGAGGAAACAACCTCCTGGACCGTGCTGACACAAATATTCCCGGCAGCTACAAAGCACTCCCCTCCTCCGACTTTGGATAATCAGCTTCTGCTGCCCACCTCCTCCCAGCTGATTAAACCAACCAAACCATCAGGAAGAAAACCCAGTTTAATTGTTGACCGATGAAGTTATTCAGACTGTACAGACATTGCAGGGATCTCCCAGGAGAACAAAATCAATCTTAAAGAATATACATCCACACATATCAGCAAGTGTGTTGATGATGTGGTGATCACAAAGACACTAAAATCAGTCCCCGACAAGAAAGCCTGAATGAATGAAGAGGAGAGAAGAGGACACTATCCCAAAAAGATGCTTTTTCATCAGGTGACAATGAAGCATAAAGCGTCGCCCGGGAACAAAGATTTAAAACTGCCACCGAAGAGGCAAAGCGGAGGCGTCAAGAGAGACCTCAACACCAACAACACTAAAGATATGTGGCAGGCGATCCAGAATGTGACAGGAGGAGGCCACACAGATAACTCAACACCCTTTAAGCTCGCTTTGATCTCCTCAACAAAGAGTCAAGGACCGGCCACTGTCAGTATCCACAGGTGGATGTGAGAAAACCCCTGATGAGAGTCAATATGAGTGCAACTGTTTGGCCTCGTAACATCCCCGGTTGTGTACTGAGAACATGTGCCAACCAGCTGAGGTTCATCGCTTACATTTTCACAGGAGAGTGTTCCCCGCCCTGCTTCAAGAGACCCACCAGCTAGCCTGGACCCTCACCAGTTTGCATACAGAACCAGTAGATCCACAGAGGACGCCGTGTCCACTTCTCTCCACTCACTTGAAAATAACAAACGCCGACATCAGAATGATGCTGAGTTGATTTCGGCTCAGCGTTCAAGACAATCTCCCCCGTGAAACTGATTGGTTAGATAGTCGAAAGGCCATATCCGTGTCACTGTCCATGTGTGAACATCTCCTACGCATCAGAAAACCTTCGGGTTTAAAAAAAACAACTCCAACAGTGTGAAAAATAAAATACATTGAACCTAAAACTTTGAGACACATGGTTTTAACCAAAGATTACAAAACTGATGTTTACATTCAGGTTTGTCTGAGCCCTACGGAATATCACACTATATGAATTCAAAAACATAAACACACACACAAAAAAAAAGAGGTTTTGGGGAAAATTTGCTTATTCACTTTTGAGTTAGATGAGAAGATCAATATTCTGATATCTAGATATGAGAGTGGTATCAGTTATCTACATCTAACTGCAAAAAAGCAAATAATGGTGTACTATTATTTTACAGGTGAAGTTCTCAATGAACAGCTATTGGCCTGGTTCGTTGAAGCCAAAAGTAAAAGGTGCATAATCACACATTTAAGTAAACTTCTTGATGTAGCGAAGTTTCAGATAGGCGATGATGAGGAATATGAACATCATAACGGTCAGCGCCACATGATTCTCCCACAGTCCCCAGGTGGTGTACTCTATTCCCATGTAGTCCAGATACTGCTCTCCTGTACACCTGAAATAACAATCCCAAGTGGTCACTTGCACGGTATATATCAATATTCAAGCAGATTTACGAAATGTTTGTCAACTGGCACGATGCCTATGACTGTAAAAATGTCCACTTTTAACATGAAACATGGTGAACTAGCTCGACTGGAGGAGTCCTAATTTGTCCCTTGTGGTGTAAACCAGTAAGATACAAGCAGACCATAAACAAAGCATGCAGGTCTACTCACATCGGGCCGGCTGAGCTCACACTGCCGTTCGTCTCCACAGAGGACATGTTGCTGTTTCGGATCACAGCCTCGTCACAAAAATTCAAACCCACAAACTCATTGATCTGCAAAGCCTAAACATAGACAACATAATCAATAAAATGCTCAGCAGGTCATAGTCAATAGTGTAGATATTACATCATCATCAGGTAGACTTTGTGAAGAGGGAGAAAGAAGGGATCACATTATTAAAGCCTGATAAATCAGGGCCAATCTATAGGCTGATATCAGTTTAATGTAGGTGTATCAGTATCAGCATTGATATTGACCAATAAGTAACAAGACATGGATAATTTGGGCAACGAATCTTTGTCAGATTTTTGTCACTGTTGGTGTTGGCTTCGACAATTAATATCTAGCGTGCGTTAATATTGATTAATATGTATAACTTGTTGTTTTCAAACATTGTATATTTCAAATGTCAATATTTTGGGTAAATTATGTCTGTGTGCTGATAATATTATAATAATTAGCTAAATTTGGGACCAACTCCTGTTTCACCAGGTGACACAGTATAGACCTTCATACATGATGAAGATGTGAAGATGTGAAACGTCAAAGCTGTATTAAATACATGTATTTTGTTGGTAGTAATAATTCCTTTCTCTTGAACTAAAAAACATTTAGTTTTATTGCAGGTCTTCTTGTCAAAACCTTGAATCGTGACTTACTGCAAAGGCGTAGCGAGGAATGCTGAAGTATCGCAACCAAGCCAGCCAGGCCTCCATGCTGGGTAGGTTCACCAGCAGACCTGAGAAGATCTAACAACACAACACAAACTCGAGCGGACATGTTGACATCACTAACGGAAAAAAGCTAAAACCAGTAATTGTACTTGAAACCCAATTGTGTTCATATCTGAGTTTTTCCTGTGCAGCTGTGTCTCTCACCATCATGAAGATAAAGGTGATGGTTATGTAAATGTTGGCGAGAGCCACGAAGCTCTGGTCGGCTGAGATGGCCATCGTCATGGCTGTGGCCGTGTAACCCACCAGAGTCACGGTCAGCGTGAAGATGAAAAAGGCTTCAGCTGTGGATTTGAGCCCTGAGTGCGCACACACGCACGCACACACACACACACACAGTTATTATCTCCGCCAAGCGTAATCTGTGGGGAGATCATGCATTCTGTCGTGCACGTGTGTGTGTGTGTGTGTCTGTCCACGGCTAATCTGTCAGAATCCTGGACTAATCAGCATGATATTTCCTGTCCTCATTTACGACGATGCTCAAGGACCTCACATAAAAAAAAACATTTTATTTTCCAGCATCACTGACTGCTGACTTTTTACGAGACGCTAGCGGCTGCAAATGATCAACAACTGCCTTAGTGGCAAAAGGCATTTCTGGCAATCGGCTGTGCACAAAGACAAACCTTACCTAATCTATTGCAGGCCACATTTAAGTTTGGTCTTATTTTGAACTGTAACCTTATATGTTACAATCCACTAAAGTGAGGCCTGAAACGAGATGAATAAATCCCTGTTTTTGTTACCTTTGTTGCCAGCTTGGCTGTAAAGGAGCCGTCAGTGGCAACTGAGTGAAATTCAACTCATCTTTATTTGGGAGTCAAGAGGCAGAAGAAGCACCTGGTGGAGCTCTGCTCTCTGCTGAGAGCACTTCTCTAGTTTCTAGACTGAAATACTGAGCATTCAAATTCAGTATTCAATCCAGTGCTATGCACTTCCACACATTAATTAGTTAATGCATCTGTCAATCTTACCAATCATAAAGTAGACAATAGCGCTGAAGATAACCGAGGTGATGGTGCGCAGAGTGATGTCAGACAGGATCTGAGAGAGGAAGTAGACAGACACTCTGTAGTAGCCACTGATGTACTCGTGCCTGTCACAAGAAAACAGAAGCAGGAATCAAATTCTAGCTCGACCCACTTATTCCAAATGTATTTTTTAATTATCCACATAGATGCCATCATGATGTCAGTCTCCTGCACGACTTCCTGACTTGATTACAAACTAGAGGTCGACCAGTAGTGGATTTTGAAAGGCTGATACTATAGTTTGGAGCAGGATAAAGCTGACAGACGATTAATCTGCCCGATACCCCCGGCCGTGGATTAGACCCTTGGAATACGTTATATTTATTTACAATTGCAGATGTTCTGTGGTTTATGACGGGCCAAGGTTACATCTGTTGCACGTCCTGCAGCATTTTAAAATGCCTCTCTTACAAAGAGAATGCTACGTTGGTAAATTAAAGTAACGGGTTAATGGTTTCGTTCCCCCCCTGTTGGCCTGACTGGTATCGTGGACAAATAGCTCACAGGGTTGTGTTATATATTCGAGAGTGGTAAAGTGCTTTCTGGAAAGAGTATCGAAATAATAAATATACATAATCTACATAATAATACATAATCTAAAGTCTGTCTTGCATTTAAGGCAGGAACCCACTGAGTGACCCCCCCTCTCGACCTCTATTACATACACAAACAGCTTCCTCTCGATGATGAAGAGCTCAGCTGAAGACAAGGTGCTGAAACACTGGTTGATTGTCATGAAGAAGAGGACGCCCGTCCTGTTAGAACAGAAAAACAAAACCTGATCATTGAGTCTCTCTTTCTGCATTATTGCAACATTTCCATATCATATTCCACAAATACTATAGGTACATGATTCCAGGTGTTCACAGAGAGAAAGAGCACACAGTTGATATGTATGTAGGCCCACGTGTGTGCGCGTCTGTGTGTGTGTGTGTGTGTGTGTGTGTGTGTGTGTGAGGGTGTGTCTCCATTTCTCAGTAACTTCCTCGGGTCCAGAAAATTGACTTCTGCTCGTAGTCTTAAATAAGTAGGTACCATAAAATCTAAATAGTTTATTTTGAGTTTAACTCTAATGAAACATGCTTTGTAAATGAAATAGCTTTGCCCATTACACCGACAAGAGTTGACTCCACATGTACATGCAAGGACTTAAAGGGTGACTGACTCCACTTTGGCCCTGCACCCAGAGAAAAGGAGGGAGGGCTGAATAACTTGAGACATTTAAGCCGTGTACACTGGTGTCGGCTATACTGCCTATGCATTGACCATGAAGTATAATGACATTAGGTCCTTATATTTCACTGAACCATACACAGAAACAAAGAGAGAGACCATTGAGATTTACAATGTGCTTCACTGAGTTTTTGAGTACCAGGTTGTGCCCAATAAAACATGGTAAGAGGATTAGCCATGCAGGAACCGCTCTACTTTTCACACTTCTTTATTAAAAGCAAGTGACTGACTTAAAAACAACTCAGACCAGTTGCAGTGTATAAATACAGTTTTAAAATTATATAATTTTCCTGGAAGAGGTCTATGCCAATGATTGTGAGACCTTGTGCTTGTGGAAAGTTTCTCTAATGTGTCTTTCATCAACCTTCAACAGTCTTGGTCAACACATTGTTTTTGCTTGATGTTTGGGCGTGATTGTGTTTTTTTATGGTTAGCTATTATATAACGTATTATTTCTTTTTATAGAATGACTAAAGTCATGGTTTCCAAGTCCCCCCTTCTAAAAAAAACAATTTTAATGCCTCAAAGAAGCCGAGTCTTAAAAATATATTGTGATAGTTTTTCCTAGTGGAATTACCAGATTACCAATCACCAGAAAATATACGGAGGCCATGACCTCGCCGTCCTCATTGGTAGCCGTGGATGTCTGTGCAGTAAATATATTTGGAGGATTTGGGAGGACACATGCAGTATTTCAGCCGGTTTCTCACCTGTTCTGCATACCACTCTGATCATCTTTGACCCCGGAGAAAATGGTTCCAACAACGAGGGCGAGGAAAATGTTGACCACGAGCTGCACAAAGAAAAACACATAATTTGAATAGAAGCATTGACAACAATCTAGAAAGATCTGCTTTTTAAATTAGCAAACGGGGTCAAAACCCTAACAATGCTCGTAAGAACAAATGTACTGTCTGAAAAACAGGTTTTGGCTTGTGGCCGTCATTCAGGTCACCGTACAACACAAAGAACAAGATAATCATGAAATCATCCTCCACGCCGCTCTAACCAGAACTGGTGGTGGGGGAGGGTGATGTTGAAGAGTGATAAAAGTGAAAGCGGCACAAGTTTTAAGCCTAACAATTTACAGATTATGATGGGGACTAAGTGGTTCCCAGGGTGAAGGGATAAGCTAATAAGGTTGAAGCTGTTTCACCTCATTCCCCACAGCCCCTCATGTGAAAGCGGGGCAGTGGAGTGATAGCTCATGAAGGCATCATGTGATGGGTCCCCGACCAGGGCCAAGGGGCTTTGTCCAGATATGATATCAGTTCAGATCCTGGCCCAAAGAGGCAAGAGTCGGGTCGCAACAGTCACCAAAGCCGATTATCGCGCCCACGCCACCTAGAGCCTCTCTCGTAGGATTATTTTGACTTATTTAGGGCCAATTAGCTGTTAATAATTCTTAAAGTGAGGAGACTTCTGACGGCATTTTGCCGCCATGGGGTGACTAATGAGAGCATTAAGTCTCAACCCCTCCAAAGTGCTGTCTATGCATCCTGTTGAAGATGATAACATTACTATTTTTCGTCTATTTTAACTATTTGGGTTGTTTAAACAAAGTAAAAGGGATAGTGGCACGACATGATGTTTAAACCTTTAACATTAAAACTTAAACTGAGCTTATTTGACTCACTTGAGATGTGATGGCAAAAAGCTAAGGAGACTTTACCTCAGATCAATAAAAATAAGTAAGTTAAGTGTTCTACATAGTTTTTTTCCTTTTGGAGCATACATTATTATACTTGTAATGGGGATGTCATTGTTCAAACCCTTGCAGATGCAGCTGCTGCCACCAGAACAAATTCAGAGGAGAAGAAATGTAACTTATTACATTTTGGGGTGTTTCCATATTTGCTTTTTGTTGAATTAGACGTGAAGAATGGTAAATATGAAACTACAGCTATAGCAGCCAGTGAGCTTAGCTGGAAACAGCGAGCTTGCATCTGTCAAAAGGTTCAAAAGAATCTTCCTATAAGAGTCGGGGCAAAAGTCAGCAAGTTTGAGAAGTGAAGAATAATTTATCAAAGATGTGCTCTGTTATTTATTTAGTCATTTATATGACGATATGTCCATTGCAATAATAATAAAACAACAGATGGCTTCAAGTTCATGACTGGGATATTCCTAGCATTGATGATGAGGTGAGTAATAGGGATGTGTACCTGGGCCACAGACGTCTGTGGGTTCAGCATGAGGTTCTGGAAGGTTCTCATGAGAACCCAACGTAGCTGGTGGAAGAAGGAGCTGTTGTAGGTGATGTTGTGGGATGTTGAATCTGAGATACACTTCTTCTCCTGGACGATGCGCTCCAGCTCAGCTCTCGTGTCGCTGGAGTAGCTGCTGTTCCTGTACTCTTCCACCAGGTTCTCCTCGATGCTCTGCCTGGAACGGATGAGCTCCTCAAAGTCCAAATCTGGCCATGCACAGGAGGAAAGTGACTGGAAATACTCTTCTAGACACTAAAGATCCCATGAAGCATTGGATAAAAAAATAATAATCATGGTGTGGACCTTTGATGTGAACTTTATAAATATTTAGACTATAAAAGAGTTTGATGATGTGTGAGTGAAACATGTTGCTCTTCCACTTGCAAATAATAAAATATTAAAACTGAGAGTTTTTTTTATTATCACCAGCATTTTTAGCATTTAAAAATGGTGTTCCGCTTTGAACTGTAATTTGTATTGCTCTGTTTCGTCAGTTTTATTACATTTTAGCTTATTTCTATCTTCTAATTTTGATCTTTCGATGTCTAATATATGTGTATTTGTATTCCTTGTGTTTCTTTGATATCTGGCCTTAATGCCTTTTATATGCACTTACAAATAACTTGTTGAAAGGTGCTAAAAAAATGACATAAAAATGTTTTCTAAAATAGTAAATAAAGGCTGTTCAAAAGAAGTAAAACACAGGAATATTAGACACGCTTAAAGTAAGGACAAGTATGTAAAAGCCCTATTTGATCTTTTATTTGGACATTTACAAATCCGTCCTACAATGCGGACAAACATTTTTTGCTTAGGACATCTTCTAGACAATATTATTTTTTAAATGACATTACCTTCAGAGCCATGGCATTTGTTCATGTTTGTGGTGTTGGAGTCTCCATTAATAATATCCAGAAAGAAGTCAGCCGGGTTGTTGTGGGGCTCACATAGGTATCCTGGAACAGAGATCACAATGATTACTATCTGAAATTAATTTGTGTCCAGACTGCCTCCCCCCCCCCATTAATTTATTGCCATATAAGAATAAAGTTGCACAACCATCTACATTCATTTCCAGGTGACATTAAAAACAGCAGGAACAGCATTAAGATGTACGATGGTATCTTGTAGTGATAACCGTTTCCACATCCTCACCGATGTTGGCAAAGTAGTTCAACGCGTCGGGCGCTGGTCCATGGTAAATCATTTTACCAGCGACCAGCAGAGTCAGAGTGTCAAACAGTCTGTAGATGGAGTACCGGGGTTGGTGGATGGACATAATTATGGTTCTTCCATGACTGGCCATTCTGAAAAGCCACATAGTAAAACATATATATTAATAGTAAATAGAATAAAGATTAATAAAGAACAACACAACAAAACACTATTGCCTCCTTTTTACTGATTCTTTCATTACATTGAATATATGCTTACAAATAGTATAATCCATGTTTTTTTTAACTGTATCAATTCATTTATTATAATTTAAGACTGTAAAAGTCACTAATAAATGCCACATAACACACTGTAGCTCTGTGACATTACTTTTTAAAAAAATATCAAACATAACATTTTATGAATACAACAGATGTGTTTTTTATTTAAATTTTTCTTATCAGGATTTGATCGAACAATCTTTTTTTTCTTTTCTTGAAGGGTGTTTTCAAGATTTATTCTCTTTTCTTCCTCTAATTTCACAGAATATTTTTTAACGTATGTGACGTTGATTCTATAGGACGAAGTACAATGTTTATCATAAGAAGTATGTTTGATATAGTAGGTGTGCAGGCGTTAGCTCTGTCAATAATAAACAATTTATCGTAGATTGAACAAGTAAACAGTAAATATAGGGGCATGATTAAATTAGAGATTTTTAAAAATTATTTTCTGGGTCATTAGTTGCATCTTTATTACATTGTTTGATCAACACACCGAGTTGTTAATGTGTCCAAAGAGTCCGCTCTTTATTTGATAAAATATTAATTATGCCAAATTAAATAAAAATCTTTTTAGAACAGTAGGCACTAAATGCAAACTTGATAAAAAAATAATCTCTGCCTTAATAACTTAATAATATATATATATATATATATATATATATATATATATATATATATATAAAAAAAAAGAAATTCAGTTGAGTGTCATAAAGTGGCACACATGTACATATCATTTACTTTTATTTTCAGAAAGTGTTTTAAAGTGTTTTCAGTGATAAATTACATTGTAGTAGTTTTGGGGAACAGACAAAGCTGGAGACTCTCTGAATATAATCCACAGTCAAATCAGAAGAATGGCAGAGAAGCTTCTTTATGACCTTTTCAGCAACAGCAGGACAGAGTTAGCGGTACTGGCATCCAGTCCTGTGGTCGGTTCATCCAGAAAGAGAACTGAGGGATCAGTAATCAGCTCCATGCCGATGTTCGTCTTCTTCCTCTCTCCTCCTGAGATCCCCCGCGTCATGGGTGTGCCCACCTGAAGAAAACACCCGCATACGTCTGTCATAGCTCTCACCTAATGTTCTTAGATAAGACAGGTAACTGTGTGAATCTTCACCTTGGAGTCAGCCACCTTGGTGAGACCCAGTTCTTCAATGAGGTGATTGACTCGGGCCTCCTTCTCACTCTGAAGCACGGAGCTCGGCAGCCGCAGTGCTGCAGAAAAACGCAGATTCTCCCTCACAGTCAGGGTGCCCATGACCACATCTTCCTGTTAGAGGAGACAAGAGCTTGAGGTCAAAGGTCAGAGACAGGGCCGATAGTACATTTAAGTAATGCAGAGACTTGATGATCTAACAGGGTTTAGCGACCTCTGTATTTAAAGCTGCTATCATCATTATTTGTATATCAACAGAGGCTCGATCACCCAACTCTGTAGTTCCCTTCAGCCATTTTTGCATCTTTCAGCTCATTGTTTTGGTTTTACAGCCCTTTACTGTTTAGATTGAAGTCAGCCGTTATTCAGTGAAAAAGCTCTAATACACATACTGTACTCTTCCTGCTCAGCATCAAACACCAGACAAGTCAGCAACCAGCTGTCAAACATAATGGACCATTTAGCAGCTGAAGATATTTGTCTCAGGAGTTAGTGAAGACATCAGCCGGCCACAGAAATAAATCTGTTCATGCAGGTTTATGTAATTAAAACAATTGAGATTCACCTGAACCACATAGCCAGCGAGGCACTTGAAGTTTGGAGGCTGTGGTGCTTTGTCAATGAGCACTTCTCCAAAGAGACCTGAAGGATCCTTTCTCGCAGCCAGAATATCCAAGAATCTTTCAACAAAAACAACCCAAAACAATACTTAATAAATACAACAAATGCAGGTGACTATTTTCAATGTATTTTTTTTTGGAGATCAATGTGATACTCACGAAGACTTTCCACTTCCAGTAGGTCCAAGAATAGCATTGAGGCCAGGCCTCATAGTCCCACTGCAAGACAATGACACACAACTCTCTGTAAGCAAGTTAACATGGATGCATTAATTGAAAGGAAAGATCACGGCATACTAAAATGGTTTGCATTCATAACCCAAGATCTTCACTTCACTCTTTAAGTGTTATGATAAAGGATTGTGAGGAGTTAAAAAAAGAAAGAAAGTGATTCTTGGACATGTGATAAAACACTTAAATCACTTTCATCATTGCACTTTTGTAAATAAACTGTCCTCCCTGATCCCAAATAAAATAATATCCATGAAAAGATTTTGCAGTGTTGACAGATGTCAAAAAACATGTCTTGAAAGCTGCATATTAACAGAACAAAAAATGTATACTGTCGTGTAAAAAGCAAATTCTTTGACTTCAGAAAGAGTCAGCGATATATAATGGAATGATAAGACTTGAATAAAATCCAGACAGTGGATCACGTGACAGTGTTTAATTCGTTTCCCTGGCAGACGGCTCTTTAGTGCACCAGAGAGATTATATGCAAGAAACCATGCTTAATATCATTTAATTAACCCAGAGGCGGGAAAAGGCCTACAAACTTGTGTGAAATGAGTCATTCTTCCATGGGAAATGTCAGTTGTATTTAATACCATCAGAAAGAAACCAATGCAAGAGTCTATTCACTATTGTTCTACTTTGGATTAAGACACAATAGTCATATTGAAGTGCAATGAAAAAACACTTCTCGTTTACTGTCTCCTAAAATAAGAATGTCTGCGATAGTCAATGATATTTTTTGTCCTGTTTGCTAAGAACTTGCTCGGAATTAATCTGCTAATTATTAGAGAAAGCAACAACTGTTCAATGTGCCACAGAGAAAACAAACCTATGGCAACATTGTAGTGTGTGAATGGTAAGAAAAAAAGAAACAAGAGTACATAAAGAGACAGATGGAACTGATAAAAGACACACAAAAAAGAATAAAAGGTGAAGAAAGAGAGTGTACAATTTGTACAAACTGACTTGAGGTCGAACAGTATTTCCCTGTGGCTGGTTTCCCTTTTGCATAAGTAACCACTCCTCAGCTGAACTTTGTACTGGATGTTGTGGAAGCTCACGGTGGAGCCACACGGCAGCGTCTTCTGGTCCACGGCTGGGACGAGCTTTGACCTGGCCGTCCCGTTGGCGTCGACATCTTCTGTCATGGCAATGTTGATGTGACAACCCCTCTCCATCATCCTGTGCAGCAAATGTCTTAGGAAACAATATAGACAAGTAAGGAATGCACCGCACGCAGCAAATCTCACATGTATACGTATATGAAGGCTGTTAAATTGACCAAAAGATGTGATGTGTTAGGATCTGGGGGGCTTACAGTAACACCAAAGCTCAAATAGATTCCCGGGGCAATTCCACGAGCACACACACTGCTGGTTATGGCACATTTTCAATCGGTAAATAATGCTACAACTACACACCCAGCTTCCATGAATTATTACAAATGTTTCAGCACCAAACTAGTTTTTTTTTTTTTTTTCAAAGGGTATTAAACTATTGTGTGAGTGTAAAATGTGCACATGCTCACACACATGTCTACTTAAAGTGTTACCTTTGTTGCCACTTTAAAGGGAAATGTATTCTACAAAAGACAATCAGATCAATCAGTGTACATTATGTTAATATCAATAATTTCAAACAAATGTATCATAAAATAAATAATACAGATTGAAGCAGTGACGTTGAGCCACTTAAATGTATGCCTGTACAATGTTCCTTCCATGTAATTGTTTTAAGGATGCTGTGACGGGACATCCAGAAGGAATAGTCACGACTTCCAAATAGACGTCCGAGATCTCATATCGCTTCAAAAAATAAAAACAGGGATAAATAAGAAGAATTATAAAAAATAAAAACACTTTTTTTCTTCCCACTAGTTTTAAGTATCATAAGTGATGATTGAATTGAGTTATTATACTATTTAAAATATATATTACTCAGAAGACATATAGCTCCAATTCCTTTGGGTAATGCTGTGGTCTTGTGTTTTTGATCCCCTTATTATTAGAGGAACGTGGCATCGTGGTACATTTTAAAATGTGCAGCCTGAGTGCCGGTATGTTAGATTGTATTATTAGGCTCTGTGACATATGTGGTCTTATATATATATATATATATATATATATATATATATATATATATATATATAAAGAAAATTGCAACTGTAGTCGTATTTATAAAACAAAATTGAGAACATTATATATCATAAGCACCCCATCATGGCTGCTTTTTTTTGTTTCAGTCACATTTGTTTTCACTCCTTGATGATTACTACTACTGCTTCAGGCAAGTACTACTGCAACTGTAAGCCTTGTATATAATATCAATAACAAACAAAAATACACAGGACACAATATCAATATTTAAAGATTCTCACACTACTTGACTTTAATATAAGTCATTGTGGATTTAAAGCACTAAAAGTTCTAGGGCAGAAACTAATTTATTACCTGATAATGAAATATTATTTTCTAACTAAATGTCACATAATAGTGAAGAAATATAGAATCGAGTTACTTAAGTCAAAAGATTGCATTTCAGTTTAATAGAATATCAAACACTTAAATGCAGGAAATCTCTATTTGAGAAGCTAAATAATGCCATTTCTGCCATTTCTACATGAAAACTTAATTAAATAATCAATCGATTATCAAAATAGTTGATTATGTTTCTGTCGATCAACTAATTGATTTGTTGCAACTCTACAACAGCCATTGTTTTTGAGTGACTATTCCCTGTTTCTCCATCGTCAATTAGACCGAGCAACCAATTCTTACAGAATCAAAATGTTAAACCATAACTTGTAATCCTGATGTTCAAAGAAAGGAAACGTTTAGTTGCAGTAACTTACCGAGCTGTGAGACTGTGAGGACTCTGCTGCTACGGAGAGACTGTGCAGGCTCACTAGTCAGCTCATGACAGCAGGTGTGTCACCATCCAGCCCCACACTCAGCTTAGACCTCACTGGGCTGAACAGCAGTTTAACCCTTTGTTTACCACAGCGAAGACAATGGGGACTGAAGCTTGTATTTGTGTTGTTAGATGTTAGTGCTGCATTCGACAACATCGGAGTCCATGCATCAATCCCAGTTCCTACACATTAACTAAGAATCCTCCATATAAACCAAGGTTAGTCCCAGAGTTCCACAAGGTCCTTTACTCAACTTCATTTTCACCTTAGTTATGCTTCATTTATTTGTTTATTTAAAACACAATCCATACACCGTAATTGTTATGCAGATGATACCCAATTGTTGATGAATTATATATTAAACTCCAAGCAACCTCCTATTCCCCTTGGTCCTACACTGACATGACCAACATCGCCAAAGCCCTACCTAGAATATTAAGGGGGGGGGGGGGGGGGGGGGGGGGGGTCAAGCCTGGGTCACACTGCAGGATTTACTATCGCAGTGGGAGATGTCAAAGCAATTCTCTGTTATCAACTCAACAAAGCTGTTGAAGCTGGTATTTTCAGCCAAGCCAAGATGAGAGTGGCTTTGACGGACAATGTTCACAATGCCAATCCCCTCAACAAATATCGCCCGGTCTTGTATTTGGTGGCTCATGGGGTTTCCCGTGTTGCCAGGGGGGAGGTGATGAAGATTTTGCAGGCTACCTGGTTGTCTCCATACATGTTGCCCACAGTCAACAATCTTTTGCGGTCATGTGCAATTTGCGCAGAACACAACATTAGAAAATCACACATCGCTTCCTCGTTCAGGCATATTGTTATTGATTTCATTGATATGGTCAGACCAGGAAACAGGAAACAAGGTTCAAGGTTCACGGTTCAAGGTTTTTTATTTGCCATCTGTGCCTAGACCAGCAGTCCAGACACATCGGAATTATTTTTGCAGGGTTCTCCGAGTCAACAGAGGTACAAAACAAACACACTATAATAATAATAGAAATATGAAGAATGACAAATATATTTAAAAAAAACACTGTACAAAAGACACTGTACATAGTGGTAAAGTGTATGCAGTATTTAGTATTTACAGTATTAAGTACAGGAATAGGTTATCAAAAATAAACATAAGAAAGGAAAGGAGAGTGCAGAGATAATAAGTAGGTAAGTAGTACATCCGTAGTAGTAAATTGTAGGCTAGTGCTGTACCTAGCTTGTAAAAAGAAAGAAAGAGGGGGAAGGGGACAGTTATATGGGGATATTGCACATGTTCAGATGTTGGTGGAAGGTTGTGTGGGGGTATTGCACTGAAACAATATGTTTTGGTAGTGATTGATCGGTTCAGCAGATGGGTGGAGGCCTGCGCAGAAGCTAAAGCGGATGCTATGACTGTAGCTAAGTTTCTAACCAGAGAAGTAATTCCAAGATTCGGGATCCCCGACATAATAAATTCGGACAATGATATGCACTTCGACAACAGTCAAATCGATATTAGGATGTGTGTATCACCCACAATCCCAGGGATTGGTAGAAAGAGCTAATGGTACGTTAAAAGCAAAGCTAGCCTAAATCTGCAAAGAAACTAAAATGGACTGGCCTGCCGGCTCTGCCACTTGCACTAATGAGCATGAGAATGCAAACCAACCTAATCACGCATCTAACACCGCATGAGATGATGACATGGTGTCCCCCATGTTATGGTGTACCCAAGAAGAACCGCCAGTATAGGAAGAAGCGGCCCTTAGCGAAAGGAGGCAATAGCTTAAGTTGAGCTAAAAGTAAAATTAGCCTGTGGTAATGTCGATTTAATCAGGGTGGTTCTAAAAGCGCCCTGCAATCATGATGATTTTTGTATCTAACTTTCTAGAATAAAGCTTGCATTTATTATCAGGTCTAACCGCCTGGAAAAACAACATATTCTGCGATTGACTAGTCATTCGCCCTAGGTGACGTCCGTAGAGTGTAAACCCTTGGAACTGGGTATTTTTCATATATACTTTGTGACGGCCCTCTGGCTTTAGGCAGGGCCTGCTGTGTGGGTGTGTCTTGCAGGTATTGCAGGGCGGAGCTAATCAGCACCACTGAGATCACCTGGCCAGAGTCCCCGAGGGTATTTGAGGCTTGTCTGCTCCTGAGGTCGACAAAACTGGATCTCTGTTCTGCCGGCACCCTGTCGTGTTTACACTGTGATTCGCTGTGTGTAATTAATAAATATTTGTTCCTTGTTCCAAACCCCGTTTGCGACCTGAGAGCCGGGCCGTGCCAACTTACAAAGGTCCTCTTTTTTTCACTTAGAGGCTCATTCAGTCTTTTTAAGGAGTTGTTGTCTCTCCCTCATAGTATTTATTTAGTCATTAATGTCCATTCAGTTTTAAACACAATAATTATTTTGTCTCTAACTACTGTTTACACAGTTTAAACACACACCTGCTCACGAGACTTAACTTTATCGATTTCTTCAGCGCTATAACCACCTACGACAAGGCACGAGAGCCTTTGAACCCTTATCCATGACTATTCGTTCGTATAACACGACCGCACTTAAACCTTATCTTCTTTCACCCGACTATGCTTTCGCATAACGCGGAAGCTCTTAAACCTTATCTTTTATTACATTACATGTCATTTAGCTGACGCTTTTATCCAAACCATGAGTACAAACTCAGAACAATAAGAATCAAGAAAGTAAGATTTCTTAAAGAAAGCCAAAACTATAAAAAATACCATAAGTAAATGCCATTCAAGTGCCACTGAAGTGCTCATCGGTTTTTATTCAAGGTATAGTCGGAAAAGATGTGTTTTAAGTTTGCGGCAGAAGATGTAGAGACTTTCTGCTGTCCTGATGTCAATGGGGAGCTTGTTCCACCAATGAGGAACCAGGACAGCAAACAGTCTTGATTTTGTCGAGTGTTTAGCTCGTAGTGACAAAGTCACAAGCCGATTGGTAGATGCCGAGCGAAATGAACGAGCTGGGGTGTACGGTTTGACCATGTCCTGGATGTAGACCGGACCCGATCTGTTCGCAGCACGGTACGCAAGTACCAATGTTTTGAAGCGAATGCGGGCGGCCACCGGTAACCAGTGAAGGTCGCGGAGGAGCGGAGTAGTGTGGGTGTATTTCGGGAGGTTAAAGACCAGTCGAGCAGCTGCATTCTGGATGAGATGTAGAGGTCGAATGGCATTAGCAGGTAGACCTGCCAGGAGGGAGTTACAATAGTCTAGACGTGAAATGACCAAAGCCTGGACCAGAACCTGTGCCGCCTTCTGAGTGAGAAGAGGATGTATTATCCTGATGTTATGCAGCATGTACCACATCTTCTTTCACACCTGTAGGATTTTCTATCACAATTCGAGGAATTCCACACATACACAAACATAAAGCGTACACATGCATATACAGGTGCTTCCGGAGTCACGCTTCGTGAACAAGACCAACCTCTATTCAATTCCTTCTGTATTCTTTAAGTCCTATCAGACAACTAATGTAGAACATTTGTTTCATCAACAATTCTGCCACAGTCTGAACAGAAATAAAAAAAACATATTACAATCTGTACACATACGACATCCCTGACCTTTGACCTCACATCGGATCAGGAAAAACTCCCCCAAAAAAACCTTTCACAGGGAAAAAAAGGAAGAAACCTTCAGGAGAGCAACAGAGGAGGATCCCTCTCCCCGGATGGACAACCGAGTGCCGTCTCTATTCTACGGTTACAGGGGGTCCCGAGAATACCTCCGTCATGGA
Organism: Cyclopterus lumpus; assembly: GCF_009769545.1. Taxonomy (NCBI): domain Eukaryota; kingdom Metazoa; phylum Chordata; class Actinopteri; order Perciformes; family Cyclopteridae; genus Cyclopterus; species Cyclopterus lumpus. The sequence continues at coordinate 17,974,217 of NC_046966.1, forward strand.
CGCACCTCAACCCTCACAGAACGAAACCACCAATGCAGAACATTTTAAAATCAGGCTTTCTGGTTACCTTTTGTAAACGTCTTGGATCGGTCAGTCCGTGAGAGCTGAGGCCGCCTCGCTTCCGGCCTGGTTGCCCCGAAACCCCTCCCGGCATTTTTTTTTGTTTGTTTCAGTCACATTTGTTTTCACTCCTTGATGACTACTACTACTGCTTCAGGCAAGTACTACTGCAACTGTAAGCCTTGAATATAATATCAATAACAAACAAAAATACACAGGACACAATATCAATATTTAAAGATTCTCACACTACTTGACTTTAATATAAGTCATTGTGGATTTAAAGCACTAAAGGTTCTTATAACTAGGGCAGAAACTAATTTATTACCTGATAATGAAATATTATTTTCTAACTAAATGTCACATAATAGTGAAGAAATGTAGAATCGAGTTACTTAAGTCAAAAGATTGCATTTCAGTTTAATAGAATATCAAACACTTAAATGCAGGTAATCTCTATTTGAGAAGCTAAAAAATGCCATTTCTGCCATTTCTACATGAAAATGTAATTAAATAATCAATCGATTATCAAAATAGTTGATTATGTTTGTGTCGATCAACTAATTGATTTGTTGCAACTCATTATACGGTACAATATAAACACATCCTCCTTGTCTATTCATATGCATGTCTGAATAATCACTTAATTGAAAACAGTGAAGTCATTGACAGTTAAAGGTCAGTGGAAATGCAGCTTAGGAAAAAAAAAAAGAGGCAGCTATTTTCTGAGGCACTGCCAAGATGTGGACGCCATTTCGGACCAGCAGAGCTATACAAGATATAAACTTTGGGGCTTAACCAAATTAGTCCTCTTTAGGATACTTATAGCAACAACAAAAAAGCCTGTGATATGGGCATATGTCTTTTGATAAAGTGGTCTTGCCTTGAAAAGCAAGACAAAATATACAAAAAGGGAACTAGTATAATAGAGTAAAAACAAATAAATAAATATATATATATATATATATATATATATATATATATATATATTTTTTAGATATACTCCAATATAGATGCACAATTAAATTAAATAAACATTAAAAGCTAGATTTAGCACTGTGTGGTTGTAATTTAGTTATTGTCGTCATTTTTCAGAGCAGCAGATTGCCTCCTGGATTAAATGTGTGCCATTCACTTGCAGTACTGATACTTCTACTTAAAGTACAGGTTTTGAAAACTTCTTCTTCCAACATTTATCAGTAAATACATGCATTGCTATAAAAGTGACAATGAAACATTTCTCGTATATTCATGGCTGAAATGGACAAGAAGTCAATTGTGTTGATAATTCTTGAAATTACGTATTTTATTGAAGGGACAAAAGCCATTCAGACCAGAAATACAGTACTAACCGAGTGTTGTTGGGTCACATTTAGCTCCCATGCAGGTCCAGTTACAATGACTGTATTTAAAAAGGCAGTGAAACAAAATACAGTAAATAAAAACTGAGAACACTGTGATAGATAACTTTAAAGATAAGGAGGTTTGTATTGAGAATGTGTTAATTATACGTACATATATTTCAAGGTTTCATTCAATATGTGAATGTGCGAAAAAACTAACCGTATTTACAAAACATCTATAAATGTTGTCCGAGGATAGAACTGATAGCCACACAACATTTGCAAATCTCACAGATTGAACAATAATGATGAATATGAAGTGTTGCATTTCTCTAGCTTTAACAACCACAAAACAAAAGATCGACAGTGAACAAAAGCAGTAGAGACGATCTAACGGTTTAAGTCTGCCACTGTACACACACACACACACACACACACACACACACATATGCCACCAAGACTACTTACACCGCGCAGTTCCACTTCTACAGTGCAGGGTTTGACTGATATTTCTTAGTCATGGAGGGCAATGAAGCAAACTTCCACATCATCAAACATGGCTCTGAGCTGAACAATTCTTTAAGCGTTGCATTAAGTGTGCTTTGATCTTTCTGAGTCGGACATTAATGGTGTAAATTACAATCAACACGACGTAGCTTTACACAAAATAAACGCCTGTAAAGTAAATTCCTGTGTTCGTGACTTTCTGAAGGGGAGTTGTTAGGCAACGAGAACTATCAGTTTTACAGATACATAAATAGATTTATTTACAAAACATACACTGTACATTTCTTTACTCTGAACACTTCTTAGTGCACCTACATGACCCGTTTCAAATCAGCACTGATACGAGCTCGTACAGCAAGAAACATGAATATATTGTAGCAGCCACACAAAAGCTAATTCACTAAATCACAGAACATTCAGGGTTGATTTCTCCTAAACCTTCAAGACTGTGCAATTAGACATTAATATCGCTTTTGGTGCTTAAATAAGTGGAAGTACCTAGAAAACAATAAGTGCATTGTTTATGCGGAAGTCTTTAGAAGTGTAGATGTGTTTAGAAGAGAATACTTCGGTGCTTTGACCCAAATGACGGATAAGGAAACTGAATAGAAACCGTGACCTGACTTTTTTTTCCTTCAGAATTCGTGACGTTTCTATGTACCTTTAAAAAAGGTGCAGTGCGTAGGATTTGGCGACTTCTAGCGGTCAACTGAAACTTCTCCGGTTTGCCAAGCGTGTCGGACTACGGTGAACGAGGAGGAGCCAGCGTTTGATTTGGTTTAACAACATCGCTTAGTTTCAGGGGGTTATACACGATGTGCAAGGAAAACACGTTTATTTATATCATCATCCAGTTCTGCCAATAGATCCCCTTAAATGCTACATACATTCCTTTAAGTAGATGTTGCTTACTCATACAAGGGTTATATTAATTCCAATCAATTGACAAACGCGGTTTAATTATTGTATTTTCCCCACTCGTCTGTGTGTCACCCGTAAGATTGAAGGCTTCAAACGACAGTAAAATCTAGATGCACTATTTTTGAAATGGCAACTTATCAAAGTTAATTAACCATAAAAAGTAAAAAAGTGAAAAGGGCAATACAGCTAAATAGAAATAAAATGATCTGAATGGGACGGGAACACTAGTCTTAAAAATATTTGCAAAAGTCTAGCGTGGTAGTGACGGCTTTAATGTCATCATGAACTTCTGTCTGTAGGACTGTAACAAATTTTTTTTTTGTATGAAGCTTTTGTATGAAGCTTCAAATGTTCAAACATTTTCGCTCTTTTTTTGACTAAAATCCTCGAGTTAGTCTTTACATTTATTACTTTTTCGTCTGAATGTAACTTGTCAGTTTCTTCACCATAAATACATGACAATGGACTGGGTGCCACAGCCTCGCATTGTGTCTGTGTGTGTGTGTCTGTGTCTGTGTGTGAGATTGTGTGCGTGCGGTAGAGAGAGCGCACCATAGAAGAGACGGTTGAATGTAGACTACAGCACACAATGTTTCTGTATTCATTTAAATCAGAAAACTACTTTGTCACTGGCCCACCTCTACCTGTGATGCCTTATATTAAAAACAAACAAAAACCTGTGCCGCATGTGATTGATGTTTTAGAATTTGGATTTCAATATTATGAAGGCAGCTTTAAAAGCTTCTAACTATTTGGAACAGCCCTACCGGTCTTCCATTCAAACACCTCTCAGCACCGATAAGGTCATTGGCTTGCTAGTTGATAAAATCATTTATAAAAGAGGATATTTTGTAATTTAGTGCACATCATGAATCCACTAATACATATCATAATAATAACAACATGTTGTAACACTTAGGTATTATTGTTTGGGCAAACCACCCTCTTTAATGCTTCCACAAGGGCACGGTTTTGATTGTATTGCACAAATCAAGTAATTAGGTCACAGACCACGACCTTTACGTCCACCGTCCTGATGACTACGCCCAGCGGCCGCTGGACACGACACTTCTGCTGAAGGAGAAACTTGTTTCCGAGTTCTTGTGCTTCCCCCAAGCACCAAAGGGCACCACGATAATTGTGCTGTTGTCCTCTGCGCCGTACTGAAGAGACTAAAAGAGAAAATAAAACCACATGAAGGAAATCAAATTTTAGCAGGCCCGGTTCTAGCCTGGTGGTGCAGTAAGAGATGTTGGTTGGTGTGACTGGTATTAATAGTTTGTTATGACTGTAAGCAATAATGTGCACCGTTTTAATCTAAAGAGGTCTCCAACTAGTACAGGCAGGCTGTGAACAGTAAGCAGGGCTTTGCACAAGGAAGTGGGTGAAAGTAACCAGCTAGGAGGCGCACTTAAGGCGGGCCGACCGTAAATGTGGATCAGCTATTCTCATTTTAGTGACAAAGTTTTGATGGAGCCAAAGTGTGACACCTGGTGGTAAATAATAAACAACCTCCTTTTGCACTTGGCATAAGGAGGTAAAACCACGGCCAGTCAAATCACAAGGAGCTCCTACTTTAAATAAATGGTGGGGTTTCATATTAAAAGCAACGTATGAACGTCCTACCTGGTCAGATATTCTCTGAGCGGCCTCCTTGGGGTCGTGGCACTGGTTGATGACATTGCAGATCTCCTGACTGTTCATGATGAAGTTAATGCCGTCGGTGGTCAGCGCCAGGAACGAGTCGTGGGCATGGTGCAACTGAGGAAAGGCAAAGCAATATTTAGAAACCTTTCTACCGTCTGGAAACTATTGTCCTCCCAAGTGCTACAGAATTATTGCTGCAGTTTGTAAAGGTAATTAAAATAAATAAATAGCGTGAACAAAGATAAAATCCTAAAATTATACCTAATATATAATGCCTAATTAGGCCGTGTCTTTATTAGACATGTTTACACATTGAGAGAGATGTGAAATTGTATATTGGTGGTGATTTAGGTTAATGGGATAGAAGGGAAGCACAAATGTATCCAGATGTGCAATATTCATTGCAATATGTACGTCATCACATTTAAGATGGAGGTCAAATGTGCTCATACATGTGAAGAGATGCAGATTGTAACAATTACACATATTTGTTGTAATCATGTTATTGTACCTCCAATAGTAACAATAATGTGTTGAGAAGCTGAATTTGTCACTGGACCATCTCTTAAGTGCTCGCACAACGAAATCCACTTTTATAAAACCTACCGACACTCTCTTGGTTTCAGGCTCAGCAATGACCCCCGTGCTCTTCAGGTCAAAGTCTCCAATGCTGCGCGTCATTGCCAACCTGCCATTGACGTTTGGCTGCCCCAGACTATTCCAGGTGATAAAACCCCCACTTCTCTTTACCCTTGAGGCGGTGCAGAGGGAGAAAAGTACATAAATAATTGCTTTAGTTGACAGAGAAAGAGTATTTTTTTTTTTTTTTTACAATAAAAGTAAACCCATCCTTCTCATTACTGCAGATGCGACTCCATCAGCACTGCGCTTTCCAGATTTGAACAATTAACAGAGGATGCAAACTAAATAAAGCCCTAATACTTTACTGTAGTTCTGATACCACTATCTCACGCTGATGTTCTGTGGCTGAACTGACAAAACACCTCTGTACCTCTCTTTCTCGTCCTTCCTCTCGGGGGTGTGGTCATCAGTGAGTTTTAGGGCCTTGCCCTTGCGGCACAGCATGGCGCGGCTATCACCCACGCTGGCCACCACCAGCTCGATGCCGTCCCTCAGCAGTGCCACGGTGGAGGTGGTTCCTGGATTCATCCCGGGTACTGGAGACATAAAAGGAAACATCAGAGCTGGATCGAGCAATAAAAAGTATACACAAAAAGTCACTGTTCACAACAACCACAAAGTGTATCTCTCACTCTCGCATCCACACAGTAAAACATTAACACAAGGGTGAAAGTCATATAGTGGATTTACAGCAAACTAGAGATTACAGCAGTAAACAATAGAGGAGGAAGTCATGCAGGTTGGACTGTTTCAGCACAGAGTTGAGGTCCACAGCTAATTTCACAGCAGTATTAGGTCTAAGGCTAAAACTAAAACAATCAGTGTTAACCGACAAAACACTTGATCAGTGTCCAGAACTGATCTTGATATTCACACACACACGTTTTACGTCTGTTTTTTTGCATGCATTTATGTAGTTGCGAATGTGAAAAATTCCCCACTAATCGGTCACAAGACAAGTGATATACATATATTAATGCAGGCCAACAGTAAGATTTCGATTTAACATTGAACTCTGCAATATCCAGTCAACTTTGTGTATGGACAATATTTAACTACACATAAACGCTAAACTTTAGTTTCTTAAGGGTTGACAAATTTGATAAAAAGGCATAAAATGTCATTACGTGGATTTATCCACTGGCATTTATAGACAAAAGTCTGCATTGGACCTTTACTCGCCAGAGAAATAAATGGTCTTAAGACATGTTTTTTTAGCCTAATCTGCACTTTAAAAATGTTGCATCTCATGGACTAGATCGGTCAGTGACAACATACAACTCATACAACTTGTCAAACTGAAGCACTCTCACAAGAAGCTTTGCATACACTTGGTGAGAGAAGAATGGGAAGAGAGACAGAAAGAGTAGAGTGAGAGAAAGATAGGGAACCTTCCAGTAGTCCAGGATTTAGGACCCGCTGGACTCTCCTTCAATATCTAGCCTCTCGTCATCCACATTGGTGCCAAGGGCCTCCAGCTCTTAGCTGGGTCAGCAGCTGCCGTAGATAACATGCACACACACACAGGCATATTGGGACATTTCACACAGCGTGGCCGATGTATGGCCACATTGAAAGGTATACTAGCTTGTGTATTAACAGATAACCATAATCAGACACAATTCTGTAACCTAATTGGACAGGGCAAACATGTAGGCTTATTGAGAGAAATGTTTTATATTCATTTCTTTGAGTGGTGCCTAAATGCCAATAAACACATACTTTGCAGATTGAGAAAATATCAACAGATGAGTGACAAAGTAAAAGGAAAAACAACTTAGGGTGACTATATAAAGTATCGGGACTACATAAAACTCTCCTGGAAGATCTGTATATAAATGTTATCGAAATATATTCTCTAATGTGGTGTTTCTGGTGGTGGTGAAGTTCACTACCAATCGACAATCTCACACTGGTGTTAAACTGGGTTGAGATCCGGTGACTATGAAGACCATAACATGATTCAGATAAGTTTTTAATACTCATCAAGCAACACAAATAAGTGACTCCTCATGCTCTCTTATGGAAAGATCCACATTATGTTTATCCACACCACAGACTGACGACATGACAGCCAAAACATCTGGATCGTCCCCTGGTGACCGGCTGCAATCCAATCCAATTAGTGGATGGGACATGAACCAAAAACTGTGGCTCTAAATGATGTGGCTCTAAATGATGTCAACAGCACAAGGTGTCAGTTCCCGTGTCCAGGTATGTTGGCTTTACTTTCGTACAGTGGGAAGAGATATATATATATATATATATATATGTTGACGTCATTTAGAGCCACAGTCTGCATGGTAGTGATATCGATATGTGCTCAGGTTTTTCCTTTTATTTGTTGCCTTTCTGTTTGTGTAAACGTGTAGTTAAGCACTGGTGCTCTACTTGTAGCTGGGTGATTGTTCCATCAGTTATTGAGTAACTTTGAGTTAAATGACAGACCTCTAACCAAAGTGCTTGGGTGACAACATGACAGTTGTAAAATCCAAGGCTTCAAAGCTTAAGTTGGATAAGTAAGTAGTTTTGAAGAGAGAAGAAAAAGAAGAAAGTGTGTGTGTGTGTATATATATATATATATATATATATATATATATATATATATATATATATATACACACACACACACACATATATACACACACATATATGCATATAAGATGAAAGGAAACCAACCTACCTTTCGGAAAGAAGTGCAAGTCCCTTGCAAGAGCTTTGTCTATTTCAAGGAAGGCCTTCGTTAAAACTACTTCCAGATTGGACTCCTTCGCCACAAGGTCCCTGAAACAACGTCCAAAATACTACATTGTTAAAACATCCGAATATCAGCTACATAACGAGTGAGTTGTTTTTGTTGCCATCATCAAACAATTTCACACATTCAAGTTGTTAATCAGTAAATGTATTTCCGTGGTAGATATCTGATAATAGCATATACGACAAACTCCTTACTTGATGAATTTCTCCATGTATTTTTCACAAAAGTCAGCTGCTTCAGGCCCGCCGTGCCCATCAAACACAGCAAAATAAAGGATGCTGTCGGTCATTTGGGAGACCTGGAAGCGGTCTTCATTGTCCTTACGTTGACCGATGAGCGAGGAACAGCCTACCCTGGATAAGCTGACTTTGGGAATGGGCTTGCCGTAGCGAATACTGGAAGGCAGCTGAATGGGCTCATCAATACGATCGTCCCAAATGCCAAATGAATCCCAAGTAGTGGGTCGTCCACTGCTGTCTGCATCAAAGCGTGTGTTGCTGTGCAGTTTTCCTGAAGGGCTGTAAAGTTGTCTCTGGGAGATTGTGAACTGTGGGTGGCTGACCTGTTGGAGTGGGACCAGGGCCATCTTTAAAAGAACGCTACGTCCCACAAGGGGACCACTGCACCTTGCCAGGCGCCAGAGACAGGCTGCTGACATCACCTTGATATCACAAACACGGGAGAAGCACTGGATGCAGAGGGAGTTGCTGTCCGAAGACAATGGGGGAGGGGGGGGGGACGGTTAGTTAGAAAAGATGCAGTATTATAATGAACATTACAAAAAAACTTAGTGGACCACACAATACCAGAACGTCTAAAAGTGTGTCAGCTGTTTCCAACTATTCTTCAAACTAGACATCACAAGGCAACAACTTTAGTTTCTCTAATCTCTAAAAAAGGTAACAACCAGTTGATACAAACCCTTGACTTGTAAAAGGTGCTTAAAAAAACAAACAAATAAAACAACCATGATTATCATAATTCAAATCATATTATTATGAAATAAACCTAGTTTAATTCATTAATGTGTTACATACACTGCTGATGTATCCTTAACATTTAAATACAATGGGACATGTTTAAAAAGTATATAACAATTGAAACAATCAGCGCACAACCTTTCCATCCAATAACACTCACAAAAAGTTTTAGTAGCGTTACAACCTCAGGATGCATTTTAAGATTAACTTTGACGTGACATGAATGATGCAACTCTTCAGTCATGAAGCTGCTTGAGCTAACAACACAACAATATCCAGATAAATATAAAAAAACGGGTTTCAGTAAGAATACTTACAATCATCATAAATGACACATAGTTCTTGGACAAAACGTTTAAAGTTGTGAGCTTTTTGTTTCAGCAGCGTTAACGCTGACTAACATTAGCTAGGTTAACTAACTACCACGACGATAGTTAGCTTTAGCTGACTAGCTAGCTGACGAGCATTAGCTAGAACAATACCGGGACAATCCCGTTGACCTTCCGGTGGTGTGTTGACTAAAAACCGTACCTTTGATGTTTTAGTATCCTTAGCACGCTTCAGTTCTCTGCTAGTTATATAACAAGCCTTCGTAAATAACTGCCTGAAGACCGCCGCGCCCTCGTCTCGTCCTGCTGTTTCTGTTTTGGATACTCAATGTTATCAAACACAACCTTGTGACGTCGGCGCGCCAATCAGCAGCCGAGAAGCATCGACGCCCACCTTGACGCCCACAGGCCGTTTGTTGACACCCACAGCACCGCGCACAGCGCCGGTGATTGGTCGACGGATCTATTAATGACGTCTGAAGCCGCCATTCAGAAATCGGTAACTTCGGCATCCCGCAGCGAGCAAGAGAAGCGTTGCATATTCATTTGTCATTTGAGGTCAGAATATTTCTCCGGAAAAGCTCCGGATTTCCGGATGACTACCTCACATCCGTGACAACAACAACAACAACCGTATTCCTTTTTGTCACAGGAGCCCCTTCTCATCTTTGCACTCTTGTTTTGTTAGTGAATAAATTATATTCTATTCTATTTTTTTAATATATTCTGTGTTTTTTATATTTAATATTGCTCTACCTGTATAAATGCTGCTAGCGAAAATATCTATCTATTTTTCATCGCTCCATTTTTCATTGCTTCATTGTAATGTGACCCAGTGACCCAAACACGTCATCACTATGGACTTTAGTCAAAGAGTAATTTGTTCCCCATTTGCCCTCTGTCCATTCTAGTTCGTACTACAAGACTTTTAGCGTTGTAAAATTAACTGCCGGCTGCATCCAGAGTATTTTTCCTGGGCATAACGAACGCACATCAAACCCACGGGACTGCACCGCCCTGCACCGCCTCGGACCAACAACACTGTTCCCACTGGAACGGTTTCTTTACTTTTTAGTTATTGGCTTTCACTTGTAATTCATATTGGTTCACACAAACACTCTCCATCCATCTGATACTGGCCCGGCCCGTCTGTCAAATTTTAAAAGTTATTGTGGCCCCTGAGCCAAAAAGTTTGCCCACCCCTGTCCTAGATGTTCAGCTAACGCAGCATGCTTATTAGCGGGTGCAATGATAATTATGTAAATCTTTTATTTTATTGTTGGTGTACATGGTTTCTCCAACAGTTAACTAGCTAACGGTGCAGTAACATGGGAGCCAGGGAAGGGACCTCGTCGGGAAACGAGTCAAAATTAGAAACAAGTTTATCTTTTTACCAATTTAAAAGTAACGTACATCTCTCTTCTCTTAACAGATACTGTTATTAAAGAATGTCCACAGACAAGTGCCTCGGACGTGGGAGCGTCATCAGGCCAAAGTGTAACAATGGGCACTTCAGCCAAAGAAAAACTACATCATATGGATCCTGTTTGTGGTTCAATGTCTGATGGTTTATTGTTGTGTTCTGTTTAGTTATACATGTACACTTTAATTCAATAAAGTGATTTTGATTACTATCTGGGAAGTTCATTCAGCCTTTAGGATACTGGTAATATAATACTTAAATGAACAAAGAGATGTTTTGAGTTCAGCGCAGAAGTGAAGGAATTCATGGAAGATGGCAGAATGGATGTTTCTGAACTTGATGATCCAAGATGGGTTATGGATGTTGCATTCCTAGTGGACATAACACAGGAGCACCCTTAACCTGAAGCTCCAGGGCCCATGGTCTCATCCATTTCACAACATGCAGACCTCTTGTGGAAGAGGGTGTAGCCTTCAGTGGGGACGAATATGCCTCTGCTGTTGGAAACCTACTGCAGGAGTTTGATCAGCGTCTTGCTGACTTCAAGGCACGCTGTGGCACTTTCCAGATGTTTGCAGACCCCTTCTCAGCTGATGTGGAGAGTGTCCCAAGTATATTGCAAATGGAACTTATTGATTTGCAGTGCGACCGTGATCTAAAAGCTGAACTCAGAAATGCACAAGGACAACCAGACCTGACAATTTATGAGAGAATTACCTCCATCCTTCCCTGAGCTGACTAAAGTGTCCAGTCGGGTAATGTGCCTTACTAGAAGCACATATCTGTGTGAAAAACCTTTCTCGACGATGAATTAATAAATGCAAGTACAGGTCCAGGCTTCGTGATGCCCGTCTTGAAGCTGTACTCTGGGTTTCTACTGCGACCTCAATCAGAGCCAATGAGGCTCAGCTGTGTGAGCAGAAGCGCTGCCAGGTGGCAAGAAATAGAACAATGTACAAATGTAGTGCATTTGTTGATTCGGTGCAATGTTTCAATAAGTAATGTAAAATAATTTAAGGAAAATATATTTGCGCTGTTAAAAACTACTATAAATATGTATAGAAACTGCTCGTTGCATTTTGTTGTTAAGTGTGATGAAAATGTGTTTTAAAAAATATTGCACTTTCTTGTCAGACTTGAACGTTGAAGTGGCCCTCCTATGAGGCGACAACACCAGCGGTGGCCCCGAGCCACATTGAGTTTCGGTGTGTCTGTGCAGTCAGTATCGACTGGTAATACCCTGCAGAAAGCAGTCGATAAACTGACAGAAGAGATGTATTTTATGAGGAGATGGATAAAGGACATCTATGAGGAGAATCAGAAGCTGAAGGCATATAGTTCCAACCAGAGGGGACAGGGGTCTCGCTCACCCTCAGGAGGACGTTGTAGCTGCACCGGTGGACAGATTGGCTGTCAGTCAAAAGTGCCCCAGGGCCGTTCTCCTGACCACGGCCTGTCTGGCCTCAAGGAGACTATCAATCACATAGCCGGCATCAGGATGCAGGGTTGTTGTCCCCTCCCAGGCGGCCTGGAGGCAGGAGCCCCAGTCCTGGGTGGCAGCAGGGGAGTCGTTAGGCCTATTGTTTTTGTTTTTTTATGTCATTAAATTAAACTATTGTCTCTGACATGGACTCTAACATGCTACATATGTGCGTGCGTTCAGGTTTGTATGTTTTCTCCCGCTTCAAATTACAATCCAATAGCCCTTCATCATACTTAACGATATCAAGCCCGGGCACTAGGACCTTGGGGACGCTGCTCCGCTGACTCTCTCACTCTGCCAAGTAACGTCTCTCGTCAATGACAACCAGGATTACAGCCAATGAGGTTACCTCAAAGTAAATGATGCACGGAGTGAATTTGTAATTTGTAGTTACAGAATGTGGCTGTCGGTAGTTAACGAGTGTTACCTGCTTACATTCAGGTTTACCTGTAAGTCCAGTTACAGAATGTGGCTATCGGTAGGTTTAACGAGTGTTACCTGCTTACATTCAGGTTTACTTCAGGCAAATGAAAGATAAGTTAGAAACTGTCTACAGTGAGCGAGTGTGAACAAGCGAATTCGAAATACAAGAAATAACTATCGACATCTTTCTATTCTTTGCATTAATATAGATTATTATAATATTTTTTTCCATTGAATGGTATATTTGACACTGAACTAGTTCATCTTTATCTCAGTGATAGTGTCCAAATGAGCATAAAATATCACTAAGACCCTTAAATTCTGTCTATTATCGTATACTGAATGCAAGCAAAACTACAGTGCAAAATCACACTCTTTCTGATTAAACCAATCTATGAACTGTCGGAAACAATGGATATCAGGGGCCTCACCGAAGAAAGATTTGCTGCGCGCTGCGTGCACACATTCACAAAGGTGACACTACCCTTGGGGCTTAGCCCCCCTTTCTTGGAATCCTACAAACACCCCTGCCATTCTATATTATTTTATTTAATTAACTTGTTGTACAGGCATGAAGAGAATAAGTTTTCCTCTCATGCCACCATGAGGTCAACATTTGAATTGAATTTTGAAAAAGTCAGAGTTGAAGGCAGGCCGTGGCTTAATGTTTAGAAATCTCAAATATGCACTCTAAATCCATATAATTGGCAATGTATCACACACACATCTCCTCTCCTTATTATTGGGTACCCTTCACTTTATTATAGTACTCCAAAATTGATATGCTCATTTCACCACCTACGTACACCACTCTACATTCACTGGCCTTAATCATGTATCTAACAATACATCATATTTAATATTAATATGTAACTTCCCATATGCCGTAACAAATCCTGTGAGAAGCCGTTATCTCTTTAAATGCATAGCGTTTAGATAAAATGGCCTTAAGAAAACGGAAATTGCAAATCATTGTCTGTTCTTGTCGTAATTACCGTTAACTGTCTACCTTTATCCATTATGGTGCATTATCTTAATCTGTTTCTCTAAATCTACTAATTTTAGGGTAAAAAAATACACTAACAGGCTTAAATGCAGGTGTTCATTTTGATCAGTTGTGCTGATATTATACAAGCTCAGCCTTAGCCTTAGCCTAACAAAAATGGTCCATCGGAGTGAGCGGAGATAACGTGACTCTCATTAAACGGCTCTGGTTGGAACCATGAATGTAACGCCAGCACTTCCGGATTGGCAGACCAATCGCTGCTCTCCTGACTTTAACATTCAATGACGTAGCAGCTGTAGCACTTCAGACTTCCTCGTTTGTTTTTAGAGCCGAACCGAAACCGTACGCCCCATATTCAGAATGCATCTATCCAGGTAAACACCTCTTTTTATTTGGGATCAACCTGCTGTATTACAACGCTGCTTTTCCTCACAATTGAGACATCGGTCAACCAGCGGATTTCTGTGGATTTAGCCATTGATTGCAATGACAGCCAGCGTTGCTGTAGCTTGCGAAGGTTAAACAGCTAGCGTTAACTATGAACTATTACGGCTTGTGACATCAATACGTCAGATTTTGTTCCATTAATTTACCGTTTAGTCAGATAATGTCAGTTATATATTTTGGGATATTTAGCTACGCCTGCATACTGTGGTTGTAATGTCTACACAACGCAGGCCACTCCTCTTCACTTTCGTCCCAACAGCAAGCTAACGTAACCTTAAATTCACGCCAGAACAGATCCTGGACCTGTGAACCATCTAAGTCACAGCGAGCTAACGATATTTTACATTGAGCTCATTGGGGTTGCAATATTTATTAATAATAATAATAATAATAATAATAACAGCAATAACAATAACAGATTACAGATAGTACACATGTATTTAAACAGACTCCTAGTGTTTAATTATTGTGATGTTATTGTTCATTTTATTGTCTGGCACTCTTCTCAGTATATCCACCCAATTGACTGGAGGTTAGTAGATCCACTCAATTAAAAACGTAGTCCAACAGCCCACCTTCCCTCATGAAGGTTTTAATGTTCATTTTTATGTGAAGCTTTGATTCAACTCCATGGTCATTTTAGAGACTGCAGATTGTTGTGCTTTTGCAGTGTATTGCATTACGTAACACTACACATTATTACGTTTAATTGCTATATGCTTTACAAACATAAAATAGTAAGAACAATCAGTGAACATTTTAATAAAATAGCAAGAAAATTACTAATAAAACACCAAATTTTTTGTTTGAACATGAACTGAACATCACAACTAGGGCAACACTTATTTTCTCAATGTACTTTTATGTCTATAAAATGTAAGAACATGGTCAAAAAGGCCCACATCTTAGAGCTCAATCTTTGAACTGATTGTTTGCTCTGACCAACAGTCTAAAACTTAAAGATATTCAATTGACTTAAAATGACAAAATAATATATCAAACATTCAGGTTAGAGAGGTTAGAATCAGTGAATGTTTAGTTATTTTGATTGTATTCTTTATATTATTTTATGTTATATGAAATTGAATAATCTATTTATTGTTGCAACTGTGATTAAAACTTCATTTTTATTATTACTATATTACAGGATTTATTGCAGGGCTTTTGTATTTGACCCCATTAATGTTTGCTCGATGTAATAAATAAAAAAAGACAATTGAATGCAGGTAGTACATACAAGAATAACATTTCCGTTCCTACAAATCAGTGGAAACAAACCGCAAACAACTTTCAAACAGGGACATAAAAATGATCAAATTCAGGTGAGATGTCTGAAGTGTAGCTGTGGTTGTCCTTGATATGAATGTATTTGGTTATCCTGGTTTTATAGCCTGCAGTACATTTGATCAGGTGACAGATCCTTGAGTTAATTTTCATGCTGCTTTCACCTGTTAATGTCATTCTCTCTCCTAATTTATGGCATGTTTGTTTGATCTCATTGTGTTTGTCTCATTCCCATTAGTTTATTTCCCATGGCGAACTCAGTCAGTAACACGCATGTATTTTATTGCATGCGGACTGACAGTAAGGCAAGACTGCATGGAGCTGCTTAAGCCGGGATTACACTGAGAGTTTATTTAAACACACTGTCCTGTTCTTCTGTCATGCAGCTTACACCATTCTCACACACAGCCACATCTCTAAACCCATAGTTTATTCTTTAAAAAAAATACATTAGGGTTTCACACATGGACCACAGTGATCAGCATGTGCTCCTAATGAAGACAGACGACATATATACAATCTTTTTGTTTCTTCCAGGGTTGGACTTTACATGAAGAGGAGAAAGCGGGGCTGCTCTAAAGTCTGAACATTTAGTTGTCTTCCTCCATCCGGCCGTCACTCTCTCTGCCTCTTCAGATTGGCGCTCGTCCCCTCTTCCCTCGCCAACATGCTTTGTTGGGGGAATGCAAAAGACGGACAGCTGGGTATCGGCATTGAGAGGAACCCCATGTTTGAGCCGAGGAACTGTCATGTGTTCACTGGCAGGGGACTGAAAGAAATAGCTTGTGGAGGGCAACACTCAATGTTCCTTCTGCATGATGGTAGTGTGTACACATGTGGTTCTAACAGCTGTGGACAGCTGGGCCACAGCAAACCAGGGACTTTCCCAGGTAAGCTTTCGGCCTAACCTTTGATTAATCGTTACACATTGTCGGCTGTTGCACCACCCTGCTGCACTGCTTTTAGTAGGTGTGAGTGGAAAGTTACCCAGAATGTGTGTGAGCATGTCACGGTGTGTTTACAAATGCACTAAATACAGAGCATGCTAATATTAGCATGCTAACCCTCCAATCTAAGATAGTAAACATTGTATCTGCTTAATAATAAATAAATACCTGCATTGTCATGGTGTGGTTAAATTTAGCTAAAAGCAACACTGTTAGACAACACACTGTTATCTTAAAGTCTGAAATGACAGATTTGAGCGTAGAAAGAAATTATAATCTTAAGTGACTTGAATATATATATTAGTTTCCGAAAAGGCAGTGAACTCTCTTGCAGATCAGAGCAAGTTTCTCTTGTTTTAAAGATGCTAGATATTACAAAACCAGGATGACAAAGCATGAGCAAACATGCTGCAATATCATACATTTCATTTCTCAACTAATGGACTTCACGTAGTTGTTTTTTTGCATAGGTTTTAAATGCAAGTATCAGTTTTTACTCGTAAGTGCCTCCATTTCTGAGACGGTTCATTACCATTTCTAGGAGATGTGAAACACTCTCATGGCTTGTGAAGTGATTGCAGACAGTGGTGGGGCTGTGTTAGTGTCATGTGGGAGGACATTTGTGTTACTTTGTGTCGGCATGTGGGTGAAGCTTTAACAACAAAGAAAAAATGCAGGAATCATTGGAACCAGTTAACCTTCTATGATAAAACAGTTCTACAGCAGGAAACCACACAGAAAAGTAGTACATCGATCTGCAGCAAACTCCTGCTCACTTCCTGCTGCTTTTCTCTATTTTCTATGGTGTGACACAAAGTATTTCATGGAGAAAAGTCCACTGTACTAAATTAAATACCATTTGGAATCTGTAGCTTGCTCAGTGAAAGGAAAGGTGGTTTAGTTTTGATAAGAACAAATGTACTTACTATGAACAGGTTAGTGCATACCTAATGTGGGTGTAGCTTCATAAATGAACAATCAGTACATTTACATCTTCTCTCTCCATTGACTTCATACGAAGATCTGTTTTTGTTTTGGTCATAAATCTGCTGACGTCTTCCTCCTCTTCTCCACAGAGCTCGTAGGAGCTCTGGACACTCAGACGATAACAATGGTGTCGAGTGGTCGGTCCCATTCAATGGCGGTGAATGAGCAGGGTCAAGTGTTTGCGTGGGGGGCCGGTGAAGGGGGCCAGCTCGGTCTGGGGACTGCAGAGGCGGCTGTTCGAATCCCGAGGTGAGCGAGTAAGACCATCAGAGAGGAATTCAAGCTTTTAGCCTGACAAGAGAAAAAAACACCATTTTGTT
Source organism: Cyclopterus lumpus (assembly GCF_009769545.1). Lineage (NCBI taxonomy): Eukaryota > Metazoa > Chordata > Actinopteri > Perciformes > Cyclopteridae > Cyclopterus > Cyclopterus lumpus. The sequence goes on from NC_046966.1 coordinate 17,991,727, forward strand.
GGAGGTTTGAATTTAAGTATTACCGCTGAGTTCAATTTGTAGCGACCTATAACTCCAAAATAGCGACGCCATGAATTATTCTGTTCCCATGAAATGACTATTCAGTGTATAGTGTACTTATAGTATTCAAGGATAGTAAAACCTTTAGACAGCAGTTTCCCGACAGTTTAGCTCAGACTCGTCTATTACTTACGTCTCGTACTCCTGGACATGTGACTATGGTAGCGTTTAATTATGACTGTTTTTTATAATTTGATTAACAGATGTTTTTGTTATTTTTGCCTTAGGTTGGTCAAAAGGCTGTGTGAGCAGCGGATCTCTCAAGTAATGTGTGGGAATCAGCACTGCATTGCACTTTCTAAAGGTATGCAAGACACAATCTCTTCACAGTACACCAGCACTGTTATGTTCGTCATTTTTAAATCAACCCACAGTTTGTCCAAACATCCAGCAGTTTAAACGTTGCAATAAAATGCATCTCAAATTATTTTTGACGGACAAATTGCGTTCTCTATCTGAATTGATTTTAGTTTTCTCTGTGGGAGACGTTGACCCCTGGTTGGGTTCGGGTTAGTGTGACAGTCAGTTGAGCAAACATGCACCCAAAAATGCTGTACACGCTGTAATTTGTTCATAATCAAATGGAAATATTACCATACCATATCAGCTGTTGAGAAGCTTATTTTGTCCTTTTTGATATTTCAATCGTCTCAGAATACTGACGCTGAATTAAAATGGCAGACATCAAATAATAATAATAATACTTCAAATTTATATAGCGCTTTTCTAGATACTTCTAAATCAAATGTAACGCACTACATAGTACATTTACTTCATATTTTGAGAACGAAGTTCAGGGTTTAACAACCTTTTTCCCCCCATAATTTTCTTATGGCCATTTGGCATCTTGCCTTTATGCGACAGAGACAGAGGGAAAGAGAGAGGTACCTAAGAGATCTTGCAGATTCATGTTGTGCATTTTAGCAACCAGATAGTCCCACATTACCAAACAAATGCATATTTGTCTGTACTGGGAGTAATTGGTGGAGATGAACAGTAACCTACTTTTGCTTCCCTATCCTTTTCCCTCTCAGATGGCCAGCTGTTCACGTGGGGCCAGAACACCAGCGGCCAGCTCGGCCTCGGGAAAGGAGAGCCCAGCAAGCGGTTCCCTCATCCCCTGAAGTCTCTGTCGGGTATTCCCTTGGCACAGATAACCGCCGGGGGAGACCACAGCTTTGCCCTCTCCTTGTCCGGAGCTGTCTTTGGTTGGGGCAAGAACAAAGCTGGACAACTTGGTCTCAATGATAAACAAGGTAATATTGAGCTGGATAGCAAGAAGCCACTAGAGCACTCGAGTCAAATGCAGAAGTTGCCATGTTCCACTAAGTCGTACCAAATACATCAAGCAGTGTAGAACAGTGTGACCTTTTGCTTGTTTATGTTCCCTTTCTCAGATCGAGCTGTTCCGTGCCACATCAAATTTTTGAGATCTCAAAAAGTTTGCTATATCAGCTGTGGAAATGAACATACAGCAGCCCTCACAAAGGTACGAATACAGATAAACCCCCACCAGCGCTTCTCAGTGAAACAATTCACACAATATGAGAGTGTTTGGCCACCAAATGTTACGTGGGCCAGTTTTGTTTGTGTCTGTTTGGTCAGCTGTCTTATAATTGGGTTATCAGTTCTAGTATTCTGGCTTCATAGTGACCCACTACTTGTTGCATGTGACCTTTATTGCACGGACCAAATCTAAATCGGATTCCAGCCGTACTGCCGAGCTCTAACTAATCCTAATCGGCTAGGGTTAGGGGTTAGGGTTAGGGTTAGGGCACAAGGTCCTGGAGAAAAACTATATTTTACTCTGAATAACTGCATCGCTATGCCAATAATCTCTGTCTCCAACAACAACAGCAAAATGAATTCTGTTTTTTTTTTTGTGCCTCTGTCAGGATGGCGGCTTGTTCACGTTTGGTGAAGGCTCGTGGGGTCAGCTGGGTCATGGCTCCACAAATAATGAACTTTTACCCAGACGAGTGCTGGAGCTCATGGGCACTGAAGTGTCCCAGATCACCTGTGGCAGGTATTGTGTCTTTTATAACCGGCTCACCGGTTTACTCAGTACAATCTGATGCATCTCGATACAATTAGAAATCTTTGGTGAAGCTTAAACTGTGTCAAAAAGGTGTTTGATTAAGCTCTCTGGTCATTTTTTTTAGGGTGTTAGTTACTGGTGGTGTTTTGTTGCTCTCCTCTAATTTGAAAAGTATTTCAAAGTTAAACACCTTTTGTGAAACGGCATCAACAAAAACTAAGGATCTGAAGATCACAAATGAATTGCAGGATGATTGATTGTCTTGAATTAAAGTGTATTTAATGATCTCAATGTATTAAAAGCTGGTTCTGTCCCCCTGCATCCTACATCTTGCTTTCCCCTCTTTTGTCAGGCACCACACGTTGGCGTTTGTTCCCTCCTCCGATGTGGTGTATGCATTTGGTTGCAACAGCCTTGGCCAGCTGGGCACAGGACTACTGGGGGACGCCAGGAGCCCGCTTCCTGTGAAGGCCGGTTTCCTGACTGGAAATCCACACAGAACCGGTCAGCAGAAGACTCTGTGCTCGCTTTATAGGATACACGAGTGTGGCTGAAATGGCTATTTTGTTTAAATCACTCTGGTAGATTGTTACTTGCGTGTGTTAATGCTGATGCACAGTTGTAATCTGCATTAAAAGTCAGAGTGTAAATAATGAAACGGTACTTATACACAACAATACACCCTAGTTTGTGGTGTTTGAGCCTGTAGTGTTAATGTGTTTGTTGATTATATAATCTAGTGGACATCTGTCAGGCTGGAAGATGAATATGAAAAACAGTTTTATAGAGATGCAATGTTTAATTGCTTAATGTGTTCACAGTATATTCATCTTTTATCCTTCATAACTATCTGTCAGCAGCATACTCATGGTACATACAAATACAGTTGAAAATTCTCGACTGTGTAGTAAAATAGTACTACTCTCTATTTGATTAACTGTATAAAATGTTGGCCAGTTAACTGTTTCTCTGTTTAATCTTTCTTCTCTTTTTTAGAATCAAAACAATATACAGTGACTAAAATCATCTGTGGAGGAGATCATAGCTTCTTATTGCACTCTAATGACCAGGTATGTGATTTAATTAAGGTTTTAGTACCCTTCTCTTATTCTCAAGTTTGTTACCTGAATAATTATTATTGTTGTATTTGCATCAGTTGACTTCAGATCGGTCGAAAAAGGTTTAACGTTTGTATTCCTGTTGATTGCTGTTACACTTATTTAATGACATAATTCAAAGTCTAGTTATCAAAATATCCGAATTGTTGAAGTATTGTAATTCAACATTTTATTTGGCATTTCTCTGCACACATACTGTATTAACTTAAGGTAGAAAACTTAATGAAATGTTAATGAGAAAATGAAGTGTTTCATGAAGTTAAAACTGTACAAGACAAATCTCCAGTCCACTCAATATACTTCCTCTACTCACTATCAGCACTAAACCCTCAACACAAACCTAAATCTAATCATAATTACGCAGCTCAAAAATAATTTTAAAAAAATACAACATTTCCATGAAATCTGTTCCAGTGTTTCACCACAGGGTGGCATTAATGTTTAATCTTTCACCGGTTCTTTATAAATGGGTCATACTGTAAAGTGTCTGCTCTGATAAAGACATAACACACATTCAAACTCTACTGCAAAATATTTAGACTGCAGGTGTGGCCTATTTGTTCTATCTTAGAGCAGGAAAGAGACACCGCTGAGATAAAGCCCAAAGGCAAACAATCTGCCAAATGTTTGTACTGTTATCTGGTGTCTGTTTATCTTCCTCTCTGCAGAGTTCTGTCATCTCCGAAGACTTCAGAGTGATCAATGTCAGCAAATCAATCGCCCCAATCAATTATGAACAATTAAATTCATGGAGGTTAAAGCTGATGTACAGCACAGATTCCAGTGTCACAAAGTAAGTAGAATAATGAAAGTTATTATTTTAAATGTATTAGAATGTACTGTATATAATACACATAAAAAGTGTACATTCTCTTGTCGATGTTTAGTATTAGTCGTTGTTTTACTTGGATGTCTTTTCACATGTAAGACTTGATTATGTTCCATCAATTATATTTGAATGGTCTCTGTTTTTATGTTTTTGTGCTCAGTGACATTAAAATCCAACTCTCCTCTACGGCTTGTTGGAACGCCAGCTTTTTGGACCAAAGGTATGTAAACGCCATGTTTACCAAAGTAATTAAGTGCTCAACTCAAAGTGCTGTATTGAATCAAATTTAGAGGTACTTGTATTTTACTTTTCAGATTAAGATGTTCCACTTTCTGCAACTTTAATCCTCTACTCCTCCCATGTCATTGGGAAATATTGCACTCTTTGACACTACACTTTGACAGCTACAGTTGCTAAATTACCTTTTGGGTTTAGATTTGACAATAAACACATGATAATCTTATAAAATACAATGAAAATGTCTCACTAGCTATTTATCGAGGAAACCCACTCTGAGGTTGGAAACCACTTGACTGAACTACCTCATCGTGTGTAAAGTTGTAGCTCTACCTCAACTAGCTATACAACTAAAATGCTGCTTGTACATTGATCAACCCATGTTAACAATGTGTTATGAAATATAGAATTAATATGCCAGTCGTGCTATTTTTCTGCAGAATAATTACTTTTTACTTTTGATACTTTCGGTACATTTTGGATCTGAATACTCCTTCTAGCACCACTGGAAGGTTTAAAAATGACAAAAATGTAAAAGTACCCAGACATGAAACACACCTTTAAAACATCAAAGCACGAAAGATAGCCTGGAAGGACAAATTGAACAAACGAACAGGTGACATCATGCTGAACAAATATGTTGTGAAGGGAAAGAGAATGCCTTCGCACACGCTACACACACTTCTTCAGAATATCTGTTTTGTGTTTACTGGTTGAAGAATGTATTATCAAACTGAAATATAACAAGAATAGCAGACACAAAAAGTTTTTTTCTGAGGGGGTCCACCTACACTTGGTCTGTACCTCCACTGCGTGTCTTTTCCAAAAATAACAGAGGATCTTTGGACTTGGTCAGACTCGTATGAAAGCTAGACTCCTGAGAACTGAATCAGCGGGGACCTCACAGGGTCCACTTAGTGGCATGTGGACTTATCCACCAAAACATGCTGATTGTCAGGGTGGGAAAGATGCAATCTGTTTGCTCGCTGGACGTCACTGTGTGTGAAGGTATGTTGGCTCATCAGCAGATATTTATCGTGTGCAAGGGAATGAACCGCGGTGGCCGTCAGGGTAGAAAACAGATGTCTGGAGACACACTAAAGTACTAAAGTCTGCTGAAACTCATCAGAGATTAGTAGCCACTGAAACTATCAACCCAGTTTTCACAATAAACCAGTGGGAACTGTAGTGGTCGAAAGTAACAGGGTACATTTACTCAAGTGCTGTATGTACTTAAGTACAATTTGAAGGTGCTATTTTCTTCCCAACTACATTTCAAAGGCCCAACCTTATTTTTTTACTCCACCATATTTATTTTAAAGCTTTAGTTAGTACAAGTTGCTTTTGTACATTTGACTACAAAGCGACACACCTTACATCACAGCTAACCCGTAAGCTTGTTTATGTTCATCCTTGAGAATATCGAGTCTGCAATCATTTTAGCCTCAGTTAATTGATTGTTATACATCATAGAAATGAATGGAAACAATGGTTGGCTGGATCTGTAGGAATAAAAATAGATAATAAATGCATAAATAAAACAGTTTGACGAGACTTCAAACATGTTCAACAAAAAATATGAAATCCGCTTAAACTGTAGTTTGGGACCTAAAACTTGTTTCTTGTTTGAAGTTTCGTCATTTTCATTGCATTTGTGTCACTCCTCTGCTTCTTTAAGCTCACAGTTTCACAAAATAAAATGGGTCAGCGCTCATACTCGGTGTACTATCTGCATCGGGGTTTTTTTTGTTTGGCAAACAGTCTCCGCGAGATCAGATCTGATGTATTTGTGTCATGACTAAATAAATCCTGTGCTATAAGAATACGAAGGCTTTACGCTGTAAATAGTCGCTGTTCATGCAGAGCGGTTTTGTTGTCTTTTTGCATCAGTCTGAACTCACTATCCTCGGCTCCCCCGGGCCGGAGAGGAGATCTGCTTCGGGATTGACTTAAATACCTTCAGGCTGTGTGTTCACCTCATTGTCGGCCTTTAATCCAAAGTAACGTGAGCCTTTAACATCGAGGCTGCGCCTCAAAGTCCCTGTATCTGAGCTCTGACCTATTTTTGTCCCGTTAGTAATCACTGAGACATCAGAGATACTTAACACATAATCATATGTTTGTTTGCTTCCTCAGTGACGATACCCACTTCAAAACCAACCCAAAGATCCCAGGCATCGATCTCAACTCTGTCAGAAAGCTATTTGAGATGCTCAGCAAACCGGCTTTCTCTGGACTTCTGGAACAGGTATTGACTAAATGTGTATTTAAGAATGGCATGTGTACAAACACGTTTACTTTTGTCTGCTCTTCTGAGCCAAAACTTGACATGACTCAAGTTTGTTATTGAGAAAATACTCAAACTAGCTTCCTGTTTGGGTTTCTGTCACCATAATGCAGCAGTTAAACATCTCAAAGCCTCTCCCAAAATGTAATAAGGGATATTTTTGATTCAAGCTGTTTCGGAATTCTAAAATACCCCATATATTGCTCTTATTTATTGATACGTGTACCTGTCAAACACATCATAATAAAGTCCATTTCAAATACTTTCCCCTCTATAACAGTAAATATTGTTCCTTGTATCTGTGTAGTTAAAAGTGTATATGTACACAATCTGTTAAACATGTCCCCTCTTGTTCTGTGTCCGACTCTCTGTTCAGGCCTCCAAGAGCTTTGAGAGTCTGTTGATCCCTCAGCTGCAGCGCTCCCCTCCTGACGTCGAGGCCATGAGGATCTACCTCATCTTGTCTGAGTACCCGGCCCTGTTTGACTCCAAGAACTACATCCGCCTCACTATCCCCCTTGCAATGGCCATCCTCCGGCTTGATGCCAACCCCAGCAAAGTATTGGGTATCATACTTGCATGTACACACTTTTTTTTTTTTAATACCGACCGGTCTTCGTTAGCTGATAACACAGGACATCCCGTCATGTCAACAACCTGTGGCGCCATTACACCACATGACTCCTCCTCTACAGTACGTCTGCGTCCTCATCTACGTCACCTCTGCTGAGCCTTTTATCGCGACATTTAAGAGACGCCACCAAACGAGAAAATGCTTCCAGAGATACATGAAATTGACGTGATTATGGATTTCTGAGGCCGATATAGATATTTTGGGAAGATCAGAAGTCCTCAAAAGCAGATGATGTAAAGTTTAGTTGGTAGCCGGGCGGAGAGCCTTCCGTGTGAGAGGAATCAAAAACAAAGAAGCTGTTTGCCACTTGAAACATCTAATCATTCATTTAAACGCCAATGTAAAAACCTTGCGACGCTTTTTGGTGCCCGGCACCATGATGATGCCTTCTTCATTGCCGAGGACCTTTGGGAGTTCAAATGGCGTCGCACTCGATACAGTTTACCCTCACACCTCAAACGAGAAGTGGCCGTAAATGTCGGATTGTCCCCAGATCCTCTAAGTGCTGTGTCTGAACGCATGGTGGTGAGGTCGCTTCAGATGCTGTTACAACATCCGACGAGGACTTTGTTCCTTCAGCATACTGATGCCTGTAAATACAGATTAAAATCAGTAAATGGACCCCATGTGCTCCAACACATTTACATTAAGAAACGCTCCAAAATACTGACTTGATCAACGGAGAAACTCTCATAACTTGCGGTTGAAGTAAAATACCATTCGAGGTACTCGCGCTGTAGTTTAATTTAATCTCTTCTTTCCTCCGTCCCTGCAGACAACTGGTGGTGTTTTGTCGACGGCGGCGTGTTCACCAGAATGGTCGACATGTACAAAAGCATCGTTGTGTTCCTGCTAACGGGAGGCAAGACGCTGCTCGTACCGGTTTGCTACGAGAACTACTTTGTGGCCACTCTGAGGCTGCTGGAGAAACTCCACAAGGTATCCACACAGCTCACCAGCTGCTTCTTTGTAAACAAGCCGCCAACTCCCCCTCAACACAGTCTGAGGAGGAAATCCTTTGGTCGCTATTGAGATAATCCGTCGACTACCGCGTTGAGGCAGGTGTGTGTGTGTTCCATGTCACCAGGTAAACTTAAAGGCCCACCATGTGGAGTACAACCGCTTTTATATCCCTGACATCACCAGCCTGGTGGACATCCAGGAAGACTACCTCAAATGGTTTCTGAGTAAAGCTGACATTGTGAGTACTGACATTCCCTGACATTGTTTCACTCCCTTGTTACTTGACATCCGCTGAATCTACACAAACAGCCACACACAGCCACACACACGCACACACGCACAGACTCTTAAGCCATGTCATTTTTGGTGTTTGCAGAGACGGTGAGGAATTGTATCCTATCGCTGTTTGTCATTTCTTGCTGTCCAAAAAGTGTCTTAGTTCACAGACAAGCCCCTATAACTACTTTGACAATGGATTTAGTTTCATCTTGTAAAAGTTGCTGCTCTTATCCCTTTTTCATGTCAAATGACTTTGCTTTCCCTCATTTTGTGTTCCAGAAACAATCATCCTCCCCTTCACAGGTACCTGATTTAAAGATTGGACTTGAATGACATATTATATACATTTTCTTTATGTTTTGAGACATTTCCTAATTTTCCTAGCAGGGTGACGTTCCCTCAGTGAACCTATGTGCCTACCCGTTCATACTGAACGCTCAAGCCAAGACAACCATGTTGCAAACAGACGCTGAACTGCAAATGCAGGTACGTGCTGCTAATGATCAGAAGTGATCTTGTGGTTTCACCCAGTGGACCAATGAGGTTTCATTTGATTGTTTCTTAGTAAATGTCTCTTTGTTATCTATTTGAATTTGACTCTTTTCTTGCCTTTTCCCACCTCAACCTGTGACCCAGATGGCAGTGAGCGGTGCAAACCTACACAACGTCTTCATGCTGCTCGCGCTGGAGCCCCATCTTGCGAGGAACCCTTACTTGGTGCTGCATGTGCGCAGGGACCATTTAGTAAGCGACACACTACGAGAGCTCACCATGTACTCTGATGTGGACCTCAAGAAACCGCTCAAGGTGAGAGCCGCATCCAAGCTCTTGAAGGTCATTGTGGTTCTGTGATTTTGAAGAGAACAAACCGCTGTATTTTTTGTGATCTCCTCGTCTCCTCGTCTCCTTGTCTCCTCGTCTCCTCCATCCAGGTGATTTTTGACGGAGAGGAGGCCGTGGATGCAGGTGGAGTAACTAAAGAGTTCTTCCTGCTACTGTTGAAGGAGCTGATGGATCCTGTGTATGGGATGTTCACTCATTACAAAGAGTCCAACCTTCTGTGGTTCTCAGACAAAGTAAGTGTACACTGTCTTCACATGTTAATGAGGTGAAAAAACACACAGTTTAATACAAATTAATAACTGCAAACAATATGAAACATAAAAAGTAGTCCAGTCAAAAACGAACCAATGAAGCTTTTTTTTTTTTTTTAAGTGTTTTTGTTCCATTTAAGGAGTGGTTACCAAGTTGAGGAAAAAGTTTTTAGAGACTTTCAAATTTAGGGAGTGAAACACTCGTTAGACAAAATTATATGAACCTCCACTTTTTTATTTATCTTTTTCTGGAGCTTTGAATTAATCTTCTCACGGTCTATTTTTAAAGTTATGTTGCTAGTAATTAGTATGGTATCATTAGTAGTGCTCTCCACAGTTAATTATTAAATGAATATAATCATTGTAATTGAGTCCAAAGCTATTTGTAGAGCTTTCTCATCAGGAAGTGTGGTTTTATTATGATTATAAACACTTTTAGTATATTAACTTCAACTTGAAGCATAATGCAGAGCCAGACAGACATGTCCTTGCTGGTAAAGGAGATATATGATTTTGTCACGCTGTCTTTTGTACACTCTTAAAATTACAGAGGTAAGTTTGTTCAATGAAAATGATGCATGAATAAACCACAATCATCACTGCCACTTTTCCATTTCCTTTCTTTCTGTCTGGGCCACTTCAAACTGCTTTTTTTTTAATATCCTCACATGTATTATTTTAACCTAAATACATATACAATATCTTTATTGAGACTTTATGGAACGGAGTTTACGGAGGAGAGTTTGAGGACAGTGATATGTACACGCATGTAAATATACACATTTAAAATGTGTATTTATGCGTAATAACACTGGAACTCAAAGGAATCAAACAATGGAATTAATTGCCCATTTATTTCAGCATTTTATATTTTACTAAAATGTTTTTGTTGAAGAACAGACATTTACGGTTACAGAAAGGCAATCCTAAAATGATTTCATTTTTTGTGTCTCCAGTGTTTTGTGGAGCAGAACTGGTTTCACCTGATCGGGATCATCTGCGGTCTGGCCATCTACAACTCCACAGTGGTGGACCTCCACTTCCCCCTGGTTCTCTACAAGAAATTGCTCAATGTGTCTCCAACCCTGGAGGACTTCAAGGAGCTGTCACCCACCGAGGCGCGGTGAGTCGCCTGAGCTCTAAACGTGCTTGTGTCCACAGATTGAGAGGCAGGTCTAAAACTGGGAAGTTGTTGAAGCATTCGTTTTGTGCTCATTTTTAATAGGAATCAAAAAGTGTGTCACTCACTCTCATTGCCTGAGTGTTTTTTTTAAGGAGCAGTAACATTGACTGCTACTGGGAACTGATCTTCATTGCACAGGAAGAGTCCGCATTTCCTTTGTGCCTGATTGTGTGCAGTCGACTATTGATTTTAGAAAAAGAAATCCGAAAGCTACAAGACTGCAGTGTTGCTTTTTAGAAACAACTTCACCTCCTAAGGACATGATCTCAACTTCTTTTTAAATATGCTACTCTTTTATTAAAAGTGTGAGACTAACTCAACAGACTAAAAGCCAGCTCACACAAAGGAAAAGAGACAATAAAGAGTTTGAATAATTGTCTTTTCAGTCAAATATAAAACTGTAAAATGATCTGCAGATGGGGTCAAGTTGGAAGTCAATAATATTGTATCCTCTTTCAATGATTATTGTTTCTTTTGTCAGCTACACTTCCTCTTTCCATGCTTCCTGTGTTTTGGTGGTAAATATCCAGCATGTTGTTTGCAGGAAAACTAACACAACACTCTCCGAGTAATTTCTTGTGGTGTTATGAGCTAATATGTCGCCACTTCACTTTCAACCCAACAGACAATTTATTCATGATCCATGTAGCTGCGGTACAGGAACAGCTCATCCTTGGTCTTCATTTTAAAAGTCAAACAGGGACATATCTAGACCTAAAGGCAAAAGTAATAAACTGATAAGGTAGAAAAAACTGATTTATGAAAAGAAGATTACAGCTATCAACACTCAGCTAAGCATGATGGTGATATGCATGAAGGAGACATTTTTCATATGAAATGTACTAATGAGTCATGGCGTGGTGAACATTTTAATAAATGTGATTCTGGCCTTCACCTTTTCATTCATTTTGTTTTATTACATCACACTAATAAGAATATTAGCATGTGTGTTTCCTCCACTGATACAACGGTGTGTTTATAATGGTGTTCTTCCTTCCAGACATGAACTTCTTCTGTTTATTCTTCTGCAGGAGTCTACAACAACTGCTAGACTACGACGGAGGTGATGTGGAGGAGACGTTTCTTCTCAACTTTGCTGTGAGTGTAACTTTTCACCCGTTTCACCGTCATGACTTTCAGGATAAGGTTTTTCTAATGATCTAACTGATCAAATGATTCAATTGTATTGTTTGTATTGGTCATATGATATCAATACAAGACTCAGTATTGGTAGTATCCATACTTTAGGTATTGATCTTTCCACTTGTAGTATGTGGGGTCTGTGTGTTTTTTTATTCACCGTAATGAAGGAACATGTCACCAGTGTGGCCCACTAATGTGGTTTTAATTGTGTTTTGAGAACAGTGCAGGTCTATGGCGGCGAGAAACAGGATATACCACACACTACTTGTTGTTAGTAAACAATTAATAGTTGGTTTTGGTATTTTAATGTGATTTTTGGACAATATGGAAAAATAATTATTTTCTACACTCCAATCTCAGACCATTTGTTGTGTCCACACCTCAGATCACCAGGGAGAACTACGGGATGACAGAAGTCATGGAGCTCGTTCCTGGAGGAGAAAGCATCAGTGTGGATAAAAATAACAGGCGAGGCAGCTTTTATATGTCATATTAAGACCACAATGTCATCAGCTCTTCTTTTTTTAAATGACCTTGTTTCATGAATATTTGTATTACTCTTCGCGCTGTTCTTTCTAAAAGACAAACAGATGACACCAAGATTTCTTTAAATATATTGTTTTTCCAGCACTGAGATTATCATGTTGCTCACACAGCTGGCAGCTCATGTCCTATTGTTCCAACTGAAGGTCATGTTCTGCGTTCAAAACATAGAAAACAAAGAATTTGGTATTTTAATCGACATTTAGGGTGTTTTTCCACACCATCACCGCCCCGTTTCTGCAGCTCGTCCTTGTGCCAGTGATTTCAGTGTTATGCGGTGTCAACATGTCTGGCTGCTGGTGCTAAACAGATGGCGATAGTGGCAGTGACCCAAGTCGTTCCTGCAAAATCCCCCCAACACTCAGACATGGAACTGTAACAATAGAATTAATAGAGAAAACCGTTGTCCCTGTGATGTAAAACATCTGAATCATAGACACGAAAGGAGACATGTTGATTTAGTCTGGCTACCACACCACCGTGCAGCCCCAAACAAAGCCATCTTTTCCTCCCAGTAGGAAATTGACCCCAGTACTGCAGAGGAAAGCCAGGAATTGGGACAGCTAGTCCATAGATGACTCTTTAAACTCAACAAAACATCTTGCTGACTTATTTTTATGCTTTTCCTTTTTTAACAGGATGCAGCGGTGGCATGTCAAAACAGAAAGTCATCATTTTTATTAAGGAGAGCTATATTTTGTGAGATTTGTGTAGTAAGTGTTCAAAAACCTGTGATGGATTTGTTTTATTGACATTTTAAAAAGTTCACCTTTCAAAAGTTAACACGGATATGCCGTGAGTAAATATTGAATTAGGAAGATGGCCCTTCAATACTTTGCAAAACTAAAGTGAATTAAAAAAGCTTATTACGGAACGTCTCATTCTATTATATTGTTAATAAATAAGAAAATTCAGTTTGTTTGTATTCAATCAAATTCTAATTAATATATCATTCATTGCATTTATTATGCTGGTGAAATTGCATTATGTCTTTGAAGCGGCACATTTTTACCACACACTATTTTACATATATGCACGCATTATATCTTAAATGATGTTTAGCTGCACCGTGTGTATTTATCATGATGGAAGAGATGATTCATTTGACCCATATGAGCAACCTCTGTAATAAGACCTCAGATGTAAATAGACTCAGGCTGGATGTTGAGTTTGTTCTTAAATTGTATGACATTATAATCAAGTTAATCGTAACACACATGCGGATACAGACACAATGGAGGAGGAAGCGAGTGTTTACAGTCACACCTTAAAGTCTGGATAAATGATTTCCTTAAAAACTGAGTTGTGAGGATTGTAGAACTAAGTGTGTGTGTGTGTGTGTGTGTGTGTGTGTGTGTGTGTGTGTGTGTGTGTTTCAGGAAAGAGTTTGTCGAGGCGTACCTGCGCTACGTGTTCTCAGATTCTGTGAGCGAGCAGTACTCGGCCTTCTCCTCTGGCTTCCTGAAAGTGTGCGGTGGGGAGATCCTGCTGCTGTTCCAGCCGTCTGAGCTGATGGCCATGGTGGTCGGCAACAACAACTACAACTGGGAGGAGATGGAGAAGGTCAGTGTGTGGTTTTAAAATCTGGGTGTGCAATGTTTGTATTAACAAGTCCAACCGTTTCTGTCCTCCAGCAGAAATATCAAACCATTTCCTGTTTCTGCTCAGTGAACTCATGTAAGAACTCATAATGGGATTGGAACGACTGTAAGAAGAAAACCAAAAATGCAGAAGCACAGAAGACTGATACAGGGAGCTCGTGCAAATGAAGAATTTCTTAACAATGCCGAAATATGAAAGGAGAGCAGAGAGTCTCTTGGTCAGGGACCTTTCAGAGGAAAAAAGGATGTGCTTTAAGAGACAAGAGAATCGACAGGCTGAAATGAAACCAACTCAGGAGCTGAGTCTATAATCTGTCAGCGTGGTGGAGTTGAAGCACTGAACACAAAGAACAGCTGAGGCTAATGGCACTGTCATTAGGCTTGGAGGTATTATGTCATCAAACAAAGTCTTGCATGAATAACAAGTTGGAGTTGATGATGACCCTGATCATGTGATTCCTGATGAAGGACAAGTCAACAGAGAATTTGTATCTGCATTTCCTGTTATGCTCGGCTCGATGTTGAAAAGGCAACGTGAAAAAAATACATCCAACCAAATCCAATTTGGTTTGACATATTTCTTACTTGTGATAACTGTCTGGTCCTTACAGTACAGATTACAACATAACATCAGTGTGAAAATCTAAGAGGTAAGATAAATCAAGGCAAACATTCTGAATTTGCTTGAAACTTGTATACATTTGTATGCAGTAGGTGGAGACGCATGCTTTTTGCTGTGGAATTAGTTTGAAAGGGTTTATGTTGTGTCAGAGTTAATGCTGGAGAGGAAATGTATAAGTGATGCTAAGACAGGGCCAGCTTTTCATCACTACATCCTCTCTCTTTGCAGAATGCCATGTACAAAGGGGAATACACAGCCACTCATCCAACAGTCCGATTGTTCTGGGAGGTTTTCCACGAGTTCCCTCTGGAAACGAAGAAGCAGTTCTTATGTAAGTATTTGATTGCCTCAGTGCTCAATGACAAGTTTAATTCTCACCCTCAAACATCTCATAAATACTGTAATGATGTGCAGTCTGTTCATGCATGACGACATACTGTCTGCACACACTTGGCTGAACATGTAGATCATAATTTTAAGAGCTTTGTAGTAAATAATTCTGTTCTGTTGCATTGTGCGTGTGTGAAGCCATTTTTAAAGCATTTTTATAACAACGCCATATAAATGCAGCCGTGTCTCATTTATGCAGCCGTCCGTTTTCAATAGTTGATTCTAACTCGCTCCTCTGTGTCTCCTGCCTACAGTGTTCCTGACCGGTAGTGACCGAATCCCCATCCATGGCATGGAGAGCCTGCGTATCGTCATCCAGTCCACTACGGCGGAGGAGCACTACCTACCGGTGGCCCACACCTGCTACAACCTGCTGGACATGCCCCGCTACAAGACCAAAGAGACCCTGCACCGCCGTCTCACTCGGGCTGTAGAGCAGTACGAGGGCTTCAGCCTGGTCTGAGCAGGAGGAGACATGCAACCGTTTGAATGCACTTTAACAGCAATACAACCCCATGTCGGTGTCGAAGGAGTGTAATGGGGACTTCAGGACACAGGAAGGTTACTCCCTTTATATGCTCTTACAAGTTTGTTAATCCTCTTAAATCTGAAAGGTCTATCTATGTACACGCAAAGTATTATTGTTTTTGTGGCTTTGGGCAAAGTTTCTCAACCTTTTTAGGATCATTTGGAATATATTTTTGATGTATTGATATTTATTTGAAATATATCACAGACCTGAAATACTAAATATGGAGTCAAATACGTCTAAATATTATTGAATTCACACAGAAGGATTCACAAATGTTGTGTTTTATATCCAAATATCTCAATGCACACACAAATGGTTATCATTATATAAAGGTGTATCAATGCCTTGGATTGCAATGTTGATGTTACAATTTACTATTTTGTCATAGCAACCCTGTATTAGTTGATATATTAGTATTATGACAGCTGGGTAATGCTCTCTAGCCTTAAATGTTAACTATGTGTTTGTTTCTCAGGTGATGTTTGTGACTTTGCCATGAGTGCTATAGTGCTGCTAACCTCCACTTTGACTGAAACCCAGACAATAATGTTATATACAGTGTGTACTCATTCAGCTGATCACAAAACCACCTGGCAAACGAACATATAGCGTTAGATAAACTATCGTAAGCCAACGTTCGCTAATGCATATTCAGTATATATAAATCACAAAATACATTCATGACTCCTGTGTGCATTTATTATTATTGAGTCTGATCTAACTGCATATAAAAAATGTCATTCTTAAATTCATATGACCACCTAATCATACGTGTCTTTTGTGACCAAACATCGAAGGCCAGAGAAGGTTGAGAAACTCTGTCTTTGGGTGTTTGTGTAGTTTTATTTTTGTCGTCTTTTTTTTTTTTCACAGCTGTGTATTTTATATTCAACTCCTTAAATTCTATTTTTTACCTTTTAAAGAATTATGTTATTACCTTGAGACAATATTTCTGCTTTTTGTTACTTTTAATTTAATAAATAGAGTGGCTATTTTTCAACAAATTTAAAATGTGTATATATGTATGTAAATAGTACTTTGAATATAATCTTTACCTTTTGAAATTGGGAGGAGTATTTGTCCCACTGATCTTGTTAATGGGAGAGTATTCATCAAGCAGAAGGGTGCCGGATGTAACATTATGTAATATTATTTGCAATCCCTTGTTTCTTTTGAGCTGTGGATCACAGAGCAGCTGACTTGGTCTTTAACCTGCATTCAACAGTGTTGCCTTCTACAGCAAAACCTACATGAAAAGATGAGTTTTAAAGTGTTTTGTAGTGGTTGTTGTTGTTCATGTTCTTGAGGGAAAGCAAAAACCTGATTGTCATTTAAAAAAAGGTGACACTTTGGGAAATACACTTAATAGCTTCCTGGCATTGAGTTCAATGAGAAGATTGATATCATTTTCCAGATTTATCTGTTATATAATGTGGCAACCAGCAGCCGGGTAGGTTAGCTTAGCACAAAGTGTGATGAAACGGCTGTAAACAAAAAACAACACACCCACCAGCACCACTAAAGCTCACTAACTAACGGATTATGTCTTTAAAAAAGTTAAAACCTGTAAAAATAAGATTTTGGCCTTTTACATGAACTGTAGTTATTGACCAAAGCATTTCTTGGCTTTGACCCATGAGCCATGATCTGGTTAGAAAATAAATGTTAGGCCTGTGTTGCCACTGCAAACCTTTATTATTCCTTTATTAGAATGCATTGCATGCCTCTCATATTTCATATGCAGGCCACTAATAACAGTGTTACGCTGTACACGTTTCTGGAGTCCCCACTGACAACTGATCAGAGCCAGGAAATATTCGGGCACATAACGGCACTTAAAACAACAAATTGTTGTTTTTACACTTTGGTTTGAACAAATTAGATACAACATGTTAATTGTTGAGCTTTAGACATGCTAGTTGACAGATTGCGTAACCGTTGGACAAAGCCAGACTAGCTGTTTCCCCAATTTCCGGTCTTTTTGCGAGACTAAGCTAACTGACTGCTAGCTGAAGCTTCATATTTAGCTAACAAAGTTTAGCTAACAGCGCTAAGCTAACAGAGATAAGCTAATGTTAACTCTCAATCAGAAAGCAAATAAACGTATGTCCGAAAAGGTCCCTCAATACTACAAAAATAATCATTCAAATATATAAATTGTGATTAGTTTGTTGCAAATAATAATATTGTAATATTTGTGCAAGACGACACAATACTTAAAAGCGTCTGCAGATAAACTTATTAAAGACTTTAGATATAGTCAGTTGATGAACTGTATCTATCACATCACTTGTTCCTAAACTTTCCCTGATGCTGTATTTATTCCTACAGTCCAACATCTTATTCTAAAAGGATGTTTTACTAAGTTGCATTGGTGTTGAGGTTTGTGAAATGGTCTTGCATTTACATATATTTTTTTTATATATTTCATATTATGGTGTCAAAGTGACTTCAGACAATAATTTACTTTGTGTGTCCTGACTATCGGGGCACATCTGTTAAGCAATAATGAAACACAGCCCGGTAATGTTGTGGTTATCCTCCTAAAGGTCTTAACCACTCTTCTGAGATGTTTTCTCCGGACACTTCAACTTCTTGCTTTGCTCTATACTGCATGTACACACGTTAACTAAGTATGTGTCTAATTTAAGCTAATTTCTCCTGCAGAGTTTGGTCCTATGCAAAGGTTTATGCGTCCCTTTACTTTTAAGCGGCCTTTTAATGTGCTACAGAAAATGTGATTTGAATTTTATTTTGTTGCACATTTGTCTGAAATCTACACAAAGCTCTCTCTGTTCCAGCCAACTTTCTTTTTACATTAAAATAATACAGTGCTCGTCTTTGATTGAATTATTGGACAGAAATATGTTCAACATTAGTAGCTCATTGTGTTTAGGCCTACTTACTTTCTGTTTTGTGTTATCTTTTAAATCAGCTTCATCCATAAATCAACCTTTTTTAAATAAATGATTGTTTAAATATGTGTTCAAACAACATTTTAACCTATCCAATGACATCTTTAATTGTAAAACTAAATATGTTGGGTTCTTTGCCATTTTTCCCTTCAAGAAAATAATTGGCAGATGAAAGTAATTGTTATTTGCGGCCCTAAAATGGGTATATACTCTGCACATTAATTTGTATCAAACATCTCCACATCAACTCAAGACACTTGAAGAAAATCCACACAGCCCAAAAACTCTTTAAAAATATGATTTCATTCATATTATATACAAAATACAATACAATTTATGTACTAAAATGTACACACTCAAAATTCATTAAGCCTTGCCAGTGTTTACATTCAGTAAAAACGAAATTCCCACTGATAAATCATCCATTTTGGAGAAAGAAAGGAAAAATGTACTCGCTCACAGAAATGTAAACATACACAAGTATTCCATATTTACAAAAGAACCAAACCGGTTCTGAAGAGGATGAGAAGGAAACACACACCGCTGTAAAAACCAGAGCTTTTAGCTGTCCTCCAGAGTTGCCTTGTTCATCCATCTCTATCAATGTGAGCAAAAACAGTGATTTCAAGATGAGAAATAGCTTATTTGACAGGAAGTAAATGGTGGGGTGGGGGGCATGTCAATGCATAATATATACAGTCAAATGCTTAAGTACCAGTGATCACAAAAATAATTTGTAAGTTAGTACAAGTAGGTGTTTTATTGAATATGAACTATTTGTTTGTACTCACTGTATTTGGGTTGTATTATATATATATTTTTTTTAAACATTTCTTTTAGTGAGCAAATACTCTAGAGAAGAAACAAAAGATTATTTCAGATATTATACAACAGTCAGAAGGGAAATATAGAAAGCTATTCATTTACTGAATACTGTTAAGCTGATTAAAGTTATACAAATAGTAAAGTCTCCCTTACAAAAATACACATACATCTTGATCGCAAAAATCCTTCTTCCAAAATAGCAATAATTTCATATCTATTATTTTACTTACAAGGTTTTTCTTTAAGACTTCTACAGCAAAGCGTCAGAAAAATAACTTTTCTGTTCTGATAAAAACATTCAAAAGGATAGCAATAAATTATTAGCAATCAAAGTGTGATTCTCAATATGTGTGCACGTCTCGAGAAACGTCCTCGGAAGGGAACTTCTCCGGTGAAGCAGGTGACGCTTTGAAATCAGCTGTGAGTCGGCGACACTGCACGCTCCGGAGGGGAAACCCAGCTGAGCTCGACTGAACGGATTAACGGACAGTTTCCCCTGAGCCACAAAACGCGAGCGGCACAGATGGCAGCGGGAAGGAAATTCAGATATTTTCTCCAACTGTGTGAGATGTGTTTGACCGTTTCTCTGAAGTCCTTTTAGAGTCTTTTGTTTTTGTCTCAGATTAACTTTGTCGAGTCTCTTTTGCTGATGAGGACTTCCAGCAGCCGCAGTTTGGCTTTGACATGCTTGTATTCGTTGTACTCGACTGCCAAAGGACAGCGGTCCTCCTTCTGCACATTTCTATGGGAACAAGACAACAAACATTCAGAAACGGGGACATTTCAGCGGTGCAGAGCAAATTGTGGGAATGTCTATTCGTTGCGCCCTTTCTTATCTTTTACCTTCCGTTTTGTCGAAAGAACTGGTCCTCAAACTCTTTCAGGTTCTTGCGGAGTCTCTTCTTCTCCTCTCGGGTCTCTTGAAGTTGCTCCACGAGTTCCTCCCTGTAAAAAAAGAAAAAAGAAAAAGAGTAGAAATATTAAATTATCTCAGACAAGAATATTTAAATTTGTTGAAGCAGCGGTGGAAGACGTTCTCAGATTCTCGCTAATGTGAAAATACTTAATTATAGGTATATATATTAAAAAAAAGATAAACATTATTTTTGCTAAATATACTTAATGTAATAAATGTAATGTAAAAGTACTCATTCTGCAGAACAATGTCACCTGCGAGGGATATATTATCCTAGTTATTTATATACAATTAGGTCAAGTTCAGTGGTTCTCAACCTAGTGGTTAAGTCTCCTAAAGGGATTGCAAGATAAATCTGCCGAGTTGTGAGATGATTGATATGATAGAGAAGAAGGAATAGCAAAGTAGGCGAAAGTTATTATAATATTTTTTTTCTCTCTAATCTTTGCTTTTTGTGTGAAATTATTGATTTGACTATTCTTCACTTTGCTGCTACAAGGTGTTTCATACGCTAATCATTTGTTTTTGTTTTACTGTAAAATCTTAATCTGAAAAGTAACAGGTAACTACAGCTGTCAAATAAATGTAGTGGGATAAAAAGTACAATGTTGAGAGGTAGAAATGTCTTGTGTAAGTGTGCCATCACTGTTGTTAGGTGAGAACAGTCTTGGTTGTCCCCCCCCCCCCCCAAGTAACTTACGTGGTGGCGGAGTGCAGGTTGGACAGCCTCATGTCCGTCGTGTTCTTCGAGGGTGATAGTTCGTCCACGGGTGAAATGAAACCGTCCCCTTCCTCCTCCGTGTGGTCCAGGAAGCCGAGCACGCTGACATCTGGTCGGACCGTCACAGTGAACTGTGTCTTTGAGTCTCCGTCGTCCTCTGAGCCGTCCTCCTCCTCCTGTAGAAACATAAAGAGGTCAATCGGTGGCCAGAGGACACAAAGGCCACAAAGGGCTGTGGCATTAAAAAAAAAAAAACAATGCTATTGGCCGGCTTCCAGACTCAAACACCACAGTGCATGAGGGGTCGTGCAGTGTTAGTCACCAGTACTTAGAAATCATCACGGTACAGCAGCACAATGCACTTCCATGGTCCTCGTTTGTGATCCATGTCGATACCCATTAGTATGTGTGGATGGCGTTAATGAAGGCGGTCAACTAGAAGACACACAGTCCACCGAGAACCAACAACTAGTCCTGAAACAACTACAGCCGGCACAATACGCAGAGCAGAATGATTTAGTTCTTGATTATGGTTTTCTCCTAAAAACACATCTAAAGGAATCATTGTGCTTTATTACAAGGTGGGTCTTACTTTTGGAGCTTTTACCATCATTTCTTATGGTTATCATAACATTAAAGGCATTACTGAAAATATCTCAACGAGTAGTTTCCATCATTGGAATTTATTGGATGTTACTTAACAGTATTAGTAATATACAATTGGATATTTGTATTGTACTTTGCAATCCCCCCCCCCCCCCCCCCGAGGAACGAGTTCTCTTGGTTGGGAATCGGTGAATCGGTTTATAATAGTGGTTTATGAATCCTCAATGTAGAGCAGTTCTCTGTCGTGAATGTTTAGGTAAACAGGTATCAGACTTCTCTTAAACTATTGTGTGTATCTAGATCTCAGTAGTTTGTTTGCTCAACAATTTTATTACTCGTAGAAATGAAGGCCAAAACTGTAAAAAATATATATAAGACCCCAGGTTGTAATAATCCAGAATAATCCCTTAAAACGCAACATGTACTGCTCAAAAATCACAGAGCGGTTCAAACATCAGTTCCAGGCAGCTACTGATTCAACGTCTCTACAGGAGCTGGTGACAGGAAACAGGCAACCGCCCAATCAACAGGCAGCAATCAGGATCATTAGAGTGGGTGGGATGGGAGTTAAATGAGGGGGAGGTGGGGCGAGGCGGGGCATTGGAGCTGGCGACTGATTGTTCAAGCAGCAGCAGCAGCTCTTCACCTTGATATCATCGAAGAAGAGTGCGGTTTCGCCCTCGATAATGGGCTGAAGGAGGGGACCTCTGCGCTTGCTGGAAGGAGAGCCCTGTGGTGACGGTCAAGAAGGAGGCGTTAACCACGCTGAGGCGCTCTCGCTGGTGAGCAGGGCCACGAGCCACACTTCCTTCATATTTTTACCAAATTCGCCACCTTATTTTCCATAGGAGGTCCAAGTGACGATAATTCTGATTAGTCCGAACAAACAGCGCCTTGAATATGCCCCAAGATTCAGGGTGAGTTCACTTATTTAGGGTCGCAACCACTTCAAGCCCCACGATTCTCTCTGTGTGAACCACTTTGAGATACAACTATATAGCTGCTTATTTCTTGTGTGACTGAGATTCTTTCTTTTTTTACAGTATTTATTTTAGGTAGAAAAAGAGGCAAAAAAAAGAGGAGCTTGTGGGTTTAAAAGCTGGGAAATTCTTTCAGTATAATATAAATGCTGCGTCATAACTGTGTGTCAGTGATCTCAATTTGCATGATGGAGATTATAGATAGTGCATTATAAAATGGATATATATATACTGAAAATCATATCTTACATAATAGAAATGGTTGTCAAATATATTTTATACAACAAAGTGTAGTTTAGTCAGAGCAAACAAGTCCTCATATCATAGAAAAAGTTGAATATTTTTATAGCGTCCCACCCACTCCTGCTTATCATGATGTCATTTCCTGTGGACTCAATCTGCCACCTGTGAGCTGCTTTAGGACCGAGGGATTCACTGAGCTGCCAAAGCTGGACTTAGAAAGGTGGATAACGCATCTCTAGCACGGCCGCCACCAGTTCCCACAGCGGGCACTAATGCCAACATGAGCTGGGATTAAGTGTCTGCAGACGCATCGACAATGTGGTGATCTTTGCCGCTCGCCCGTCAAAGAGCAGCAGGGCGATTGGGCAGCCGTGGAGAAAAAAAAAAGAAAAGGAAGGGAGGTTAAGAAGCGGTACTTACGATGACAGGGATGCTCGAGGCTCTGCACAGGATCTGCTTCACCAGGCGATATCTGTCGTACAGCGGCTTCATGATTTGCCTCTCGCTCTTGGTGACCTGAAGCGGCAAAGGAGAGGGACCCAAAGACACCTTGTTAGCCCAGCGCTCGCTTCTTCCTGTCCGACACTGACTAGCTAGCTACAGCATTACCATAACACAGAATGACAGCTAACCCAGAGGGCTAACAACGCTTCAGCCCGTTAAGGGGGTGACAGAAAAGTCAGCTGTTCTTCCTGATATAAAACAACACTAGCAGCAATTAGACGGCGCAATTAATGCAATTGGATTTGGGTCCGACATTAACAAAAACAGAGTGTGTCAGCCCCTTTACAGTTCAGTCTTTCAGCACAGTCGTCCTCTAAATGTGGTTGAAGCTCCGGTGGCGACAAAGGTTCAGTTTTCTAACAGCACAAGTTGTGACTCAAAGATAGAAAGGAACAAACAGAAACCCTTTCCAACTTTCAGTTATAGTGAACAGACACACACACACACACACACACACACTGGGAAAGCTCATCACGATGCACACGCGCTGGCTTGAGACATTATTCACCCTTGACTGGTAAAAAAGATTTTCTCATGTTTGGGCCAACATGGCTGGCAGGAGACTTGATATACAGTTGGATTTGGCCTTTGGTTTGTATCTGTGTGTGTTTGTTCATTTGAAGGACTTACTGGTCGACCGTGTATGCTCTCGTAGTAGAGAAGAGCTTTCTGCAGGGCGACTTTCTCCGCTCCGATCTGCTCCCGTGTCATATCCTGTCAGCCGGGGACAAGAAGTGAAACATCAGAACATTTCAGAAGGACCCGATATTCAGATCACTGTGAATATATCATTTTTTTTTTTTTGTCCTTGTAAAAAGGAGTACCACGGTCACGGTCTTACCTTGATGTCCTCTGGACGGTTCACTTCCTCTCTCTTCTCCTGCAGCTTCTTTAGAATCGTCTCCAGGCTGCTTTCCACCGGAGGCTTCGGCACTTTCTCCTGCTGGGGTTTCTTCTCCAGCTGCGAGCCGAAGCTTTTGGGCAGCGTGTTGCTGCGCTGGCGGGTCAGAGGCGGCAGGTCTTCCTCAGACATCATCAGCTTGTTTTCTGATGAGGGTGAGGGACAGGAAAATATTAATGAGCTTTGATTTTAGTTTAATCGCACTCCAGTCGAGGGCTTTTCATTTCTTTCTTACCTTTTAGCTCTTTACGAAGCTTCGACAGTTCATTAACCCACCTCATGACCTCTGGGTTTCCAGCTTTATCACTGTGGGAGGGCTGTATGAAGACAAAGGGGAAAGAACTGATGAGACAAGATTGTCTTTCACAATGAAGCAGCAGCAGCAGCAGCTGCTATAATTATAGCTCACGTGACATAACTATTTTAACTATAAATCTCAAGTAGAGCTCTGAGTGGGATTATCAGCCTTTAAAAAAAAAAAAAAAAGAGACCTTCATTCTCTATTTATAATAATTTTTAACAAATCACAGGAGTCTCCTCAGATAATCAATAACCTTGTTAATGGTTTTTAAAAATGAGTTTTGAGTCGGATTTTGTTATTTTTTTATGTGGTAAAATAATGGTACTTACCCTGTATTTACGCTCCTCTTCAAACCTCTCCTCAAACCTGTGGATCTTCTTCCTCAGCACATGGATCCTCTTTGTGAGCTGAGCGGACGTCAACTCCTCTTTCTCATCGTCGCAGGAGCCGAGAGAGGAACTCCGTCTGCGACTGCACAGATACAATAACGTTGTTAATTTTTCCCCGACAGCTCCTTCCTACTTGCCTCTGCATAAGCGAACATGTGTTCAGTGTTTACCTGACAAACGAGTGTGCATTTGGTGGTGAGGGCGGCACTTCAGTGTCGTCTAGGTACTGCTGGCACTGCCCGTAGGCATAGAAGCGAGGCGACAGCATCGGGTCGCTGTCCTCCTCCACGAGCTGGCGGATCAGACGGCCTCCGGCGTGCGGAGACAGTCGGGCTTCCTCGCGGTCCATGCTCTCCCTCTGCATCTGCGGGTACGCTGGGGTCGGCTCTGAGAAACACAGAAACACACTTTTGTGTTAAAATGTGCCACTTTGATTGCTCTGCTGACAAAGAGAGCAGCAATGCAAACGCAATATACTTGACACAAAACCAACAAAGGACGGGCTTGGAAATGTGGTGCATGCTGGCCAGCGGACAAACACAAAGCAGAGTTACCATATTATTAGTATGCCCAAAAGCTATGTGGCTACAGAATAACAGAATAAAAACACACAAAAGCATGTTATGAACTCTAACTCAAGTATCATATCTGCTTATTGTATCAGAGTCCTTTCACATCCTTTATAACTATAACTAAAACACAGAAGGTTGAGCTACAAAAAAGGAAAACTGCCAAATAGATTTTTAAATGCCTGATTAATAAAAGGTACTCTTATTACTGGCTGCAGATAAAATTGTATTATCCATTATCGATTAAAATGCAGATTATTAATTTCACAATTAACCAATACTCATTTGCGCTACAAAATGTCAAAACACAATGGAAAATACCCATCCCAGTCTGTGTTGTGATGTCCTCAAAATGGCTTGATTTGTCCGACCAAGAGTCTAAAACCCAAAGCTATACACTTTTTATCACATGCGACAAAGTATAAAAATCCACCCAAGTTAGAAGCTGAAATTAGTCAGATTTTCAAAATAGTTGCAGATCTACCTGTATTTTCTTTCCTAATATAACCGTTTTTTTAAGACTACGTAACATACAAGATGGCTCAACATGTTTTGAGAAGGTCTAACAATATGTTCATTTCCCAACGATCAGCATTTACTCTGATACACTACAACGTCATTTCTTTCCCTGCTAACATCTTTTTTTTTTTTTTTAATCCTATCTGGCGACGTGAAAGTCACTGGACATGACGACGCTGCTCTCTCTAAAACCGTTGTGGGACAAAAAAAACTCTCTGGGGCTCGATGGTCACAGATGTTGTTTTGAAACTGCGGGTGAGACACGCCCGCCCTCCCTCTCTCTGTTCATCCTCTGGTCACTGGTAATAATTATGCCTGGAGAAAATAGCCATGCCGATACCCCTGACAATCCCTGGGCTATTAATAATGCCTGGCTCTCCGTGGGATAATGTCAGGATGCGACCCCTGTTGAGAGGTACAGTGATGAGTTTGTGTTTTAGTTTCCACTCTGCATGGCGACAGATGAAACAAGTCTGTCCACGCACGTGTGCATGAGAGAAAGACTAGACTGAGCAATAGCAGAGCTCCCTGTGCTAATAAGAAGGGGAAACCTCTATAGAAACTATATCAAAACATGAAACACAGCAGGAACAATAAAGTAGATTTCATGGAAAAGGTGGGAACTGTAACATCAGGTGTCAAGAGACTCTATGAATGTACAGAGGAGTTGTTACAGTGGCAGGGGAGATGGGAGGGAAATCAAGCTCTGGGGGAAACCAACCATCGGCGTAAACATTCAAAGTATCAGAAAACACACCAGAAAATATGCTACAAATGATTTTATAAAAATTGTTTTAGCTTGGGTGAGTTGGGCCGTACGAGAAGCAAATTAGCTCAAACTCCAGCTCTGGTCCCGCGGGTCCTCCTGTACTTTTAGTTATACGTGCAGTTTACTCAAGCATCAACCCTCTGGCATGTTGGCGCTCGCCCACGGCGGCAGCTAAACTCTAAATTGCACCGAATGTCTTCGTTTGAGGTCTATTATCTAGCTCAGAGTGCGGAGCGGTGTCGCTGGCCACCGAGGCTCCATGGCATTTGAAATTAATCCTTTAAATCAACCGCTCGCTGATGGTTCAGGATTAACTAGACTAATGTAACAATGCCAGTTTGCCATTTCACTAAAGGTTGCTGTATGTGTGTGTGTGCACGTGTGAGACGCTCGCCACAATGTTCCAGATCATTCAAGCATGTTGCCATGCGTGGAAAAGGTCACTCAGACAGCGCTTTTCTTTCTTCCCCTCTGAAGGTGATGTAACACAACACTTACCATCACAACAACTTGGATGAAAAATGGTTTTGAAATCAAGGAAAGGAGCGTTAAAGAACGGAGAATCTAGAGGAAGAAAAGGAGGGAAGATGTAAAGGACAAGAGGATGGAATGAAAGCCAAGAAAGGACCAGCATGCATCCTTCTTGTTGCAGTAAATATGGGAAATCAAAATAACAAGCCTCTCCCTAAACCTTAATTAACGAGTAATGTGAGCTACAGACTCTCGTCTCTTCCTGTTGTTAATGTCTTTCCACCATCGCTGGCAGACAGACAAGGACAGAGCAGCGGTAAATATCAGGTCACCATGACAGGCGCTGGCACAAAATGTACTGGGACAAAGGCATTGCCACCACCATTGCCACCCGCAAGCCCATTTCTACTGTATTACACGGTCATGTACAGTAGGCACACATCCCCTCAACGCACCATCACACAGCTCCATTCTCTTCGGTTCTCCTTCGTTGAGAATAAACATGCCCGCAAAAAAAAGAAAGTTAAACTTTGCACAAAACATTTACACAATTGCAGTTTGTGCAATAGCACACCCTTTAAGCACTCATGCTTCAAAAGGGCCTGATCTGTTTGCCATCTCGTGAACCTAAAGGAGAAACTGTATGTATGAACTGCCTGTCACAAACAATCATGCAGGCGCACCGTGGCGTTCTCGCTTCCACAAACTCAGTTATTCATTCGGGACAGAATGTACAGGAAGGAGATTCAACGAGAGACAAAAAGACAAGACTCACAAAGCCAACAGGCAAGTGATCTTCTGCAAAAATGTCCTCATAATATCAGTGCAAAATAAAGCCATCTGGAAACTGCACAAAGCTACCCTTTTGCGACGCCCTCCTTCAAGCCATTTTAATTTTTAATAACAAGCGAGCACAATCAGAGACGGCGTGTACAGACTCACAGAGCTTAACCACACCTTTGTACAGTAGACAGACTAAACAGTGGGATGGCTCAGGCACAATATTGAATTACTTGACATGCTCGGGCTGCAAATTCTACACAGCAGCAACAACAACAACAACAACAACAACAACAACCTCTCACAGACCTCTGTTGTTTTTAACGTTTCACATTTGGCCACCAGAGAGCTCCACAAAACATGCAATCTGCTTCAGCTCCAACCATGAGGTTGTTAAAGTTGAGAGATTTATTAAGTTGAGAGATTTATTGCATGGAATAAATTTGCTCCGAGTGCCACATCAAACAGGAAACAGTGGAGGTGGTCATGGGAGTAGAGACCAACATTTGCAGCCACATGTGCCAACATGCCCTTTGACATGTGACTGTAAGAAATGAACCTGTTGGCTGTCATTCCAGGGAACACCTCCACAAAACGCTCATGGCTCCCACTGCTTAACACACCTGCACTGTCTAAACAATCACAGGGCACTGCAATTCCTTTCTGTACAAACGCCAACACCACTGCATACATAAACACCATCATAACAACGTGCTCAAAAGAGGTCTGACTGTAACCCAGGAGCGTGATGAGGCAACATTCGGGACTAGTTCTGCAAGCTCTGCGTTAGAAATGACAGCATCGATACAAATGTCATGAGATGTATTTAAAAGTTGATCATTTGCAAAGCTGCCATTGAATGCCAACATTTTTTTTTCATTTTTCCATCACAATTCCTGGAGTGACAAATATTCTCCGTATCATATTTAAGACAGATTAGTATTTTTTTTTAAATGGAGAAAAGAGTTTTACTTAAAATGTTGTTAAAATTCTTACTTGGATAAGTAAACTCTCCAAATGCAAGCCAAGTTTCTACAGCCGGTCCACTGCTGCACTGTTCACCATTCAACCTCCCATTTAATGATTGATTTCTGACTGGGAATTACAGCAGCAGCAGAGTCTGGAAACATTTCAGTGCACGGAATTCCCAAGTATTTTTTTTTTTTTTAAAACACTGTTTGCTCATTAAATAAAAAACCACAAGAGCAACTCTACACTTAGGTACAACTTCATATTATTCTATTGAAAGATGAATTCAAGAATCAAGGTCTAATTCAACAGCAACAAAAACAACACACTGTCTGCGGCACTGCCTTCTCTTCCCAGCCAGGCAAACAACAAACACGTCTCCGGTGTGTTTCAGATATAGGTGGCTAGAGAACTTAAGAGGAGATTTTACTATTAAAATCAAGCAGGAGGAGCAGGAGGAGGAGGAGAAGAGGAGGAGCAGGAGAAGAAGCAGCAGAAGGTGTGCAGCTGCCACCCAGACGTCCATGTGCAGAGCTGGGCGGAGGGGGCGGCGAGTGGGTTGTCCGGGCATGTTTGCGTGAAGAGGTGTGTGTAGCAAACAGCTCCGGGCCCATTCGGTAGTGAAGTACCACATGCAAAGAGAACAATCTAAATCCAGCAAACAACCGCTGAAATGGCCGAAAGCGTCAACTGTTACCTCCCCAGTTGTTTTCCTCAGTAAGCGCTGTCAGGTCCAGCCGGGGCACGTCCTCGCGGTCCGAGTCCGAGCCTCGCACTTCTCCTCCGCCGACCCTCCCCGTGTCACAAGTGACGGGCGACTCCTGGATCTTCATCCTGAACGTCTGCACGACCATGAGAGGACGGAAAAGAAAAAGAGCGCTCAACCACGATGACCAGACCCGTGAACACACTCTTTAAGTTGAGCTGCACACTCCCACAGCCCGGCCCAGCCCCGAGAGAGGGGGCTGCTCCCTGCTGCTGATTTGCTGCCTCTGTGGTCAAAAACATCCGCCCATCTGTCTTTGACCGTGTGTGTGTGTGTGTGTGTGTGCGTGTGCGTGTGCGTGTGCGTAAGAGCACGGAAGGTTTGGCTCCGCCTTGTCTTCCCCCATTGGAATCCCTCACACACACCCCCTTCCTCCTCCCCTCTCTTGTTTTCGCTCTCTACAGTAGCCCTCCATGCTTGCTATCCTCCCCTGACGTGTATGTATTCCCCACCCCTCGTGCGGCTGTGGACTTGTTTGTTTCACGGCAGCAAGGGCAGAGGGGCGGGGTGGAAGGGTGTTGGAGGGGCACGTAGGAAAGGAAGGGAGGGGAGGGGAGGCCCAACAAAAAGCAAACGGGTCGTGAGCCAGCACACGTAGTCTGACAGAGTGATTTAAAAAAGATCTCTCCTTATCTTGGAGCAGAGGGACTATGTGTAAGCCTCCTTCACCAGCACCTCATTACTTCTTCTATTTCCTCCTCCTGTTTAGCCATCATTATCATCATCATCATCATCATCATCATCATCATCCAGCATCTCGGCCCTTCCCTCTCAAACTTTCTCAAACTCCACGTTGCATTCAAATGCTAGCGTAACGTTTAAAATACAAATACACTCAGCAGCTCATGTATTTAGAACGTGTCCACGGATCACGAGGCATTAAAGCCTATTGGGTCCCATTTCCTCTCCCTGGGCGTGGGACCAAGCTATTTTTAGGGAAAAAAGATCAAAACGCACTGGATAAGAGACCTCATAAATGCCACAGATGGCTGACTGGGGTGCACTTGAATCTGCTCTCAACAGCCCTTGTTTGTGTTTTGTTTTTTTCTTCATGATACTGAGTAGTAGTAGTTGTTGTTGTTGTTGTTGTTGTTGTTGGCAGTTCCATGTGAGATTAGTGGGGCAGCAGCATAATTAGTCTCAGGTGTGTGTGTGTGTGTGCTCCTGTGCAGAAGCGAGGCCAAAAACAGGGGAGTTATCACATGTCCTCATCTGCAACAGGAGAAATAACTTTGATGTAACGGGAATTGTTAGTGGCATTAGTGTCCAAAGAACATGCAGACCGTGATCAACAACAGCAGAAATGTCCACTAAGTAGCTCTTACCGTCACCGTCCCTCAGCGGGCCATGAATAAGTACACACTGCACCAGCTCACTCAACATTCAAGATCCCATAATCACACACACACACACACACACACACACACACACACACACACACACACACACACACACAATTACCGCTCAAAGAAAACATCAAGTATTTTTGGGGGAGAAACTACTGCTTTTAAGATCAATAAAGATCCTTCATGCTCGAGTAGTGAATTAGTAAGTAATTAGCCAATTAGCACCTTGTTGAATGAATCAAGAAGAATTCACATCAGTGAATTACAGTGTTACGTGGGCAGATTCACAGATATTTATAGGCTTTTAATTACATGCTGTTTTATTAACAGCAGTCTGTTCTCAAGCAACGTGTATGAATCAGAAAGTTTTTGATCAAAGAAGAACTTTGTCGTTAATTGGCTGTTTGTGTCTGCTTTGTTCTGAACCCGTTGCTTGTTAAACTAATGTATTTTATGTGGCTTGTTGTTAAGTGCCGCCATCACGCATTTAAAGTATGGACTCATTAGGCCTTGAAGCAGAAGAGACCACCGGGTGAATGTTATGTTCTGAGTGTCAGAGGTGAGAGAGGTTGAATAACATCTCATCACATCATGCATCCATAATGATGTCATCTTCCTTTGGGACTTTAAAGGGGCCACTAAGTTTCTTCAGCAAGCTGCACTTTCACTGTCCTTTCACAATCCTTTTATATGGAAATTACTATGGACATGTTTTTTAGGCAGCAAACTCAATTAAATGACTGAACCGTGATGAAACACATCACTGCTGGTGTTCATTTCTATCTCACGAAATTCTTACAAATTTGCATTTAATGGTTGAAAATGGCTCACAATGCCATCCAATGTTTTAAAGCAGCCCTAATTGCGTGAAATTATGCAGTGGGTGCACTTGGGCTCAGACTTGGGGGTGAAGTTACACTTTAAAAGGCAGCTTGATAAAAGACTTGCATTTAGTTTTTTTAAGTTGATGATTCATTTTTCAGCTTGTTTGAACTGATTAATCAATCTCTGAATCACTGGCATCCGGCATCAGTGAAGAGAGAGTACAAAGTAAACCCTCCAAGATGTTCTGAGGAGTAACCCTGTGGATTAACGGCAGCACAGATGTTACAGGTCAGCATGATCCCGCTGAGTTCAGATATAATTCAGATGCACGTTCCACTGTGTGACACACTGGAGCCACGATTACATCATCATGAGAGGTCCAGCTGGTGCAAAGGAGGGGTGAGATAGACAGAGCTACAGTGTCTGTGTGTGTGTGTGTGTGTGTGTGTGTGTGTGTGTGTGTGTGTGTGTGTGTGAGACAATGATTAAGCTGTGTTTGAGGGGTTTCACAGTGTACGAACAAACAGAGGAATTTAAGGGGCAATTTAAAGAGAGAGCATATAACCTTGGACACACACACACACACACACACACACACACACACACACAAACACACACACACACAAACCACAATGTGGAGGATTTGGCCTGACATCCAGCTTCTTGTCTGATAGCTTTGTTTACTTTTTGCTCTCTCATAACGTGTACGTGTGGTCGAGCTCTCTTCACACACTCATTTAAAAACACATGCACTCACACACACTTTCTTGAGGCATTTTGCAACACAAAAAACTAACTTATCAAGTAAAAAGACTATATCAATTGCAAAATAAAATCCATGTTGACGTTGGCATATAATTGATATGTCAATGTGACAGTCATCTTTAAAGACAGCCAGCCCGACCTGCACACAAGAGCTGTTTGAAAACTATATATCAGAAACCTCAGTTTTCTTATGTTGACGTACAACATGTTCTGAAGGTCGGTGTGTTTACAAAAAGCTTCAAGAAGACACAGACTCACATACTAAGACATGCAACACAACAGCACACTGAGATGAAGGTGTTGTGTGTTTCAGGTTTAAAAATCTTGCGAAACAAAAAAAGTGTTTTTCCTGAAATATTTTTACATCAATAATTACAATAAATAAATCATCCATTATCCATTCATACATCCATTATTGTACAGCTCATACAATTTCATATGTTCATGTGTCCAATGAGTTAACTGTGCAAAACACAAATATATTAAATTATATATGGAATTTGCACGAAAATAAAAGCAAATTCATAATCACATTTGAGAAGATGCAAACAACAAATGTTCTGCATTCTTTGCTTGAGAAATGACCTGAATTGTTATAAAAACAGTTGTTAAATAATATTCTGTCAATCTACGAATTGGTTAAACAGTAAATAACAGTCCTCATATTTTCTTCAAGTCAAATTAAGAGCAGGTTAATTACATACTAATGGTATGTAATTAAAAAAACTTTTAGATGAGCCGCAGGTGAAGAGGTCACCGAGCTGCACACAGAATCAGTCTATTAATTAATCTAACTAACTGCAGCTGAGCGGAAGACAAAGATGGTCTGATGGTAACACCCATGTGTGATAACCCCGGACTTCAGTGACTCGCTGAGCGGCTGTTGGACCGGCGTCCTCTCAGAGCGGCGCCATGCCAGATGGCCGCTCAGTAGCAAAGTGTGCCGGTGGTGGCGGAGCTGCAGCCTGAGCTGCTACCAAAACCCATCTGGGCTGCTTAGAAAGGGATTCGCTATATTTGTATTGGCTGCATGATTCTGTTCAGTGGTTGCTGGTCCAGATTAAAACGGGAGACGAGCAGATGGAGACGGTGACTTGTTTCGTTGTGCTCTCCCAGACAAGCAACACAAAACCTCCCTGTAGTACAGACTTTCCACAATGTCTTAAACAGCTGGCTGAGGGACAACTGTACGCCCGTGTAAGAATAACGGTGGGAAAATCCCTGTTTGCAGGAACTCTGAAACCTCCCTTTGTCAAACATGAAATGTTATGTTGTGTGATACTGCAGATGAGTTTCTGCTCAACAAATCAGTTGTGTAAGTGTCACAAAACATTGAGCAGTACAAGAGCAACACTGGTGGGAGCTTTTCCAAGTGCTTACCCTTTCTGTTTTCAACTGCTTTTGGTTAAGTCTGGAGGTATTTATTCATCTCGCGTTACATTTTTTTTATTCTGCTGTATGATTACAATTTAGCTGAACAAAAGAAGAACTTTGTCCAAATAGCACAGCCTGAAACTTGCAAAATAATCATTTGAATCTGGATCTTTTAAAAGAAAAGTGCAAGTCTGAGCAAACTTTTGATACGATGGGAACTTGAACGTTTTGGAAACTTGGTGCTGCTGACACATTTCAGTCAAGACCAAAACAGTATTGAGATTCCCATTCTTTCACATCCGTCTCACCCAAAAATTGGAGACTCAATCTTTCTTTCCAGTGGAGGATGCACGGTCAGAGCAAAAAGAAGAGGAAGGAGCAGAACTGAAAGAAACTGTACAACCTATCGGACAAATGGAATCTTGAACTTGAACTTACCTCTTGAGGAGAAGAAATGCCATCTTTTCTTGAAATGTCATTCCTATAAAAAACAACAACAGAGAAACCACCTTAGCAAAATAACCGTTGACTGATCACAGCAACCCAAGATAGTGTATCTTCCAGTCAGCAACCTCTTGCCCGCCAAGTGGATAAATACATATATGTATATCTTGACTGCCTGTCTTTATCAGATAAAGTGTATGCTATAAACATCACAGTATGCCTAACAGATTGCTTTAGATAATGGCAGCCAGTAGCTTATCAATGTAAAACAAACATTCAGGTATTCAGCTTACTCGTTTTTAAATGTCTCCATGTGGTTCGCTCTGGGTCTCTCACCAGCACAGTCCTTGAACTGGGAAAAGACACAATTTAAACATTCATTAAACATGGCTTATCTACAGAGCTGATTTTATGACCAGTTTTCCCATCAAAATATTACAGTGTTATGTTGGAGTAGCATATTTAATGAAAAACAATGATATGAACCTTTTTGGATTGTCATATTTAAATCTTTCAAGGGTTTGTTATGAGAGGTTACTGTTGTTATTCAGCAATATACAGTAAGTCTTGACAGTACGCTGTAATTTCTTCTACTCTTTATTTATTTGTAAAACACTTTAAAAACAGAGGCTTATAAAGTACTTACAAAATACTGATATGTAAAGATTACTTTGAATTCCTGCTCATATGAAATATTAAACAGGGAACCATGATCGCCAATATGAACCTTTTTGAATGCTCTTTGAATGCAGAAATAAAATGTTTTACTTTGTTTCAGATTTCATGGCAATACATCCAATAGTTGTTGAGGAGTTTCACTCAAAACCACAAATATGAACCTCACAATTAGAGGAAAACTCTAGTGTGACTAGCGTGTAATAGTGCAAGTTAATAACATGTATTAACTATTCAATATTAAAGTAGCTGTACACACCATACACTTTAATTGACAAATGTTGTATATATTCCATCATATGTGCTGTGCTGCTTTCCAATAAACAGCAGCAGAAATATCACCCCAGACACTCTCAGATCTCCTAATTACCCTCCGTGTCTCTTGACATAACACACTCACATGTTCTCTCTCTTTTCACACCGACACTCGCCAACATCAAACCTCTGCTGTCGGCCACTCGGCACCGCAGTCGCCTGGCCAATCAGGATTGTGTCAGCTATAGCACCTATAGACCGTAAGTGTGCCAGAGCATCGAAAGTCATCTGCCCTGTTACATAAAGTGTCGGCACGAGGATTCAGTTGAGTGCCGAACTTTAATTTAGCACAAATTGATTATGAGCCAAGTGTGAATAATCTATCTTGCTTTCATGCAGCTGCAGTGTAAGAAGAGCCTGATCACGTTACTGAAGCAACATGGTTCACACCATGTCCTCCTCGAGCTTTCACACACTCCTCGTACAGACGCTACGATACAACTGTTGGATATGACTCACTGCATCTCGGCTGGCAGGCGAGAGGTAGCTGACCAAGTATTTCATCATCTGATCATAATGGTACTCTAAACCCGGATGATATAGGTATCAACTAGGTATTGGGTTTCAATTTAGGATTATTATCATTGATTAATCTAATGATTATTGCTGATAAAATGTCAGAATAGTACAATATTTGTACTTTTTGTCAATCCAAACCCCAAAAATATTTAATTTTAAATTACGTAATTTAAAATCTTCACATTTGAGAAAGTGGAAGCAAATATTATTTGATATTTGTTTCTTATAAACTGACTTTTACACTTAATCAATTATCAAAGTTTTTGCCACAGCTTCCGGTACTTGGTGCTATGGACACATTAAGTTCAGTCGGAACTATAAACCAAATCCATCGATCCATTTTCAATCATAGTATGTAATTTGTGAAAATTCAATTCAGAAACGGTATAGATAAAATAGCCAGAAGGTATGGTCTGTTATTTCCCAAATCATGAGAGCAGCATCTCTACCTGTTGACCAATTCCTCGTACTTCAGTATGGAAACTGAAGACAATGAAACATTCAGAGGTTTCAGAGAACAAATAAAATAGCAAAAAAACTTTCAATAATTTCCCTTTTACATGATACAAATACTGAGCACTCAACATGTGCGGTCGCAGGACAACAGTTGACAGGTCGCTCTCTGGTGCATCATCATCTTCGTGGATAAAAGCTGCAGCTAATGGTGCACTCGCAAGTGGCCTTTAAAAAAAATGGTTTACAATGAGTGTGGCGTGTTGCGTCTTACAAGCCGCTGTAAAATGAGAATGGCAGGGAGCCATTAGGCAGCTGCATCTTGCTTCCTGTCATCATCCAACTCGCCGCTGTCCGCATTTAGTGATTCTTGTTAACTACAACTGACAATTATTTGCAGTGAGTCAGAAATAAGGACGATCGAGAGGTTGAGTTGAATGATTGAACAACCAATCTGCATCACAGGTGCATTAGGGGAGATAATCGGTGGTGCTGCTGGTACTGTTGGTGTGCCAAATTGGCAGCAATGTTAGAATTCACTGCAATCTAAAGTAGCCGTGATATTGGGTCAAACAACTGACCTACACCGACTGACCTGTCACAGTAAGAGAAAAGATGAAAGCCCCAGAGACAGAAAGCTGTCAAAAAACACAAGTGGGGGGAGATGCTGTCAAGATGGTGACAAATCCCAACGATAGGAAGAGACGAGGAGAAAAGGCGAGATGACTCACAGTGTGGGCGTCCTGGTTGTCTGTGAGCTGCACCAGTGTCGGGCTGTGTTTCCACTTCCTGGGTTTGGGTGTTCGCTCAGCGTGACCACTCTGGCCTCCCTGTGAGTCCACGCTGCCGCCTGTGTCCTCCCCCACGCTGCCCGAGCTGCCCCCACTGCCCCCACTGCTCAAGGGGGTGTTCTCCTTGTTGGTGTCTGCTCGGACGGACGCAGCTCTGCTCTCAGACGGGAAAAGAGGACGGTGAGGAAATGAGTGATCGGCTGTCCATCTCACTCTCTCTGTTGCACACGTCTTTAATCAGCCTGACATTGGGTGATATGCTTCAGGAAACTAAATGCCAAGGCCATGCTGATAACTCATTTGCATGTGCTGTTTAGCTTTCGTGCTAATTCTGTTTACTGTCCACGGTCTTGACATTTTCTGCCATCTTTGGACTGGATGCACTCCTCTAATCCATGTCTCACTCTCAGACTCTAGCTTATCTCCATCAACAAGGATTAGTGTCTGACTGCGAGGACTCCAGTTGTTATGACTGTCCCGTGTCTCGGTGGACGAGCTTCCAGTGCAAGTGTTTACGGTCATCGAAAACGCCAACTGGAAGTAGTGGCAGTGCAGTGAGAAACTGAGGTCAGGCTTTAGAGATGAACGCCATCTTACTGTGCTTTACCGGCACAGTATTATTTATAAAAATCCTTTCTGCCTGTCTTTTTATTTCCTATATTTCATTATTGTTTTATAAGGCTTTCGCAGTGAACTTCAGTGTTGCAACTAAAGACAAACCGCCACCGATCTCATGCTGGTGCTCTCAACTGACAAAATCATGACAACAACTCATTGTACCTGTTTCTTTCTTTGTGCCCCTCCTCCTGTTGAGCTCTCTGGTGTCGACGTCTCTGTCGGGCGGAAGGCGTCCTCGCCCTCGGAGACGGTGGACGTAGTAACCACTCGCAGTCCTCTGAACTTTGATCCCCTAAAGGGTTTCCATCGAAGAGGTGCTGCTCCACCGCTGAACGAATCGTCCTGTCCAGAAAACTGAAGGACGAAAAAAAAAAAAGAGAAAAAAAAATCATTAACTTTTAATAAGAGTTTGGTAATAAGTAGAACATAATCAATTCTCTCTAAATAAAGTATGGGCACAGTAATAAAGTGAACCTACTTTCCCACATCTGGTCGGAAGTGCACGGGAGAGAGGTGGTTGCTAAAAGAAACACAAGAGGGGAAGAAGAGTATGAGCTACGGAAACAGGTGGTCATAACAGGTCACTGAGCGACGCTGAAAAGCCCCGGGCTCTGGTTCTGGCCCTCGGCGATCGAGGCATCTAGTGTGTATGAGTGAGTGCTAACTTCAGCTGTGTTCAGAGCACAAGTAGGTCCTCTGACAGCTAAGTGGCCGGCTTCTATGACTACCCGTCTCAGTCTGACAATAGAGTGTATGGTTAATACTCTCCCTGCTGATCTCTGGCTTCATCGATATCTTTCTTCTCGTCAATCACACGGCATGCTATCTGAATTCATAAGCAATGGCCGTACTGAGTGGGTGTGCATATATCTAACTATGTAGAAAGATATAAATAGCAAAGATTGTACTGTCTGGCAAATGTTCTTTTTCTCTTCTATTACAGTCGAGGACTTTTCTTATCAGAACTCTTAAGAGCCAAAGTACCATTGTCAGGGATTCGGTTTCTATTTGTTTTGCTATAGAGAAGGTGTTTTGTCCCACCGGTTTCTTATGGATTCTGTCCATATTCTAAGCCAAATGAGTACACAAATACTGAGCAGAAAATCTGAGCACCTTGTACAGCTACCTCAACATAAGGGTGACCTCAGGAAATCTTCCATAAACAGTGGTGTTGATAGTAACGGCACAGCTTTCCAGAGTGCACTGATAAAGGGAGAGATAATGACAGAGTGATGGTACGCTGTGAAGGTGACTGTGTACAATGTCGTGGACATGCACTGACAATATCAAAGCTATAAGCAGGGAAAAGTAATCATATAAAAGAAGTGGCACACCCAAACCGTGTGATAACAAGATGATCCGTTTGATGAGCTTGACAAATTAAAATCATAAACATGGGTCTGTAAATGTTTTAACTTCTTTTTTATATCTGTGATCATGACCAGAGAGATCCCTCACTTGCAGTTCAGACTCAGTTCAGGTGCTCCAGAGGCAGCAAGCAGACAAAAACGCTTGATTATCTCCGGGCACAGCAAGAAAAACATTAGCCCACTACCTAATAATAGACTTGGCACTGAACGCAACAGGTTAAAGCAACAGAAAAAAAATGCTTTAATGGCTTACTAATGTTGACTTAACCTTAGACCGCGATGCCTGCAAATGTCAGAGGCATGAATCCAGCAGGTGCCATGGACACATTAAGCCCGAAATATGACAGAAGGTTCAAGATATATCCAAAACCTTTGAGGACCTTCCCGTGTTCTGCAATCTGCTCTTGATATAAAACTGATGAGACGGTCCATTATATAACTGGAATATGTTCAGGAGGAAGATGGTTTTTAGACCTCGAGAAATGTACCATGTCCATATATGTTGCAAAACAAAGCGCTCCTCATCCCAGGTCATTGCCTTTGTGTAGACCGTTGTGAGCAACCGTTTTTTACTTCTCAGATTGTTTCATTCAAACTATTTTTAGAGTGTTAAATGTAGCCATAAATAGTGGAAAAAAAGGGCATAAATGAAAGGAAGTCAGATAACACATAGACAATGATATACATCATTTTCTTTATCTCTAATCATCTTGTGACAGCATTTTATTTGTGGCATGTTTTTATTTTATTGATTTATCTTGGGGCCCTGTAGGAAAACAGGCCTCCTTTTTGGGAATGGGGACATAATTATCCATTTAAAGATATTTAGATTCAATGAGGCAAGTTTTTTGACGGACACATTTGATTCTGATAAAACTTTTAAAAGCAAAAAGATTCTCCGGACCATTTTCTGTATGGAAACGAGATGTGTGGGTAAAAGAAATGAGGATTGAAGTTGTATTACAAAAATGATGTTGGTACAATGGTACAAATCTATTAACCATGTTGGTCTGCAATGTGAAATATGCAAACACCTAAATTAATTTTGCACCAACGACTGATTTTAACTAAAGATGCAAATGTGTGAAACCACTCTAATATGAGACAGGATGTGCAATAATGAATCTGAGTGATGAACTACTTGCAGATGAGACCATAAGGCAGGAGGGCTGAGCCATGCTGAAGAAGAGTATCCCTTGTTGTCTATCTCGAAGTCTTGTTCCTACTACGGGAACTTCCTGCCTTTCTATTGTCATTGTTTCACTATAACATGAGTGTTATCTTTACACAAATAGGACAATAAATACGTTGTTTGTAAGCATAACATTTGTCTGGTCATGTTCCAATTTATAAAAGATATTGCGCTCATGATATTAGAGCGCCAATACACACATACGGTTTTGCTCTTTTTTTGCCTCTGATTTTATTATCCATGTGGCAAAGTAGAAATGTTGCCGTTGCCCCAGTAACAGCAGGCAGAACAACATAGAGAGAAAAAAGTAAAATGTTCAGACCACAAGCTACAAATCCTGACCGACGACGTGCAGAGAGACTAAATGTTTGAATACCTCGTTTTAAATAGCTCCGAGCTCTCAAATCGTGAAATCCTGTTTGTAATCTGCAGTCTGGCACATAACAGCCCATAAAACCAGAAATGGTTTTGTCCTTCGGACACAGCCAAGCTCACCCTTTCCCCGTTTCTCAAGCCTTTATGCTAAATTAGAATGCGCAACGCTTTTCTTTGCAGCACATCTATATTGAACAATGGTATCAATCTTTTTATAAGATGTCGCTAATTCAACAATCATATTTGTAATCTGTCAAAGAAAATGAACTGATCCATTTCATTTCTAAAAGGAATAGTTCAACATTTTGGGTAATATTTGTTTAATCTTCTATTATCTGTTTTCCAGTCAGCAGCATTTTGGAGTTTTCAGTTTTATGGTGTCAGTAAGGTTTGCTGAGCTCTTAAGACAGGTCTGTAATGAAATGATAGGTCTGAAAGTTGAACTGTATTATTTTTATTTTGCAGAGTGTCATTTAAAAAAGCCAGCAGTGCAAGTCTTTGTTTTAGGAGAGCTTAAAGTTTGCTTCGTATAAGTGCTTCATTCAGGATCTTCTAACTAAGAAAATTGCTCTGAAAATAATAGTAAGAACAAAATAATATGTTTCTGTAGTTGCGCGTGTTACGGTTTTAAAGTCAAGTGTTCTTTAAGGCATAAAAAGCAAGGAGGAAACCACTCCAAAGCCTCTAAAGCAGAAGCTTATAGCAGTTAAATCCCCCACACCGTGTACCCAGTAGCGTCCATTCAGGTAATCCAGTATTACCCCACAGTCAGACACTAGCCAGGACCTTCAGAGTGTTTGGTCAACACACACAAGAAAATGATGATCCATTTTGATTGGGCCGAGGTTGAGCTCATATGTGGACGCCTGGGAGTGTTTGTATGTGCGAGAATGCAAGTAGACTCCAGCAGAGAGAGAGAAAGTCTGTGTGGAGCGTATGTGACAAAGTGTAAGCGGGCCATGGAGTTAGTCATCAATCAACGTGAGCGAGAGAGACAGAGAGAGGGAAAGTATCCCAAACATTAGTCATTTGGAGATGAAACAGACCAGTGCTGCAACAAATGACTTCATTAGCGATTGATCCATACAATTGATTAATCTTTTAGTTTACGTAATAACAGACAACATCTTCAAAGAGCTTATTTTGCCCAACAAACAGTCCCAAACTCACAGCTATTACATTTACAATTACATAAATGCATCATATTTGAGAGGCTGGAACAAATAACAAATAATTGCTGTCAGCGCAGCTCTATGGACGGCAATGTCTGTCAGTCAGTTCACCACCTCGGTCTAGTCTCAAATATCCCAACAATTATTGGATTTTGTACAGACAGTTCATGGTCCCAAGAGAATAAAGCCTATAGACTTATAGATCCCCTGGCTTTTGCTCAAGTGACACCGTGGGGTTGACATTTGAGGTTTTCTTGTGAAATATCACATGTACTACTGGATTGATCATCATGAACCTTTAAAGACATGTATGACCCCCTGAGGATTGATTGTAATCATTTTGGGGATCCCCTGACTTGCCATCTAGCACTGCAATCAGGTCAATCAGGTTTAATTAGTTTGGTTTATGAACAATTACATGCAAAATGTAAAACATTCTTATTTGTTGAATCATATGCATTATACCAAATATACACATATGCACGCCTGTGTCTGTACATGTTATATAATGAGTTATAGAGACCTGTGGCATGTTTAAAATGAGCTGTCATGTGATCTGAGTAAAACATCTGAGTAGTTTTGTAATATGTCATCTCCAGTTTACTGAGAACGTATGCTGAGCACAGTGATTATGTAATGCACGTAATCCCATCCCACACTTAAACAGGTTATTGTTATGTATACTACACATACTGTACATAGCTGACTTCAGGAATGACTGCATGCCCAGGACTTGGATTAGTGCACTAACTGGGACCTTTGACTTCATCATGGATGAAAACATTATTTGTGTTTTATTACATCATAACTAAGAGACAAGATGTTCAAAGTGCATTATTCTGGCTACTCTGACTATTGTCCTGTGAAGTTTCTTTTTTTTTTAAGGAAAAAACAATAAAAGGCTTGATCACACAAACAGCCGCACTGGTCTGGAGCCTTATCAGCTTTAAGGTCATATCAGCAAACAACACACCACTCAAAATGTGCCAACTCCCAATAATTAACTGAGGGGCCAGCCGTTCACACTTGCTGGACAAGCTGCTGAGTTTTTAAGGCTCGAGTTCAACATAAACTGAAGGCAAAATGGGAACCGATGACATTACGGACATTGATGATTAACAGGTGATTACCACGCAGGTGAGGCCGGGCTGTACTGAAACCTAATCAGTTGCACATGAGGTTTACTGAATGTTTTATACATTTATTGTCATTTTATTCACTTATAATGGATTAATTTGTCATTTTGGTACTCTTGAAGACAAGAAACTATATTAAATATATTAAAATATCATAAATATTGTTGTCAGAAATTGAGGCTGCAAATAACAATTATTTTCATTATCAATTAATTACGAATTATCTTTCCGATTAGTCATTGGTCTGCAAAAATGGCAAAAAACACTGACATTATTCCATCGCAAAACCCAAATATATTCTGTTCACAATGATCCAAATCCTCTCAATCTTTCACTGTTTATGTTTGAAAAGTGATCGAAACGAT
Source organism: Cyclopterus lumpus (assembly GCF_009769545.1). Taxonomy (NCBI): domain Eukaryota; kingdom Metazoa; phylum Chordata; class Actinopteri; order Perciformes; family Cyclopteridae; genus Cyclopterus; species Cyclopterus lumpus. The sequence goes on from NC_046966.1 coordinate 18,035,159, forward strand.
CATCTACATATTTGCCGACAAATCAATTGAGCTTAATTTATTATTATTCCAACAATGTTCAATGATCTTAAACCATAAAGTAATTATGTGTCTGCACCCAGAGGTGTCAACAAATTCTGTCAGCTTTCTAACACAGTGCAGGAGGGCCTACCTCAAGTAGAAAGGAGATATTGGCCTATCTTCTTCTTGGGTGCTGAAATATGAAATCAAAAGCAGATAACTGATTAGCTCGCAGGATGTGGCTATGAAGTGCTATGACATAAAAACATGTAGCACCCTACCCTTCATGTCTCTGAGGCTGAAAACTGTCTTTTGTCTGCAGAATAATAGCCATGCAGTGCAACAGATCAGTGCCTTTGTGGAGCTTGTCTCTGGTAATTATTATGAACCGAAAGAGAAATGGGTGCTGCTCTAAAATATAGGCTGGTTGGTGCCGCTGGATAAATGCCAGCGACACATGATGAAATTATGCAACGATAAGAGGAACTCAGCGTTGGCACTGAATGTTGAGGTTGCTTAACATTTTCATATCCTGGCACTTACAGGCTGGAAATTTCACAATCACCTCATCTTGTTTGCCTAAGCAGAGCTGAATACGTTATTATCTTCTCCAAAGTCAAATCAGGAAGAAAAACACTGCAACCAAAAGCCTGAACGGAGACCGTGTAACACATACAGTAAATAACTGTTAACCACAGCTGTCTTTTGTTAAGATCCATTTATTTACTGTTAAATCCATGGATGTTTTTTCTACATTTGCAATTAAACCAGATGTTTTCAACACTTCAAGCTGTTTTAAGTTTTCATGCTAATTAGTTCATGAATCTCCACAGTTAACGGCGATTCTTTGACACTCGGCACAGAGGGGAAGCACAGGTGTAAATCATGACGAATAATGAAGGCTGCAATGGTTGACTGGGACACGTGAATAGAATCTCGTTAGTGTTATTAGTAACACCTGTGATTTTCAGTCAAAATGTCTGATGTGAAAAAGGCTTGTTTCTCCTGTAAGACACACCGATGTGACTAAGAAGAAGTTGACACACCAGAAACAACAGGTCCAACTGGTCAGCTGAGGATTCATCATTAGCGAACGACATAATGGCAGTGACTGACAACGTGTCTAAAAACATCAATAGAGCCCATTGACAGCTGTTTTGACATATGATTAAATATAATATATAGTCCTAGTCTAATCAAAATATGCCAAAAATAACAGCTGTTCCACCTTCTCATTGTGATAATAGAATTGTTACCCGGTGGCATCATGTTGGGTTGTTGAAAATTGGGATGGGCATTTATCACATCTTTCAGACATTTTAAAGAACAAAGCAAAAAGAATGAATCCCAAAAAATTACATTCAGATTAAATGTTAATAAAAATGCTCATAAACGGCAGCTAAAATTATTAATTGTTGAGTGTTTTATATGCAACCATCTAAATAATTACTAACAGTAATAAATAGCTCAAGCGATTTGTTTTTTCTTTTTTTTTGTCCTTTCTGCAATGAGAGTTTTTTTGTACTTTATACTATATACATTTCAGCAAAAGCTAAAAGGAGCAGTCACACAATATTGCTGGTATACAATAAAGCAGCAAGAATATTCTGTTGTGTTGGTTTAGTCTTAAAGAGTGACAGAAAGTAGACATGATACAATTGAAACTATTTAAATAATGAGATAACCTTGCCCACTGTGCCAGTAAACAATAGTTTGCGAACGTGTTGAGTCTCCGATGTTCTAAGAAACAGAATAAAGAGTTGTTATTGAGTGGACCATTCCTTGAATGTTCGGTTCTCGGGTGTGTTTTGGTACGTGACGTGCCGTCATGTGGCTTACTGTGAGGGGGGGCCGGCGTGCCGAGGGGAGGGGGAACCACTTTGGCCATTCGGGCAACACCTCAACAAGTTAAAAACAAGGGATTTAGGTTTCAAGTCAGACAGGAATCAAAATGGGCCAAAGTTCATTGAACTTCAAAAGTCTTCTCAAATGCCACAATGTGGAGGAATCGTACATATGTTACATGTTCCTCCAGCCTTGTTTTAGGGGCAGGCGTGGTTCACGGCAAACACCTCTACATTCTTTCAGAGACTCAGAGGTTAATGTTTTTTCTCCATACACACCCATGTTCTTAACTGGTGTTACACAGTCTGGCAAGCGTATTAAAATAATATCTGCCGCCGTGAATTGCAAAAGCGGAAATCCTGCTTACCCACTACCGTACTGAGGGGATAACGAAAAGCTTTGTAGAGGTGTCCGGAAAAGGCCTGATCCCTCTGGGGTCAACGGAAAACTACCAATGACAAGTTGGTCGTTCTCAACAATTAAAAAACCCTGTGAAGACAAAGGTAGTCTAGCTTAGCGGATGCTAGACCGCCGAGTAATCCTCCAGCAATTTGTGTCAGGGTACCCTCTCCTTAGCCCTGCCATACCTTTTCCAACAACACTCAACAACATCTGCTGAAGTTTACTTAAAGTTCTTATTCAATCTCATATGTGAACAATATTTTTCACAACACAAGTTTGAAGCTGCCATCACGATGTCTGGGACCTGATGCTGCCAATTACAGTTGTGATTAGTTGTTTGATAATCAATTTGTACACTATCTTTGCTAAAAAAAAAAATGTTGAGCTGGTGGTGCAAAACAAAAAGAAAAGAGTTTGGTACATTTCTTTGCAATTTACTGTATTGAATAATAAAGAGTCAATGAGGATCTGGGACCTGTACAGCCAGAGCTCCCTTCTGTCTCAGCTCCTCGGTTCAGTCTCTGGTCCCCTCAGGACCCCCAAACCATCAGCTTTTAGACGGGTGCTGGACATTCTTAGAATACCAAAGAGCCCAAACTGCGTGGTGGTCAAGACCTAAAGTATTTGTTGGATAAGCCTCGCTAAGCTATGCTTGGTATATGCTCATTGTATCAGAGAAAAAGCCATCAGGTTTTAAACTGAGGCTGCGGGGCGGATGTAACAATTTGCAGATGAAATATGATCAGCTCTCACAGCTCTCATCTTGTTTTATGTCAAGTTTCTATATCATGAGCATTACCTTTGCTGCATCTTATTGACGTTAAAAGCATTGATGTGCTTTATACCAAAAGAGCTGAAGTCGTGTAGGAGTCATGCATAAAAACGGTCTCATCACAAAGATGGCAAAAGAAGTACACATATTTATATCTAACAATAATACTATTACGAACAAATTGTTTTATAAGAAAATAATTTCTGTCTTTTAACATTTGAAGAGCTAGAACCAGGAAATGTTTGGCATTCAGGCTTTAAATCTTAGTTAAACCATTATAATTAAGGTTGCAGATAAAATGTATGCTACTAATCAAGTAATAATAATCTTCTCAGCACTGAGTTTAGAGCACCTGTTGTCGTGCTTGGATGGCTTTGAATGAGCAATTCTAGATATCCTGTGACCTGGTTGACTGAGACTCTTTATAGACCAGACATCTTGGTATGATGAGGGGTCAATGTCATGTATTTTGATGGAAAAAAGGCACTAACATCAAAGGGTGCTAAGAAAACCAGTTAAATCCAGCCAGCAGCTACCTTCTGTAAATATGTGCTGTCAGGCTTTCGGGCTGATGGATGACACTTCCTGAAAGGCGGCCAACAATGCTGAGGGTACCCGCACTCACACCACACTGCAACGTTCCTCACTCCCATCTATTTACAATGGGCTTCTAAGAAATCTAATGATTACATCACAAGATTTCGTGAACCATGGCAACGCCACACAAAAGCCAGTATGCATCCCCTACGAGCATCTACGCAACGCTGTGAGTGGAATAAGTTCACATGACGCTGCAATGTTGGCTCATGTGACCTGTGTGGTGAATGAGGCCGGTGTCATATTTCAGGTGCAGGTGAGAGCATTGTGGCACACACAATTACTGGATTCATGTATCTGAAAGTGTCACATGTTGAACGTGGTAAGACAGCACAGCTGTCGACACGTGGATGCAGGAGAAGATCTAATAGTGGAGCTATTAATATTAAGCTCACTAAACGCTGCTTGAATTTGGCCTGAGTAAGCTAAGGGACTCAGGACCGGAGACGTTCCTGGAAAGAAGTGTGCATGTGTGAAATTGAATACACACGTCATTTAGATATATTTAAATTGCTTCTTTGCTGCCAACTAGGTGTGAACACAATTCCTAAATTCTTGATTTCATATCTTGTAAAAAACAACGAATGAAAAGTATTTTAATAAAATGTTTTTTTTTAAAATCATATTGTCATTCTGGATAAGTTTAATTCTGTCGTGGCCCAGGTGCCTGTGAATAGTTTGTGCTGCACTGTGCTGACACAGATCTGTCTGACACATACCTATGGAAAGTGAGAGCAAGCTGACAAGTAGACATGAGAGCAGCAAGAGATTTGAAAAACACAGATGAATCCACTTATGGAAGATTATCATATATTTGTTCTGGCTTTATGTGTCAAAATCACAGCTACTTATAAATTAAACTTTTTAAAAATAAAAACTCATACCTTTATCTAATAAATGCTTTGTCTTTGAACATTTGAACGCTCCAGAGTCTCAAGTTTGTGAAACACTATCGGTGAGAATCAAAAGTAGTCTTACACGAAAGATGGTGAAATCATTTGAGACTTTCTGCAAGCTGCAGTTGTGTTTTTTATTTCAATGCCAGAGAGTTTGAAGTTCAGACCTGACACGCTGTCTGTACATCAGTCACCCAATGCGACCTGACTAGAAGGATTTCAGAGTCTGGAGGGGAAATCCACCAGGAGATTTACTGGCATCCTGACATGGTGCGGAAAGCTGTTGCCACCTTACAAGTATTTTATTTGCCACTTCAAGTAGACAGCGACATCTGTTCCAATAAGTCCAACCTGGCCAGGGACAGCAGATGAAAATGAGCCTCTCTGGCTCACTTACAGTTTAACTGTTGATTGGTGTGCATTGTCCCTGCAAACTAAACAAATAAAAAATAATAAGAGGGGATGGTTGTCCTTGTTGTTTGAACACATTGTAGGTTAATTATCTTGAGGATAGAGAGCCAAACAAAAACGTATGGTTGACTTGATATTAGATATTTGATGTAAACCTGTTAACTATACTACTTGAATTTGTCAGGATGATAAAAAAAAATTATTACGCTCATAAAAGAAAAAAGTACCTCATATTCTAAGATAAAAGGGAAATACATTCCACAAACTGCGTTATGCAAATTCTATTTTATATTTGAACAAATCTTTTCAAACATTTTATATTGAATATTATTTTAAATAAAATGATATATATTTTGAAATGTATATGTTTTTGTAAATTTATAATTTGTAAAGCAGGGCGTTGTCCACTTTTATGTAATGTGTTAATGGCTCTGGTGCTGAGACGGTGTTAAACTCTGATTAATGTCATACTAAAGGTCAGGGTTGTGTCCGCCAAGCCGCAGTGAAGCCAAAACAGCGTCATCATTTCTCATCCTAGGGCTTATTATATGTTGTAGTTTTTTCCACTGAGACACAGTTTGATGTATGCTCTATTATCAGTAAAGTGGTGACACTCAATGTCACCAATTTCAAAATTTAAAATTAAGGAAACAAAAGTCACTCCACTGAAAACATACACTGTGAATAAACTGAAGTAGGAGTGTGTGTGAGAAGAGGCTTTAAACAGTAGATTTCCAGCCCAACAGATGCTATCACAGCCCAGGTTAATGCTAGTTTAAAACCCCTGGTCAAGAGCCCCAACAACAGACACAACTGTAGCCTTGCTATTCCAGGGCTGGGGACACTCAACACCGAGTGGTTCCAGTTTCAGCTTCTTATAATAGGCTTGTTTGCATGCCAAAGGCACATTGCCACAGGGATGGGGCTTTAGATCCCCGACCGCTGTCAAGATTCTTCATCCTCACTCTCAACTGATAGCACATCACCTATGCAAACAGTAGTCATAACCTTTTTACCACTCCGTGAATCGCCCACCTCGTTTTCCCACATTGGAATTGGACATTACAGGACAAAAAGTTGTTTAATCTTATGTATGTTTCAGTGAAGTTTCATTTTGTGTTATATGACCGTAAGCTTTTATTTTACAGCTGTCATAAAGGATCACGCTCACAGTTAAGACTGTGATCCTCGTGAAATCTTCCAACTGCAAGAGAAACTGACTGGATTTTCACAGAATTCTGCATCAATAAATATAATATATTAACATCTAACTCTTTATAGTATTTCATTTCCAGTAATGCAATTTGCAATATCCTGCATACAAATGTCAGTATATTTATGAACATCTATCATTAGAACAGCTCGAAGCCCTATTTTTAATAGGGCTGTTATATTTTTTATCTCAATATTCTGCAACTTGCAAGCAATATCATGATCTTGACATTTTTTCAGACACAGGTGCATGCTCTTTGACCGGACTCACTGACCTGCTGATGGCCTCCATGTTGCCAGAGGGGTGGCTGAGTGGCGAGGCAGTGTCTGGGGTTTCTTGGCGAGCTGTCTCCATTGGCTCTGGATTGTGGCTTCTAAGCTCTGAGGTCAGTGGTATAATTATTGGTATGGAGAGGGACCTTGCATGGGGTGACCCAGCAGAGTGGCTTGGGTCAGGGATGACTACAGTCATGCGGTCGCTCGCCCCTTTCCTCACCTATTTTACAGAGATAGAGAGAGGGAGAGAGGTATGCCAATAACAGGTACGTTTTGTGACTGAAATATGAGGAAGCCGACAATAACATCTCAAGTCACAAAGATGAGGAGACAGAACCAGTGCATTTAATACCATAGATCTTCAGAAAAAAAAAATTAAGACTTAAAAAAAAAAAATCCACCACAAAATAATGAAGGTTGACAAAACATCATCAACTCGGAACATTTCTCCATAATCAAGCTCATACAACCGCACACACACAGACAGAAACACACACACAGAAACACACTGGAGCTTTCAACCTTTGCTCAGGTTACTATAAAACATACATTTGAGAATCTTCTGAGGTGAAGCAGAGAGCAATAAAAGAACCACACAGGTGAAAGAGGTTAAAGAAAATAGGTTAATCTGGATGGTTAGACAGATGTTTGCCTTACCGTGCTGACCCTGAGTGGGTATAAACAGCGTGAGCCGCCAACTGCAGTGTAGGAGAAGAACCGTAACCGAATTACAGCCACATTGTGAGCACTTTTCTGCATGTTTACTGCGTTCCAACCAAGGAAGTCTAAGAGGAGTGTTAAAGGATGTGTCCGAGAGCTTTCTCTTGAGAGAGAGGGGACTCCTACAGCTGCCAACAAACACTGAGGCCAAATAGCTGACTATGGTAAAAGGCGTATAAAATGGGTCTGACGCCATGCAGCTTAAGTATGGCTAATGGTCAAAAACACCCACTGCTAAAAGAGGCTTGGCTCTATTGATAAACGCCTGTCGGTTGAATTAGAAGGCCTGCTTTTTTTCTTCTTTGCACCAATTATCAGCAGAACATTTCCATTTGGGGTTGAACCTAATGGGTTGTTCTAAAATCTATGGACGCTGCCTCCATTTAGTCATCGGTGCATTTAATGGGTGAATCTTTGGGAACACAATTAGCACCACAGGCTTCTTTAGCTAGACCAGGTATGGATTTTTCCCCTCAGAGCTTTGTAATTGATTTAGCTAAATTTGTCATTCACAGACAACCACAGAGAAATAAAAAGCTGCTGCTGCTAGTCTGGTACCACAGGAGTACAGCTCTTTCCTCATGGCTGTGAGTCTCCTCAACTCCGCCGCCGCCGTACTCCACCACAACTTACATTTGGTTGTGCAACCATATGTAGTAAAATGACAATAAATTAACCCTAAATTAACCCAGGGAGAGAAAAAGGTGGAAAACGAATGTAGACATTAACGTGTTATTTTGTAGGGAAAACATCATGGAGACAACATGGAAAATTCCTCATCAAGTGTTGATAATGAACCTCCACAATGTTAGAAATATGGTGATCTCATCTTGGTTGGTCTTTGTTGTTCAGGTGTTGAGATAGAAAGTGGATAATGTAAACCCATTATAAAGGGAATAATATTTCTCATTCGACCCATTACAAAAGACTTAATGTATATACTGACTGTATTCTACACAGTGAATGATTTCAGACACAGTCACAGAAACTCCAAACAGACAAAGCTAAAAATCAAACTGCAGGTCAGTTTCTACCGTGTTAACTACTGACCCGTCATGCTTCCTCCATTCCTGGTTCTCAATTTCTGGCGATGCATAAACAAGAGCTCAAACCGTGCAACAAGTGGCAGCTGAATAGGCCAGGTGGCAAAGAAGCAGACCAAAATGAGGATATGACCTGCATGGTTTCTAAACCATGGATTTACTAATAACGTAAAATCTCTAAAGATTGCAAAAAAAGCCAGATAAAAATATCCAATGATTTAAAACTATACTTTCTCTGAGATAATCTGATATAATGAAATGCACTTGCATCTGGCCTTAAAACAACACGCACTGCTGTAAACTAACTGACACCGTTGGCAGCTCATATCAGATGTCTAGTTTAAAAAAAAGAAAATGCTTTTGCAATATAATCCGTACCTGCTCTTGCTTGCACTACTACCACCACCACCACAACCTCTTTTCACCAGATGTTTCAAGATGGTGGTTGCAGACGTTTTGAAAAAAAGTATTACAATGTTTTTTGGTCATACCATAACAAAAGAAGGATTTCTTTCAATGCTGTATTTATTCAACAACAAGGTTATTATAAATACTCTGCCAGTAATAACTGTGCCCCTTTTAGAGTCCAAAGCTCATCTATGAATATAAACTTCATGTGGACAATAAAACACAAACTCCCATCATAAATCATGCATGCTTAGGGCTCTCTAATTGAAGTGTGTGTGGGGGTGTTTGTTTGTTGGCCTGAGGCTGATAAATACTGACTTATTTCCCTTGCAGTCTTGCAGTGCCACAATATCAAACATGCTGTAGCTCTGGTGGGGAGGTGTGAGTGGTGATTAAGTCAAGACTTTTCACTGTATCTTTAGTAAATGGTTAATGAACCTGCACTTATACGACGCTTTTCTAGTTCTCTGACCACTCAAAGTGCTTTAATATTACTTGTCATCATTCACCCATTCATACACTGATGGGAGGGGCTAAGGTACCACCTGCCCATCAGGAGTAACTAACATTCACACACACATTCATACACCGTAGGCACAGCTTAATTTTGGGGTTAGGTGCCTTGCCCAAGGACACAAGCTAGACATAAGCTAGAGGAGACAGGGATCGAACCAGGGTACTCGCCTCCTATCCCATCTGTTTCTTGCTCCCCCCTGGCTCCTTAATTTCCACTGCTACGCCGACGACACACAGATCTACATCTCCACTAAATCCATCACCCCCACTACCCACTCCACCATCAGCAACTACCTCACAGATATCAGCCAACTTCCTCAAACTCAACAGCGACTGAAATCCTCATCATCGGCCCCAAATCACTCAACAAATCTCCGCCACTCGCCACTTTCAAAACTGCACTTAAAACTCATTGATTTTAAATCTGCTTTTAACCTGTGATGCTAGTTCAGTATGTTTTTGTTTTGTTTTCTCACTGTTATCTTTCACCTCTCTTGTTTACATTGTTATTGCTTCTATTCTTTCTGTTTTTACCATGTAAAGTGCCTTTGAGTACCTTTTTGAAGCGCTATACAAATAAAATTAATCATTATTGTTATTTATTAAAATGAAAATATTCAAGATTATTACTATGTAACTACTGAATTGAATTACTGTTGGGCTGCCTGTTGAATATTCATAACTTTTACCGTTTCTCTTGTGGACACTGTGTGTATGTTTACTAGATTAAGCACTGCGTTGCACTTATATGAGAACGTACCGGCATCTATACTTATAAATCTATACTTTTGTGGATTCAGTTTCCTTTTTACTGTACTTGTTACTGATCACCTTCTCAAAGTAAGGTTGAGTCATTTTAAAATATTCCCGAAGCTTAAGTTACATGCAGCTCCGCTCAAAGTAGAAGACTTTTCATTAAAAACATCCTTCATCAGCAGATGGTTTCACCCTTGTGAGCTTATCTTGCTGCCATTTCTTTTATCTTGACAGTGACACTGGTCTTGATATCTGTATCACATGTACGGTATCAGATCTTTGTTTCAAACCGAATAAAAAAAAACTAAACAACCACAGCGAGTCCGTCTTTGATGTTAAACTGAAGCCAACCTCTCATTCGATCACATATACACATATGAATGTGAACGCATATTAACCTTGATAAAATAAATACTACTTCATATACACAAATAGGAAATTTCTAAGCCTTAAATTATAATCAAATTCATGACCAAATGCAGCTTTTGTGGGCGGGTGCATCTGTGATAATACTACAACACAGTTGGAATGGCATACCAGAGCCCACGTTGGTCTCTCGCTGCAAATAAGTGTGTGTGTGTGTGTGTTTTTTTCCTACAGCTGATTGTTGTTATCAAATCCCATCATGTGACCGAGCAGCGAGGCCACATGCAGCAGGGGCTGTCTGAGAGATGACCTGAGGCTAATCAGCACCAAGGCAATGCAGCAGATAAGAAAGCAGGAAGTATGTATTGGAAAGGGTGACATATAGACTGTAGTAAACCATAATAACAAACCTCTTAAACAAGAACCATTAATCACAGACCACAAATGTTATTCTCTGTACCTTCTTTTTCCTCGGCCTCGCCTGAGGAAAGTTAGTGGAGGATTTGTTCAGAAGTTCTGCATGTTGTGGTGTTTCTTTTTGTTCTCTCTTGTAACATGTATTGGGAGAAAATGCAAAATGAAGAGATTAAGATTTAAAGTGCAGTTCATAAATAGTTAAATATGCAAGAATGCATTTACTAAAACAGCTGATAGCATTTTCAAAAAAGAAAAATCCTGGACAAATGATGCAAGATAATACTAATGAATTTCTTTGATGGGAATGTAATGATAATCAATTACCTAAAGCAATTACTTTGTTAGATATTTACTTTTCGCTTTATGTTTTCATAAAAGCTGACATGCTACAGTAAACGCTCCACAAAAAAAAAAAAAAAACCAATACTCCTGCAGTGCAGGTGATGTCTAAAGACTCCTATCCTGAGAAGAAATGATAACCTATCAGTAATCTCAGTTGTGTAATTTTAAATACACACCGACTGACCTGATTACCAGTGCAGTCCGTATGCACGAGTCAGCTGACACTGATAACATCTTTTAAAGCTCACAACCTAAACAGACGCACGCAGAAAGGGCTTTCGTGCTGGAGAACAAACTTTTCCAAAACACGGCCATGTTACGTTATTCACGTCACGCGGTGTTAAAAGAGACGGTGTCAGGGAATTTGCAGGGGGTCATGCAAGTTTGAACTGGGAAAGTCACGCATCAACATCAACACTGCGTTTCACAGCAGACAGATAAAGACTTTCATATCAGGTACACCGTGGAGCATAAATGTATAAGCAAAGACGCACACATGCAGGCGTGCTGCTGTGACGCCGATCGCACACCTTCGTTCTGGGAATTGGTGTCGGTGGGTTTGCGTTGAGGGGACTGGGTGACTTCTTTGTGTCCGCATCTGTCATGTGCACCTCCTGGGCCCAGAAAGAGGTCACAAAGAAGAGGGTCACATTTGTAATGCACATCATACTGTACGATACATTAGCAAAAGGTCATGCTTAACAGAGGACATGCGTTCTTCACTTCCTACTGTTGTAACTGTTGCTTCATCTCTACAGCGGCTATGAACTATGTCTTCAGGGAGTCATTTCATAAAACTCCCGGGTGTGTGCGTTTCTGCTTTGAGCCTTAACAACAGGGTTCAGAATAGACTTTCACAGGTTGACGATCTGATCCGCACACATCACACATGCACTCACATAAACACCTGCATGCACACCTCCGGCTCATCGGTATTTCGTGACTGGAGGAAAAGGCAAAGAAGGAACGTCAGCAGCTGAGGGGCCTCGGTAGGACCCTGCGTGCCTTTGCATATGTGTTAGTATTTATGTGTGCGTGTTTGCGTGTAAGACAATCTCATTCTGACTGAAGGGTTTCCCGCAGGTCAGCACGGTGTCATGTGGCTGAGGAGAGTTACCCCGAGAGAGAGGAGGGGAGGCCAAAGACACAGACACCTAAATCTGAGTGGCATCGGGTCACATTGCATGCCAATAACGGTCATCAATCAACGATCAAGACGTTTGGCATCGACAGGATTATTATAAGAAAGGATTTCTGTCCAAAAGCGCCAATGTTTAGCCGTTAAAATTGTGATATGATATTTGAAAAGATATTCATGCTGCAGCTTTTGGAGCAATGCATATTCCTCTAATCTCGCCTTCTTTAGTGGATTGGAACAAACTTTTGTTTTATTCTAAAGACATCAAATATGCCATACTGACTTTGCTTATTTTCTTTCTGTTCACATGAGGTCACTCTGGGTGAAAGTTTGATATTTGTAGAGGGCACTATATACCTCCAAAGACACTGACGACATGTTGATTTGTCAAGGGGGCGGGGATTCTATATCGATAGATATTGTCTAGGCTCAGCCAGTATTTCTTCCTGATAAATGACATGTTGACTACTTTAGAAAACAAGCATACATGATTACATGAATTCAAGATGCATTCATTTCCCACTACAATTGTATTTTGTGTGAAGAGTCACTGTCCAGGACAAACCATTTTTCTCCAAGTTTAGGGATGTGGAATTTTCCGATACATTTAACGATTAAGTTATTATTATATGAAAACAGAAAGCTGCCATCGCTTGACTTAAAACAGCAGCAAGATGCCGCCAGGAAAACCGATCAATGAAGACATCCGCCATCGAAGCAGCAAATATAAATCAACAAGCAGAGACTCAAACCAGCCAGCCAAGGAGGAGTCGATCCTGCGAGGCTTGGATATGAGATCAATTTTAACTTGACATTATGTACGCCCGTTCTATATTTATAAACTATCCCGCTTCTGGGTGGATGGGCCGAGGGGGAGGTAACGGTCGAGAGAGGAACTCATTGGCACAACAGGTGACTCACAGTTGTTCGGCTGCACTGCATTGTACTGACCACCATCACAGATCTATTTCATATAAACATTAGCATCTGGTGTCCCTGCGAGTTTACAACACCTTGACAATAATTAGGGTTGGCAGTTCTTCTGTGCAGCCTTCTCCGTTTCTGGCGATCTGGAATATATTGCCGTAGTTCTGGATGAACTTGAACATTATCTTGTTACAGATATTTTGGTCCTTCATTGCTTCGTATCCAGGGGCCACGCTGGAAGAGAGGGAGAAGAAAGGAGAAACTCTAAATGAAATCAAACGGATGAGATTTGATCACATTCTTTAAACATGGCAGCAGCGGTTAATAATTGGAAATAAATGCAGTTTTTTTGGTTCTCACTTTACAGCATTGAACAAATTCAACGTGATTTTTATACTACAATTAAAAGTTAGTCTTTAGTTTGTTTAACGAAGAATAATTCAGCCGTCCTAGTGAATATGATGTGTGATGCTACTGAACAGGTGTTTGAGATATTATATAACTTAAACACACACACACACACACACACACACACACACACACACACACACACACACACACACACACACACACACACGCACACACACACGCACACACAAGTACTCTGATGAAGAGAACAGCGTGTACAGTATGAACGAGGAGCCACTACAGTGTCTTCTTCTCTATTCCCTCCAATGAGGTCCGATCTTCTACCATGCTCGGTTCTCAGGCCAGAACAACCCACTTTATTACTGGAAGATGCCCACTAGTCACCAGTTTGGAAAAAACAGAAGCTGACGGTCAACATGTATGAGTATGGTTTGAATCTCGCTGCCCGGTAAGCCCGTCATAAATAGACCAGTGAAAACAGAAGTAATTAGTTCAGCAGCTGCATGGAGGCATTTAATGCGACTGATGCATCATTTATTTATGAACATATTAGTAACAGTTGAAAACATAATGACACCATGGAACAGTTTCTTATACACATGTCAAATATATGATGCATTAGTTTAAATACAGGTGTCTGACAAAATGTTAAGAAGTGTATTAATGGATTCAAGGATAATTCATTGCCATTTATGAGCATCTGAATATTAAGTAAGCATCACAAGCAAACTTTTACTGTCATTTTATATTAAATAAGCTACAGTGCCACCTGCTGGCCAAACACTACAGACATGTTCTCAATATATATTCTAATTTTTATGTTCATATTTTCAGACTCATTTGTGTATTTAAGAATACATTTGCTAGTTTTTTCTTGATAAACCCACATAGTTGTTCCCCCAATATTGGCTGCTATGTGAAGTCGAAGATTTTCTCCCATTCTGAAAATGATCAATTATTTGTCGTCATGTATTTAAAAAAACATCTGCAATGTCTGTGGGTGAGACTTGGGTTCATTATCTCACTCAATATGTATTGCATGTTTTAAGATGGTAATCATTCTACCCATCTTACTGCTCGGACATATGAAACCAATGTTTAATATCTGACTCACTCAACAGAAATAGGGGAAAGGGGATTAAATCCATGAGCTTTAGCCCACTTGTTTTTCCTGGAAGTTATTTAAAGACTGCAACAAACATGTTTTGTAAAGGTCACAGAAAAAACAACAAACTTCCCAAAACCTTCAGGAATGTCAGGTATGTTCTTATGCCTGTGAAGATGACTGAAAATGCTGATGATTAGGTTTTGTTGTGTTCAGCCAAGTTGCCTCCTGTGTCATTAAATGTGAATCATTAAAACTAATGTGAGGCTGAGGCAGTCATTTTAATTAATTGGAAATTGGATTGTGAGTATGATAATGATGCTTTTACTGACTGGAACACCTTAAACATGTTTATATGACTATACTCCATGCAATAAGTCAGATGCAGTCCTATATAATAATGTATTTCACCTCATTGCTTCGTTCTGATCAACCTCATTTCCAGCAGCAGCAGGCAGCAGTTTTCTGATCAAATAAAATATCCTATATACCTTCTATGATAAACTGACTGCACTCCACATGCTCAGCACCAAATAGCAGACATACAGCTCTGTATCTCTTGAATGTGTTTATGAGCATGTATTTTCTAACATGTTCATTCTAACATTATCATTCCTATGATATTTTGATATAGTATAAACATACCTTATGATTGATAATCTGTCAATGTTGTGTTTACGGTGAAGCCCGAAAAGGCTAAAACATAAATTAATGCAAGTGGAAAGTGTTGTTCAATTTCTACTGAACATTGTCTGGTTATACATTGTATACGTATGATACAAGGCAAAAAGAGGATGCTGGAGTGATGGTGAGATTGGTCCATGGATGCTTATTTTGACACCTTGCCCACATCTACCTAAAAACAGGTTCAACTCACTGGAAGACACTGGGTCCGAACACCGTGGCGAGGTTGAGGGCCGTCATACGGTTCTCTTGGTGGTTGCACTCCACCAGGGTGAGGAAGTGGCACAGGTAGCGAAGGAGGCTGTGGTGGACGTCTGGGAGCTGCTGGAGCAGGGCTCTCATATCTGACACATCATCGCCGCACTCTGGAGACACAGAATCAGACGTCGGAAAAGGTCAAAAGTGAAACTTCTGGCTTCAACATTTCCGCAGTGAGGCACTCTATCTAGTACACGAAGCAGCAATTTGTCAACATTCCAACTAGTCCAGAATACAGCAGCTCGGCTTCTGACTGGTTCCAACAGACGGCGTCACATGACTCCAGTCCTGGCCTCTCTCCACTGGCTCCCTGTTCATTTTAGAATTGATTTTAATATTTTGCTCATCACTTTTAAAGCACGCCTGGGTCTGGCCCCAAGCTACATCGTTGAAATGATAGCCCCATATGAGCCAGCTCGCAGCCTTAGATCCTCCGGCGGGGCCCTTCAAGGCCCTTCAAGACCCTTCAAGGCCCTTCAAGACCATTCAAGACCCTTCAAGGCCCTTCTGGCCGTTCCAAAGTCAAGGCCTAAATCAAAGGGTGACCGTGCTTTTGCCATCAGAGCCCCTCGACTTTGGAACGACCTACCTGAGGGGATAAGGCTCGCAGAATCAGTAACTTCTTTTAAATCACTTCTTAAAACCCATTTTTATAGAACTGCTTTTAAGTGATGTCGTCCTTTTATGCAGTTTCCCCTATTTTAGTTTGTCTGTTCTGCTTTATTTGTCTTTGTATTTTTCTATTCCATTATTGTGTTCATTGCCTATATGGCATGGTCTCCTTTGCCTCATGTATTTCTGAAATGTTTTTTTGCCTTGCTTCTATGTAGAGCACTTTGTAAACCCTGTTTTTAAAGGCGCTATATAAATAAAGTTATTATTATTATTATTATTATTATTCTGCTGAAGTCTTTTTTTGCCCACAATCAAATGATAAGTGACACAACCAACTTGATTTACTTTGGAGCATGGAGAGCGTAAAACGTAGACAGACATTGAGTGAAACACATTCACCTCCTCGGTTTAGTAAGTAGGTTTCCAGCTGGTCTCCGTAATGTATAATCTTGAGTTGTGGTAAATACGTGAGCATTAGAGCAAAAAGCCTGAAAGTATGTTGATGCTATTACTCCGAACACATAATTAGGTCAGAGTTGGATAAACGGATATGGCTTCTGATCCCGAATGAATGAGTGACGCAAACGTGCGTGCGCCTACGTGTGTGTGTGCATGTATAGGAAAGCAAGAATGTGTGTGGGTCTGTCTGAGAGCGTGACAGGGGAGGGGGAGGGGGAGGGGGAGGGGGGGGAGATAATGCTTAGAGCGATCACAACTACTCTTGTTGCCGCTGAGTGAAGTTCTGATGCGTCGGCACAAGTGTGCAAAGTACACGGTTGTTTGTTTTGGTTAGGTTAAACACGTTTTTCTTTTTCACAAAGAGAATGCACATTAACAGACGCACCAACGTAAAGCCAGCCAATCAGAGGACCGAATGACTGCACAAAATGACAACAATGTGATGGACAAAGAGACCACACTAATTCATTGATTCATATTAATATTTTGATGATATTACTGCGTCAAACTAATTTGTTGTAATCAACTTTCGCCTACTAAAGCGGTAAACTGAGCATGCTCGGTTCATAAATAAATGTGTATGTACACTGTGTATGTATTTATTTTATTTTATTTATCTAATACATCTACACATTGATTGGAGCACCACAGACTAACTGATCAGTGTGTCACTGTTGTGTCTTTGTACGCGGGGCTCAAACTATACACATGCAGCTGCAAGTGTGCATGTATACATTCCCAATACTTCCAGGAAATAAGCTATGTCTAATACTGATACTAAAATACTGGCTAAGGGTAACGTAATCTGTTACAACATGTGAGATATTGTTATGTGAGTAGACCGATCTGGAATCTGGACTTTGGAAAGCCTGTACTGCCCATGTGAGAATATTTAAATAATTTTACCAAGCCAGATCAATGTCATACACTATAAGAAAGCTGTTAATGAATACGGTTTTCTTAAAAGCCAAAAGGGAGAATAGAAACCATTTCGAACTGCAACAAAATTATTCTTTTTTATTATCAGTTAATCTGTCAATAGTTTTTGTCAATTAACTGGTAAATGATTAACTGGTAAATCCTTTGGACATAAAATACGCCAGAAATAAGAACAAATATCCATCACGAGAGTTCAATGTGATGTCTGTACTTGCTGATTTTAACACTCACAAGTATTTCATTTACAGTTTTTAAAATTAAAACATTGAGTTTTAAAAAAAACACGCTGTAAACAGGAAATGTTTGCAATTTTAACTGGAAAAATTACACAAAAAATATGAACTGACTTTCAAAACAGTAACTGAATAATAGTATAAAGCTTGATCAAATGTTGGTTAACATTTTTCATATTTAGGTCAAAGTCTTAAGACTTAATATCCTTATTGACATCTGCAACTTAATTCAGGAAACGTATTGGTCAATCTATGTGTATGCATTTTATCAAATAACAGCTGTTCAATCTGCAACTTCATCTGCCATAATCATAATTTTAAATTTGCCAAATACTGGCAATGAGGCCAAACTGATTTTATAAAGTACAGTCAAATAAATTGAATCACTAGTCTTGCACCAAAAAGACGTCATATAGTGCGGCATTTGGCCAAAAGCCCTGAAAAATAGGCCGATATTTATGGGGTCTGAGGGAATAGGGATGCTGCAGCTGAAAAGACATGTGCTTTCCTCCCATTAAACAGATTGAAACTCAGTGATAGAAGAGAGTAGAGAGTGAGCAGACACTTCACCTGCCAAATCACCCACTTGACCTTTTATGACCTCCAAGATTATTGCCAGATATATCAGGTCCATCACTCTTATTTCACATATGTCTCTCACAAACTCACTCACTCACTCACTCACTGAAAAATGCATATTTGAAAAATGCTTTTTTTAAAAATGCATATTTGATAATATTGTACTGATTATTGCAAAGCTGGAACTGCAAATGGTATTTATATCAGGGTGAGATCTCAAACATTTATTATTATATATATATATATATATATATTGACTTATTTGGAGGAAGTCCGTACTTCTCACACTGATATTTCTTTAAATATTTTCTATTATTTATTATATCTTTGAAAAATTTGAAATGGGGCACTTAAAGCGCCTACTCATCAAATGTTGATGACCAAGCATTACAGTACTTATTTTGCTTTCTTCTTTTCCGTTGTTTTTTTTCCTTACCATGCTTACGGAGATGCTCAACCATCCTCCTCAACACCAGAGGCACACCATCCTCCTGCAGCTCAAACAGGGACACTCCAAATAACTTGGTGTACTTGGCTGTCAATGTCATGGGCCGCAGTATTTTGAAAAATGCTTTTTTTTCAAAAATGCATATTTGAAAATTGCTTTCATGGGGACTTCCTAGAAAACTGCATGGGGAGCTCGTGTTTGGTCCCCACGGTGACACGAGCCCCAGTGGGTCTGTGTGTACATGTAAAAGTCCCCTTTGGGATAGAAGTACAAGAACCCACACACACACACACTGCAGTGCCATTATATCCCCTGCCTGTTGCAGATGACTGCAGTGCTAATAGTACAGTTCAGCAGCTAAAGATTACTTTGCTCATCATCCAATTAGAGTCATGACCCAGATATTCGCTGCACTTGCGAATATCACTATGTGGATTTTTGGGAAATTGTTCAGAAAAGGCATCACATGATGGTTTAAACATGTAAAAACTAATCAACTTCAGCTGGTAGGATCATTCTAGAATACAAAGAGGAACTTAAGACAGAATTGAAAAAGCGACACCACTTTCTGTTACCTTGGTGGTGCTGTATCAGCGCCTGTTGGACTGTGGAGTCTACAAGACCCATTGGCAGGTCCCTCAGGTACCGTTTGAGCAAGCTGGCCACCGTACATGAATCAGATTCAGAGAGAAGGTCCACATCCTCTCCACTCTCCAGTCGCTGTTTCAGGGTTTCCACAGCACGCACATTCCCATTCACTCTGAAGAGACCCTCTTGATGCAAGGCTGGAGGAAAATAAGAGCAATATTACAGTAACTCATGCCACTAAGAGACAGCCTAGCTATCAACTATTCAAATAGAGAGCTAACTAGGGGTGAAATTAAATTAGCTGTCCCACAAATGTTGGTATTATTATCGTGTTTTCCAAAAAAGGCTAAAATAATATATATATATATATATATATATATATATATATATATATATATATATATATATATATAGGCAGAGCCTCACCTGTCATCATGAAAAGTAAAAAACAATTAATGATCAAATTAAATTAAATATGTATCTACTGATCTGTGCTATAAATATAATTTCTGTATGATTACAATCATTCCAAGCATTTTTATAATTCAAATCGCTGAATTTTTGCATGTGCTGTTCAAGCAGAGAGGAGACACACGAGGTGAGGCTGTTTGTCACCACTGTAATATCTGTAGACACTTTTATCATACGTCCTTTCTTTCCACAGAATAGTGTGTTGAACATTATGTCTGTGTATTTAGTCTTGCTGATTGACATAAAACCGCAATGAAAAAGCAGAGGGGAGGCAAACAGTGCCTCTGCCTCAATGAATGTGAAAAAGAACCAGTAGTCAATGTGCAAGCTGCCAATTGGTGATATAAGCTACTATGTTGGGTTTATATGTTTGTAACTCTGAATGAGTAACTGCCTCACCAGCCACGAACCTCACCACACGTCACAGACCCTAACCCACAGAGCTTTTTTACTATTTCAGAATAGAGCAGTCAGCCCTTATTAAAGTATTCTCCATGGCTGAGGTAAAACAGATTAATTCAGAATAAGTCAGACATCCTACACAAGAGGCCTGTAGTTTCAGCAGCCATGAGGAAGAAGCTCCACTTTATTGTACTGACATCTAGTGGTCAAACTGAAGAACTACGGAATATGATAAAGTAGGTCAACGCCAAGTACCAATCCAGTGTGTTTTCGAGTTTGAGCTTTTTAAATTTAAATTATGAATACCTTATATTTTTGGGTCATCAATTTTAGATTGTTCTCTATATTTTGACACCTAACCAGTCAGCAATGCACTCCATCATACTGAGCATCAAGTCTGCATCTTTATTTGTTTTACCTTTTATTATTGTCATCTAGGCTAAATGCACATTCATGACATTGATTCTCATGAGGGGATTGATAATATTGTACTTGTATGTATTGTGCTGTCTTTTTTCTTTAGATTTGAATTGTGTTGTTTGTCTTCAGTATCGCATTGGGTCTTATTTTCCCTTTCTCTATAAAATGTGCAGAGCATTTCTCCACTCTGTCTAATCCGTCTAAGTGAACCACTTTGTATTTGGGTAGACATCTCCTTTTTCTGTGTTTGATTCTGTGTGAAATTCGGAATAGGGCACTTAATGCTCCAACTCATCAACAAATAAATAAAAGCTTGATTTTAATGATCAAGCATTACAGTACTTATTTAGCTTCCTTCTTTTCCGTTGTTTTTTTTCCTTACCATGCTTAAGGAGATGCTCAACCATCCTCCTCAACACCAGAGGCACGCCATCCTCCATCAGACCCTTCTCCTGCAGCTCCAACAGGGACACTCCAAACAACTTGGTGTACTTGGCTGTCAATGTCATGGGTCGCAGTATTGGTATCTGGACCATCTTCTTCATGTCTTCTTTAACCTGCACCGCTGTCTTGTTGTGCTGCAGAGAGTAAAGCAGAACGCAGCAGTCAGCATCAATGGAGCCTGCATCAGCCAAGATACCACAGAGATACCTGTCCTGGAGGAGGAAGGTTATATCTTCTCCATCAACTAAAAAGTGTGTGTGTGTGTGTGTGTGTGTGTGTGTGTGTGTGTGTGTGTGTGTGTGTGTGTGTGTGTGTGTGTGTGTGTGTGTGTGTGTGTGTGTGTGTGGGATGTGTGTGTCCCTGTGGAGTCCGTACATGCACTGTCATACTGTCATGTACTTAGAGGACAGAGTGTACTTAGAGCTAGGAGGAAAAGGGAGGGCTGGCCGTGCATGTGTTGCTACCACAAATATCAGGTTACCAAGCAACAGCTTTGGTCAAAGGCATTGTCAGAGTGACACACACACCTGCACAAATAGGCATACTGTATGTGCACACATACAGAGGTGAGGTGATGGCCATCTGCATTATCCATGAAAATAATTTGAATTGATAGTGTGCCGAGTGTGTTGAGAGCTGGAAGGATTACTAGACCCATTCATACTGAGAAAACATTCAACATTGTGTGATTACTGAGAGAGAAGCGTACAAGAGTTGGCATTTTGAACAGAAAGATTTTTTAATCTAGTGAAATGTGTGCATGACCGTGTGTCCAGTGGTGGAAGAAGTATTCAGATCCTTTACTTAAGTAAAAGTATGGAAGTATTGGCGGCATATTGTACTCACAGTAAAATTACTACTACTGTAAGTTATATATCATGTAATTATATTGTTGTTTCTTTATTGGATTGTTTAATATTGATATTTTATTGTGAAAATGTTTATTAATGTAGTAGCTGGTTGAGTTGGAGCTGCTTTTAACACTTTATGTACTGTTAATATAGATCATACATGACATTTTATGTTCATATATTTTTCTAAAGTAACTATTAATGTCACTATTGATGTCACGTTTAATGCATTGGAGTAAATGGTAATTCCCCCCTAAAATGTAGTGGATGAATTGTAAATACAGTATAAGTATCTCAAAATTCAAAAAGTGCAGTATTTGAGTAAATGTACTTAGTTACTTTCCACCACTGCTGTGCTCTAATGGCCCATTTGAACCCATTCCCCAAAGTGGACAAACCTAGTGGAAATTCACCAGCTGTTAAGTATTTCTTATCTTATAATTCGTCAGGGCAAACATTGGTCTGTCGCTGTGTATGGATGATCAGACTGTACAGCGCACACTCGTATTGTCTGCCTCTAGTTATAAACACACCGTCTCCCTTTAACAATCAAACATCAGAAAGAACAGGGTCGTAATTTATGATTTGTGAAGCACTTTTAACTACAGCATGATGCATTTATCTACCGAGAGAGTTAAGACACACAAACCAGACGCAGAAGTCGGACACTGGGCGAAGAGGAAAAGACTTCCTGCATCAGAACGACACAGTTTAACTCTTGTATCCATAGCTACGACTGCACCATGTGACATATTTGTCCCGGAGTTCACCGCTTCAAGCGGGTGAACTGACCCACACATTGACATGAGAGGCCCTTGACAGGCTATGATTTTGTCACAATGAGGTCCACAGTGGTTTGACCATGTAGGGGCGGTTGAAGTGGTTGTTAAAGAGGCAGAATGGGTACGAGCGTGTGCCGCACTCAGATTAGCTGATTAAAAAAAAAACACCTTCAAAGATGGTGCTAAGATTACTAGGGAGACAAGATATTTTGCATGGCAGATGCTCTGGCAGCATTATGTGTCTGACAAGCTAGTGCACAACCTGTGTTTAATGGTGTTCAACCATCCACTCTTTTGTAACAGGTGCCTACAAATATGCCAATCGTATCTTCTCGATGAATGTGAAATGGTATTGAGTACACTTGAATTTGAATTCTGAAAGCTTCATGCTTGGACGTCTACCTGAAAAGTGCCACTACTGTACTTTACATGCTATCTGCACTGACATGCTGTATTTTAATAATAATAATAGCAAATAGACGGGCTAGGTATTCAGCTGTATTATCGCAGTGTCAAGCACACCAAGGTCATAATTATTTAAACATTTCTAAATGTTTGGACGAAGAAAGATGAACGTAAAATCTGTCCATCTAACTTTGAAATCTGATTCGTCTTTATGATGTAGAAGATTGATAACACAGCTTTAATGATGGTGGAGGTTTTTAAAGTTAAGGAGCAATGGTTGAGCCTTTCAGGTCTACAAAGTGGCTCAAATAGTACTACTACTACTACTACTACTACTACTATTCATGCAGGTGTTAAGCCGGTCTGAGCTAGGTCTGACTGGACTGACCAGATGTCCCCTAAATCTGTCTTTACGCACACACACACACACACACACACACAAACACACACGGCTCATTCTCACGGCAGTGTGCATAATAAATAGGAACACATGCATTAGAATAATAATAAATTACAAAGTGTGGAAAGATTGCACTTGAGCGCATCTACAGATAAGAATTTAAGAATAGCAAGAAATGGTTAAATAATAAAGCGGACATTCACAACACGATATAAGAAAAGAAACATTACTCTCGGTAAGAGAAAACAAACCACAGGGCTCCAACAAAACCACATAAATGAATTCTGGAAGAAAGGTTCAGTGATTTACCATTGGAACTTGTTCTTTATACATTTTGCAATATTGCTAAATTGAAATCAATTTGCAGAGAGTATTTGTAATCTCTGTTACCACCTTAACATTAAAGCTGAAATGTGAAACCCCGGTTGTGAGCAGGTTCCCTTGCACATACGTATGCTTTAGTCAGTACTTTGGTGTGAAAGTACTGATACATCAAAACCTCACCCTCCTCCCTCAGTGCTCTCCCCCTGTTAAGTGCTGTAGTTCATAATCAGAATTTAGGTGTTTATGGTTCATTTCAATGTTTTTTTTAAGGTCTACCTGGCATTTCAACAAAAAACAGCCATCGAGCTGGAGTGAAATAAAACAGTCGAGAATGAAAGGAAACACTTCCTGTTGGTACCCATCTTCCTCTATTGTTTACCAGGATAGTCTGCTGTGATTAGCCTAATAATCCTCTTCCTCTTCCCCTCCCCCGCCCTTAAATATGTTCACGCCACAACTTCTAACAGTGAGAAAGAAACCTATTGTCAAGGAACTATAAAGAGACTCTGGAAGCTAATGACTGTTGAAACTACTCTTGAAGTTTCTCAAACATTTCTACTGCTTCTTTGACATTTGTATACAGATTAAGTAGTACTAAACACACAAAAACGTCCAACAGGCCAGGCAATCTCCTGTGCCTTTAAATGTGTTCATGAAGAGGACAGCAAGCCCAAGCATGTGCCCTCCTACCCTGGCCCTCCACCCTCCCCCTCATCTCTGCCTCTCTCCCTATGTGGGTGGTCGTTGGAGCAACTGGTAGCTAAAGAACCACTAGCCCCAGAAGAAACAGCTGCTCTACTCAAAGAAACTACTTCTAGAAATACACAAAAACTAGACCGGTACAGAGGTTTAGTTCTTGTAAAAACACTAGGTCCATTCAGGAAACTTTGTGGAAAGTGACCTCACTGAGGCAGTGAATCATGGCTAGGAAGAAATGACAGGTATGGACAGGAAACATGAAGCTTACAGTGTGTATGTGTCCTTATTCTTTCTCCTACACTGGTATCCTGTTGCATAAGGATGGCAGACTTAAAGTAATGCTGGCTGACAAGGAGTCTGCGTTCTCTGTTCAGACCCCAAGCTAAAGTATTAATCTTGATGGCAGCAGTCATGTATTTTGTGAGCAAAGTTTAACTCAGGGAGGGAACATTTGGGAAGATTTGTCCTTACTTGACATTTTGTTTAAAGCCATTTGTTTCTACGAGAACATTCAACACCATCACAGAAGAATGTGCAGACTGACTCAGAAAAACCGGCGTCCCGTTATGCTTTCTTTAGCCCTTAATCATAGGTTGAAGTCTTTGAGCCAACTCATGCTTTGTAGTTTCTACTCACACAGATGGTCAGAGCTCCTGCCCCCATTCTCCCACAGAAGAAACGCCTGCAAAGGCAAAGATGAGGGGGGAAAACTGCTGCTTTCTTCCCTCCTCCTCTTCTCACTCTGTTCCAGGACACACTCTTGGACTTTTCCCAGTGGGAATCCCTTTTGCTTTAAAAGGGGCCATCGTTATACTCCAAAAACACAACACAAATAATCCACGGCAGGAGAGAGTGTAAAGAAGTGCTGTCAATACCGGCGGACTGGCCCATGAGCACAGATAGTGCTTGTCTCTTTCTCTTCCTCCCTCTTTATTACCCTCTCTCCTCCTAGGCTGAAATCTGAGCCGAGCTCTCCCATTGGCTGAGTGGTCTGATCATGTGATTAAGGGGTTAAAACCCAAAACTTGAAATCTGTGCCTGCAGGATTCATCTGCCTGCAACTGAGGGAAGAAAAGAGGAGGGAGCTTGTAATTACTGAGAGACAAACAAAGTCATGCTGTTGATAAATGAAGCAGCACTAAAATAAAAAATTTTTAAAAAAATATTAAAAAAACAAAACATGGCTGCAATGTTATAACTTGGAAGATTATTTTTCAGTTTTTTTAACATTGTATAACATAATTTACACAACACCAAACATTATTATTTGTAATTTACAATCATTTAAAATTGTAATTATATTGTAATTTGACTGTCCCAAAAACCATACAAATTCAATGTGAAGTTTATAGTTTTAATCAGTTATTAGTACAGCGTATTGCTCCATTTGCCAAAGCAGCCCTCTGAGTTTTGAGAACAATTTTTGTGTTGTTTTTGTTGTTGTTTACACTGTAAAAAAGTATGAAACATTATTCTAACTATAGTACTATATAGTATTAATATAGTATTAAAGACAAGTTGTTATTCTCACTGCTGGAGAAGATGCCTTATAGCGTAACGGTATCTGTCAGCATTCTTCAGCAGAGAGCACTACTTAATTAATGGTGAACCCTAAATAAAAAGCTACAATGACTTTGAACAGATAGGATCTTAATCTTTATTACAAGATATGAGCTTTATTTGGTTTTGCCATTTTCATATATAAACTTCTTCATGTTGTCGTTGATCCAATCACTGAAGGCAGACACGCGGGTGAATACTGAGGGTTTCTTGTCTTTGATGCAGCCCTGAGGTCCAAAGCTGACGACACCATGCACCTCCCAGGTTGTGTTCGATCCAGCCACCGCACAAGCAAAAGGACCTCCGGAGTCACCCTGTGGGAGAGCAGGAGTAAGTCACCAAAGATGTACTGCACTGGTCAGAAGATGCATTGGTGAACATTTTGATTTTGGCAGCTCATTATAAATCATCTCTGTGCCCTAGAACCTGTAAAGGTCAATATTTTATAAAAAATGAGTGACATAGTTTTCTTCAGGGAATGGCATGGGTTGTGTTCTATAAAACTCTATTGCACTTTTAAATCCGTCAGTACTGTTCTAAAGTGTTTTAGTCAATTATAATCTTCCCATGTCCCTGCTTGCACATTCCCTCATTATGGCAAACAAATTTTGTTTTTATGTTCTTTTGTCCAATTACGCCAGAAAACAGGCCAGCCATTTGCGATCAAGGCTGACTGATCACAGACAAAACAGTTTAAAGGGTGTTCCATAACAGACGTTATGAGTGGCCAGGGCACTGACATAATGTTGGAGAAGAACTTGACGAGAACCTCAACAACCAAGTACCATCCCTGCATAGGAAACCTCAGTGTATCCATAAAAAACAGTAATTCTGAATGTGTCCTCTCACCTGGCAGGCTGACTTGAGCTCATCTGGGGACTCATAACCAGCACAGATCATAGAGGGTCGGAGGCTGTCCCACCAGTAAGCAGGCTTACTGCAGGTCTGGAAGTCAACAATAGGAAGGGCTGCCTGGTTTAGCTTCTCAGACACTTTGGGGAACAGGTTACCTGAGATATAAGAGAAAAGTAAAAGTTGATGTCATTTTAGAGGCGAAGAACACATTTACCTTAATATAGACTCTCTTTATCTTTAGCAATCAAACCGAGGCCTCGGCAAAAATAGCGCATTATCGTGAACATTGTACTAAAACCATTACTGTTGTACCCGAACAACAAACAGCAACTTTTCAAGTCACAATACTCATCATGGAGAACACATAGCACATGAGAAATAATGCAAATTTACAATTTAAATAAATAAAACGGTGAAAGCACCCAACAAAAGATGAATATACTTCTCCAACTGCTGTGATCTAGTTCCTGGAATAGCATTAAAGCGAAACTAAAATGCATGATCACTTCTACCTTTCTCGTCTCCCCAGCCGGTGACGAAGCAGGGCGTCCCAGCAGGCATCACTGCCCCAGGTGTGGGCAGACAGATGGGGCTGATCTCCCTCGTCATGTTGACAGGCTTGGCCAAATGCACCAGAGCTATGTCATTGGTGATGTCAGTGCGATCTTGCTCGTAGACGAACCCCTTGTGGCGGACGATACCATCCACCTTATAGCACTGCTCTGCTGAGGGAACGTCCATGGAGGAGTTCATGTGGTGCTTCCCCAAACACATGCGCCAGAAGGTGGGATTATTCAGAGGGCTGGAAAGCAGGTGGAAGAATGAAAGTGTATATTGTCACGTTGTTTTCAGATTGGCATTGCCTTGTAAACATATTGCTTATAGCTGCTTTTTAAATGGCGTGTACAATAGGTGTTTCTGTAGATGCATCTTACACCATGAAACAGTGAGCAGCAGTTAGGATCCAATCTTCATGAATCAAAGAACCTCCACAACCATGCATGTAAGGTATGGGGAAAAATGGTGAAGCCTGGGAAAGACAAATGCGTATTAGTACAAAATAAAAGCTCTCGACTGGTAATTATGCACACAGAGAAACAGGAGTTGACATTACCTGCATGGAGACTTGCCAGGGCCATGAGTGGGGGATCGCCTGCTCCCCATTAACCACCCTCGGGGTGGCTGTGCTGGGTGTCACTGCTGGGTTTCCACAATCTGCTGGCCAGTCTGGGAAGAGAAAATATATACCTACATTATCTGTAAATAAGCTTTCGTTTTTAACAATTCATTCAACCTGTATTCATACAGGTAGTCGATGGAAGACCAAATTAAAACTTAGAAATTTGGTGATCCAACTTTTTTTCAGAGGGGAGCCAATACATTTTTGTTTTATTTTTCACCAAGCTCCATTTTTAAATGAGATCCCCACACACAGAGCTCTATGAGCTTGAAGAGGCCGACACTCACTGATAGTGATGTTGTCCCATGGGTTTGGAGGTAGAGGAGGTAAAGTTGGGATAACACTGGCATCAGTGGTCCAGTAACCTCGAACACCTTTCTGTTGATTGGCACTGTTACTAAGGAAGCGAATGACCACTGTGTTGCTCGTGATGGTCATGATGGGTGGAGGGGCAAAGCCACAGAATCGACCTGCAGAACAGACAAGAAATGTACACTAACCTGTACAGGAAATACAAAAAAAGAAAAGAAAAACAGAACAAAAAGTAGACACGAGTACCTGTAGTACAGTCACCAACCTAGTGATGTCATGCTGTCACCGTGGAAGATCTCCATGTAGTCCACACAGTTTCCTAACATGTTTGCAGCTTGCAGCTCAAAGTGGGTGAAGCCTACACGAAAACTTTTTGCTGAAGGAATGCTGATACGCCACGTGCACACAGACTGGGCTTGGTAGTCACCGGGCCAGTTCGGAGAGGTGATTTCACCCTGAGCACTGCTGAAGCTCCCTCCACACGGAGCTGTGAGTGTTTGGGGCGAAAGGCAAAAGGGAGAGAAGAGGAGATGCATTAGTTCTGCCGAGAGGCGATTCCCTTCGTGTCTTGTCAGCTACACTCGTCCTCCTGTCTTACCCTCTGTAGGGTCCACTGCCTTCCAGGTGGCAGTGAAACCCATGTCCACCACCTTGTCGTTGGATGAGAAGCTGATGTGAAGTTTGTCTCCATCACTCACCAGGTCTTTAGGGGGTACATGGCTGCAGTGTGTGCCTGAAGAGAAATGAGCATGAAGAACTGTCAGACTGACTTCTCTCAGGAACCTCTGTCCTAAGAGCTTGTGTATGACATCTTTATTTCATATCATGCACAGCCTATACGCATATCTACATTTAAGGCTAAGACAGCAGCAGGCTCACCTGTCACTGTGATTCATATGTCACTTTTAATGCATACTAAAACACTGAATTGGAAGCACACGCCTATCACAAAGCAGTGGTTTTCAACCTGGGGGTTGGGACCCCCAAGGGGGTTCACAAGATAATTTCTGCGCGAACACCAACCTGATTATTCTGGGGTGTCTCTGGAACCACTGTTTAGATCAGTAATATACACAGAAATAACTGACATATGTTTGCTACGTTTTTAGCCATGTTCGCTCCATGGCTTCATGGATGACAACGTGGGCCGGTCCACCACTTTGTTCCAAACTGAAATATCTCTATCAGATTGATTATCACTCAATTTTGTAAATACATTCATGGTCCCCAGAGGATAAATGCTTCTAACTTCTAACTAAGCAAAGTAATCATGTCAATAAATGACTAAGCACATTTCTTTAAAGCTGTGGTGTAAAAAGGAGGCAGATATTCACCTACCTAGACTTCCTATTCTGTCTCTGAGGCTGACTTTATCATTAATGCACAACTGACTCTCCTCCAGGGAGAAATTGTGGAAATGGAAGTGGACCAGTTTGCCAAGTGGCACCTGGATGTCCCACTGGCAGCGGGCTTTGTTGTCGTAGCTGCCATGGTGACCCATAGAGGACACGGTGCCTCCTGTGCCGGTCAGGTACTTTGGGCCTCCACAGCCAGATGCTTTAAAGAGAGAGGACAGAAAGTAAGAACCATCAATACATTCTGTCTTTATATCATATTTAATGTGTGAGCAAAGTGGGTCAGAGTAGACCAGCTGTATTCTTACTGTGCTCATTGTAGATGTCTCTGCGGAGGACATTTTCGATCCAGGGGAGGTAGGCAGAGGAGCGGGTGAACACAGAGGGCTTTTTATTCATAACACATCCAATAGGACCAAAGCTTGTTATACCATGAACTTCCCAAGAACCACCGGGTATATCCTGACACACCAGAGGGCCGCCTGAATCTCCCTGTCAAAGTCACAAAGCAACATTCAAAAACAGCTTTTTCGTTGTAAAGTGAGACGTGTGCAAAAACGTGCATCATCATTGATGATCAGAAAAACTATGAGTCCTGTCCCCTTGAAGGATTTATTTTACCTGACAGACAGACTGGAGCTCATCAGGCAGGGTATAACCACAGCAGATCATGGAGGTCTTGACCTGGAACCACCAGTAATCCATCCTCTTGCAGGTGTCATATGGCACAACTGGCAGGGCAACCTGGTTAAGGCCCTCTGCAACACTAGCATTCATTGAATTGCCTGATAATCATAGAAAAACAATTTTAAAAAAAGGATACTCTGAGGAGGTATTTGCACATTATGTCAAGCAGAAGGCATGCAAACTATGCAACCCGTAATGTTTAACTTATGAGGGCTGTGTCTCCTGTATTACAATATTACTTCAGGGAATAAAATATGAAGTTTTAAACATGAAGCAGAAACAGCACCAGTCTCGTCTCCCCAGCCGGTAGCGTAGCACTTCTTGCCCCCGGGTAGGACTTCCTCCGCTGACGGAAGGCAGGCGTATGAGATCTCATTACTGGGCTCCACATCCCCGTCCAACCTGACCAGGGCAATGTCAAACTCCACGGTGGGCACTGTGGGATACCTGAAGCTCTCATGGCGATAGATCCCCGACACATTGAAGCAGCGTTCACTCGACTCGGTGTAGGTCAGGTTGTGTTTGCCGAGGCACATGCGCCAACGCTGCAGCTCATCAGCGTATCTGGGGAAGAAAAATCAGAAGATAAATCCATTATAATACCTCACAGTTCCCAGTGAGCACAGGCCACCTTGAGATACATGTTACTGTCGCTGCACCCTTAAATGCTGAGTTTTACAAAAAACATGCATTGGTACAATACACAGAATACTTTGTGTTGTGGCTCATGACCTTGTATTTTCTTTCTCTCAGCAGAAAACTATATATAAAACAACAGTGCACAAGCATCTCTCTCTACTGTAGACTATTAGCCGAGGCATCGAGGCATCCCTACCAAGGCATTGCTTTAGAACTATAATAGGCCTGAGGTCAAGGCACAGACACCCACATCTGCCCTCTGAGATTTAAAAAAAAAAAGGGGCTTCCAGGAAGTTTGAGAAAACGCTGCATAACAAAATATAGTTAAATGGCTGTAAAAACCAGAACTACTGTACACAGCTCTTGTTTTTGAAACGGATAACTTTAGCACTTTCAACTTGAACATTTCCAACAATAAATGATGAGACGTTACCTCATGAAGCAGTGGGCTGCTGTAAGTACCCAGTTCTTATGAATAAGAGTACCACCACACGTATGGAAGAATGTGGGCTCTGGACGACTGGCCGGCCAGACCTGAACCCAAGCAGAGAAGAAGTCAGTAAGGACCTAATTGACTGATGCTAGTTTTTGAAAGCATACACATCAATGCAATCAGTCAACATCAACATGAGATATATGAACAGAGGAGGATTGTTCTACTCTTAGATTTCACGTTATGAATGAACAATACCTGCTGTACCGGAAATAGCCCTTTGCAATCATTGATATTTATTTTACGCTGTAAATTTGGATGTAATTAAACTTTATGTGAATTCTCTACATGTATTAGCGGTAGTCTCTCACCTGCATGGACACTTGCCAGGGCCAGGAGTGAGGAGTGGCTGCCTCTCCGTTCACAATGCGTGACACAACAACAGGAGGAATGGCTGGTTTTCCACATGTACTGGGCCAGTCTAGGGAATAAGAAGAAGAAAAAACATTGTAATCTATCCTGTGTCTGGCGGTCTGTGCATGTATTCATTTGCTTGTGGTTTTGTTTGTGTATAAACAAAACTTGAATATGCAGTACATGTCTGCAGCTCACAGATAAGCCCTTGTGTTGCAGGGAAGTGCCTTTGGATCACTGGCACTTTTACTCTCCTTTTTATGTTTTTTAATAATTCTCCAATCACGCCAGGTTGACACTGCTGTCCCTCACTGCTGTTTTTGGCTTTCACCAATCTATTAGTCTGCATTTATGTATTTATTCAGTGTATGTTCATCCAAAAATAATACCGAGCTACTGCTGCAAACACGCAAGTAGACTGAAATCCCCAGTATTCATAAATTGACATTATATTGTCCCAGTCACTCTTCCCCCACATTTCTTCCCGTCATCTCTCACTCTCTATTTGTCTTCCTCTGCCCGGCACATAGGGAACCGCTGGTCAGAGGCTGTATTCCACCCCCCGCCCCTTTTGCCCCCCCAAGACTCCATCTATAAAACTGTATTTCAGCAATTGGTTTGGCAGACGCCTGGGCCACCTGGGGCTCATCGCTGTGGGAGAAATGAGGATCGGGTGACAGCAAGCTAGGAAGGTGTGTGTGTGTGGGGGGGGGGGGGGGGGGGGGGGGTATGAAGAAGAGATAAGGAGGCATGAATCAGATGATTGTACAAACAGCCGTGCAGCTTATTAGGAGCCGTTTGTAACTAAATGTTGATCATTGTGAACGGTGGAAAATACTGCTCTGCTGACTAACTCTCAAATGTAAGGTTAAATTATGCGTACAAAATGAAATAAACATGCAGTATACTCCAGCAAAGTAAAATCTTGTAATATCTTCAGTCCTGCCCACTCATGTCTTAAACTTGGTGTCCAAACATCAGGCTCAAATTAAGTTTACACTGATATAAAGTAGCAGATCCTCATATTTTAGAAGCTGGAACTTGCATTTGTTATGTTGCACTGCCATCTAATAACTGCATTTAATCAGTTATTAAAATGCTTAAATAATGGCTTCAGCACTTTATTTCTCCACTATGTTTATAATTTATTTAAACTATAAATTAGATATAAGAGAGGTCTGCTGTTTGGTGCTGAACAGATATAGCAGTGTCAGTTTATCAAAGCTTTTGGGCTGAAAACAGCTGCATGCTGTGTTTAGAAATTAGGTTGATGAGAGTTGCAAGCCAGAAAACCAAAAGGCTAAAGGGCTCTGTAGCGCTGAGCTCTGCAGAATTGGGTGATACATCTCTGTCGGTTCATCACTATGACCTATAAACATACTTTTAACATTGTGGAGTTAATGCAGATGTGGCAAACTGTATCAAGCTCAAAGAGGTACTCCACCTATGGGGATGTTGTCCCAGGGGTTGGGCTGAGCAGGTGGCTCAGTGGGAGCAGGCAAACTGGAGTTTGTTGTCCAGTAGGCCCGGAAGCCTTTGGACTCAGTAAGCAAGTCTGTGTGGAAACGAATCACCAGCCTGCTGCCTTTTGTCTGGATGGTACTCGGCAGCTTAGTCCCACAAAATGGACCTAAAATGTATTAAGAGAATCATTTGTCCACAATAAAAAAAGACTTTCCAACTCACTGGTAAAGTGGTCATTATAACGTTTTGTTTGAATGAAATTTTGTTTGAATCAATTCATAGCTGGGTCTTGCTTTTTCAATGTGATTGATTATTGTGGAAGGTAGAAATGGTTTTGGGATTGTGTAATTCCCCAAACAAACTTACCGTGCGTTTGAAGCAGCGCATTAGTCACACCATTGAGCTCGTACATCATTACGTTATCATAGCATTTCGGCGACAGGAAATCTTTGGCTTCGAGGTCAAAGTGGGTGAATGTCAGTGTGATTTTTTTCCCAAAAGGCAAAGCAATGTTCCACATGCACTCGGCGTTAGCTTTGTAGTTCATAGGCCAGTTATGGGACTTAATAACTCCTGTTTCCTCTTTGGAAGACATGCCACAGCCCTGGATTTCTGAAAGAGGAAGAGGGAGGGATTGATGTGTGATTAGATAAGTGTAGACGAGCTCCAGTATCTGCCTGTGAAAAGAGAGAGTCCTGAGGAGTAAATCTTGTCATAACAAAACGCAGAAAAGTAGCCTAATGTACTTCTTTCACCTCTGCACGTGGGTTCTCAAATCATTTACGTGCCTGATAATCCTGATAAAGATTAAGATAAAATAGTTTTTAATCTTACTTTTTATACTTCAAACTGTACTCTGACCTGTGCTTTCGAAGAGTTCACACTGCAATTACTTGGCTGTTTTACAGATATGTGACATAGGAGGGAAATCATTTATGGTTAGATATGAGGTGTTGAGCTGTGTCTTCAGCGGATGTGTACCTGTGTGTGTGTATGTGTGTGTGTGTGTGTGTGAGGGTGTGTGTGTGTGTTTGTGTGCGTGTGTGTGTGTGTGTCCTCGGTACCTGCAATATCCTCAGCATACACAGCTTCCCACCTGGCAGAGAAACCTCGGTCTGTGAGGCGACTGTCGGACTGGAAGGTGACAGATATTGTTTCACTGGTACTGACCATCACTGGGGGAAGGATGTAGCCACAGTGTGTGCCTGAGGTAAAAAGATGGAGTTAAATGGAGAGAGTAGAGTCAGGAATGGGCGGGATGGTTCAAAGAAGGATAATACTGTAAGCATTATTGTGTGTAAGTAAGTGTGAGGCTGTGTGCGCCGGGTGGGGTTAGAGGTTGATGGATGGGGATGCTGAAACCAGAAATGAAGGTGACTATACTTTCTGCGAGTGTGACTTTATCAGTTACTGAACACAATATCAGGTGAAAAACACTGCCCTACAAAGGGCCTCTGAGCACAGAAGATAGCACTCGGGCATTCAAAATGATATCGTCAGATCTTTACAGATCTGTAAAACTCAGTTACCCAACAAAGAACCATGCAAAAGCAACACTTTAAATAATGTGTTTACCACCTGTAGATGTGGTTGTAAGCTTCTTCGAAATATGTCATGCAGCATCAAAAAGCAGAACATCTAATCATCTAAAAGGGAGTTCATTTAGATCAACTTATTATGTAACATTAGCCAGTTTACAAGACTAGTTGATTTAATTTGGGAAAGGAATATTGTGTTAGTTTTTCCTTTTATAAGTTACATAGTTAAGGGATTTTTGACGCCCCTGATTTTTCACTCACGTCTCAAAAATCAGCGCTAAAGGTCTGATTTTTTTAAATTCTCTCTGTATTTCACATATAATCACAAACGCCCTGAAATAACAGGACACACGCCTCTCATCACCAGCTGTGTCTGTTGTACCTCAGTGCTTTAGTCCTTGAGAACTCAGCACTATAAAGCTGTATCAGCCTCACTGCAGCCACTGCAGTGAATAATGAGGAGAGGTCATTTATAGTGTGCTGGGCTCTTTGCAGAGAAGATCTTAATCAACAGTTTTACAGCAGGGGGCAGATATTGAGCCATTCTGCAGCACCAGAGATGTTCGTCTAGCAAGGTGCAACAAGGTTATCTTGTAAGCGGAGGCATTTTAACTGCTTGGTGGGTTGCTTGTTGGCTCTGCTTGTCTGGTCTTTTTTAATTGCCCAAATTCAAAATGCAAGAAGAAGGGGAGTTTATAACCTTTACTTCACAGTGGCTGCTATTCAGATTTCACAAGATACAGATGTGGCCAAGAAAGCATTTTCTAAGATGATCTGAGATGTATTTGGGAGTCAAAACCGTATAAGGTGCAAACGTATGCTGTAAAACATTAATTATTAAAAAACAACAACACATAAATCAGTGTAATTCATGTGTAAGAGTAAACGATTATGTTGTGGCTCACCTAATGTGCTGTAATTATCTGAGATGACCAGTTTGTCCTCCTCGCATTGTCCAGTCATTCCTGTGATGGCCATTTCAGTGATCTGCAGTGTAACCAGGAACCCTTTGGGCACAGATATCCTCCAGGAGCTGTTCAGATGAGCAGGATAGGGATTTGGGAAACCCAAAGACTGGATCACTCCTTTACGCCCATGAAGGATAACTGGACCACCACCTCCTGCCCAATAAGAGACAATAAATGCTTTATTTTCTCTGCATATAAGCCCCATTGAAAATAGTTTATTCTCTTTCAATTGATGAGGCCCAGCTGGCTTTGATCCAAAACTGCTCCATGAACAGGTTCATTATGTATTGCAGTACCTTAATTAGCCAATGGAGAGAACCGGTCTCTCTACCAATAGCTTTAGTACAGTGATGAATAGATACAACTCAAGGGGGCTCTCCCCACTCCTAAGCACTGAACTACTTACGCTCATCCTTATTGGTAGCTGTCACTTAATTAGAGCTGCAGAGAAAACTGCATGGGGAGGCATAAAAGTTATGTAAGGTGTATCAACAAGCTCTCATTGGCCAGGAAACAATCTTCATAGATTGTGTGAGCACATACCGCACAATTATATTAGTTTATTGTTGATTTTGTATTCTGATAAAGTAGCTCTGAAGTCAACAAAACAAATGAGGGTTGTGATAAACAATTTTCATGGAAAGCTGGTTCAGCAACATCGATATTGATGCTATTTGGTCATGGGGCAATCAAGTATATATGAATTTGTATATGTCAAATGACATTAAAATAGAGACATTTTTTATATTCAAACTCTGTAATTGAATTCTGAGTAAACCTGGATGGTTTATGTTAAGTGTACAGGGGGGAAATCAAACAGAGAAGTTTGGAGCCAAAGCTTACCAGAAGATGTGAGCGGTGGAGGTGTTTGTGTGGTGGTGGGTCTGGGTGTGGTGGTGGGTTTGGGTGTGGTCGTAACAACAGGTGGAAGGCTGGACTTGGTGTAAGTTGCACTGAATCCTTTAGAAGTCAAACTGTTGTCCGATTTGAAGCGGACCACCATTGTGTTGCCACTGGACTCCACTGGCTTTGGCATCGTCCCCCCACAGAATTTACCTTTGATGGATTATATGCACGTGTGTTAAAAAGCAAGAACAGTAACACATTTTCATCTAGAAGATTGTCAATTAATCTTTTCTGCTTTAGCAATGAAGTCTATGCAGAAAGAGTTAGATTCAATAAGTTTAAAATAGACTCCAGAACCATTGAAGACCCCCTCAAACTTTTAATTCAGCTCATATTTTATTCAGGGGTCGGCATAGTTAATATTGCTAATGTTGAACAAAGGCCACTATCTATTCTGAAATTCTAACCCTTTGCTTTATAATTGCCCACCCAGCTTTGACATTATCTGTGCTAATGTGTGAAAATATTGTGGTATATTTTAAAAAACCCTATTAATCTCATACATGCACAGCACTTTTCTTTTCCTCATATAATCCTCACCGCATACTGGAATCATGTGTAATATCATGCTTACTGATTAAAGAGGAGCCGGCCTTGTGGCCATCGTAGACCTGAACAAAGTCTCCACAGACCTCCGGCACCAGGTCAAAGGAAGTAAATGTGAGTCGAACCCTCTCGCCTTCAGGCACCGTGATTCTCCACTGATCCAACGGAGAGATAAAGTACAGAAAGACAATCATTTACTGCAAAGATAGATTTCACAAAGTACTCACTAATTGTTTAAACGCTGCAGTTTGGGGATTGTTCTCTGTGTGTTTGTGGCAACACTCATCCCATTTCACATACATGTAGTCATGTGATCCATAATGTAATGTAAAAACTTAAATTATAGCAGCTTTGAGTAAAATATTAGTAACAAAATAGTTCAACTGGTTCCAGAAAATATATGTTCCTGGTCATTTATATTCATATGTAAATATGTATTTATGTCGTAGAGTGCACACTGTGCAGTTTTTTGTGTGTCACCTTGCTCATGTGTGTGTGTACCTGGTATAGTGCTCCACTCTGGTAGTTGTGCTGAGGGAAGCTGGGGGTCATCAGAGCCCCCTGGTCACCTTGGAGAAAGCCACCAGCTCCGGCTATTTCTGGCAGGAGGGATGGAGGGCACTTCAGTCCCACAAACACCTCAAGGATAACCGCAATACACCTCTCCACCCCCTCCTATCTACGCCCTCTATCATTGCACCCACTTCTATAACATTGCTTTCTGGGGCAGACATCCAACCTTATGTCACAGCCAAGGCAATTTGCTGAAATGGATTTCCACTCATCTTCTTACCTGGTGCGAGTTTTGGATCCACAGTTGTGTAATGAGCCTTGAAACCTTGGTCTGTGTTTCTGTCATTGGTGTCAAAGTACACCCACAGATGGTTTGTAAGTGACACCAGCGGCTTCGGTTTGGTGTAGCCGCAGTATTTACCTACAAATTCCACACAAATTATGTTATGTTATTTTATGTTAGACATTATTAATCTGCAATGAAAAGAAGGGTTCATTTTCAAAACAGAATATTACAGAAAGATCGCGAGGCCCGCCCTGGAATCTGATTGGCCACTTTACAAATGTGTGCCCCGCCCCTTATTTGAACACTAAATGGGGGATACATCTTCATTGTCAAATTGTCTCCTATGAGCAGAAATTAAAGATGTTTGTGGTCCACTGCTTGCACTGCTTTGAACTCTGCAGTCTGGTTGGAGAACCAGCGGTGTGTTATTGTAAGTGGAGCTATATGCAGTGGACCAGCAGGACTGTGTGGCTCACTAGCTGAGTCTGACCATGGATGGATGGGCTGATGTGGGCATGACATCAAAGCTGCCACTGCAGACTGAAAGAGGAGGTGTGTTCATCCATCCATCCATCCATCTTTCTTTCTTTTCCCACTTAAGTTGGACTTGTAATGAGAGATTTATACCAATGGTTCCCAGAGAGTCTCTCAGCGTGATGAAGTCTGACGTGCAGAGCTGGGTTTCCTCCAAAGCAAACTCCTCAAACCACAGTTGGATCACCTGCAACGGAAACATAAAGAGGTGTTTCATTTTTTTTTTACCTGAGGAATCGATAAAAGAGACAGGCAGGGAAGGCAAGAGAGGCTCTGTGAAATATAAGCAAGTGTCTAGTGTGTGCCTCTCTGTGCATATTTCTGCCTGCTTAGCAAAAGGGAGCTAGAGACTTAAAGGCAAAGAGGAAAGCAGCCTCTGCATAAGGCTGGCTGGGAGTGAGGCAACCATGCAAACAGAAAGAAGAATCATTTCATTTTTCTCCTGTGGGTGTAGGGGAGGAGAGCTGAGGAGAATGAAGGAGACGAGGCAGCGTCACGGACAGATGGCTGCCTTGTCTCCTTCATTCTCCTCAGCTCTCCTGCATTCATCCCAGCTGGCCTCCACTAGTTGGCCTCACATAAGACAGTTTCCCCAACAGTCACAAACTAGACACCATGGCACACACACTATAAAAGAACCTGCCGGAAATAGAGACTTGACTTTGTTTTGATTGTCTTGTAAAGAGGAAAGACGGATGAATGTGTCGAAACTGGTGTTCTGGAGGGAAGCTATTTTGGGGCCATTACAGAAAATTCCCCTTCCTCTCCACGAGGAACATAATAAGTAATTAGTTCATTTTACATTATTTTTGAGCTTACATGAAGGGTGTAGGAAAGTTTTATTTGGGCTGTAATGCTACAACGTTCAATGATTCGTGCTTGGAAGAGCAGTGATGCTGATCCATGTCACCTTGCTAGGGTCCACAGTGATGTGCCAGCTGCAGCTCTTTCCATTGTCGTAGCTGTTGGGGTAGTTAAAGCTGGTGAAGGTGCCCGACTCTCCGGTCAGCTCCTGAG
Organism: Cyclopterus lumpus; assembly: GCF_009769545.1. Taxonomy (NCBI): domain Eukaryota; kingdom Metazoa; phylum Chordata; class Actinopteri; order Perciformes; family Cyclopteridae; genus Cyclopterus; species Cyclopterus lumpus. The sequence continues at coordinate 18,074,885 of NC_046966.1, forward strand.
GACCTCCACACCCTGATTCCTGCCCTGGAAACATATGACAGAGAAGGACATTTTTTACTGTTATATGTATGTGTAAAATATAGCAAGTTAGAGTCTATTTTACAGTAAAACAGATTCTACTTTGCATGGAAAAATGCTTAAGAATCTCAAAACGTTGCTATTAATGTGCTAGTACCATCAGCTCAGATGCAGGCTCAGATGCAAAACAATTACAAATTCTCATTTAGACAGAACTTAACATTCTGTTATGTAAAACAAACCGTGAAGTTTTGAGGGCAATGGTGCTTTTAACGCATTTTTTAAAGATCTACCGAAATAGTGGATGAATAAATACAAACTAAATGACAACAGTGACTCTGTGGCTCAATCCCGGATGTAGTGGCCTCAGGACACTCTTACTTTAGACCCTTCACTGTCTTATCTTGTCTTGTCTTTTTCCCTCCCAGCTGAACTGTACACTACACAGTGTGTCTGGAGACATGGACAAGGCACTGAAACCTCTAATGCTGCATGTTACTCTGTGTATTCTTGTATTGTGTAAACCTTTCCAATCGTGTCATAATTATTTTTTAAGGCCTTCAAGGGGCATTGACATAGAATACAAGGCAATGCATGTAAACACACTCACCTTCTGCATGAGGAGAAGAGTCAGCTTTCCCAGTGAAGTAGACGACCACGAGGGTGATGCAGGCGGCGGTCATGGCCACAAAGAGAAATATCAGACACTTTTCCAGGGTGCTCGTACCCCCGGATCGTCGACGACCCTTCTCCACATCCATCGTACTCACAGCTGAGGAAGATGCAACAAACTGCACCTCGTCTAGCAATTCACCGGATTATTACCAACATTATCTGAACTCTGACAACAGAGATGAACCTTGAGCCCCTCGGTACATTATCTTGCAGCATGCCTGACAGTGTGGCTGGAGGTGAAGACCTATGAATAATAAAGTATCATAACAACTAGTTAATGATTATTGATACAGCTAGTGTCCCAATCAAGAAGTCGACTGGCATTAATTAATTTTCACATTTCATTCATTCATATAACATTAATACATCACATATCCATGACAGTACTAATACTGCTAACCCAGGTTGAACTATCTATGTGCACAAGTTTGGGTGGACAGCAGCCATCCCTTCATGTGCTTTTTAAAAGTGCTGAAGGTTGGGCACTCTCTAAGAGGATGGTAATGTGAGGGTGCCGCCTTTGACAGACAGAACCGTCTGACCAAAGGTGGTGCGCCTGTGTGCGATGACACAGTCGCCCCTGGGGCCGCAGACAGGTCTCTGTTTGATGGACTCGTTCATCATCGAATGTAGGAATGTCAAACTGTTTCTGATGTGCCTTAAGTTTAGTAGGTTGAATTTGATGTAGGTCGCTACCTTTTTGACATGGCTCTTGATTGGTGTGATCATTGTTCACAAATCCTCAGAAATATGTCCCAATATTTAATTATTGACATTACAGTTTATTTCAGTATGAAGAAACAGTTTAGACAGTGAATATGTCCTCATTGTTACTCATTGTTGTTGACATCACAGCATCTTAAGTCCAATTGGTTTTGATCGCGCTGCAGTTTGTAAATCCACTGCCGTGTCTTTTATTATCGCTGCGCACTACAGTTTTCTCAGCTGTAAGCAGCAAATTCATTATCTTAAAAACTGATGACTGGGTGTTTTATTTATAGCTCTTTCATTACACCACTCAGCATGAAAGGTATTGATAGTCAGATTGAAATCAGCATAAGGCCTTGACCAGATATCCCGAGGACCATAGTTGCACTGGCTTTATGTCTTCAGTGTTTTATTATTTTTATATTTTGGGAATGTATTGGTTCAAGCCTCTGCGGTTTACATTTGTCAATGAAAAGCATACAGATGATGGATATTGTATAAGCTGCCTGTAGTATTTTGTATGAATTCAAACCATACATTAGTAAAGGTGTCATCATCGTGTTGGAACGTTAACATGGACAATATGGCAGCGCGGAGAATGCTTTAAAACACCATTTATCAATCAATTAAACAGACAGTTATTAATTGTTTCTGTCTGCTGCTCCGTGTTCAGTGAGTTTTTAGAGCTTTTTAAAAAAAAGAAGCTAAAACGACGCTATATCAGTAAAAGTAAACCAAAAAGAGTAAAGCTGTGGCCTTAACAATGAGCTGACATTCATAATATCGTATTATTTCATTATATTGCTTTTCCATTGTTTTAACAAAAAAGTTTATAATAATTAGAAAATAAATTATAGCTGCTACCAAAACAAGTACAAATTATTTTTGAAATGAGGTAACCAAAGCAAGGACTTTAAAATAAGTGTAAGGTGTAATTAGTCCTTGTCAACACTCGGTCAGCAGAGTTCTGCATCATTCCTCATTTAGACCGTCACATATGGAACAAGATTAAGAGTCTAAATCAGAACTGTAATGTCTATCCAAAGTGTTTCTTTCACAGATATAAATGGTTAATTTCTCTGCCTGCAGGTAAGTGAAAAAAGGGAGGATTAACAGACAATGCAGAGTAAAGGAAGGGAGGGGTCGTCACAGGCCGAATCTCAAATACAAAGACGCCTGATTGGGTTTTGTCAGACTCACTTTGTGTAAATTAGAATCTGAAGTGTTTCACCTTGAAGAAATTAATTTCCATTCATTTCAAGATAAAGACTTTCCTTCCAAATTCTCTCTGCAACAAAAGGCAGTGATTAAACAAAAGATGCTTATCGCTCCATGGAAATGCCAAAAATGACGGAAGAAATCCATCTTTAGGCAGTGTGATGGCAGAAATCTGTTATTAAAGACATTGTGAAACAGTTACAGTATATAGATATGTATAATTATGTCTCGTTATCTATCTATTCTCTTTCTCACTGTTTATCAGTGTTTGTTTGGGATCTTCTTGCTCCAACAGGGGAGCTGTATGATTTATGGGCACATCTGTCAGCCATAATAAGGCCTTCTCTAATGAAGCCAGGGAAGGTGCCCGTTGTATGGGTGTGCATCTTGTGCACATGTATGCACGGCTATAAAGGTAAAAGTGCTAAGAGCTGAATGGTAAGCAATCAATGATGAACTCTACATTGCTGAATACATGTACAGTATTTATGAGAAAACCAAGAGAGGAAGGAGAGACATGCAGAAAGAAGGAAAGACAAAACAGTCAATGTTTGAGGAAACAAAGGAGGCATGCCGCAGACAACTGGAATTGTTTGACAAAGGAACACAGTCGCAAAGCCAAATGCTGCACTACAAACAAATGTAGGCCACATATTCCACTGGGAGCGGCGCGGCCATCAGGAAGAAGAGCCTCATTTCCAGCTTTCTGATACAATACGAGGATGAATAAGGCAAAAGCAGCCGTAGAAGACCATTTTACAGGAAATGTTCTGCAGAGTGGAGGCCAGCAGAAGCTTTAATCACCTCACTGTTACTGGTTTTATTCTGATATCATGGTCAAAGACAGAAAGGAAGGTCTGGGACACAGAGGCTTGGAGGTTTGGAGAAAAAAAACGGGATTAGGGAGGCTCAGTCATAGAAAGAGAACATGGAAGATGAGGATGTGGAAATTAGCACAGAAATGGTTGAAAATGGCTACATTCAGTCCCCAGAGAGGTTTTGAAGCCTTGGTTATGCAGAATTGAATGGCAACACTATGATCACCAGCCTCCTTTAATTAGCCGCTCCACAATCTCAAAATATGATCTGTAAATGGTAATTAACACTCACTGCCATGATAAAAAAAAAAAAAGATCTAATATTGCCAAAAATGATCTGCGAGTGGATAGATAGTTATCCCGGATGATAAGCTGGAGCATCTGAAGGGTTTCTATATGAGTTGAAAAAGCTAATGTGTGTATTGGGCTAACTGGGTCACTGCAAGCAGATCTCAAATCCCCGTACCAGGACAGCAACTTATCTGTAGGACTTCAATTATAGCTCAAAGATGCTGAATCTGCCATGAATCTCCCCCCCCCCCCCCCCCCCCCCCCCCCGAATCCGAGGATGCTATTACTGAGTTACACATGGTGAGTGTTTGAAATGTTGCCGTGGCATCCAAATACTATGTCCGGGTAGTTATTGTCTCGTCTTTTCCACTCAAGAATACCTCATTTGTATCTCAAATATCTTGTCACGGCATAAATCACGGCAATAATCACCACACTGTCCATAAACCTCTCACAAAACGTGATTTAGGAATCAATAAGATCAGCAGTTCAAATACTCTATTTAATATTTCACGACGCTTACATTTCTTATCTATTGTGAAATCTGTTAATGTCTCGACCACTGCATATTTTTGAAAAAAAAGCTTAATTTCTCTCTCTTTTTTTACATTTTTTTTACAAATCTTTCAAACCACACTAAAATACCTGTTTGTTTTACGCCTTGCACCACAGTTTCTCTGCAGACTGCTCGCCAGAGAACTCATGCCATTAATTGTATTATCTCAGCGTGAGTCAGGGGAGGCCCGTGGGCTAACTGGGCTCCTGCGGGCTCTCACGGACTTTAATTTTAGCTTCTGCCACAGCCTGGGAGTTTCCTTGTTAAGTGGTAACACTTTAGCTCTCAATCTGGACATTAGTGTTGAGCTGTCACCGCTGTCATGTTTCAAAGATATTTAATCAAAACATTTATAACAGCACATTGTTATGGGTTATAGGTTATGTGCTTTAAATACCGAATGAAAATATGATTCTTCTCTTCAATTTTAGGTGACGGATATCATTATGACGTCACACATTTTCGCTTATTAGAAAAAAACTGTATTAATCAAATACTAATGGTGAGGTGGAGCTACTAAAGATACAGCTGGTAATATTTGATGTTGATCCAATGAAAACACCTACATTAACTGATCATAATAACTAAAGTATATATTTAACTGACGTTGGGAAACAGATCTCCATTGTTGTCATTATGATGAAAAATCTGCAGCTGTATTTTAATTATGAAACCTTGGAGAAATCTTGAGAAATGTGAACCTAATTTTCTGCAATAAAAGTTTAAAATCTAAAGACCACACTTGCTCTTTGTGGTTTCACCTTTGAAATGCAACCACAATGACAAAAATATGTGTTTTGTGAGATCACAGTGAATCTTTGACCACCAAATGCTGCTCAGTTCATCCTTGAGTGCAGGTGGTTGTTTTTGCTCAATTTGAAGAAATTCCTTCCGGGCGTAAATCATCGCCTTTTATGAGAATGGACCGAACCAGATGATAATATTGATATATACAATATATACACCAGTCTTGTTCATTAATGTTTCTCACAGTTGACAGGCCAGATTCAACAGTGGAGCGCACTGCTGGATATTTCTTCCATATAAGTACATAGAGTGCAGTTGTGTGGCTAGGGCGCGTGTTAATTAAAATACCTATCGAGGGCATGGAGCTCACAGCCAGTGAGTTGAATATGGAAAGCAAGTTGAACCCTGTCCTCTGCTAGCAATGGGTGGTAAATGCATGTCCATGTGCCTTCGAAATCCTGCTCCTTGTTCTCTGTCATTGGAATACATGTTATATGTGCTAACCACAGCCTGTGGTCAAATCTAATCTGCACTTCCAAATGGGAGCCAGGCATAACTACACAGTGAGTGTGAGGTTAATAAAGATGGAAACAGTAGCTAATTAAAGACGGGGTGAAAGAATCTGAATTAAGGCTGGAGACCGGCCACACAGAGAGGGACAGAGTCGATGTGTAACGGAGAAACTGACCTCGAGTGGAAGAAGAGGAGGAGAGAGAGGTTAATAATCCTGAGGCTGAATGCATTTAATATGATTCCCTAGATTAGTAATGTCAGTTTGGCAGCCTTTCATCGGCTTTGTATTAAATCAGAGTATGTAAAGAGGTCATGGAGGTCGCTGCTGCTTCCAGAAACATTCTTGTTCTTACACACATCTAAACAGGTAGGATGAGACAGATAAAAGTACAACTTCATAATGTTGTCCTCTGATCCTGGTGGATAAAAGGAATGAATATTAGGCCCTTCAGTTTGCGTTGCTCTTTACATGTTGTGACAGAGACTACAAGAATAGAGGACCCCCACTCCCTCCCCCTTGTTATCATCCTGATATTAACAGGAAGTGACATGCTTGTTAAAACAATATAAGCAGTCGCCTGAAATCAGCATTTCCCCGGTCAGGGTGGTAAATTCCCACTGAAAGGGAGAGTTCACAATCAAAGAATGGTTTTATGGAAATAGTCCTTGACTAAGTGTTTTAGTCAAAGCAAAGCCTTTTAAATACAATGTTATTATAACGTTATTACACTGAACAATGGATGCTGGAAATCCCATGACAGGAACATTATAAAGCAGAACTCAGAAGGACCCTACAAGTAACCTGAAAGCGAAAATTAAATGAGCAGACGATCTCACGCTGAGATTCTGCTGAATTACAGTTGACACTCTATTGCATCTGAGGCTTCAACCAACAATTATTTTCATTATCGATTAATCTTTAGACTTTTTTGATAAATCAATTTTAAATCGTTTAGAGTATACATCAGATAAGAGTAAAAAATGAGGGCTCGACTAAGTCGACTAAGACTAAATAAAGTCTTAGTCGACTAACACTAATCGATTTGTTCCTGAAGGATTCTTCCCTTTTTTCCCCGTGAAAGGATTTTTTCTGTTTTTTTGTGGAGTTTTTCCTGATCCGATGTGAGGTCCTGGGACAGGGATGTCGTATGTGGACAGATTGTAAAGCCCTTTGAGGCAAATTTGTAATTTGTGATTCTGGGCTATACAAAATAAACTGAATTAAATTGAATTAATTGACTAATTGGTGCGTGCTTCAGAAAGTATCTATTGATTTGCTTTGTCAACTTCCAAGCAGTTTAAAATCAATGTGCTGCCTAAATCTAATAAGAACTAACAGATAATAAATAATCTAAAGATCCCACATGTTATTTTCTATTTAATACATACGTTTTCCAAAATTGCCTCTATCCTAATTTATCCTAAGCTGTCTTCTGTCTTCTGCATTATATATTATCTATATATTTGAGCTTTAAAAACTAAAACAAATATGATACTGCAACTTTATAGTGCCACTTTTTAAAAAATTAGGACAAATGGCATCTTCACTTTGCTTAATAAAGTCTTGGTATCCTAACATCGCTCTTGCACGTGAACATGTTTTCATATTCGCTGCTATCATATAATAAGGTCTGTTTTAGTGTCCCTCAGCATTTAGGTCTCACCAACAATATCCAATGAGCTATAGAAAATTGCTTCTGTTCAGTGCAGATTAATCTGCCTTCTCGGCTATGACTCTGACTCTCAATGATCTGCTAAAAATCTTATCTTTGGTTCAGATTTACAGAAATGCCCTGAATGTTTTCTCTGGCTGACTGAACCCTGACTGAACTAAGGATTTGTGTAAAAGCTTGAATTGTTGATAACATAATCCTGTCTTGGGCCACATGCAGACTTGAGGTGTTACTCTAAATCAGAAGAAAAGAGGCTAACTAGCTTTTGCCTCTGAACAAACGTCATGCCCTCGTTAGAGATCCGAACCTCATTAAGCGTGACATTCATTTATCCAATGCTCTCTACAATACTGCACCTTTACTCTCGGCTGCAGTCTGTCGCTCTCTTGTAACTCCTGTGGATTGCGCTGATGTTTCCAGCTGCTCTCACATCCCCCGACATGTACCATCGATTTTTATTTCTTTTTATGACCATTTCTGTTTTGCCCTACTGCGCTGAACTGTTTGTGGAAAAAAAAATCTGTCAAATCTGTCAAATCCCTTGAACAGGGATTCTTTGTCAGAAATGAATATGTAAACGCTCAGCTTAGTTTTTTTGTTGTTTTAATAGAAAACCAAAGAATAACAGAGATTAAACACCGCATGTATGAATACAGTCCATTTTTTGCACAACGTAATCACTCACTAAAAATAAATGTGCATGAAAAGAAAAGAAAATACAGCAATCTTATAAATATAGGGCGCCAAAGAACACCTCAAAAACATATACCAAATGCAATGAGATGTTAGTTATATATATTTGCACAAATATTCCAACAGTAAGTAGTACATCTCCCTCATGATCAGTGCCTTTTTTTTTGTCCTGGACTTCAGTTCAAGTCACGCAACTGCCATTGTAACTAATATACATGCGTTTCACTATTATTGCCTGTGTTAGTTAAAATCTGTTGGAAGTCCTCCCTTCATCTATTTTTATTTCTAGAAAATAAGTCTCGGGTTGTTCATTTTATATTTCTAATTCCTACCTTCTTTGATCACAAACATCACAAACAGTTTTGACTTTATGCTACAACATTCCAGTACACTTTCTCACGGGGATCGTCGCCCCAGTTAATGCTTTCGCATCGCAATCGTGACGAAGGGAGGACAACAAATGTGACCTCTAGGAAAAGGCCGGAGTTCGACACTGGCTACCTCTGCGCTGTGCTACTCGAGGACGGAGGAGGGAGGGGGATGCACGCAGCAGTTGGGCCGTCTGACATTTTGCAGCATTGACCGGAAAATGTTCTGCTGCCTCCTTTTGCTCACGCTGACAAGTCCCGGAGAGTCGGCACCAGAGACTGACTTTCGGAAGGAAGTTTGGGCAGTCAGTTTCCTCTCTTGCTCCTTGATTTTGCACTGCAAGTGACTCTGAATGGCGAAACCAAGGGACTCTGGGTCCACAGAAGCCCCGTAGACCTCCCAAGTCATGCCCTCTTCGTCCCAGACGACATCGTGGATGCCCTTTTCTTGGGTCTGGTTCTCCTCTTCTTCCTTCCTCCCTGGTTCTATCTTCTGTTTGGCTGACTTTGCCTCCTTCTTCTGGGCTTTACCTCCACCTTTAACCTTTTGTTTAGGACTTTCAGCTTTTTTTGTTGTTAGATCTGGCTTTGATGTGGTTTTAGTTGCTGTTGCTGTTGTTGTTGTTGTTGTGGTTGTTGTTGTTGTTGTTGTTGGCTGGGCCCGGCCGGGCTTGGTTGTAACAGCAGCTTGTGACGCCGCAGCATTGTGACTGTCAGCAGGCCCAGGCTTGGTAGCACCGGCCGTCTCTGGGGGTGTTCCTGATTTGAGAGTTAGAGCTTCGGCTTTGGCTGTTTTCTCTGCAGATTTCTGCACCCCTGTTTTATTCTCTTCATGCTCCTTGTGGTGGCTGTGATCAATGTTGATTTGATAAACGGGCTGGGTGTTGCAGAGAGCTGATTCGGGGTCTTTAGGCTTTGCTCCCAGCCTTTTGTCCTGCTGCTGGGACAAAGTTTCTGAGTGGAAAACCACGCTGACATTTTGGTTGGGGCACATCTCTGCCTCAACAGTGAGTCTCTCTGACCTTGGATCAGTGGAGGCGGACCGAGGGCTCATGTTCATCTGATGTAGTGCCACACCCCCGTCGAGCTGGTAGACTACAGCCAGGCTCTGCGCGGCCTCCCTGGGGCCTGCACCGACACTCGGCCTGCGAGACACAGCAAAAGGCAGCAGAATCGGACTCGTGGCCACAGCCTTACTGCACGTGTTCGCCACCGCCTGGACCTCCATATCATGACATTGTTTGACCGGCGCAAATGACGGGGATAAGGTCATCGTCGAAACCTCCCTGTACTGCTTGCCGTGCCGCTGCGCTTCAAAGGCAGCTGTGTCGGTTTCTTCCTCAGCCACCTGCCCGTCTCCCGGCATGGTTTGTGTAGCCTGGGGCAGAGCGGAGGAGTCCGCCTGCGAGGACACGGGCTGATGTTTATCTGAGGAGACGTGTGGTTTCTTCAATGGTGGCAAATCCTTCTCTGGATGTGTTGAACTTGAAGTCTTATTTGTAAACCCAGCCTCTGCGTCTTTGCTCTTAGAAAAAGGTGCAGTGGAGCAAAGAGGAGCTGCAGGAGTTTCCATGCTTTGTTTAGGATTGGCTGCTTCCTGCAGACTCACAGAGGTGTGTGAGCGGCTACGTATATGATCAGGCTCTTGAGATGTCTGTGGTACAGCTGTGTCCTTGTCTTTGAGAGCTAAAAGGTTCCCTTCGTTGTCGCGTTGTGGTTCAGATGTCGTATGCATTAAATCACAGGCGCTGTTGAGATTTTTATTATTAGGGGAAATATTTTCATTACTGTCCACTCGTGCTGCGGCTGAGGGTATCAGCTTTGCACTCTCCTCTTCTGCTGCATTCGGCACCTTTATTCTGCAGTCATTGGTCTGCATGTCGACCTTTGACGCTGTAAGAGCGGGCGACACAGCAGCCTTACAGATATCCTTTTCATCAGCCATGCTTAGCATTTTCATATTTGCATTTGAATCCCTCTGGTCGCCTCCTGCCTCACACACTCTGTGGCCTGTTGGAGACAGGTCCTGCATCTGTTGGTCTGGACCTGTCGCAAGCTCTGACTTTGTCTGGTTTCCATTATTTGGTACTGGTTTGTCTGACACAGCGCTGGGAACTGGTTCCCCTCCCTTGCAAGCGTTTGTTGGGGTGTGTGGGGCGGTGTTAGTAGAAGAAGCAGTCAGAGATGAGTTGTCCTGTTTGTGGTCAGGAGATGTGAGGGTGGATTTTGGACAAACCTGAGAGAGTTTGAGGTTGGGCTCTTTGGCCCAGTTGGCATTTGGCCCCTTATTATTGCCTTGCATGTCCACCGCGGCCAGCTGAGGCAGCATCTGGACTGTCACTGTCCTTTTTGGGTTAGTTCCCATGCCGGATTCACGGTTTCAGTACTTAAGAATGGTCGTAATCCAAAGATGAGCGCAGATGTGCAATATCAGTCACCTTGTGTGATTCCCTAAAGGAGGACAATAGAAATAGTTTATTTATAATGATTGAGCTTCATTTTTACGAGACTTAAATCTTGATGTAGACTTAAATAATCAGATCAGACTCACGTAGTAGACCGGGCCAAGGTAAGCCTTATGTAAATTACATTTATATAGCATTCCAGGTGGTTTTCTTTGAACAGTCACTAACATTCATTTAAATAACCCTTGTTAGAATTAAGGAAAAGCACCAGAACAATCAATGACCCGTACTTGCCTAATTCATCTGCTGCTTTAAATCAAGATTAATTCATGTGGCTGCAAGCCTAATAATCAAATTATTCATAGCATGCAACATATATATTAACATACATACTGTGTCCAGATCATAGCAATGTGGAGCGTATTCGTCTTTTCAACAAGATATGTTTCTTTGAACCGTGATGATTAGTTACTGTAAATATAGTTTGAGGTTTTTCTGTCTCTGTGATGCTCTTTGAAGGTTGCATGTGATAAGAGGCTAACCCAACTTAAAAAAATAATTGAATTAATTTGAATAACTTATAAACGTCAACTAAAGGAGTCAAATCAAGTTCAAATACAAAAGAGCCTGACCCAATTGTACAAGTAACAAAATAATAAGAATAACTTGGGGGAAGCATATGAAATTCTGTGACTGAAATAAAGTTTACAAAGTAAAGTAAGCAAAGTTCGAAATACGTGTTTGACATGTAGACTGAAAGTGCTTACAGATACTGGCCGGATGTTTTTGATTAGGAATGGTATATTTATGTGTTTCCTTGGTCGTGTCATGCAAAATACCCAGATTAATCAGTGTAATAAGGTTAACCCCCTGTTTGTTGCTAACAGAGGGGGCTAACATGTGATCTGGTTGTTATATCCATATACTTGTTCACTACTGTGTTCTATTATGAATTGCACACTGAACAATTTCAGCTTAAAACAAATTTATAAAAAAATAATCCTGCAAAATGCCAAATACTTAAAGTGTTGCCGGAAAACAAATATTCATCTTCAATTTAAAAAACCCTTTTTCTGTCATGCCACATTTAGTGAAATATAAACCGAAAAGGTTTGCCATCTTCAATAACGTGTCTTCAGATCATCTTTTATCTCGGAACCAATCCAATATAAATTCTGTTTAACCTTCAGTTTCACAAATCTCTGCATCTCAGACCAGATGAATTATACTCCATATCTGTCTCTTAAAAGTGTCACAGCATCTGGGCCAATTCTGCAAGTAATGTGTCAGCAGACGTTTGAAGCATCTGATTCGTTGGAGTCAGACAAATTCTTGGCGCTGTGATCAAACGTTAATCATAAAGAACAGCTAAGGCTTCATCCAGAGACGAGGACGAATCACCAATTTATTATTCAGTGGTCCACAGGGAGCAAGTTAACCATTTCCATTTCAGGGACATATGATGATCATCCATTCTGCATAATGTGCAGCTCATCACAGTGAAACTAAGGTTAAACCCAGCCTGGTCTTTTTCAGTGACTCTCTTTCCCACACAACAGGCATCATCACAACAACAAACAATACATATTGTGTACAGGTCAGGTCATATTTTGTTTAAGAATAAAGAATAACCTGAAATAATAATGTTTGAATGTGACTACAGTTTTGGGTCACTAACAGGTATAGCTCGTTCTGTTCTCTGCGCTCTCACTGCACGCATCTGCGTGTCTGTTGTCAAAGTGCAAATATTTATGGAACGCATATCCTGCTTATGAATTAGATATTCAACAATGAAACGCCCCCGGTGTCATTTGCCTGCAACAGTTTAGAAATGACAAGAGTGTGTGCAGAATGTGAATTCACGCACAACGTTGCACGCATCAAAGTGATGCACACGACCTATCCGGGCCAATTAAGATATATGTCATGTAGCCTATACACGTGCAGCCCTGTCCCACCCCACCATCACAGAGGCCACTGGTGTTTGCTCATTTGATATGACCTTGCGGACAAATATGAACATCTGGCACAAAGGAAGCCACCGTTTAAGGAGGAAGAGGAGGGTGCACTTACCTTGAGAGGTGCGATATGTCCCGTTCCTCGGGGTGCCGCTTGCGCCTCCGTGTCAGTGAGAAGAGGCTAAAACCCTAGAAATGAATATGGAAAACCAACTCTATGTCGGTGACAGCAAGCCACGCCTTCCACGAGAATATGGCTCTTTAACGGTATCGATCCTAAACTGAGAAGCGCAAAATTCAAGCCCCCTGACTGACTGGCCGTGCGCAATGAGTCACCGCGGTCCGACCGAAGGATCCCGTCTCTGAGCTCTTTATTGGGCTTTCCTTGCTTCATGCTTAGAAAAAGTGGACCTTTCACAAAATGGACCTCTCCGTGGTTATGTGTGTGTGTGCCATCCCAGATTGATCTGGTCCAGCGCAGGCAGCGTGGTGCAGGAGAGTAAACCAGATGAATGGATGAATGGGGGGAGAGGGGGAAGAATGGAGGCAGTGCAGCATCAGCCGCAGGCATCCAGGAGCGGCACATGCATTTACAATTAATTACTTTTAGATCCTATAGCAGCAGATACAGCCAGTAAGATTTCAAGAGCACATGTCATTCATTTTGATGCCTCTCTATGTATCAAATCCTGTGTGGATTTAGAAGACCTTAGCGTGTGTGCTGTGTACAGTATGAGGGGAATATCAGATTATGTATACCTTTAAATGACAACATCTCCAAACATCTGCAAAATAAAGACATTTTACTGTGTGTGTGTTTTAGAGGTCTGTTAGGCTGAATATATATAACTTATACATACGGGACATTAATAGAAGGCGAGCCCTGCTCTCTCCAAGATGCAGCTCTTTCAGTTTAGCTGACTTTTATGTGCATATCTGATCCAAATATATGGAACTTTCCCTTTGTGGACGACGGAATAGTTGCTATAAAAAACGTGTTATGTGGACAAAAGGGTTGCAAGACATAATAAATACTTCCCATTAGAACTATGCATCACTAGTCATCACCAGACATTGTAAATATTGAATGCATTTCGTTGTTCACCGCTACATTCCTGTACTGCTCCTTTCTTCTCCATTATCTGCATTTGGAGCCTATTCCTTGACAGGGCCCTTAAACTATAGTGATATCAGAAAACACTGAACAGTAAGAATTATCTTTGTAAAAGACGCAATTTGGAAGTATCTTACACAATGGCATCCTGCTGACAGGGACCCAGGATCAGGGAAAGCTTGTGTGGGTTTTAGGCACTGAGAAACTATTTGGTCATTCATTTGGAGGACATGTTGGTTTGGTCCTGGCTACCTGCAGGACACTTTATGTGGACAAGTGAGACAACAGCACAACAGTCAAAGTCTTAATTTAACTACACATTTATACTCACCTAACCTGTGCAATATAAATGATGTAGTGTCATGTCTGTCGGTGCTGTTATAACTGATTTAATATCAAGATCACAGGCTACTTGCTTGGCCCAGGCTAGACTCTTATTATAATATAAGTGTTACTATGGGGATTCAGTTGCATAACCAGCGTCTGAGATAGGAGCTCTTCTTGGAATGCAGTAATTGTAGACCTCCTGCCCTTAAAAGCCCAGAGGGACTGATTAGTTGAAAAGGTAGACCACAACTTAATTACAGTCGAGTGCAACATTGGTGAGCAGCTCAGTATAGGCTGGATGCATTGCTGATATGCCAGACATACTTAATAAAAAGAGTGGTTTGTTGCATTGTAAACAGTGTCTTTATGTATTATGACACAGAAAGTATAACACTCTGAGTCAATCATATCTGTATAGAGAAATGGAGACTTCCAGCTAAATTATTGGTCCATTTTCAAAATAGCCGTTCAAATGTAATCTAACACATTCATATTGTGGATCTGGCATCATCTTGTGGTAAAATTGAGAAAGGCATATTATTGGCTGAATTGGGTTCTATTCATTAAAACCACACTTAACTGAAGATCAATTTCAACTGAAGGACAGTCAGTTTATGTAATGCACACTTTGATTAATGGTGAGTCCGTTGGTTAACACTCTACTATCCAGCTAATGCTTAAGATACATAGTATTTGGACGAGATGTTGTCTGCTTTCCTATGTAGCTGTGAATCATCCATGCGGTGCAGACAGTACTAAGGTTTAAACGGTAGATGGCGCTGTCGCAGTGTTGAAAACAGAGACTGCCACGAAAAACTGGCCTGTGCTATGTTCAAAGACGGCATGTCAATTGACGTAAACAATCAATTCAAACCAAGTTTTTGGGAGTATGTCTGCTATTTTTGTCTGCTATTAAAAAAAAAAAAGATTTTACAAGAATGTAAACGTAATGGTTGAATGAGAGTATGCATGTAATCTGAAACGAGAACAGCTGCGTGTCCGGTCGGAACCTGAACGCACCAGAGCGACACTGTTGTCAAGAGAAGCGTTGCTAACCTTAATTCACCACACGGGAGGTCGCTTGTAACGTTAAGCGAGGACACGTTTGAATATAATTATATATTTGTCTCCGCGACAGAAAGGTAAGGGTAAATTCAGCGACTTGCTCCTCGTAAATACTATTAAATACGACCCCACATATAGGTTAACATAGTTAGCTCCTGTTAGCAAACAGTTGGGTGAATACGATGACAACCTGTTGTCTGAAGCGGTGAACAGTCTCCACTCACTAACCTAACCTAGCTAGTTAGCGCAGCTGGGTTATAAAAGCCAGAGGCCACCAGTTATCAGTGTGGCGATGCGTTGGCAGACCGTCTGCTAAAGCGCCACGAAACTCGCCTCATGTTTGGAGCTCAACCTAAAATCCCGAAGTCTGAAGTTAGCATCAGCTCGTGCTAGCGACCACAAGGCTATTGTTTCATCCCGTCAGCTGCTCCTTTATCACCGTAACGAGCCCTATTAGCTGCTCCCTTTCCCCCGTAACGACCCCCCCCCCCCCGTCTTATTAGCGGCTCCCTTTTCACCGTAATTATCCCGTCTTGTTGTTGGTTTTATGTTTGTATGTTAAGAAGTGGCGTACGATAAGCTGACCCACTCATCGATTGTGTCTCTGCTGGCAGAGACGCTCGTGTTTCAGTCACGATAATGACGTTATGGTGAGAGTCGAAGTACATTTACTCACCGGATCCACGTGTACTTTACTATTTATACTACTTGTTATGCTACTTTGCACTTGTACTCTACTACTTTCAAGTTAAATAAATACATCCATTTATTTATTTTATATATATATATATATATATATTTTACTACACTAAATCGTGGAAAGTTACTTTTGTTACTACGATCAGCTTGGTAAAGGTGAGTCTTTGCTATAAGTCAAAATGACCATCATATTAAAAAAAAGTATTAATTGTATATCATATATCGTATTGTAATAATATATATATATATATATATATATATGTGTCTGTGTGTGTGTTTGTGTGTCATTTTTTCCAGCTTCTCAAATGTGAATTGTTTTGTTGTTGTTTTTACATTTTCTTGCATAGTAAATTCAGTTTAATAATTTGTTCTTTTGTAGTTTTGACTAATCAATTATTTAAAATATATATGTCAGCAAATTAATTGATAATGTAAACAATTGTTAGTTGCATCCAGCTCCAGCTTCAACGTGTCAATTAATCCTACTTGACTTTTTTAAGTTTTATTTGAGAATTTGTACACCTTGGTGGTAGTAGCCTACTTTTGCAAAGTATGTCTTCCTCCACCCATGTCAGTAGGCTTTTAGAATGGTCACCTTGCACGAGTATTTGACCGTTCATTGGCTTCCATCACATGCTTACTTTGTACTTTATACTACGGAGCGTTTTGCTGATCCATAATTCGCCAGCACATGTATTTCATTCTAGAATACAAATGACAGGGGCTGACACAGGACTGTTCATAGCTGATGGCAAGCTGAGTTGAATTTGTCTGCTTGAATTCACGTGGCCGATGTCTTTTCTCTGCCCATGTTGTAGAAGATGCTGGGGTATATCTGGACGTACATCTACACGTCCGTCCTGAGATACTGGCTGAAGTGGTTTATCCGACAGGCAACAGGAACATGTGAGCTGCAGAGAATATGTTCAGGATACAAACCTGGGGCTGTAAGGACAACAAAAGCAGGTGAATTCAATAATTCAAAATCAAGTTTCCTTCTCCTGTTCCTAGTATACATTTTTTTCAAATATATTAATCTGCCTCTTGTGTTCTGCTGTAGAATATTCTCTGCGATCATCAAAGAACAAGGTAAGAAACAGTTTTTTTAGTAGGTAATGGGTTATAGGTATGGTTTTGTTTCTGATACCAAGGATTGCTTCGGGCAAAGTCCAGCTTGAGTATTTGTGATCTAAGAATAGCTTTCAATATGACTGTATTATTTTATATTCAAGTTAAACTTTTATGGATCTGAAAGCCAAAAATGTGATCACTTTAGCACAAACTTGCTGAACAACACCAACATGACATATACCCATTATGGCAAACTATCATAATGGGTATTATCATCTGATCATTTGTGATGTAAAAATGGTTTCTACTTTCAGCCTTTGAAAGTTTAGGATGTGCTTGAATTCATTTTAAAGTTGTTGCAAATGAATTGTCTTTTTAGTTTGTTTTTGTGTCTAGAAGATATCAGTTTGGGCTCTAGGCATTTAAGAATAGACAGAGATGTTTTCAATGATGATATATATAGTAAAATATTGTAGGACAGGAATGGCTCATGAAAGCAAATATCTTAATCAAAATGAAAAGACGTGAGTTCTTAAAAAACACGCCAAAAGCAGTTTTTCATGTTCCCGTGCTGTTTGAGTCAGGATGGTGATATGACAAGCAGTCTTTATAGGGTGGACCTGAGACCCTTAACAATTTTAATAAGGTCAGAATTACAGAATGTTATATTTGGGCTATTAGACAAGCAGCGTGTGTTGGAAGCCACTATTAAGACACCAGGATTGGATGGTGGTGAAGCATGCAATTTTGTTTTTGTAGATCTGGACAGTAATCTCACTGCAGATGTAAGATGACAGCCTGATTGATGTTTAAACTATGTGGTCCCACAGAGAAGAGCAAAGGAAACACCCCTTTCTAAACTACTGACGTGTTCATTATCTGTTAGGCTGTTGAATGTGTGAACTTCAATAAACGCATATCCTGTGAGCTTAATCAGTCCTTATCTTTCCTATACTTGCCCAGTTTAGATGAATTGACTCTTCTTGTCCTTTTTATAGCTTAGTAAGCATTTTCCGAACAACAGTCCATTCAGTGTAGAAACAAAAGGGCTTTGTCATCTTTCTTTGAAAGGTTTTTCTTTGCTGTGGCTGACAGCATAGATTATACTGCAGGATTTTTCTGTTTGGTAGCTCGTTGTATCGGTAATTTTCTGTGACTATCTCCTCCTCTCCTGTGATTCTAGGTTTTAAGAGGAGCTTTGGAAACAAACAAGGATAATTTAGAGCAATGTGTGGCTCAAATTATGAAAGAGAAGAATGTCAAACCCCAGAAAGATCCACTGTAAGGATATTTATCTGCTTTTAAAGTTGCTTTTCACCAGCAATTCTTTTTATTTTCAAATCATCATAAAGAGTATTGTAAGTTTACATTATTGAATCAACATATTAATTGTTTGTTTGTATCTCTCTACCTTTTTAGCTTCAAGGAAAGCCTACACATCTGTCTGTTACAAATAACAGGAAACAGCAGCCTGTATATATCTGTGGAAGATTTAAGAAAGGAAGTCTTCAACTCTGAAAACCAGGGACATGAGGCCATGCTGTTGAAGGTGTGTGTTACTACTTCTGGAGCCAGTTGATTATATCTGCCTTGTTACTGTTCCACACAATACACACGTTTCGGTCCAAAGTATATGTATGTCTGGATCAGTCCGAGTGGATTTTTGTGATTTGATTGGCAGACATTTACTTTGTAATAAGCTTAATGCCATGAACTAACAACTACTGCTAACATAGATGCAGTTTAGGCTTTAGAATCAGAAACCACATTTATTTTCTAAAATTGAATTGAGTTTAAATTGTGCAATAAAACAGTAGGACCTATAACCCTGTACAGTGGCAATACAAATGTGTAACCATAGAATGATTTGCACTCAGCTGTGGGACCTGTTGATGCCATCAGTCAAACTGGACTCGAGGATAACCAAACAGTGGGGAGACATTGGATTCCAAGGAGATGACCCCAAGACGGACTTCAGAGGAATGGGAATGCTGGGCTTAATCAATCTTGTGTGAGTCCTCCATGAATAACAATGAGACATGTATTAACTGTATTCGTATGTACTACAGATCACATCACTATTTTATCAACAGTTATTTTATTTATGATTGAAATACTCTTGGAATTGGTGAGACACAGCACTGATACAGAAAGCTGACCGAACAAGCCAAACTTATTTTCCAGCTGTGTGCCGATATGAGCCTGAAAATTCGATCCCAAACTGATGAGGGAATCCACACAGCCAGCAGTAATTTCATACTTTGTTTTGCTGCAACGTTTATTACATACATTCTTATTAAGAAACGTGTATCCAAATACATACTAACGTCATTGTTTTGATGATTTGCACACACATAATCAGTGCCATATTTAGAACCATACACTCGGAAAAAGCTGCATTGTCAAACCTTGTAGGCTCTATGTCTGAAAATTAAACCAGGCACAGATACACCGAGGCTTCACCGATCCCTGTTAATGATTTATCTGTGTGGAGCCATGCATGTGGATTTTCCCTCTCGCAGTCTAGTAGCCTACATTGCATAACAAACCGTCACTTCCCAAACAAATGAAAGCTGTGGCAGAATATATATATATATATATATATATATATATATATATATATATATATATATATATATATATATATATATAGCGCGAGAGGAAAAAACAGATTGTGGAGTTATTAGACCACTAATTAGTATTACAAGAGGCAGTTATCGGTATGACTAAACAGTGAGGAGTCCATAGGCTACAAACAGTGGACAATTGTGCCTTTGCCAGATGACGCGAGTCTATACTACCCAGAAGGATAAACATCAATTGAGTCTACAAAAGATGTATTTAACAAAATGGCTTCAGCATTTTAAATAAAACATTAACCATAAGAAACAGTAGATTTTTTTTTTTTAAGACCAGTTTATTATTACACTCCTGTACCATTGTCAGATTCACAAGTGTGTTATGCTTGTGGCTAATGTAGCTTCAAGGTCTGGTAAGTTTCTGACTCGACACCCAAAGATTTTTTTTAATTTTCAAACCTTTAGTCTTCAGCCCTAATTGAAAAATCATTTTCACTTTTTCAGACTTCAGGCAGCTCTTTCTGAAACCACAAAAGGCTTTATACAACCTTTTTCACATATGCAGTATTACTCAGAAATACCTTTTTTGATTTGTAAATCAATTGAGTTCACCTTTTTAAGGATTATGGTTATTGCCTGGTGCTCGTGATCTTTTTGGTAGTTTAAACTAGAAAGTACAAGCAAAGTACAGCACTGTTAAAACAATGATTATACTGAAATGTTTTTGTTCCAGTTTTTTCAGTGAAAACTACACAGAGGAGGCTCGTCAGGTGTTGTCTCATGCAAACCATCCTAAACTAGGGTAAGATCCATTCATATATGCACGTGGAATATTGGCATATTTTCATGCAAAACTTTGATCTTCCTAAATCATTTACTTTCTATATTCAGTCACTTTTGGCATGAATCTAATTGTGCATTCTTCATATTTCAGGTATTCATATGCCATCGTTGGGATTAACTTGACAGAGATGGCCTACAGTCTCCTGAAGAGTGGTGCTTTGAAACCCCATTTCTACAATACAGTGCTGGGCACGCCTGACCTCCGACACTTTCATCAGCTATACTGTGAGTGAAGTCACAGTATAATCACATACTTTTTTTCCCATCTTCTATGAAAAATACAAAACTAAATAGAATTTCAAATGTAGTTGTGTGCTTTTATCAAGATTTCTCTAAAATGTGGGTTTCTTCTTTTCTAGGTTATCTGGCATATGAATTTGATAAATTCTGGTTGGCTGAAGAACCAGAAAGCATCATGGAGTTCAATCAGTACAGAGAGAAATTCCATGACGTAGTCAAGACACATCTACAGGACCCTGATGTGACCCTCACGCTGACTGTCTGTTCTAAAAACTAACATTATTCAGAAATATTTCCTCACCTCTCCACGGCCTCTGACTTTGTTTGATTGGGTAGAGAAAGACGAGATGCGAAGCTGAACATTAAAAACATCAAAATCAGACTGAAGCCGTTTCATAAATTCTAAGAAATTAATCCTAATATGTTTGGTATTGTGGTCCAACGTTTAAACTCTATTCCTCTTGTTACTGTAATATTAAAGGGTTTTATGATAGAGCACCAATCTACGCTGTGTACCTCCAAAAAAGACCATTCCAGTGTTTAATTAACCTTTTGAGAAGGAGACATGAGAGAGACATAAAAGGTTGGTCTTTTATGAGGATTTAACTACTTTCTGTGAGCAAGCTGCCAATTGGTTGCAGTTAAAAGACAGTTATTGAAAAATGGCAATTAACTAGCATATTTTTAGCTCTCGTTTGTTTTTTTGTCGCAAGACCTGTACTCACACTTGTTCCGCTCAGAAATATCTTTTTTATGTCCAGAGACCACGACTAGATTATTGCATGTTTTAATATGTTCCTCTTGGTGGCATCTGCAACCTGTAACATTGTTTTTTGGGAGCTCAAACTGGTTGTTTGCCTCCATTTTCATACATTTATTAACTGAGATTTGCTTTTCAGGAAGGTATGTAATGATTAACACTTTTGACTCAATGGTAATAAATACACATTTTAATGTTTTGAAATGTGTTTTCTTTTTGTGGTGAAAGTGATAGCACAAGTTAAAAAGCAAGCGCAGGGTCTGTAAAACAAGTACAATATATTTAGAGTTCACATAAACCTGTTTAATATTTTACTTTGGGCACCAGTATTATTTAAAGGTGCAGTGCTGTAAACTGCACAAACTATGATTGACAGATTTAGATCTTAAAGTGCAGAGTGTTGGCACCATTCACTCCCATTAAATTTCAAACAGGCTCATCATGAAACATATATATTTATATATATATATAAATATAAAGATAGAATTGCATTTCAATTTCATCATAAACACAAATACAAGGTACACAACTCCAATATTCCTTCTTCAACAAAGGATTTTCTTCTTAGTCACCAAAAGAAAACCAAAATGTGAATTGATATTTCTAACCCAGCGGTGGTTCAGATGTTTCAGTCAAACTGTCAAACGGGAATCTTAATTCCTGTCCTCAATCCTCTTCTTTGTGACCATCATGGCTCTCTTGATTTGTTCGAATGAGACAAACATCACAACGTTCCACGATCCCAACCTCAGAAACGAGGGCACAAATCTACAGGAAATGGAGAAGATGAAAGCTAAAATCGAGCCTCAAACGCAGCATTGCTCAAAAATTCCAAGCGCCACATATTCCTAAACAAATGAGTGTGTGCTGGGGTCAGAGAGGAGGGGCTCACCCTTTGTAGAACGCCGTCGGCCCCTCTTTAGTCATCATGGTCCAGGCACAGTTGATAGCACTCTTGTACTGACCAGGTGGAGAGTTCATGTATCTAGTTTTCACCACGTCGACTGGGGAGGCGATCACCGTGGTGACAAAGCCGGCACCGAACGCGGACACAAAGTGGCAAGGAAGATTGTCTGTGGAGAGAAAGATTGTGAACAAAACAACTAAAGAGTATAAATGAGCGTAACCGGAGGCACTTTGTTCTGAGCCCAGCAGCATGGAAACTCATGTCAGCAGATTATATGACTTTAGGAATCGGGCATTGAGATACATTATGTATTAACTAATCTATTTACAGTACTGTGAGGGGGAAAACAACACCATGTACTGTACCAGCCTGTGTGCTGTTATCAGCTGTGCTGGAGTTGAAGGGGTGAGAGGGTGGGTGGATTTCTAACCCAATCAGCTTTCTCTGAGTGCGTGTGTGTGTGTGTGTGTGTGTGTGTGTGTGTGTGTGTGTGTGTGTGTGTGTGTGTGTGTGTGTGTGTGTGTGTGTGTGTGTGTGTGTGTGTGTGTAACCCACGTGCATGAGCTCTCTCACTCACCTGTCAACAGTTTGTGTCCAAGGATGGCCTCCTTGATCAGGTCGTATGTAACCAGCTCTGTGCAGTTGACAAGTGCATTTCTTGTGATGTTAGGTAGTGTGCCTAAAGAATCCAGAAGTGCATGAGAACGTTTCGATCAGTAATCATTTATACATCATTCCTGGGTCTTATTTTCATGGCAGGCGAGAGACCCAATGAGTAACTTATTTTGAAGCACTCGTCCTAAACGGCACCTTTCCAGAGTCCACGTATGCCCTCATTCTGGAAGATGTGCTTGTAGGCCTGCATGGTGCCGCTGTACCGACGAGCCACACCGTCCAGGTTCACCTGGGCTTGAAATCGAACCTTGACTACATCAGTGGGCTGTGCAAAAGATACCGCCATGGCACCCGTAGTGCAGCCAGCCAGGATTCGTACCAGTATACTGGGGTCTGGAAGGGAAGTACATCTACTCAATTATTGTAATCGAGTACAGCTTTTAGGTACTTTACTGTGTATATTTTTGTATGTCCATGAGATATTTTAACGCATGATATCTTGCCCTAACTCTCAATTAAAAGATGAATCAATGTCAATAGCCTCAGATCTTCATACATTACATTACACATTGTATATGCCAATATTAATATTGCTATTGCTATTACTTCTATCTATATTGTACATACAGAAGCTGTTGCACTTCTTTCTGTCAGTGCTGGATAAAGGGATCCTTCCACTGTTGCTGCTGCATGGACCTCAAAAGTAACCACTTACTGTCTTTGCCACCAGTGTAGAAATCTCTGACATTGTCGTAGAGGCCGATTCTGATGGAGGCGAAGCACACTTGTCTCTGCAGCCCCGCTACCAGCCCGTTGTACAGAGACCTGGGCCCCTCTGTTCGGATCATGGTGCTCATGGTCCCAAACACCCCTCTGTAGCGGATGCCCTCCACTCCCTTCATCTCTCCCTGAATCTGTGGTCACAGATAAAGATTGTGTTCAAGGCAAAAACCAGCTTCACAGAACCAAAGTAGAGCTTCATTCAGACTAAATGGGGCAGTGTATTGCTACAGAAATGTTAATGAGTGCAATTGATTTTGGGGGAAGGAAAGTGGACAAAGTGAAAAGTCAAGCTGTTCAGTCAATAGCAGCCGACATCCCGCTGTGTTCCAACATAGTATAAGACAAAAGGGAGCATAACTAAAGATCATTATCAATAAGATATCCGATGCTTGGCAGTTAATGTGAAGGAAACGTGCTCTGTGATGCTGGAGATGAGCTAACAAGGGTTTTGTCCCTGAACATACCTGTAGTCTGACTTTGGCTGTGTCCAGGGGAAATGTGAAAAGGTCAGCAACACAGGCTGCAGCCCCAGCACTCGCCATCTTCACCCCCAGTGGAGGGGGAACATCTGAGGGTTTAAATCCCACCATGTTTCCTAATGCTGGATTTACAGGTAAGCACCAACACACAAAGAACACACAATCAGAGAAAATGTCCAGGAGAAAACCATCATATGCATCTCATCTCATTCACCTTTTCAATCGAAAGACTAGTGAATCTTTTATTACCCAACAATCAAAGTGTATATTGATGATAAAAACATAAAACATACTTACATTGTTTGTCTAAAATGTAAGACTTCCTTTGATCCTTTGTTACCGGGCAGGATTTGATTTGCCAGATTATAATCCATTAAAGGTGCCCCTCTGCAGGAAAGAAAGATGCATCTTTAGCGCTGTATTTATATATTATCTGGCTGGCTTTTTTACGACATCTACAGAGAGGCGTTACTGTGTACTCCTGCAAGGGTCAAATCAAAGTCCACAGACTGTCAGAAAGTCAATGTTCAATTTACCCCACAGTGCAGGCACATTTCAGAAAAACAACTATTCTATATAACAACAACTTCCCACTCTCTGCGACTGTAACATCCATATCTTTTCATCCAAATTGTGGTTTCCAAAAGTATCTATAAAATATTGTTAATATTTTAAAACAGTAATTTCTTGCCTTCAAATCAACAATATATCCATTCCCATTCAGTACAATAAGTAGGTATTCCTTCTGTCCTGTATCTGACACTTAATATTCAGAGATTATTTACTTTATGAGACCGGCAGTCTTCCCCCAAACCACAGTCATAATAAAGCACTATCAGTTGGTTCATTGGAGCCAATGGGATGTGTGAACAACAGTGAGTGTTTGGAGCTGATTGGCTAAAAATGTTTATAGCTTCGTCACGCTGTCCTTTCACTTTTGTGGCGTTGTTGTATCATAAAGTATTTGCTCATTTGTTTGTTATTAAATGTATTTTATCCTGTTGACAATTTTTGATTTCTTAATAACGGCATTTTTGTAAAAGAGGGCACTGACTTTAAAAAAAAAAAAAGAAGCGTTTTAAAAGGGGGAGAGTAGGGACTTGAGCATGTGACTGAAGTTCATAACGTATCAGATAAGAACTTTGCATCACAGCGGGCTCGGCCTCTCGGCAGTTTGGCAGTGACGAAGCATGTTTCATAATACCCAGGCAAGTTCTCAGTTAGTATTGGAATTACGGGAACATTTGCTTTTGGGGAAAAGTTGCCAGTTTATGTTCAACTAGCAAAGGGTTAGTTTCCTTCTTTAAATTCAGATATATTGCAGGCCTGTGTATTTAACTGCATTAGTTTAAGTACAATGATAATTAAAACACATTACAACAATAAGAGACATTGGAGAAATCCTCTCAAGCGTCTGATTTCCCCCATTTATTCATGTCTTTCTCCTAATGAATGTAACCAGTGACTATCAAAACTAAAATAGTGTAGCCATATTTGTTAGATTTGATGAAACCTCAAAAGAGACTTTTTCATTTAGTTACAACCCAGGCCTATAGCTGCAACATAAATCGAAGACCAGGCGAGTTAAAAGTAATAAATAACGACATTAAGTGAAAGAATACATAAACTAAAGTTAAAGTCAGTGAGTAGTTAGGGATGTCAGCATGTGTGGATGTCTGGAGCAAACCAAAACTTAACAGCAGTCGCGTTGGCTGGAAGAGACTTTCAAGCTGGAGCCACGGCGGGCTCAGCTGGGGCTCAGCTGACGATCGACATCCTGAGACACAGAAAAGAGACAGCAAACGGGACACAGGGAGGGGGTCCTAACAATTTGAAGAAATATAAGCAATGTTTCATCCATCTTCTCATAAGGAAACATACGTTCTGATAGGTTAATCATTGATAGCGTTGTCATGTGTCCGAGAGGGGAAGTCTCTTCAATCTGCTGAAGGTCCAGTGTTAAGTGAGCTCACTTTGCTGTGATTGGTTAACCTGAGCCACAACCCCAGTGTGTTTGGTCCAGAGAGAGAGCGTGCACGTACTTTCACAATGAACATGTTGCTGTATTAATACTTCAGTGGTTGAAGTAGTATTCAGATATTTTGCTAAAGTAAAAGTAATAATATCCGAGTGTAAGAAAACTGTTACAAGTAAAAATCGTACATTCATTCAACTTAATACATGTTCATTTTGTATCAAAATTGCCCTTGTGGATTTAGTAAGATTTAGAAATGTTATGCAACGTAATACTTCTAAACCACTACATCTCATAGGTAATGATTGTACTTTGTACTCAACCACAGCATTTTTTAAATTACTTTGGAGATTCAAGATTAGCCATACAAAATATAATCAACAAATTCATTATGATGTATTATTACAGGTTAAGAGAATGTAACACTTTATTGGTTCCCTGGAGGGAAATTCACAAGCCACCCAGCAGACTATAAAGTAGATAACATTAGCTCCACCTTTACAATATTCAGTCATATATCAATTATTATAATCCAGTAACATAATATTCAGAAATAGACCATTCTGCATGAGGTAATTTAAGTATATTTGTATAGCAATACATTTTACATGCAAGATTTGAGTACTTCCTCCACCCCTATAAACAAAAACGTAACATTTTGTAAATTGATATGTTTTGTATATTAAAATCTGCAAGTAGACGTGATTTTCCTTCCCCCTCGCCCGAGTATAAATATAAAGGAACACAGAAATTAAAGTCAAGTAAAGTTCAATTATACTTTAGACACTTATTTTAACATTTTTATTGTTTGTTCATCATATTCAAAATTGTTGTATATGTCTTCTACTATTGCACTGTGTTTAATCATGCAGTCAGTCAAATTCCTTGTATTTCTCAATAAACCGTTTCTGAAGTACCTTAAAAAGACACTTAAATTACATTCAATACTAGTCAGTCACGTGCACACCAGTAAGAAATATTAGATTTACTGTAAAGCACCAAGTCTAGGTTTTGTAAAATTGGTTAAACACGTTTTTAAAAAAAAAGAAGAAAAAAAAAGAGCTAAAAATCATGTCATGTAAATTAACAATTGGTCGCATAGATACTCTTCCACAAGATGGCAGCCACACGCCGTGTGCACGGTCGTACATTCGCACTCAGACTGGTGAAGTAAATGAAAAAGGCTCGAGGCGAACTGTGCAGCATCGAATCAGTCATACTGTAATTTAATTAGACGAGGTGACACACAATGCAGTGGAATCCAGAGTAGGACAGTCATTTCAAATAAAAAAATAAAAACCGTCACATAAAAGCAAGTTTCAAACTGCAACATGAAAATGAAAAAAAGAGGTTAAAAAAAGAAGACCATAACATCTTCGTGGATCAAATGATGTAAACGTATAGAAAGTGCAGGCTTTTCAACAGCATTTTTAGTGTAATAATTTCTTAGGACACATTAATTCCTTTACCATCAGTTGCGAGTACAATTCTGTGTGTGTGTGTATGCATGTTAAAAAGAGAATAGTTTCACTCAATAACTAAAGTGGCACGTTGCTTTAAAACAGAACATTAAATATTGAATTTTCCCAGCTTCGTTTTGTATTTGTCCATATCGTCATTCGAAGGGAAAGTAAAAACTTTTTGTGATCGACAGCAAATGGAATCATAAAGTAAGGACACGATAATTTGGCCGGATATAATGTTCTGTGATGGTACGTAGACTCTTAATACCACCGATTAGAACCGTACCTGTGGACATTTACATCTACATAGCCTAAGAGTGCTAAAGATTACAATATCTATGCAGAAAGTACAGCTACGACATGTACACACTGGTTTCCTCCGAGCAAACCTTAATATTAATGTCCTGTTCTGTCTTAGCTGGACAGAATCTAGTGATTGTTTTCATAAAAGTCTTTCACATCTGGTAAAATACATCGCGAACAGCAGTTTTTTGGTCACATTCATTCAACCATCATTGTCATTCACATTCACTGACCTTCATTGACCTCTAAAACACACGACTGATGACCGCGTTTTCCCTTTTCAAAAAGTCTGTGTGTGAAACCTCAGCCAGATAGCAAGATCTCATAGTCACTCGTCGACAGAAGGGCGCGCCCGACTTTACTGATATTCTTGGCGTTCGTTATTCGAGCCGCCACCTCCACTGGCTTCTCGAAATAATGCACCAGGGCCTGCTCGGTGAGCACGGAGGCCAGGAACTGCTCATACGTGATGGCCCAGTCTTTATCGATGCTCGTGCTGTGAGGCAGCCCTCGGCCGTGAGGCCGGCTGCTGCTTCTTCTTCTTCTTCTTCTTTCACCACCAGAGCAGCTGCCGCTGCGCACCAGCACCGTGTCGTCCGCGATGTCCTCGCACTGCAGCTTCTCATCCAGCTCATGAGAGCCTGCGCTGAGCACGGAGTAAGAGGACATCGAAGTGTCATCTTTGGTTTCATCGTCCGAGATGAGCATGGCGGATGACGCGCCCGTGTCTTTGGGAGAGGAGTCCTCCAGCTTGATGTCTTGCATAGGTGGCAGCCGCTCGCTCCCTCCGCCCCCCTTCCCCTCCAGACCTACGGGGGCCAAGCAGTCAGCGGGACCATCGAGCACGGCCTGCCGGCCGGGTTTGGAGTCAGTGGCGTCTCGCGTACACATGCTCGGCTCTGACTGATCCTCCGTGTCGTTATCCTTCCGCCCAGAGGAGGAGAAGAGCTTTCCCACTTCTCCCATTTCCAGCAGCAGACTGGTGACCGTCGCCGTGGCGTGATAGAGCTCCTGTTCTGCAACATCCTCACTGAACATGCTGTAGAGGGTCTTACAAAGCTCGATGAACTGGCTCTGGAGAAGAAAAGAAAACACAAGAGGTCAGTTACACTCGAATAACTACAGAGATTCTTCTGCACATACTGTATGTAACAACGGATACAGAGGGTGACGTTTTACCTGATTCAGCTTGGGGAGGTTTTTTGTCTCCTGGTTCCACAGTTTCAAGTAATGGCGATATTCAGGAGTATTCAGTTTCTTCACTGCAAGATGTACAAAGAATGTGTTATTAACTCATATTTGTTTTTTTTTAAAGAGGAAAAAAACAAAAAGTTAAACAAATGTCTGCCTGCTTCTGTGGATAAACTTTACGATGCAAGCGCAGAGCTACAACTTAATCGTTTTGGCTTGCATCTTGAATATATCCTCTATTCACGTTTCAGACTTACTGTATGGAATTTGATTTCTCCTTTCATTAAATGGAAACTTAGTACATGACAATTACCCATCATGTTGAATCAATAACATTTTGTGTGTTTTTCTTGGCTGCTAAGCGAGACTAAAAAGGCATTTTTACACTTGAATGGTTTGCCATCTGAATGAGACTAAACATTGTGTCACTTATTTAGACAAATGGGATTGTGTAGTGTGTTGCATTAGATCTATTTATTCAAGCCGTTACATTCCTTTTGCAATATGCTGCTTACCTTTTTCAGTCTTAAATGTGACTCTGACAAAGCCATCATCCTGCTCACTTCTGCACTTTGAGTTGTGACCTGAGGAGAGAGGAGCAAACAACCATTTATTATTTAATTACATTTTAAAAGTCAGATTATCCAATTCCAACAGCTAGACTGGACCTTCAGAGACAATCTTTTAGCAGAATCCTCTAGGATATGAAGACAAGCAGATTATATTAAACGTACTGTATTTTCTTGCAGTAGAGTCCTGCTCTACACCCAGGACAGGGTGTAGTGTAACAGTTTATCATCAGTGCCTTCTGAAAGTTTAATCTCCAAACAGCTTTCAGTGGTTTGAGGCAGTTTCTCTTTCTTTCTGCATATTCAACACAGGATTCTCCTGCAGGCCTGTGCTTTGCAAACCTAATTTAACTTCTGCACACATTTGTTTTCACCACTGTCAATGTACACAATGCAAGCGGCAGGCTATGTCTGTGACTTCAAGGTTAATACAAACACACTTTTTTCTATACTAACTTTATCTTTACTATACAATTGGCAGAATTATGTTTTTAAAGGTACATTTTTGTTTTCATTTCCTGTATTTGTTATCTTCTTTTTATTATGCAATTAGTTTTTTCATCTGCAATCACAATTTTTCTTCTTTTTTTTTTTTTTCTTGATGGTATGGTTAGGGGGTAAGGTGGTTAAGAAATGTCACCATGGTGAGGAGGAGGTTGGGACATACAATGTTTATATGGATTAATGTTTATATTATATAAGTGTGGTACATCTTCATTAGGTGTACCATAGTATTATGGAAAGGATGTCAAAGCAACAAAAATGTGATCACAAAAAAAAAGTTAATCTTGGGTTCGTACCGATGGATGTTTCTGGAGTGACGTCTTCAAAGAAGTACTGTGTGGCCTCGAAAGCCGAGTCCGGCTCTTCCGGTTCATGAGTGATTTCTGGGGGAAAAGAAATTAGGAAAACTGTACTTGACTTGTGAAACCATTCTGTCAACCGTTCTTTGTAATTTTATCCCAGATTCTAATAAAAAAAGAAAAAGAATGTACAAGTAAATATTGGGCTCATCAGTTTTTAATGTAAATAAAACAACATTTTAATAAAAGCGAAATCTAAGTATGCCTTTAAATTGAGGACTTAAGGCAAAATACAGTCAGTTATCTCAATAGAAAAGCATGCTGACAAAGATAATCCTCAACATGTTCTCTCTCTCAAACATATCTTTTCTGCATAGCTAATAATCCTGCTCCACTAAAAATAAATATTGTCTGTAGTTTCCTAAAGACACCTTTCATTGAACTGCATCTGTGCACACACACACACACACACACACACTCACCAGGTATGACATGCATCTTGTAGAGCAGCTTCAGCTTCTCAATGAGGTCCCCGTGATACAGGACACCTACAAACCAACAAGCTCTAAAGTTAAAGTTAAGTTATCTGAACCGTTTACAAATTAAATATATAACCTTGGATACAATAATACCTCGAATTAGAATAATGACAGTGTGATTTATCAACTGATCTGCTTGCGATACAAACCATTACTTCCGCAGAATATTTTACACACATGTCTTCGCTTCTTACCCAGGCCATTGATGAACTCTCGAAAATTGATGAGGGCATCTCCGTTTTGGTCAAGGAGACTGAAGAAGCGCAAAGCCAGGGGGTCCGAGTGGGCCCCGGTGGCCCAGGGGAACAGCAGGTTGAACAGGCCTTTGAACTGCTCCACGTCGATGCGGTACTGCTCCAGGTATGGCAGGCTGGGGTCGTGGCGCTCAGTGGGGTTGCTGCTGCCGCCCCAATAACAGCTGGTCAGGTGCTCCGCCTGAACAGAGCAAGAGAGAGGTGACTACTGGGAAATATCGGATCAAAATCAATAAAACTTAAATGTAAAAGTCAATTGTAAAAAAAAAAATAGAGGATAGAGATGCTTTTGAAGAGGTAAAACATAATAAGCATTAACCATTAGCGTAGTTGCATTTTGTCATGTTTGAGAAATACAACACACACTTTGACAACTATGTTTGGAAAGCAATTTCAGATTTGAGTAATCACAGCCAATGCGAAGGTTGTGTCATTAATAAAGTAGCAAATGAATCTTCCCCATGTTTGTATACAGCTCAAGAATGGCTTATTTGGAAATAGTCAAGATCCCCAGGCCCTCACTTATTTTCTCTGGAGAGAACAAATGACTGTTTGACTTTCTGTCCAAACCTCACTTTTAACAATAAGTTAAAAGTGAATATGTAAGCTGGAACTCACCTTGAAGAGCACATAGAGCTCCTCCAGCTCGTCAATGCTGAAGGCAGTCTCTGTTACAATAGTCCTTACCTGAAAACAGAAATACAAGAGAGATTAATGTGATGCGTGACGAGAGCAGAGTATCCAAGGGTGACAAGAATGTCATTGTCGTCGGGTTTCAAAGCTCAAATCTAAATTTGACCTGCAGAACTAAGATAATTGAAAAAAAGAGTTGCTTGATGACTGTTGTGCTATCTGCACAACAGGGTTGAGCATGGACAGTATCATAAATACAGTACTTTAGCAAACATGCGTCTAATCGATTACCAATAAAGATATATCGGTGGGTACTTACCACGTTGCGTTTGGTTGTATCTTCAATGGTTTGGATGACCCTCAGTCTCTGTTTGAAACGCATCTGTTCAATTACATCTGCACGGATTGAACCGAAATTCTGACAGAGAGATGGACAAATATGGAGAAATATAGGTCAACCCAGCCGTGGTATTATTTAGTCTGTTATTACAGTGGAAGGCTGGAGACGGTTGCGTCATTGTGCGTTTCCTACTTACAATTAAGTTCAAATCATATCAATTTCATTGCAAGCGGTAACATTAAAGCTACCTTGATGAGGTAAATAGATGACAAAATTCCACAAGGAGACACATGATAAACATCAGATTTGTACTTTTTCCACACACGTCTCACCACCAAACACACAGGACGACAGACTCAGCATCATCATCATCATCATCATCATCATCATCATCAAGGTTAAATACCTCGTAGGAGCTGAGGACTAGTTTAAAGATGTCAACGTCTGGATGCGGTTCTCCATTGTCTGTCAGTAATGAGTGCAGGTGGGGGATGGGAGGGAGGGTGCTGTCCTTATTCGTGACACTGTCCAAGTATCTACAACACACAAGTGATTCACCGAAATTACAAAGACCTCTTTCAGAATCGTGGAATAAAAATATCTGATAAATAGGGAAGTAGTTTTCTGAAGAGTCGTTGACTGAAGAATTATAACGGACGCCCTAAATATTCAGAAGCTAGATATGTTGTCCCTTTTGCCTCTCCTTACCTGCCCAGCACCGTCATGGCCTCTCCGTCATCCTTGCAGTCCAGCAGCTGGTGGATGTTGGCGTGCAGCACGGAGAGCGCCAGCTGAAAGATGACCTTGATGCCGTCGTAGAAGAAGCAGTCCACCACCACAACTGCGCTCTCGAACGGCATGACGGACAGGAAGAGGGTGAGGAACCAGGAGAGGGAGATGGTGGAGATGACCCCGAGGTCCTGCATGCAGTCGTACAGCTGGGGAACGTACTCACGGGCGAGCTCCTCGAACACCCCCTGATCGACTAGGGCCCCTGGGGAACACGTGGGGAAAAGAACAGGACGTTACATATCAATGGAAAGCTGTCAATCAAACAGCCTACAATACAGAAGCCCATACTGACCGACAACCCTAGTGTTGTAGTAGTCAGGCAGCATCCTCTCACAGAGCGCCACGAGCAGCCAAAAAGCCTCCTCTTCTTTAGCGTAGAGCAGCAACACAGATGTCACAATATTCATAGCCTTTGTTGTCGTGGGAGAAAAAGAGTGAATTCAAGGATTGCTAGGTTTCAGCCAGTTCATGTCAACATCCAAACAAGAGGAGCGTGTGTGTGTACCTGACAGTATCCGATGTTGGGGTTTCTGAATGCGTAGGCTGTGAGGACCCTGCGCAGGGCAGCGATGCCCATCTCGTTCTGGAAGGCTGGGTGCTCGGGCAGAGAGCGGTGCAGGTCTCGCTCAATCTCCTCGGTTGCCAGGTTGTATTTGCCCATCGACTTTTCCACCAGGTCTTCGTAGTACCCGGGGTGGGTGGCCATCTCGTTGATCGCCCCTATCAAAAACACACAAGCTCAGATCTTCTCCTTCAAGAGTGACGGTAACAGTCCTTGTGAGGGTTGATTACGTGCAAAGCAGTTATTAAATATTCAAATCAATAAGATAAGATCAGTTATATTGATCAGATGCAGGGGAAATGTAAGTGTCCCTACAGCTTAAAAATATGCAGATAAGATTAAAAAAAAACATTTTAATGCTAGAATACGATATACAGTTACATTATAGACATCTGCCGTATTATTAAAGTCAAGCAAGAAAAAAAAATAATAAAAATGTGCTACATCCCAGTAGGCTACATATCAATCACAGTATCTGATGTGGTATTGGAGCTTCTGTTTATTAAGTCCAAAGTACCAAAATATTTTAATTTCACTACCCATTTTGTCACTTCAGTGAGTATGTGTTCCATTTTATTTGTCAATTGTTTTAATTTAACATATACTTAATTAAAAATATATATTTATGTTGAACCCTTAGTCATCTTCATTTGCAAAAGTAACAAAACAATAAAACATTATGCATTTATGAATAAAGAATTACAAATAAAAGATTGTGCTGGTGAGATAAAAAAATTAAAATAAAAAAAAAATGTATGAAGACACTAAAAAAGAAACTGCCATAACTATAATGTCTAAACCCACTCAGACAAGTAGGATATCTATTTTGATATAGTAAACTAAATCCCATATTAGTTTCAGTCATGTTATTTCATTTTATTATGCATTTCAGTTACTTATCAATGTGCACAACACACTCTACCCTGAATACAACATTAAGATCAAATAATAGGCTCCACTATAGCTCCCTCAAAAGTTGCTTTACAATCTTTATCGTCACATTAAGCGTGTTTTATATAAAACAGAGCATCTTCTGATTTCAAGAGATAAAAAATTGTAAACGTTTAAAAAAAATGCAAAATGACTGGAGGAAATGTTAAGTAAACAGGTGCTAAAACACCTATTTTATTGTATTTATGTGAATTAATTTGCAGTTAAACCTGGAGAAAATATTTTCACATCACTCCATGTTCCAGGTTCTCTCAGCACAGTTATCCACATACCTCGGAAACTGGTCTTAAATAAGCAAAGTACTTATTTTTCTTGTAGGTGATTAGCGTACGAGCAGACTCATTGCAGGAAGTGCAGGTTAGGTTGACTAAGGTGAACACAATGCAGCTGTGACAACAGCCATGTGAGCCATAAGTGGGTCACCGGGGAGAGAGGGAGGAGCCTTTTGTAACCCAGCTCTGCGCAGGTGAGGTCGAGTAAAAGCTGCTGCATGAATGTACACAGGAAACTCTGTACATGAAAATGCATTTTGTCACAAGCTACAGCTCCTGTGTGGTTAACGCTAAGTTAAAAATAGTGAGTTCAAGCACTTGTGGAAAATAATACATGCGTATGTATGCTGGTGTATGAGCAGTTTCACACAAAATCTATTGAGATTTTTTTTTTACAAATCTACAAACCCCATTTCAAGTAGTGGCAATTTTGTGCAGAGCAACATGTATCCACATATGAACAATATTCAAATAAACTCATTAACCTGGCAGTTAGTTCAACCTAAAAGTGAAAACGCGTTTATCATTTTAAAGAAATGCTTTTGCACCACCAAGCTAGAGAATAATTAATTCATCTTTACCATGTATTTATGCAGACTGCGACACATGAATAGTTTTGCTATGGTAGTACCACTAATTAAAATGTTCCTAAGTTATGTATTTTTCATCAACAGGTAGTCTGTGGGTACATTACACCTGCATGAAATATGTATACTTTGTTGTTATGATCATGTTTGAGCACGTTGTGTGCAGGGTGTAGGTTTCATTAGGTGCGGTGTATGAAAGATCATTTGGTATGCACAGTGTGTGTGTTGTGCCTGCGTTCACAGTAGTTCAGGCCTCCATGAACACTTGCTCACCAGAGAAGAGCAGCCAGAGATCTCCTCGCATGCTCTCAGGAATCCCCTTGAGGACCAGCTCCTTCGTCTTCTCCGTGCGGTACATACACACACCCTGTCCGTACTCTGTAAAGTGGTTCTTCCATGCCTGCTCCTTCAGGAACTCTTTCGCCTGAGCGAAGAGGGAAAACAGTTTCAAGAGATGCATAAGATCAAGCCCTATTACCATAACCCTTTTTCTGTCAGAGTCCTTCTTTTACCATTACATACATACATACATACATACATACATACTTTACACAGTCTTGCAGGACAAATAATCTTGGTAGGTTCATGTTAGCAGCAATCCTCCATGCAGCTTAATATCCGTGCAGTATGAGCGAAAAAATTTACAATGTGATAACACACAGAGTGTTGCGTGCACTACAAGATGGACTGCTTTTAATTATACTCGACAAAAGTGCATTTAACTCACCAGCTTGGGATTGAACTCCTCAGGAGAGCGGCGACGGTACATGGTCATGAGGGCTTGTGTGGCTGTGGGAACGCTGCGGTCGTTCAGGTTGAACGTACGCTCGCCTTCTGAGCTCGAGCTGTACTGGGGGCTGCTGGAGAGCAGAGATCCAGACTGGGAGTAAACCTGGGGAGGTAACGGACACGATATTTAAGCTTTGGAGCTTTTAAATGGACACAGTCACCATCACTGTTCAGGCAGTCAGAGTATTTTATAGATATTACTCAAAGCAAACTAGGTGTTTAATATATATTTTCACCTCGTCGTCTGAGCTGTTTAGGCTGCCAGTAAGCTCCCTCTCCAGGTAGATCTTAGAGGTGGTCTGCTGCAGGAAGTCAGAAATCCTCTGGACCAGGAAGTCTCGGTCCTTCAGGTTAGCGAAAAGAAATGTCATCCGATTCTTGGTACTGATGGAGAGCGGGCTGGGCAGCACATTGGAATTGTCTGCCTTCTCCACGATAGTCACCTGGAAGAACAACGGGGAACATTTACAATCTCCATTTAACACAAAAAACTATATGATAAATGACCAGCAGCCATATATAAAATGTGTCAGAAATAACAATGATCATTTAAGACTACACTAACCAGCTTGTATTTCCATGATAAGCAATTTAATATAAAATGGAATTCCACAATATTTCTATTCCAGGAGAATAAGGTTTAAAATGTAGCCCACTTATAAAGTGTGTTAACCGTTTAATGACCAGACTGGAGAACGGTGAATAAATTAAAACATTGCAGCGCAAGAAATAGCTCCTACAGAAGGATTGGTTGTTGCTAAATTAGGTTAACTTAATCTGACTAACAAACTGCTTGACTACCACCAACTCTGAACCTATTTATCCGTGAATGTATAAATAAAAGCTACCCGCAAGTTTATAATATCACTTGGCCCCTTTAACTTACTTTTGAGAGTTATGTTAGAGAAAGTGAGGCTTTAGTTACATTCTGATTAATTAATTAATTGCATGGCACTGATGTTTCTTAGAAACTAAACAAAAAATGTACTATCTAAGACATCCCTTACTTTAATGGTTCAAGGCAATTTAGTGAACAACTAACGGAATGGAAACAATTAAGTAAGTCAACCGTCTTGCAAGCCGTTAATAAAAACCAACGGCACAACGTGCCTCTCGTAGCGGGATAATGAGGCTGCACAGCGTCTCCTCCTTGCTGGTGAAGCAGATGTAGTTGGTGGACACAAACATCTGTCCCAGGATGTGCATCTTGTTAAAGGGGGTCCACAGGGTGCAGTCTGTGTGTCCGTCCAGTTTTTCATCTTTGGGCAGACGGAAGAGCGCCCGGTAACGCTCGCTCTTTGCTCTCGCATCCAAATCCCTGAAAGATGAAAAATGCAAATGTCATATTTCATGGCAGATTTTTTAAAAATATATACCTATATATATATATATATATATATATATATATATATATATATATATATATACATACACACACGTTTATTTACAGCTCGGTTTGACATAATCATGCATTATAAGCAAAAATAATTCCTGTACAGTATATATACACACACACACACACACACACACACATATCCTGTTAAAATTACAATAACGAATGGATAGTTTCATTTCCTCATGTTAGACAACTTGGCAATGAAGCATCTATGTAGATACAGAGAAGAGTTATGCAAGAGCAACCATCACACAGCCCCAGGCATCTGTGCAACCAAATCATGCTTCCATAAAATGGGAACTTGAAGATATTCTTAAGGGCTTGCAGAGAGCCATTTCCTAACATATCCATGTTGTGCTTTTGCAAAAGCCTAAACTTAGACTTTCATCCTCTAAAGTTAAGCGTCTAGATAACAAACTGCTCTACCAACCCTTGACACATTACGGTTTAATCGACTGCATGTCATAAGCATACTAAAACGGCATTCATTATTGATGAGCACTAAGCGTTGCCGCTCCACGTTCTCTCTCTCTCTCTCTCTCTCTCTCTCTCTCTCTCTCTCTCTCTCTCTCTCTCTCTCTCTCTCTCTCTCTCTCTCTCTCTCTCTCTCTCTCTCTCTCTCTCTCTCTCTCTCTCTCTCTCTCTCTCTCTCTCTCTCTCTCTCTCTCTCTCCTCTCTCTCTCTCTCTCTCTCTCTCTCTCTCTCTCTCTCTCTCTCTCTCTCTCTCTCTCTCTCTCTCTCTCTCTCTCTCTCTCTCTCTCTCTCTCTCTCTCTCTCTCTCTCTCTCTCTCTCTCTCTCTCTCTCTCTCTCTCTCTCTCTCTCTCTCTCTCTCTCTCTCTCTCTCTCTCTCTCTCTCTCTCTCACCTCTTGAGTGCCGACACCTTCTTGGGCGACTTCTTCTTGAGCTTGGGCAGCGAGCGGTCCTGCTCGAAGCCTTTGTTGTCCAGGAGTTGACGCATGGCGATGTTGGCCAGCTGCTCCGCCAGCTTGAAGGTCTCATTGATGTTGAGGAAGACGGAGAAGACGTGCTCGTTGATGCGAGTGCTCACCTTGATTGCGTCGGGCAGCAGGAGGGTGGCGCTTTTCTCCAGCTGGGTGATATCTGCCCAACGCACCACCAATTTGGCTAACGGTTACAAAAAGACATTAAAAAAAAGGAAGAAAATAAAATCAGAAATATATTGACAATGTAAGATTGTATAATGTAGATATCAGGATATGGTTTAAGACTTCCAAAAAGGTTTCACCTTGAGAAGCATGCAAGAGATAATAGTAAAAAGAGTTATAATAGTGTCAAATAAATATAGCCTTGGGAAAAAGAA
Source organism: Cyclopterus lumpus (assembly GCF_009769545.1). Lineage (NCBI taxonomy): Eukaryota > Metazoa > Chordata > Actinopteri > Perciformes > Cyclopteridae > Cyclopterus > Cyclopterus lumpus. The sequence goes on from NC_046966.1 coordinate 18,113,750, forward strand.
AAAAAAGATTTCTTCAGATATCTCCGGGTCGAGATCCCTTTAATAATGAAATTAAACATGGAGTACCGGTATAATTTTTTGGAGAGTTTTTCTCTATTCAATGCGAGGGTCCAAGGACAGAGGGTACAGATTGTCAAGCACTCAGAGGCAGATTTGTGATATTGGGCTATGCAAATAGATTTAATTTAATAGTCCAATTACTTAGATATTCACAAAAGATTAGAGAAAACTCTAAATCAAAAATGGCAAAAACTATTGAATAGTTCATATCGCAAATGGAAGAGAAACTATGGCAAAGAGATCGTTAAGGATGATGAGAATATTATTGGGGTAAGTCAGACGAAGACCACCTATATTTTGTAACTCCAAAGTTAAAATGTATACCAGAGTTGTTCTCGGGGACAAAACCATTGCAGTGTGGTTTCAGAGCACCAGTATAGCAGCAAACATATATTTGCTATGTAAACATATAGTCAGTTGTAATCAGGGTTGCAAGATTTTCAATATGTTGCGAGCTATAATTGAAATCTCTGTCTGCAATACCGCTCTTGGCCTCTACGCAACTCGGCGCTCTCACACTTGCCAGGCATAGGGCTGAAACGTTCAGACGCAACACTGATGACAAAGACGTTCAAAAACAACAGAACGTTTTATGTTTCTGGCAGACAATGTTCCCAACCAGCTGCATTCAGGGTCCAGCTGAGCTAGGTGTGCATAGTCTTGTTCTCAACTACATTTAAGTTCCCTGTTATATGCTTTTGCAAAAAAACTATTTTTTTTCAAAATTCCCCAAATTCCCGAGACAAAATTCCCGTGGAAACTTTCCGGAAATTTACCGGAAACTTTCCTCCCCTTTGCAACCCTAGTTGTAATCCAAGCTTACCTGTTCTTTGGCGACCTAGCCGACTGTCAATCCACATGTATAATATACTTGGTCTATCTGAGGTGTTGCCCAGTGCATATGTCATTAAAAGATCCTGTTGGCGTACAGTTATTTTCTCGCCCATGTCAACTCACCTATTCTGCTTGAAGACTTTGACAAAGTTGTATAATAAAAAGGGAATCAGTATAGGTAATACATTAAGATAGTGCAGAAGACAGATTAGTAAATGAATATAACCAACCTTCTTTTCCTAGTAAGTAGGAGTAGAAGCAGAGATGGTTGATGCTGAGGTAGAGCCATCCCTGTCGGGGCACCTTGCCCTTCCAGAAGCTGCAGGAGTAATAGTTAACCAGTTTTTCCTCCTCCGGCATTCCAAACAGCTTACGAAACTTGGAGCTGGCCTCCTTGAACTTGTCCGTGTCGTCGTCCTCTCTGACGTCGTGGTTCTTGTTATACTCCGCAATGATGCCCTGAGGCAAGATGGTCAGAGACGGAAAGAAGTAATGAGCTGAGGCGTGAAATATTTTGTAATGTGAGGAACAGCAGTAGGCTAAGCGATTGATATTTTAAAATGTAAAATTCTACATTATAAATATACAACGAGCATGGGATATTACAGTATTCAGTACTTCACTGGCTCCACAATGTGTTTCTAGAGTAGATGAGATTTGCTTACGGTGCAGTTGTGGCTTTTGCAACACAGCTTTTACTGATTGTCGTCAAATCAATATATACTGCACCACCATCTCATATACTCTGGCTGGAGGTTATTGCACACCTTAAACTCAAGCAGCAAAAGCACACCACTCAAACCAGTAGGTTTGCCAAGATATGGCAACCGTTTCAATTATATTTTTCAAAATGAATGTGCATCATGTCACAATGTATTCAATGTAATATCAAGTCCATCTGGCCCTCACCCCCCCAGAAACCGCCCTAATCAAAGTCCTCCTCCTGGACCTCGGTGCAGCCTTTGACACCATCAACCACTCCATCCTCCTCTACCATCCTGAGTCCTCTCTCCCCATTACTGGCAGAGCCCTGTCCTGGTTTAAGTCATACATCTCCGTCTGGAACAGTTCATTAGTATCAATAAATTAAACTCTGACACAACCCCAGTTTCTCAAGATGTCCCACGGTGTGGTACTCGGTCCCGCACTATACAAATAAAATGTATGATTATTAAATACCGCATTGCTAAATACATATTATAGATTATATTAAAAAATACTTTTGCCAGTTAAAGTGTCTGTCAGATTTTGGGGGTCTTTTTGGGGATTTATTCATTTCTAAAGATAATATATTTTCATATATCTTCAGTAATTTCCTTCTTTATCCACTTTTAGGAGAATCACTGCTCTGATTGGTCCAGTCTGGAAGTAGATCATAATCATAATCATGCAGATCACAACCACCTGGGTGGTTAACAATCCAACTACATTTTTGATGGAACAGTTGGAGTACTTACCTGGACTTTTCCTTTGACAAAGGTGGTAATGTCATTCTCATTCTCAAAGATGGAGAGAGTCTGCAGTAGGTTATGTTCCAGCCACTCCCAGTGCTCTGTGATCTCTTTACGGGAGGTTCCTGCAGAGGGAGAAGAGAAAGTCAGAGCACTTAGCCACTGGGAGGATAATGATGGTGTAATGTTTCAGAAATAACTGGCAATATAGTCACAATCTAGCACTGGGCCACACATGAATGTATGGGGAAATTATCATACAAAATCGTGGCAAAAGCATCAGTGAGAGTCAAATTTAAAGACTAAAATGAAATGGCACATCTTCCATGTCCAAACAGCAGCACAATAATGATCATGTTGTTACCGAGGTCAAAAACAGATTTTCCTTTTGGCTGCCGGAGAAACTGATCACAGTAATGGCTGCCACTGTGGACCATTATCCCTCAACACTGCTGCAAACAGACCTTCAGTGAGTGCTTCATTCACTATATTAGCTCTGCCAGACTGCTCCACTCTCCTCAATCTCTGGGTGGACGGCTTGAGGGCTGGAGGGGAGGTGGAGAGGAGGTGGGCCGCAATTGCCATTTCAAAGAAAGGCCAGCCTTCTGTAGGCCTCCATTTCAGACAGTGAGCACAAACAGTACTCATTTTATATACTCATTTAGTAGGGAACCGCTGAATACATACATGCATGCATGCATACACAACAAACAAACACATTCCTTGTTGCTGCTGTTTCAATAGTGTCCTATTGTCATTGGATTTGAAACTACAAATTCAAAAAGTACTGCTTCTAATCAATTTGAAATGCGGCTGCTACTTTACGTGATCTACTGCCTCAGCCTGTCTCTCGCTGGAAATAACAAGTGACGGTCTGCATGCAGAGAATATGCAAATTACATTATTGTGAAACACAAGCAGATCAAGTGGAATCATAATGAAGCAGAAAAACACAACATGCACTCATATTTGAGCATTGATTCCTGCACCTGATCCTGTAATCCTGTAATTTAAAACCACCGTGACATGATGTCATGCTTGGCATTCAGCAGCTAACATGGGAAAGGGCAGGATGTTGGAGAATTATGTGTTGTGTGTCGGCTGGAGGAGAGATGTGAAAGGGGTGAAAAAACAAGGTGTCTATACTGGAGTAATATATCTAAAATGTGCAGATTAAAGCACTTTAAGTTGTTTAAACTACAACACTGAATCTTAAAAGTAAACTTGAGGTTAGATTAAGACCATGCATGTCCTCACAGTCTTTTGAGCAAAGAGTTAAAGTGCACATACCATGAGCAATGATCCAGTAAACTAAAGAGTCGGGAGTCAGGTACAGGATCCGATACGGGGCCATCCGAGCGCTGGAGTCCAAGACGACATCCAGAGTTCCAACCAACAAGCCTGAAAGAGACAAAACAAATACAATACTGTTATTAAAAGGTCGAGAAGCAAAAATGTACTTCAAAACATTTTAGATTAAGCTAAATAAAGAACTCATTGTGTTGGTCCAAAAAACTGAAAAACCTCACACTCTAAAATTAACTCATGACCGAAAATGTGTTCAGCTGTGAAACAAAAGCCCTCACAGACATGTAACGGATATAATTGACTGTGTGCAAGGCCCAATACGTTTTGTAAAAGGGCATTAACACTTTCAGATCCTTTTGTTATGCTTAAACTAAAAAGAAAAAAAGGGGAAACCCATGAGGTCTTGTGGCTTAAGATGTGTAAACAACCTTGTGCCTTAAAGGTTTATGCACTACATCTAACGCCTTTGTATACTTGTTAGACCTGTGATTCACATGCATTTGACTCTGGGTCATGACAATTAAATTAAATCGTTTGAAGCCATGTGATAAATGAAGACAGATAACAAGAGACGGGTTATTTTTGTTCAGCAGCTCATCAGGGCAAACACGGTGAGAGTCACTCAGAGAGAGGATGAGGGAGGGAGTGGAGCTGAAATGTTTTCTCATTTTCAGAGGAAAACAAGACAGAAATAATAATGAAAAAAGTACAACTGCGAGGTTCAGACTCCCTGACCTTTCAGTTACAACCATTCACTCTGCTTGTCTGCCTTCTGTCCTTCTCATGGCCATTCCTCTCTGCCTTCATCCACATAAACTATCATCATATTAAGAGTCCTCCTCATCAATCTCTGACACCATTTTTGTCCATATGAAAATGCAACAAAAGACATAATAAAGCAGCGTAGGCCTCAATAGCTGGTAGAGCATGAAGTCTCTAAAGCTGACAGTAGATAGTTAGATGTCATGTGTCAGTAAGCACCCTGTCCACCGGGCTGAAGGAGGTATTTAAGTATTAAGTGGAGTCTAATCATACTGAAACTAATGAGATAATTCAGCCTGACAAATTAGTTTAGTCCCTTTGTGAGAAACAAACAATTTGAGTGGGAAGACAACTTCCTCTTTGACAAAAGAAAATCACAAGGTTTAAAACCGTTGCTCACACCTCAGAGAAGGATTTAATGCGCTACCCAGTTAGCTTTTCATTTCAAAAGAGTTTAAAGTTATTTTTAAATACCAACGTGATACAGCAAATGAAAGTATCTACAGCTATTTATTGAAGTCTTGTGGTTAAAATGTCATGAAAAGCAGACAATTTGGACTCAGGTTGCATGTCATGAATGCTTCAGCCCACGATGTGTCTATTGAGGCTTAACGCAGGAAACTTGGGAGTTCAAACCAGAAAGCAGAACACTGAAGGCGTCAGACCACTTGACATCACCTCCATTAAAAGTGAAACCCCAAACGGACAGAGAAACACAGCCGTTTCTTCGCCTGCGTGGACCGATCATGGGTTGTCGTTTATTTTCCAACCCGCATCCTCGAACATCACATGCCTCTGCTGCTTTAACTCATCACACCAACATCCATGTGACTGCTTGTTCCAACACACACACACACACTTCTGTTTTTACAGAGATTTCCTTCCACGAGCTGAATGAGTGGGTGGACGAGCTACAAAACAAAAACAACAACAACAACAAAAAACACACAGCTGTCACGGTTGTTCCGTCTATTTTTTTTCTGGGGGCCAGAAAAACACTTTCCTTGTGAGCAAAACAAGCTATAAAAAGCATGTGACGCGTTGTGCCTCTCACAAACAGAATCAGAGCGTCCCATTGTTAGAGCAAAGCAAATCACCTTCTCTGAAACATTATCGTTTATTTACTTGGCGAAAGAGCAGTAAACCAAAACAACAACATTAGAAAACAAAAGCTACGTCTTTCTTTTGTTTATAACCTCTTTCTGCCAAAACGACTAGTGGGAAGATGCACGTGTAGGATGTTTGCATTAAGCACACAAAAGGCACATAATCTCCTTCAAAACTTAAAAATCAATACTGTTTCAGACAGCAGAAACCTGAGACAAGCCTGCATCATCATAAATCACATGCATTTCCAACTGCCTCCACATATGCAATGATATTTATTGTACAGCATTTACAGTACTACATTTCATGAAGTTCAAATTAACTGTGTGGCCTTTCGAAGAACCGGGTCAGTATCATGAGGCGACACATTTCCTCTCAAGCATACGGTAATCACCAGCTGGATTGTGAAATATCATGTTGTACATTGACTCAAATAATAGGGTTGTTTTATGCTCAAGTGTTGCACAACAACTGACACGGTGGCCTGATTCTAAGATTATTTACAGTTTGATGAATGTAGGTTTTGTTCCGTATTATTTTCTTGCTTCCTCTCTGAACATACTGACTAATAATGATAATGGCCATATAGACAACAAAAGGATCCCAGATGTTCTTTCAAACGGCCCTCCAGCTCTGCGCTGTCCTGCAAAACACGGGGCATGCAAACTCGGTTATTAGACAAGACTGTAAGTGACCGGTGGTCGCTTATCAGGTTTGATGTGTCATGTAATTACATTAAACCGAGCAAGTACAGCCTACACAGCTGTCAAGTCAAATTGTAATTTTAAGCATCTTTTAAACGTTCCCTGCGGAGTTTTCTTGTAAACAAACTAGGTTACATTATATTTACGTTTGTGAGAGTGTCCTGGTCTAAGAAATGTGCTGAATGCATTTCCTTCCTCATAAAACATCTGCAAGGATGATTGCACTTAAAAGTTTGAAACTTGCAATGTTCCTCTTCACTGCCTTTGCTGGCACTCTGCTGCATTAGACTACTATTCTCTGGATGCATGATATTCTTAATGGTACGAACACCATTACAGATCTGGGAAGCTTTTGAGTATTGGAAAACTACATGAATCCTTCAGATTTATTCAGATAAATGGAGGTGAACTGGAGTCTACATAAAACTGATGTGCAGTTGAGGACATTTGGAGACCCAGACTCCATTGTTTGATTTGTCAGACTCAAGGTCTTTGGAGGCAAAGCGAATACATATTTGTCCGTTTCCACCAATCATCACTGGCCTTCTGCCAGCCTTGATATCAGAGATGGAGCCCCGTTATCTTGAACATGCGTATTTGTGCCTGGCTAATGTAAAATGGTGCAGCTGATTGGTTTCTCTTCTTGGATGAAGTGCTTGTGGGCAGTAAGCAGTGCCACTGGGCGATGGTGCCAACTGGCACTCAGCACAAGTCAGCAAGCTCATCATTTACATAACAATGACATCATCCGGTAGCACCATTTGGCACACTTTGTGTTGCCAAAGCAAGAACTCACCAGACTGAGAAAAGGAGGCTGCAGCTCTTATTTTGTATTATTAATGTCAAGGAGGGTCGAATTTGTTAAGTGAAATGTATCACAACCTCAATGTTAACTTTAAACCTTTATTAGTCAGACTACAGGTTGTTAAATGTGACAGTTTACCTCAAGACAAGAATTGACCACAGTTTATACCACCTATCCTTTTCCTTTAACATCGCTAGGTGTATTTGGTCACCATTGCTTTACAGTAGCACTGGATTCCAAAGGCTTTTTCAATAATGTGAAAAAGTACCTGAATGTGTAATGTTTCTTATTAACTGGAATAACTAAAACCAGACATTCCCATCTGGTTGTCTTATCCATTGACCTGGGGTCAGGACCTCAACAAGGGGGTCACAGAGTCAATCTAAGGGGTCATAAGATAATTACAGTGGTGAGAAATAATAAGAAAAATAGAAACAACTTAATCCTCTTGCACAAATTGTTATTTTGTGTTGGGCTTTTTCTCTAATACTTCTCTAGTACTCCTATTAGTGGATGCCACAATGGTAAACCATGCATGACATACAGTATATTGACATCATTAAATATCTACATTGCCCACTCCCGAGTCAGACTGGTCCTCAGTGGCAGAGATTTGACTCTTATCATAGTTACTGGTTTAAAGCTCAATGAGCAGTGACACTGACTGACAGAACAGAGACTGAGCCAATCAACAGGGACCAATCAGTGATGGAGGAATCTTTTACACTTCAGTTTAATGAAACACATACAAATTAAATAAGCCTAATTCACTTTGGTATGAATTGTGATATTTTATTGCATTTACAGTATGTTAAGTTAAGCTGTGACAATTGGTTTGTTATAAGTTAATTAATTGTAAATTGGTTGTGAGAATATGCAGCATCATCTACATAAGGACCTTGAAGTTGGTCCTGCTGTATTACCTGAATTTGGGAGGTCCAGAATCCAAATCGAGCATTATGACCTGCATTATTTAAACTGACTACAATCTTCTATGAAGCATATTTCTTAATTAATGCTTTGTTTAAATAAATTACACGTCAAATATGGGGTTATATAATGTTTCACCATTGCAAAAAAGAAAACGCACATCAAGTTCTCCTACTTGTGGCTGTATCAGATATAAATGTCAAAATCAGCACACAAACGATCGCATCTATTCAGCTTTTTACATTCCAGAATATGTTTAATATTCTTGTTTAATTCCTCACAAATGTTAAACAGCATCTCATCTGTAAAGCATGATCAAGTGCCCCACCAGCTGAATTCAGAGAGAAAACAGGACCGCAGGCTGTTAAACTGTGAACTTCAAGGAGTCATTTCCATAACCCTCCTCCTCTTCCTCTTCCTCTTGCTGGTGCTTGACCCATTTTGGATGGAATAAGCAAGAGAGAGGAGGAGGAGGAGGAGAATGAGGAAGGGGAATGATTCAGCATAAACAAGCAAACAGACTCAAATAGATTCACTGTTGCCGAGACTCCACAGCTATTCGCATCCGCACAATAACTGCAACTATTGTTTTGAACTCTAATTTATATTGTAGGCAGAAATAGCCTGCCATTTTTACAAGATAGTATACCATAATTTCTGTCTGACCAGAGAGTATATGTGCTGGGCTTTGTCCCTTGATATCACCATACTAATAGTCAAACGGGCATCCTTCCTCAAAGCAGGCGGACACTAATGTTAATCAATTAGAGGGAATACGAGCATTTAATGCTTCACATCCAGGTGAAAGGCCACCTGTGATAGCTGATTGGTCACGTGATCCTCCTCACATTACCTTATCCACATTTCCTCATGTCCAACATTAACACAAACACTTCACCTGACATACTGTAGACTACTGCCAGTCAATCACAAATTCAACATCATCAAAACATGTCAAATCCAGTGTCATGGATCCATGACAGTGGGCTTAGGACTCACCCGCTAGCCCCCCGCCTCCATCCCCGTGGCCCTTGCGTTTTTGGAGGATGAAATATGGATTTGCTCTCTCGGTGATCCATAATGCGCCAGCCAGCAAAACATCTTCGGGACTGACCCACATAATTCTCCTGTTTTTTCTTTTAAGGGAACATTGAACCCAGAGGGTTGTTGTTGTCTTTAACTCTCCGACCGTCTCCAGCAGGGAATATTAAAAAATATTATAAAACACTGGCAAAGGCCTGATATTCTCCTTCTCGACCCTTCAGATGTCGTCTACTATTTGATATCCGAGCGATAGTAAGACGAGTATGTAAGTGCTGCTATAATTAAACCAGCAGGCACGGATCGGATCGGCCCGCAATGTGGAAGTCCTACACTAGATCGCGCGCACACACACACACACAAACCTTGCCTCTTGCAGCACGGGCTCTTAATTAAAATACAATAAAATAAATTAATGTCTGTTTGGGGGGTTTCGTGAGCGCGGTTCGGATCAGTCTTTGTTGTCCATGCTCCGTGACAGGTGTGAACCCGTCAGCGACGTTTTTTTTCTACTACGTCGCTGTTGTGCAGAGGAAAGCTCGTTAAAGACGATCACAACAAGCAGCCAAGCGGTCGGTTTGCTCTCCTCGGCTGCGACGCGACGACCGTGTCCGTGTACTGAAGCGGAACGACGACACTTCCACGCTCAGCAGGCAGGCAGGCAGGCAGACAGACAGGCAGACAGACAGCAGCTTCTTCTACTTCTTCTCCGCCCATTTGTCCGCCGTCGCGCTGCCGCACGCGATTTAAAGCGAGCGCGTCACCGACGTGAGGTATCAATGAGTCATAAAGTGTTTAAGGTTTAGCAATACATTATTCCTTTTTTTTAAACATTTTTATTTTAACATCAAACGTGACTAATTTCTTTAGTTCACGAGCGGATTGTTGAGTAGACATAACTAAAGGTATGCCCACTCGTTCCATAGAAAACTATACTGTGACGTTTTTTATTTTTATTTATGAAATACCACACTACTTATTTTGACCTTTTCTGGACGTACCGTTTTTTAATGACTGTTTTTGACATATTATTTCACAACTGTTAGCATTGTTTCCTAAATACTGTACTATGAATGTTGACATTTCTACATGTCTTACTATAAAAATGACTTTTTTAAATTACGTTTCCTGTCCATACTATGCTTTAACTTTCTTCAATGACGTTTTTTTTCAACAACTGCAACTATTACTACAACAACTACTAATTGCTTTGATAGTTACCAAATATTTGTTCCCTGCAGCTTTAAATCTCAAGTCCTTTTCTTCATTCAGTCTCAAAAACAGAGACATGAACACCAACACGTACAGTGTCTCCTGCTCCAATAACAGAACCTGGTTTCTGTTTGCATCAGTTTTCAGTGAAAATAGATCAAAACTGTGTACAACACAAAACACAGGTTGGTATATTTGGTCATACGGTGATAATCTGATCATGTAATCGTATAAAATAACAAGTTTTCTCTGCAGAATTGTTTGTGATATCCCTTTATTGAAGGTGTTTGATTGTAATAATACAGGAGAAATCTGTAAAATAACAGTGTTTCACTGCAAAACCTTTAATGAAAATGTCCATAAATGTATGGTTTAAGATATTTTACCTTAATTTACGTTTTTTGTTTTGCAGCCGTTGCTGCCAGTCATTTGACCTTCATTTTACGTTGTTTTTTTTACAGTGTGGCTGAAGGAATATATATTGATAAATACCATTAAGAATTTACATAGCAAGAGAAATGAGTATGGGGTTTCTTATTGGAAAAGCAGTTTTATAACTTCCTTATAGTTTATGAAATTGTCATATATATTTTTTATATATGGAAACTGTTCCGACCAGCAACATCTCGTCTGAGGCGATTTGTTCCACTTCTTAGTTCCTGAATCACATCCCCATTCTTTACGTGCATTTTTTTTTACTTCTTCCTTTCGAATAAGGGAATAATAACTGTGCTTGTTAGTGTTTTTCTCAATTTATTGGTTTGGACTAACCCATAGTATAAGTTTACTTTAAAAGCAAGACATTTGTGGGAGGGGGGGTAGGTTGCCTTTCAAATGATAAATAGGCTTATTAGGAATCATGCAGGAAGCTGATACACGTTAGAAGCCGGACATATCAAATTTAAGGTTTAACTGAGCTGAAGAGCAGACTCACAATCTGCAGTAGCATGATGGATATATCTTATTTGCACATCTGCATTTACATCCAAATCCACGGTTCAGAACTATCCGTTTTGTACAGATAAACAAAAAGGATCTGGAATTTACATTTTACACACTAATTAATTAATATACTGTATATAAAGCAAACTAAAGGATCTGAAAGAACTGACCTTGTGCAGTAAATCTAAATTGTTTTAAAGTTATTTCCCCATCTCATTCCAACTAATTTTCATACTGTCAAAGGGATTTCTGCACCGTTTAGTTTCATCCACTGTTAAGTGGAAATGACTACTGTGGCGTCATGGGAAATTTCCATGTTTTGTCAAATATCTCCCAACCAAAAGGGATTCTTTGAGAATTTCAATTTTCTTTTCAACATGCCGAGTATCATTCACTGTGTGTGGTATGTTTTCATGTTTCACTACATACATCATCATGGGTACTGAAGTGCCCTCTTTTGGCCAAATACAGAACTTCAAATTTGAGGTAAAAGTGAAAGTGGAGTAATGTCCATGTCCGTCCGACAGAGGGCAACATACTCCTCACTGTCTTCACTTTCCTCCCCAACAGGACAAAAGTATGCAACACTCCAACATGCTGCTTCAGAGGCCTCCGCTCTTCTGGAAATGCTCTCCACAACCCTTCGGTTCCTGTCTGGCAGCAGGGATTTGCCTGGAGCTATTTTGAGCAGCTCCATTAGTTTATTTGATTTCACTGTCGCTCATGGTTTGGGCTTTGCACACACCCTTGCGGGCGACCTCGAATGCAGCTCCTTTGTAGGTCGCGACACACTTGGCGTTGGTGCGCAGGTCTGGCTGAACCTGCTCCCACACCTTCTTTTTGGGGTTCAGCTCTTTGTCTGGTTCACCTGCAGTCAAGAAATCAGTTTGATCTGTTAGAAGAACATACTTTTGTTCTCTTCTCATTCACCACAAATGTCAAATGTATGAGTCCAGGACGGACTATACACATCCTTGCATGAATATGCTTCCTTCAAAATCACACTATTCAGAGTGTCGGTTTGTTTGGAAATGGTTGTTAGATTTAAGTTTATGATACTGATGAAGTTGTAATAATACCTGGGAAGCTCTGGAAAATAACTCGGTCCCCTGGTGCTGCTTCGCTTGGTGGTTCAAGGAGTTCCACCTTGTCTGGTGAGCTGGCACACATGACCATCGCCTGGGACACCACTCCTCTCGTCTTGGCAGGCTTCAGGTTACACAAGAGGACTGCCATGCGGTTCTGCATCTGCACGGGGAACAGAGGATTAAATACCTTTTGACAAGACATTTGCCCTTGACATTAGTAAACAAAAGAAACATGGTATATCCCATTTACAGATGAGAACAAAGGACACCTCCAAATGATATGCATACTGGTATGCTAAATAACTGTCCAGTGGGTTTATAGTGTGTGTCAACTGAAAAACGTAAGACGTTGGAGCCTCGAGACTGCTGCGGATTATAAAAATATAAAAAGACAACGAGAAGGAGCTTCTGCCAAAAGCTGAGAAGAAAAATATGTACGCATCTTAGAAAATAATGATGATGTCTTTATGTTAAACGCCAATTTATGCTGTAAAGAAAAGGGGTGCAAACTATGTAAAACAGCCCCGGACAACAATTACACAAAAGTATGTGACCTAATAAAACAGTTACTAGGCTGCTGCAGCAAGAGTGTGCTTGTCATTAAAGCTGCAGTCAGAAAACACCTAATTAGACTGTGCTATAAATTACCATCACTGAAGCACCATCAGCAGTTTTAAGAAGCTAATCTAACATTGTGTGTTTGTGCGTGGAAAGGTCGTCGCGTCTAGATATTTTTCTGAGGTTTTACAGTTTTTGGTAAAGTCAGACAGTGTTTTAGATTCATGACCTCAGCAGGCATATGTTTTCATTTAAAAGACAAACGTATTTAAAGTATGTGTCAACATACTTTTGGTTTGGGGCTGTTTTTGAGGTTTTGGGGCAAGGCGATTAAGGGAAATATTACTGCTAAGCACACTACTGTCTAAAATATGGTTGTATGGTGACACAACAATATTTTAGACAGTAGTGTGCTTCCAACTTGGAGGCAACAGTTTCGGGAAGACCTGTTTCAACATGAACGGCCTGCACGGAGCCCATCGGACCCCTTTGGGAGGAATTGGAACGCTGACTTTTTCAGCTTTTCGCTGTATTATAAAAATGTTCATTTAATACAAAAATAGTTTTAACTGTTAGTCTTAGAAACTTATGTCAACGTGGCTTCTGGAAAATGATTATGTTAGAACAAAAATACAATCAATCAACAAAATAATCAGTAGATTTATTGTTAAGTCAAAATAATCATTAGCTGAAGCCCTAAAGATTATATAATAATAATAATAATAATAATAATAATAATAATAGAAAACAAATGTCTTAATCCGACAATACAAATGAGTATCCAAATAATACTGTACCTGGTCCAGAGGTATGTGCTTCGCTAGCTCGCTGACCACCGTCCTGGGAGACGTCTCTCCCACATCCACCTGCTCCACATATAGACCTTCAGTCTCTGGAAGCTGCACAGCTGTGATGATACGTCCAACACGCAGGTCCAGACGCGACACGTCCACATCTTGGCTTGCAGCCGCCTGCTTCTTCTCTGCTTTCTCCCCTCCTTGCATCAAAGAAAGGCAAATACTGTTAGAATACTAATCAAGCACACAAAATCACTTTGGATTTGTAAGTGTTTTCTGTTTCATTACAATGTTTCTTCACAGTAGAAATCTGATATAATAATGCAGTTATCTGTTGTGCACTTTCAGCAAAGAAAATCAGACAGTAGATATTCATCAAGTGTGAAGGAAAGTTTGGATGAAGACTGCACTGTGAGAGTTGTATGCTAATCAAAATGTGCATAATATGAAAATAATTGGTTTAAAAGCACTTACCAGTTCTGCAAACTGTTAACTTATAGGGACATTATATATAAACATCACAGTGGAACAATACTGAATAGCTGTCGGATAAAAGATAATAATGCTTCCAACTTTGCGTCAACCGTTTGGGAACAGAGCTTCAACAGGACCATGCCTCTGTGCACAGAAGCCACTTCCACAAAGAAATGTTTTTCTTTAGTTAGGTGTGGAAGAACGTGAATGAACTGTACAGAGCACCAACAAGGCTAGCACATTTGGGATGAACTGGAATGCAGAGTGTGAGCCAGACCTTATTACTCAAAATGAATGCTCATTAATACTGAATGAGAGAAAATCCTGTGAAAAGCATTTAAGGAGGATGAGGCAGCATGTTTATGTCCATGGTTTTGGAGAAAGGCCAAGTTTTCTGAAGTACAACTAATGGAAAATAAGTTGTGACCGCCTCTTTTCTAGTTTCTAGGCCAGAGTATAGATTCAACTAGGGAAAATCAGATGGTGTGAGGAGGACATTGCTGCACTGGGGCTCAATATCTCTGCTGGAATCTAAGAATGTGCCCAAATTGCTCATATAATCCTCTTATACGCTTCCGATGAAAACGTATTGTTTCCACTCAAGATAAAGAAACCACACTGAGATGGTTTGGTGGAGAAAAGGTTAACAGAAGCCAGTCGATGAAGGTCTTATGTCCTTGGAATAGTGTGTCCTATGCACTGTCCCCTGTGGCTGGTTTGAGTCCTAGGTGTCACAGAGATGACTGATTGGGGTCAGAGTTCAGACTGGGTCCAGGTTGAGAGGAGGGGAAACACAAAATCGACAAATGAGCAGACCTTTACACAATCCCAACAGTTTATTTTTTTATTTTTTACAAATGACAAGCAAGCAGGCTGGATTAACAACTAGGCACAGTGGTAAACTGAACCAAAAGTCTTGAGTTCACTGCATGCCAGTGACTTTCGATAATTGCATTAAAAAAAAACAACGACAGATTTGTTAAGGAATAAGCAACACTACTTATATAGCTTTGTAGAAGAGCACTGCATGTGATAATTTGGTTTTATATAGAGCTGCAACTGACCAAAAAAATGCAGATCAGTTTGTTTTGTCAATTAAAATCCAGAGATATTCTGTTTATGATCATATCAGGTAAAAGGGAAAAAGGGAAATAGTCACATTTGAGAAGCTGCAACAAGCAATTGTGAAAACTACTGTAAAACTGCTGCTCAATCAAATATA
Source organism: Cyclopterus lumpus (assembly GCF_009769545.1). Lineage (NCBI taxonomy): Eukaryota > Metazoa > Chordata > Actinopteri > Perciformes > Cyclopteridae > Cyclopterus > Cyclopterus lumpus. The sequence continues at coordinate 18,129,045 of NC_046966.1, forward strand.
TATTGATTGAGCAAATGATTAATCAAATAATATTTACATAAAGCTGTGTTTAGTCTAATTTCACTTTAGGTACATTTGGGGGCCAGGTAGTGGGGGTCAAGAGAAATGTAATTAGCACATTTTAAACATAATTCAAAGTGCTATTCTTCTTTCCACTCAGGGTCTGGGTCCCATTTGCTCTGTGTTTTGTCTTTCAGGCTAATCATCAGCTGATGATGAGCCAAACTGAGCCTGGAGGCTGCTATGAAGGCATCACCTGATAAACATCACAGTGGAACGATACTGAATTGCTGTCGGATAAAAGATAATAATGCTTCCAACTTTGCGTCAACCGTTTGGGAACAGAGCTTCAACAGGACCATGCCTCTGTGCACAGAAGCAACTTCCACAAAGAAATGTTTTTCTTTAGTTAGGTGTGGAAGAACGTGAATGAACTGTACAGAGCACCAACAAGGCTAGCACATTTGGGATGAACTGGAGTGCAGACTGTGAGCCAGACCTTATTACTGTGTTTTGTCTTTCAGGCTGATCATCAGCTGATGATGAGCCAAACTGAGCCTGGAGGCTGCTATGAAGGCATCGCCTGAAGATAGAGGGGTCGCTCCCTTGACTGGCTGGATGCTCTCCTGTGGTCGACACTGCAGCTTATTTGTTTTGTTTGTTTAAGTTAGTTGTGTTATTCTTTAAATAAATGTATATTTATTGCTCTTAAACTCGTCTGGTCTCCCATCCATGTTGCAGTCTCTGAGCCGGGTTGTAACACTAGTAATCGTCAAATAAATGCATTCAATTAAATAAATAGAGATACATGTAACATGTCCCCAACTTGCATATATTGTGAAAAGTTTTGATTGAGTTTTAAATCAAGTTTGGTAAATCAAACTATAATGTGCAATTTATCTGTGTGCAATATGATGAATGTGAAATGTCTTCCTTACACTGTGATTGTTTTTCTCTTGTTTCTTATATATATATATATATGAGGTTCTTTTTTTATCCATTGTTAACTTTTTATTACTGTTATTATTACTGTTATTACTATTACTGTTGTGTATTGGCAGCTTTCCTCTACACTCAGCCTGTACATTCTGGCAGGGGGACAGGCAATGGAAAAGTAATTGTAATTGGGTGCATTCACATTTAAATTTAAAGTGTTCATTAATGTACATTGTCCCTCTCGAACAAATACAAACTTGAAACTTGAAACCATCTTGTCTTGTAGCTGAATGGGTGTAAATGCTGCATCCAGGTCCCCAAAAAACAGAGTTGCTGTGTCAATGTGAACGCAATATAGGTGAAATGTTGCCAACAGTAGGACACCGCCATCACACTGAACCTTCTGCTTCCCTGAACTCACCGTTGTGCTTGTTGTACGTGGACACTCGGCCGCGGAAGCCCATCTCGTGCAGCTCCCGGCGCACGGTCCTGGGGCTCACGCTGGCCCCGGAGGCGGTCTGAAACTCGGCGGTGAGCGCTTCCACCGAGGGCGAACGGTTCTCCAGCGCCACTTTCTCCAGCACTTGACGGTCCTCCTCTTTGAGCTTGTGCGGCCGGCCGCTCCGGGGCAGAGCCGTGGTTATCCCTCCACGTTTCCACTTCAGAATGACGGCGCTCACGGTGGAGCGCGGCAGCTTCAGCAGAGCGGAAATCTCCCGGACGGACTTCTGGCACATGTGACACCCGACGACCGTCCCCCGCTGAAAGTCACTGAGCTCCTCGCTGCGACCCATTCTGCCTCAAACGCCTGGAGACTGCGCCCTGCATTGTTTTCTCCTCCTCCGCCTCCTCTTCCTCCCGTTTTCTTCTTCTATGCGTTCGGCAGTTTGAATGCTGCCCTCCACAGGATACAAATACGCATACAATTAAAGTGTGCTTAAGAACCTCAATTATACAAGTGCAATTAAAAGGCAAGAGTGACACGGTACAAATATTTTGCAAAAAAATAATCTGTAATTGTATAATGATTATGTAGGACATCATTTCACCTCTTCAAACTCGCCTTCACCTGCACTCTACCCTCCACTCTATGACTCATTCCTCAGAGCTTTTCAAGTTGTTTTTTTTTTTACCTGAAACGTTTGTTTGTTTGCTCTTCGTCTTTCTATTTAGTTTTGTTTTGTATGTTAATGCCTTATGTAATGCGTCTTTGTGTGTTTTGAAAAGCGCGATATAAATTCGATTAATACATTATTCGGTGTGGCCGCACTGTATGTTATCCTGCGGGCTTAATATTCTTCCAATTCTCCCTCTTAAGCCAGAAATTTGGTCGAGCGTAGAGCTCGAACCGTTGGACGGATCTCCATACAAAATACATCAAAACGTGCGGCTTGATCGGGAATCGTGTGCATTTAAGTAGCGGAAAAACCGGCCTGGCCGTTTCTCGGAAAATTGCGAAAAACGGCCAAAAAAACGCAAACCCTATGGAAAGAACTAAGGACCACTAAGGATCCCAAAGCGTAGCTCGCAGATGCATACAAAGTACATCAAAACGTGCGGCCTGATCGGGAATCGAGTGCTATTTCGAGACTAAGAGATCGGCCCGGCGCTTAGGCCCCAAAACGCCAAAAAACTGCGAGAAATTGTCCCATCCACTTGAATGGGGTTTCGGGAAAAGAAAACGCTAAGCTACACTAATCTTTGTGCCCCCACTGTGTCGCCATACATTAAGGAAGATGATGATTTAAAGTTTAAAACGTTAACAAAAGGATGGAGCTTATTTGCCTAATTGGAAATTTTTTCATAACTAGTACAGTTTAGACTGAATCTTTGTTCGAGTTTCGAAGATTTCTGGGCTGTTTCTGAGTTTTACAATGGGTGTGTATGTGGTTGGAATGTTAAGCTACAGAGTGGAGCAGCACACAGACAGAGTGTAAGACCAAAAGTCCTAAAAAATAAAACGTATTTTGCCACAAGTCTCACAGTCGGCACTCTATTTACACCATTTATGGATCAAAACGTAGGGAATATTGTGCCGGTGCTCACATGTGTCGATAGAATCCACAATGTTTTCCACATTTGTCAGGAGAACCCTTAACGAGCGAGCAAGTTCACAAATCTGCCCATCCGCCCCGATTATAAAACCAGAGCCAGATTTTCTTTCTTTAGACAAGTGAGAGCACTTTGTAAACTGTGATTAAGGCATCATATCTAAACCCAAAAACACATTTAAGGACATATACACGTTCACAAAAGCCTTGAGCCGCTCATAATTTCCACATTTTTGGGATCCGAGTTATGGTTTTCTGTTAAATTCCACATTTCGACAGGCTCTTTTTCATGAAATACCCAGCTTAGTCAGGGGGACACGAGGGAAAGAGAAATGTGGGCGTGTCTCATGCGCGCGCCAAACGTCACTCACAGTCACACACACAGGTGTTCTCATTAGTGCAGTTTGACACACACACACAGATTCAGAGGAGGAGAGATTTGGGTGCGTGTCTATGTCCAGTAACACACACAGCGCGCGCATACACACACAGCGCGTGTCAAACGTCATAGAGAGATCAGAGGAGAAAGAGCTTAGCGGTAACTCCGGTTATATTTACTCCGCCAAGATGACCAATGCATCGGCGCGTTCGGCTCAGTCTTTCCTCTCTAACGACGATGCTATTTTGGCAATTTGATGGTGTTTTTCTTTACGACGTCGACGTACGCGCGCGTCCGAACGCCTCTCGGTAAAAGCCACACCATCTAAATTTCTGGGGGAAATTTTCTAGTTATTATTATTATGTAACGATTGGCTAATGTGCTGTGCTTTTCTTTTTTCCACACTTGACGTTTAACTTCCTATCAGAGTAACACATTGTTTTAATAATGGTAATCTAATCCAAATGTATTGTACTTTGCAATATAAACATATATTACAGGAGGGTTGGAAATAAAAACAATGATTATCAGAGGTAAAAACTAGATGATCATTTTAATTTACAATCAGTCAGGAGAAATCCTGATGAAATGGGTTTTTACATTTTTTGGATGGTTAACGTTTTCTCCCTAAAATTTAGTTTATTATTATGAATACCTCGTGGTAGCTCATTGACCAATCATATGTGTACGGATTGTAAAGCCCTCTGAGACAATTTTTTAATTTGGGGCTAATTTAATTGAATGGAATTAGGACATGTTTTTGAGACTGTATCTAATAGTAAACATAACTGAATCTATTTCATTATAAACCTGTATTTATTGGAGTTTGTCCTCCTCACAGTCAGCAAACACCTTGTTTGGACAAACTATGCTCATAAATAAACCCAATTCTGACGTATAATCTTTAATCTCAAATTTGGTTTTCTTTTTCCAGACTACAATAAATGTCTATAGTATGCTGCCCTTGACTTTAGTGCAATCAGTCACCCTCAAACATCACAAGTTCGCATAGTGTTAATTTCGCCTTTTTTGGGGGAAAAAGTTAATGTAAAACAAACAAGTTTATCAAAGTTGAAAAACCTGATTCAATTTATTATAACTCACAATCAGAGACATTCCTACACGTGCATCATGGTACAAGAAAAGGACAGAGACGCCGCAAATCATACTTCTTACAATTATTTTATATTACAAAATAGCAATGCTGTTATTTCTGCTGGGTATACAATATATTGACACCCCACCACTCCATACACCCACATACGTACAATAGTACAGATAAAAGATAACAACAGTAGATAATAAGCAACAACTGAGTCATGTGCCATGTTCAATACTGCTGCCCCCTTTCTCCAAAGCTGAACTTTAAAAATAGACTTCTTCTCATTATTCTCTGGAAGGTTAAACTGCAAAAAAAAGGAAGGTTTACACAAACAGAAGAAAACACGTGACGAGAGAACAAAATTAAATTCCGAATTAATCAAATACTTTCCTTGAAAGAAACACATAATAAGGTACTAATTATATAAATTGTAGAGGCAGTGTTCAATTGGTACTTTTATTTAAATAATTACTTTTAATTAATTGCTTGTGTAACCTAGAGAGACTGTTAGTCAGTAAACAGCAGATCAGCTGATGAAAACTATTTAAAACAGGCAAGAATAAAATTCAACTGCAGCAACAAACTTATTTTCTTTTCTCTTAGCTATTAGCATGTATTGTAGCCAACTAAGTTATATTATACTGTGGCATTATTAATTGGTGCATAATTAGTATGTTGTGTATATAAATGATATATACTGTATGTTGTTTTATTCCATTTTAGTGTGCCTTTTTCACATTCAATATGAATAATGTATGAATATTTCGTTTAAATTGAGCTTTCCTTCCCCAGATTAGCACCAAATCCATTGTTCTTTCCAGGAAACGTGATGGGAATTAATAGGAAATTGCGGACACATAAAATAATGTACACCAAGGTCTTTTGTGTCTTAGAATTCCTTTGGATTATATATTTATTCCTACAAATTGTCATTGAAACACTGTAAACAGACAAAACTGAGAGAAGACCATGTATCTTAGTAATATAATATAATAATATAATAAGTTTCTCTGTAAAAAGGTTTAGCTTTAGACAAACTTGCTGTAGTGCAGCCAGAAAATGGATGTGCTTGGCTTTATCTTGTCGCTATGCCGACCAAACAAATGGTCAGATGGAGACAGAGTGTGTGTGTGTGTGTGTGTGTGAGACAAGAAGTCTCTGGGTATCAAGCTGCTACAGCCCAAGAACATACATTCTCACAAAATGCTATGCTATGCTTTTTTTCTCACAAAATGAGAAATAAAGAAATACAAAGTGCCCCTCGTCAAACCAACACTTTCATGAAACATTTGCCCATACATTCAATAATCCTTCAACGATCGACCCAAACAGAGGCGTGTGGACATGTGTGAGTTATTTAACAGAGTCCCTGGTGGAGCGCCTGGTGGCAGGATATAATGGAAACAATGACTGGAAGAGGAAAAGAAAAGTCAGCCAGTTACATTCCACTGGCTCCATCAACTCAGTGAGTGAGTCTGTGCTTCTTCAGTGTGTAAGTCAACAGGAATGTGAGAGGAAACGTTTCAAATCAACCATTAGATCCTACTGATCTTCTTCAATATGACATTACTGAAAAAGTAATAAAGAGGTGATTGGCAGGACGACGAGAGTTTTCGGTAGAATTAATTCTTCTACCTTTCCTTTTGTTGTTTTGAACGATGATAAATGTGAATTAACAGTCAGCATCACCACAGGAATCTAAGAGTACAAGCTACATTTAAAAATATATCTTTATTTTGGTTCTCCTTCCACACTAAGCTGGCGTTTGTTTTGCAGATTCTGGTGATCATTATGTGTAGGTTCATTACTACCAATGTAATGTAGATATACTGTTGGCATTAAAGCTGGATCTATGTTTTTATAAATCTCACTCTCTAGTTGATCAAAGGGAGCAGAAGGGGACCAAACAGAGCTTTAACCACCTGAGAATCAGCAGACTAGTCTGTTAATCAGCGCACAGTGGCTGTGATGCAGTCTTGTTGTTAATAAGTAATGTAGCCGTTTTCCGGTTGCTCAGATGTCTTTATTTTGAGATCTTTGCGAGGGGTTGTTTGCGTGTAGGTTTAAAAATTAGCCGACTTTGTGTGGACCAATTCCAAACAAAACCTCTCAATTATTACACTGTAAACATGTTCACGCTGTACGCTTGAATAAATGTTTGGAGCATCAAATTCCTCAAATGAAAGCCCTGACTGGGCTTTCAAATGCATCTTATTTGTCAGGCGATGCACATCACTCTCCTTTTCCATAAAAACAGTCCCTCTTTTAACTGAGCATCCAATCCTCATGTTATTTCAGAGCCCTTCTGTGACACAGCAAAGGAAATCAGTGTGCGTGAAACAACCACAATGTTTAAAATACTACTGATAATCTTGGCACAAAGATTGGTTTACATATTTATACCGACTGGCTTGACAAGTGTAGAAAGTTTCTCTACAGTATGTGCACCCTGCCAGAATTTGGTAGCGACAACTACAATTGCCAGCTGTATTTAGCAGCAGTGTGAACACAGATATGAACACTTCCATCCTGATGGACAATAGGAAGTGATCACCAGCGCCGTTTGTCTTGATAACCTGTAAAACAGCAGCAGTTTCAGTAGGGCAGTGGGTGACATCGCCTCAAACTGCCTGTCGTGAGCTATGATTGTCAAATGTGAGAACATAAATATCAACCTTGTTTTTGCTTAATTTCTCTCAACAGGAATATTCAGTTGGGAAAATATAGATTATAAATACATAAAATTAGTAACAGAAACCGTTACATTTAGAAATTACAGCATAACGTGTGCATAAATATCCCAACTCCTTGAATGTCACATGACCACATACACTTCAAGACCTACGGTTCTGAAGAAAAATAGCTGGTGGGAATTCACACCAACTGTTAGACTCAGAATAAGTTGCTGATACAGGCTCTATACATGCTATGTATCCATTACATCAGGAGGAATATGTTGGCAGTGATCTCATACCAATAAAACGAACAATCTGCGCATATTTTGAATAACAATTAAAGCTGCAATCTGACGCTAAGGATACCCTGTTGTTTCTGTGCTTATATTGTGTCCAATAACAGGTTTAGAAATATTATTTTGTACTAGGCCTCAAACAACCTATTATATTCCAGATACTACGTTTACAAAATTAAGAACATATTGCCTCCAAACGGCTCTCAAGATGGCAATGGCTGAGCAAGTGGCCCGTAGCTAACGGTGCGAACAGCGCTAACTGTGCAAAGAACAGTGTTAGTTCACAGCGTTGGTCAGGACGGTGTTATCAGCTGTAACTGCTGTGTGAGAGCAGGGCAGAGTGGCGGTCATGAGCTCAGAAGTGGGGCACGCTCACATGCACTAAAAAAACAAACATGTGCGACCGGCCTGGCAATGTCAGCAAAGAACAGAGAAGATCGGATTACAACAAACAGAGGAAGAGCCACTCCACTCTTTGCTCCGACTATATCTTTACATATCCAATACATGTTTGATGCTGTATTAATGCTCTGAATATCGTATCAAGAACCTTTATGGGTGTGAAAAGATTACGTGTAACAAAAACTGGGCCACCACAATGTGAGAGCTGTGATTGGCTGTCTGGTTAGCATAGCAGTCAAACCAACAAAATGGTGAGGTGTGACTGCTAGGAAACGAACAAGCGACACGTCGACAGATGCAGGGACAAATCTGCTTTTCGGTGAAGACAAAACTGGGGGGTTTTGTGCTGCTGTGTTGTTTTGCTCATTTGCCCTTCTTCTGTTAAGTCAATTCCTCCAGGGGACCAAAGACATGGCGGATCTCTGGGTAAGGGGGGGGGCGGCACCGGTCACTTTGTCCTCCTTTTCCTGGTGATTCATGCTTTCAATCTCAAATTTATTTGGCTCAGGATTTAGCCTTCTTGCTCCGTTGACAGGTCTACTTCAGGCATGTCCAACTCCACGCCCAAGGCAATAGAGGTGTCTGAATCACTGCGGGGTGGAGGCTGGTGCCCACCTGAGGGGGGAGAGAGGGAGGTCATTTTTCTTACTTGAGAGGTTGCTGTGGGTTATACCAGTGTCTCTGAGCAGTCAAGTCCTTTAAAGAAGGTATAATTATTTTGGTTAATGCATTTGAAAAAAAATGTCTCCACATTTCAGCGATAAATCAGATCTTTTTCTGGGACCCTGATTGCAGCACACACCCGATAAATGGGTGACTTCAGAAAGAATGGACAGTGCTTATTATTTAGGCTAAAGACACAACACTGTTAACACATGGAAGCAGAAATCCTGACAGATCTGCTTCATCCCATGCTAACTGCCTACCACTGTCAGCTCAATGGTGCTGCGACCTATGACACATCATATCTAATTGACATACTGATTAGTCTTGATGAGATCACCTGCTTGCAGTGCCTTAAATATAAACCATCCATCCATCCATTTTCAATACCGCTTATCCTCATTAGGGTCGCGGGGGCACTGGAGCCTATCCCAGCTGACATAGGGCGAAGGCAGGGGACACCCTGGACAGGCCGCCAGTCCATCGAGGGCACATGTAGGGACATACAACCATTCACTCTCACATTCACACCTATGGGCAATTTTAGAGATCAATTAACCTGCAGCATGTCTTTGGACTGTGGGAGGAAGCCGGAGAGCCCGGAGAGAACCCACGCTGCCACGGGGAGAACATGCAAACTCCACACAGAAGGACCGCTCCGACCGGGGATTGAACCCGCGGCCCTCTTGCTGTGAGGCGACAGTGCTTGCTGTGAGGCGACAGTGCTAGCCACTACACCACCGTGCAGCCCCTTAAATATAAACCCTTACAGGCAAATGTTTAAAAAAATTGTTTTGCTTCCATGTCCTGCCAACACATACATAATGAATCCATTCCTCTGCTCTAGCAGCAGTATGGAGCACAATAGTTACATGATGTAGCTAAAACTTATTACTAGGGCTTCAACTTGTGATCATTTTCTCAATATGATAATTAACTGTTACGTCTTTAAATGCTGTGCAGCGCTAGGTCTTCAACCACCACATTAAAGTTGAATTATAAACCCTACGCTGACAGTAACCTGAGTGCAGGAACAAGAGTAAAGCATCTGGGAAGTGTAATTACATCAAGCTGGATAGAGCTGGAGTAACAATTTACATAACAGAGTGGCATTAAATCCAAGTACCATCCATAAATGACCTGCTGCATTTCTTGTTTAATAGATTTACTGATTTGGCGTAAAAAAATTGACAGATGAATGTTTCTTATTCTATTATTCGTTCTGTACTTATAACAATATATGTATAGTCAATTATCACAAAATCACAAATTTGCCTCAGAGGGCTTCACAGGATACGACAGACTCTGTCCTTGGACCCTCACATTAGAAAACGAACGCCCCCCCTCTCTCTGAAAAGAAAAACACAATAATAAATAAAAAGTAAAAATCTCTGTTTTTGGCCTCAGATGCTAACACGTGTATGAGCATGTGCATGTACTTGCACTATAAAGCGCTGACAGTTAGCAGATGTTTAGCGGCCGGCAGTTAAAGAAACAGCTCTTAGGCGTTTGCATAAGGTGCTAAAGTGTACAACACATTTTAACATCAATATTTGAATGTATGTGGTTTAGGCTGTGGCTTTCTATTCTTACCCTCCTGTGTTGCTCAGGAATATCTGAATTACGGAACATTAACCAGGTGGCTGCTCGCCTGATTAAAGCCTCAGAATAAACAAGTCAACCCTCAAATGTCAAGAGAAAAAAAAATGGGGAATAAAACCAGAACCGGCTGTTTTTATTTCAATTTCTTTTTTTTAAAAGACGTTTTCTCTGTGGGATGGGGGACAAAGGGTCTTGTCAAGTCTAATAGATCCTAACATATTTCTAAGCACAGGACATAGCAGGAAACAGTTAAAGACTTCACTGTGTTAAATAATGGAGACACAAAGAAATGGATGGAGAGACGTACTGTTGAGCATGTGGTGATAACTTTGTATTAATTGTAACTTTAAACTAAAACTGAACGTCCTGACTTCCCATCTTAGCTCCACATCCATGTTCACTGACTGTCAGGTCTTTACATCTACGTTACAAATGTGTGATGTTTGAACTTACACCCGGCGATGATGTGGCGTTCTCCTGCCTGGTGTTCTGTCTCTTCGTCAGGATGGAGCTGCTCTAGAGCCGTTTCTCCACCGGCTGCATCCAGAACCACCGAGCTCTCGTTTACCGTGATTTCACTCGCCCCGCTGATGTGGTTGGTGTGTGGACCGCCGACAGATGTCTCATAGTCTGGAGGAACGTCATCTAAACAGTCTGCGTTGAGCTGGATGGTGGCAAAGGTCTCGTCTTTAGAGGCACTCTCACGCATGTGGTCATTCATTTTTATGTTTTGCACTTTGTAGTCTTGATATGAGAATGAGAGAAAATCATAATAAATCAAAAAAGGACCTTACTGGGATTCCCAAGGCTTTGAGGATGTTCATTTTACACATGGGACAGGTCCGGTGGTCTTGTAGCCACGGGTCTACACAGTGCTTATGGAAGACATGCCTGACCAAACAAGAACGCAGTGCACACATAAAACATTCGAAAAAGAATTACTGCTGTGAAACATGTATACTGTATATCGGCAGCTATGGTAGATGTGATGACTTTATGCCTTCAACGAAAAGAGATACCTAGTTTTAAAGTTACAAGCACACAAACATTACCTGCATGGTAAAATCCTCACAACATCATTCGGCTTATAACCTTCGATGCAAACTGCACAGCTGTCAAAGTCGGACTCAGTCTCCTAAAACACAGAAAGACAGAAATGGAAAAAAGACAAATATGACCAATGAATTCTCAAATAGAGCAGCGATCACAACAAAGTGTTTCACAGTAAAAACAAATAACAAAAGCAGATCAAATCCAAAACAAGATAAAATTATCCAAATAACTACAATATCATCAATGATTTTCAAGAAGAGATTTCATATAGAGTTTGCCTACTAAAAAATGTATTCTGTATAATTCAAATAATGTCCTTCACATTGATAATCAAGTATAGCTTACTTATAAACTCACTGTACAGCCAAAGATGTTTATATGACATATACTGCTACCTTGTCTCCTTTCTTAATGGTGCGTACTTGCAGCTTACTGATGGCCTTTTTGGCAGCATCTCCCAAACGTCTCTGTGGATATAAAACAATAAACGTCAGTGACTCAGCAATGTGCAGGTATCTCATTGGTCTGTTGATAGACAGCAAATACTGCGTATTGGTCTACATCAGCTGCAAAAAAAAAAAAAACGACATGTTTATGTGCACCAACACAAAATTCGGCGTCTACTACTGTAAGTTAAAGTAGAAACACCACCACTCGACCACAGTAAACCAGTGAAGCACAATGACAACAAACTAATTAATTAGAGAAAGGTTAAAGAAAATGATAAAAGTATTATTGGAAGCATATTAGAGGAACTGGTGACAGCAGATTTAGAGAAATTGACGCACAAGTATTAAGGCACAATATCCCGCTTTTAAGGTTACTGTGATGGCTGGGGCGTGGTTAGGCTCAGCTCGCTTTGTGTTAGACATTTCTGCAAAGAGTGTTGTGCAGGCGCTGTTTCAGGTCATCTCCCGAGTCGGAATCCCGAAAGAGATTCTGACTGACCAGGGCACCCAGTTCATCTCAAGAACACTGAGAGAACTTTACGGGTTAGTGGGCATTAAATCTATTCGGACCAGTGTGTACCACCCACAGACTGTCCATGATCTGTAAATTTATTAATGACGATGAACGTAATTGGGATAAATGGCTTGATTCTCTGTTGTTTGTGGCGCGGGAGGTTCCCCAGGGCTCCACGGGATTTTCTCCCTTTGAACTGTTGTTGGGCAGGACTCCGCGGGGGATGCTCAACCTCATTAAAGAAAACTGGGAGGAGGGGCCGAGCACCAGTAAAAGTGAGATCCAATACGTCTTGGACCTGCGGGCAAAGCTCCACACACTGGGTAGGATGTCATGCGAGAATTTGCTCCAGGCCCAGGAGCGTCAACAGCGGCTGTACAACAGAGGAGCCAGGCTGAGACAATTCGCACCGGGGGAGAAGGTACTTGTATTGCTTCCTTCTTCCAGCTCTAAACTCCTCGCCAAGTGGCAAGGGCCCTTTGTGGTCACACGGCGAGTGGGGGATGTTGACTATGAGGTGGTGCGTTCTGATAGGGACGGAGCTACACACCTCAACCTCCTAAAAGCATGGAGGGAGTCTGTTTCTCTGGTGTCCGCGGTATCTGAGAGAGAGAGAGGAGCTGGGGCCTGAGGTCCCAGAATCCACCAATCCGGCCTCGCTCCTTTGTGAAGACCATCTCTCCGGGACCCAGAGAACAGACATTGCCCAGTTGCAAGTGCAGTTTTCTGACGTGTTCTCTCTCCTGCCAGGGAGCACAAACCTGATAGAGCACTGAATTGAGACGCCTTCTGGCGTGACGGTGCGGTCACGACCCTACCGGTTACCTGAATACAAAAGAAAAGTGGTTCAGAGGGAATTAGTGGCCATGCTGGAGATGGGGGTAATAGAAGAGTCCCACAGTGCCTGGTGTAGCCCCATTGTTCTTGTTGTCAAGAAGGATGGGTCTCATGGACCGGGTGCTGCGTCCGCACGCTGCATGGATGATGTAATCATCCACAGCACCACCTGGGCGGAGCATGTGCAGCTGGTGGGCGCGGTGCTGGAATTCTTGAGGCAGGCGGGGCTCACCGCCAACCCAGGGAAGTGTGCAGTTGGACGGAGGAAGGTATGGTATCTGGGGTACCACTTGGGCGGCGGGCAGGTGCGCCCACATATAGACAAAACCACCACTATCGCCACAGCCCGACTTAGGCCGGATGGCACCCTGGCCTAAGTTGGGCGGTGGAGGTATGTGATGGCTGGGGCGTGGTTAGGCTCTACTGCAGGGGGGGAGCAGAGGAGTGGCTCAGGGAACAGGTGCCGGGAAGAGGCTTAATTAGCCTCAGCTGCAGTGGATCAGGGGTAATGGGTCTTGGCCCTATATTAGGTGTGTTGGAGATGGAGCATGGGACCGGCAGAGCAGAGATCCAAATAAAGTATCTTGCCAAACATTACACGACGTGTGCTCATTCCTTGGTGCTGGGGGGAAACCCGGGGATTGTGACAGGAGTTGTTACAGTTGCCATGGTAATAAAATGAGAGCAGATTTGTTCCAATATTGATTAACATAATTTAAGTGAAACCGCCAACAATGGTTGTCACGGCACCAGCTCTTATCATAACAGGCTCAATGATGAATTATTATTACAGACGTCACAAGAACGTCAGAGGCGGCCATTTATTAGAAAGAGAAGGCAGTAGCAAGTATTTGCACTGTTGGCTCACAGAGAGCCGAGTTGGTTGATGGTTCACCGGTTCGCCACCTATCTTTTCGGCCAGCTGTCAGGCCAATTCTGGCCTCTCCTTAAAGAGAGCCGACACCAGATGGAAAAAGGCATGGGCCAATGTCAAGAGTGAGACCACTACACTGTCAGTCGTCTTTTCAGGCAGAAACACATCAGCTCATAAAGTCATACTTTGATTAAACAAAGTGCACACATACCTGATTGCGGTCTCGTGCATTAGCGTAGCGAAACCTCTGGATGTAGTAGAAGACGAGCCAGGCGAGGGAGATGATCATGAGGACGATGAAGGAGATGGAGACAAACACTACCGACGTTCTGCTCACGTATTTCTGCAGGTTGCGGGTTCCTATGGAGATGTGCAGCATGACCATGATTTTCTGCTCCAGCAAGGCCGCGATCTCACGACCTTTAGGCTCTGGGATCATGATGGCCACAACTTCGCCTGTACCTGCACACACAGACATCACAGGAAGTACCAGTTTAGATGTTTAGAAGATGAATCAGGTCCATACAGGAGCAAGAAGTCATGTCCTTGTATTGTGTCACCCGGAGAGAATCTAAACTCCACTATTACACACAAATTACACATGATGGATCATAGATTATGTTTTAGACATCTTCAAATTGGATATTAAATAATATTTATATTTAAATTAATAGTTAGACAAAAAATTACATTAATTAATTACATTTATTAAAATAAAATATTATTGTATTTCTCCTCCATGGATTAGTTTTGAAAGGGCACTTTAATTTGCAGAAAATAAATTAAATGTTTTTTTTTTGTTTGGACTGTTGGTCGGACAAAACAAGACATAGCAATGGACTTTTAATGTGCATTTTCTATTATTTTCATTGTAGGCACAATCATTAATCCATTAATCAAATAATAGTTATTACATCAATCAATAATGGAAATAATTGGTAGTTGAAAACCTATTATTGTCAAAATGTAAAAAAGAATCTGAAATGTCTGTTGCAAAACAACGACAGACAGCAATAGATACAATACAACTTTTTTGAAAGACCAACTGCATAGCTGTATGCTTAGACTGCAGTTTTTTTACTCCAATGTGTCTCATTTAACAAAATGAATCTGTTACCATAAAAAGTAACCAAAGCCTACAAAACCTCAGAGTCCTCAGTAACAATACTTCTTCTCACCCTGTTAGCTCAAGCTTGTCAACAGTTCAGTCTCCAAATGTGACAGATAAGCTGTGCTTTCTGCCTCTAGTGTGAGCAAACATCCAGCTCTTTATAGAAATACCTTTTGAGAGTAAAAAAACTAAACTTTACAGTTGTTTATTGACAAATCTGTTGATTTTCCTTTAATTAATTGATCAATCTTTTGTCTATATTGTCACAAAAGAAATCAACAAATGTCTTTCACAATTTCCATGAGCCAAATACACTTTCACGTGTCTTGTTTTGCAACAGTTAAAACCTAATTGTTAGATTCAGATTACACCACAAAGCAAAGCCACAAATCCTCACATTCGAGAAGCAAGAATAGCGAATCATTTTCACTTGATGAATTGTAATTAAACAGTACGGAGATAACAAAGACATGTTATATATGTCGCCATTATAGTGACGTTCAACTTTTTTTTTAAAGGTTATTGTTTGGGGCAGTTTTACTTTTATTTCACAGTTTGCAGTATAGATGAACAGGAAATGTAGGAGGCATTAAAAAAAATGTTTGCTTATGTTACATGACAAATATTGGCTGTGAAATATCGATATCTGTACCGGTCTCAAAAGATCAGCATCTTGCTATTGTGTTTATTTGAGGTCGTCTGTAATGAGGGAAGAGCACACAGGACATAACTCTGTGTTTTTAGACCCAATAAGGGGACAAGCTTCTACTCTGCGGCCGGTTGATGATTCCAGGAACTGCATTAACAGTCTGAGTACTGTTACATCATATTCCTTCTGCTGCATGTTTATGACTGCGGCTGCATGGAGTCACAGTGGCTCCCTGCGGTGCCTGAGTCCCTCTATCAGTCACCATAAACAGTGGCTTTGTTCAACCTGCCATCACCAACAGTACCTTCTGTGCAGCCTGCCAGATACACAGATACATCCTCATGTAACAGAGATCAACACAGAGCTATTTTAAAATGATATGCTGGGGTAATTCTGCCACTGAAGCCCTACAGAAAATACGGCCTTTGTTTTTTTTCAGAGGAGTTAAAGGCTTTGAATTCAACAGATATGCTTCCTTTTCATGATGTAGCAGCGATGCATTATTGCTGTCATACTCACAAATCCCTTTATGTAACAGGTCTGTTGTCAATTCTGCACAGCTGCTACATTTCATATGACAAGGGTTGAAAGCCCAGACCATCATCATGTTTTGAAACGGTTTCATATGAATTACCATTCTTTAAAGAAACGTTTTAGTAAACAATTTGTTTCGGGTATGGTACTTCATGTTTCGCTAACATCTTCTGATCCACAGCCACACAGTCATCCAGCTGGCAGCGTCTCCACTGTTACCACACAACGGTTTATCCTGTATTATGGTGGCTGCTCCCTCAAAATGAGTGTACATATGCGAAAGCCTCTAAAGCAAACTCTGCTACAAACAATGACAGAGAAAACAAAAGCTTGTGTTTGGACAGCGAACAGAAGGTAACATGCTGCTGAACACTGTGGTGTATTCAGGCTCTCAGGCCACAAGCTGTCCCACTTTTTCAATTGTATCTTTCTCACAGACATGAACATTTAAACAAGATAAGCATGTCATTGGAATACATTTTTTAGAGTTTCACAAATGAATTTATTATGAGATACATTACCTGTGTCTCCCAATAATACTCCAAAAACCCTGACAACGTATTCATATGAATGTTCCCTCTTTTGTAAACCTCTTTTTTCATGTGTGTTACCTCAGAAACAGACACTCTTGACCTGCAGATTTATGGTTTTAATTCAACCATATGGTGCTAAATCACTGTGATGTAACAACAACATAAAAAAACAAACACATTATCTCATGTCAACGGCCAAAACTGTTGCTTCCGGACTCAGTGGACTTTAAAAAGATACCCCTGTATGGCCATCTTCTGCTTCCTAGCCAGCAGAAATAAGGGAAGGCATAACATGGAAGATTTCCCTAAGCCTTGACTCTGATCGCCTTCTTCTGTGCACTGTGACGCAGCCAGAGCGGACAGAAATAGCTGCTTCTAAAACAGGAGCGCAATGTCTGAGACTGAGGCTGAACTTGAAAAAAGATCTGGGTTTTCAGACCCACTTGGCCAAAATGTGATAGCAAAGAAGAAGAAATACTGAATGGGTTAATCCAGTGGACACCAACCTGTTCAGTGCTAGGAATTTCATTTATTTAACAGGCTTTTGGTGTGCTGCAGAGAGGATAACACTGGAGGCACAGATTACCACAGAATTAACTGGTAACCGCTTCATTAACAACAATGCACTAATCTGAACCTGACAGTTACACTTTGGCGTGACATGCAAGTTTATCAAAAAAGCTTTAGCATGACTGAAAGAATAGTTTGACATTTGGGGGAAAATGTATATTCCCTTTCTAGATGAGAGTAAAATGAGAAGGTTGATAACACGCTCATGTGTACATCGGAAGTGATGCTGAAGCCAACAGGTGGTTAGCTTAGCTTAGCCTGAAGACTGGAAACAGCTAGCCTGGCTCTGTTCAACCAGAACAAATCCCACCCCCTAGCAGCTCTAGAAGGTAATTACTCAACACAAAAATGTAAGCGTGAAAACAAAACGCTGTGGTTTTGCGGGTAATTGCGTCCCAGACTATTAATTGGTGCCGAGCGGTTGCCAGGCAGCCACCAGAGAGTCCAGGAAGTTCCTGCTCTTAGGCAAAGAAATAGTCTGGAACATAGCGACCCATAAAATAGCAAATGTGATTTGTACACTTTGTTTTTCCGCCATGTGAGCAGTTTCCACTCTCCATGCTAAATTACTGCTGCTATCAAGAAAAGGGAATAAGTGCTTTTCCTTTGATTGTATACAACTTTGACAGGAAAATGACTGCTTGGTTCAAAGTATAAACCCCACTCTTTCAGAGGTAAACTCACAGTTTCTGACCCGGTAGTATCATGACCCCGCTCAGCCTTGGGATGTGAGGGTTAAATAAAATCAAGCCCTGAGAGGTTTCAGGCTCTGGCAACTGCGGATTTTACAGCCCAGCTGTGTTGTCTCTGGACAGAAAAGTGCTCCATTCTTTCTTTGGCAGTCTCACATACAATCTACACTTTAGGACCCGGCCTTGGCCACTGTGCTCTGTGTTCCCTTCCTCTTCTCTGAAAGCTTCATCTTCACACCTCTCCTGGCTGCCATTTCTGTCTCAGTTTATATTTATGTAATGGCTTAAAGCAGGGAAAGCCTTGTTTTCAATTTCATGTGAATTTGTGCATCTGGCCACCTGGTGAAGGCATGTCCATTATTTACTCACTTTTTAGCTTTGCTTTAGTCTCTACTTTCTCCTGAATTTGAATTTAAGTAAAAGCTTTAGGAGGTTTTTGCATTGAATTCAAATGATCTGCTTATCATGACAGGTGCCTCAGACGTGTCAATACAAAGAGACCTTTGAGTTAAAAAACGTATTGTAATCAATTAGACCATTATCGTTACATCCGTTTCTGCACAAATCCTTTTGTCCAACAACCGTCATGCATTGTGCCGTCGTGGTCTGATCAGCCACACCTTTAAGAAAACTAGCAACAGGCAGCCCGAGAAGCCATTTCCAACGGAAATACATGGCAAGTGGAAACTACAGAGAATCTTGCAATAGGATGGACCAGGGGATTAAAGTTGTTACTTCCTGCGCCCTTGCTGGGACAACACCCATCTCTGACCTTCATTTTGATCTCAACTACATGCCTGTAAGGTTTCGTGACAGCATTTCGCACGGTTGTGGGTAAGTATTGCGGTGACAACAAATCCGTCCACAAATGGACAGGAATATATAAACACTTGGTAGAGTACTTAAAACAGCCTTTGTGGGACGGTATTCCCGGTACAGGAGGTTTCTCCAGGACCACCTTTTGCCGTGATTACACACACACACACACACACACACACACACACAGACTCACAAGGTGGAAACAATACGAGCCGCACGCCGTCGGGCTTGTACAGCGGGCTCTTCTCACAGCTACTGGAGGCCTTAAACTCAACTTGTATTCTCACTGATATTCTAATCTGTCCGATCCGTTCAGGGTGAGATCAAGAGTTAAACTCGACAGGTAAAAAAACACAAATAAATAACTGCTTAGCAAGCTTTAGGACAGCTGTAGAGCTAATACTAAATGCTGTGTTTGGAGAAACAACCTAATATTAAAGAACAACAAGTGAACAGAATTGTTTGGTTCCAGAAGTGGAGGGAGTAATATAATGGTAGTGCAACAAACGTCTTTATGTGAAAATGAACTGTGAATAAATATATTAACCATTGCTGCTGCTTATTAAACTCATCATTTTGAGTGAATTGTGAAGTGAAGGAGTGAAGTCAAATCAGCATATAAACATGTTTATAAACTCAGATATTATCTGAATTATTGTGGAAGGACAATAGGGTGAAAATGTTTAGAGCGTTCTTAGGTCATGAGCATGAACATGTACAAGGTGCAAGAGGAACTCCCCAGTGGCATTCCTGAAGAGCCTATTCGTGAACCCTGTAGTTAAACTAAACTTTGTCTGCGTTACATTTTGAATAATATTTCTATATTTGGCACATAAAAACGTGACAACAATTTTGTTAATGACCTGCATATCTTATTTGCTGGTAAAATTACTCTGTTTGGTGGTATTTAAACAGCTAAGTGTTTGTCAGACAAAAAGCATGAAAAGCCTCTAGAAAAGGTAAAAAAATGTGAAGAAACTTCTCTATGGCCTGTGTTTCAAGGACATGTGTCATGGGTTATGTCAAAATGTTTATTTAAACATTTCAGGTTTTGAACGTTTACTTTGGTGGTGTATTGATTTTGGACAGAACAAAAACAAGTTTTGGTAAACTTTGTCTTAGGGAGTTATTGCCTGCAGCCTGATTCTCTGCTTTGATCTGTATTTGTGATGATAATGGTTTCTTTCTTATCATATTTGTAAAGAAAACGTGGGTAGAAGGGGAGACTTACTCAACATTACATGTCTGCCTTCTGTGAGCTCCTCGGCACATATCATGACAAACATTTTCCTGTTGATTGTGAACATGGGGTTCAGGAGCACTAATGGAACATTGTGTTTTCGCTAACTGCCTCTGCACAGTTACAGTATAGCAGGAAAACTCCACCATTGGAAACTAGACTCATGATGGTGCGGCAATGAAATGAAAAATATCTGGTATTTTTGTGAAACGGTGCTCAAATGTCAGAATTTGTCATTTTGGATTAGCACTATGTAAAAAAAAAAAAAGAAGATGAATTTCCATGTCTGCGCTACTGCATTTGTGCTTCACAGTTGTCTTGTTAATTCTTCTTCTTTATGATTACGTTTATTTCACCTTGTTTGGATGCAGTATCGGCATGGAAACTAAACTCTGTGCTCAGTGATATGTAGTTTTGAGTGACTAAGGAGACAAAATCAACTGACAATCTACATTTTAGACTGTCCAGCTGGTTGTGTTTGGACAACCCTTACAATTTCATAACTTGGGGTTTCATGTAGGGGAAAGAACATGTTCTCTTAAGGTAAGGTATCGAAAAACTGTTGAATTGTTGGTATCTGCAGTGGAACAAAGTGGCACTAATATCAAAAAGTTCTCATATCAAGCCTTGAATGGTTGCACCCACATTTGAGAAAAACTTCAAGACCTACAGACTGTTATAAAATCCACGAGATCTGTGGCAGGTGATAATCAGTCCATCTGCTCGGGATCCAGTGCACTTTTTTTGCACTTCATCATGAAACTAATTGGTTATTGAGCCGATTAAAAAAAGCTGCTGTGGGACTTCTGCGGTGTGACGGAAACCCATTAATCTCGGCCCAACACTGACCAAGCAACTACTTATAGAAGACATGTGTATATGTCGACTCGTTGTCTCTTACCTGGATGGGGCATCGTTATGGTGTCGTTTGCACTGCCGGAGCCCACATTGTATATGACAACAGCAGAGGCGTTGCAGTTGGCTACGTTCCGGATCTTCTCTCGGTATGTACAGTTCCCCGCAGCCACCAACGCCACCCAGGCGGTGTTTTGAGGCACGTGGGGGAACCTGACGTTCGGGTCGCAAGCCTGTCTGTCCTGCAGGCTGGACGGCACCAGCACGAGACCTCTGGCTTCTTTCTTGGGCGACTGCTCGCCGTACCGACCGCACTCGGTTTTCTCTGTCCTGACCTCCGAAGTGACGGGGTCCAGATAGGTGATGTTAACAAAAGCGGTGTACCATTCCTCTTTCTCTGCAACCGTAAAGTCCAGGCACAATAAGTGCACGAAACAAAACGACAGCAGCCACGTCGAGAGAGCCAGACTGCGGCAAGCTCGGATGAGGGACGCAGCCATATATGCGGCTGGTTTGGGATGGACGGTCCCCGGGTCTCCTCCTCACTCGAAAGCTCGCACCTCGTCCCTCTTTTTTTTACAGCAGCAACCAAAAAACATGAACCTTGCATGAGAGCCAGAGACAGACACCAGCCATCGTAGACGAGGTCTCCGAAGAGTTTGTGAGCTACGTGCAGAGTCCACGACACACCACCACCTGCAGGAAAAGAAGACCGTGTGTGTGCGTGTTGTTGTTCACCGTCAGCTGTTTCCCGTCCTCGCTTAGGATTGGCTCGCCGCTCGTCAGCACGTGACCTGGGCGTGGACAATGTCCCTCTGACGACCCCATGGCATGTGGAGAAAGTAAAACATCATAAATCATGTATTCCACTGCTAAAGAAAGACTTACACGTGAACCTGGCAGTTACAGTCACGAACGCTTTTACATTACTATTGCATATGGTATTTTAGTATGTATTATATGTGTGATACAACTAGTTAATAATAAGTAATAATAAACACATTTAATAATTTGGGGCAAATTCGGGCTATGGAGTCTGGAATGAGCCACTGGAATAATGATAGGCGTGTGCAGAGTTTAGTTGTAGTACATTCATCAATTGTTACATCAAATTAAGACACAAGTTAAATTATTATCAATGATAGCCGACAATTATTATTATTGTTATTATTATTAATAGTGTTATTTTAAAAGGAAGTTTCAAAATGTATTAGATATTTGTGTTATTCCATTTACTTAATATTTGCTATTGTATTCCATATGACCATTTACGTCTTTTTACATTTTGATGTATTTTGATGTTAACAGCGTCTTAACATCTTAAAGATGGATCAGCCTTCTATGGACACCCTTGAAACCAACAGAAGTTGGGAAGAGCCCATAAAGAGGTTAGTAATCTAAAATGTGTATATGCTGACGTGAAATAATTAGAAATAACCAGGCAGACAACTTTAGACAATTTACCAGAAAGATAATTTGTCTTTAAAATGACTATGTACTAGCTTTTCACAGTGCTGCTTGCCTCACCGCCTTGGTTTGCTAAGCACTAATAACAGCACCAACATCTAGTATAACATTGGTAAACCAATCAATACTTTCTAGATTAGAAAGTTCAATCTGCACATACAATAAACGTGTTTATTAATTAATTTAATGAGATGCATTTAGCTGCAAACATGGCAGCCCAAACTGTATTTTGTAGACCTATGAAATATTTGATTCCTTTTTGTATGAAGTTTTAATTAATATCATAGCATACTTCCAGATGTACATAATAATAATAATACATTGTATTTGTATAGCATCTTAAAATGTACACAAGGCACTTTCCGCCATCTGTCACTGATTTATTATTTTCACCACAGTGTACACTCTTATTTATTTATATATATATATATATATATATATATATATATATATATATATATATATATATATATATATATATATATATATATATATATGAAAAATTGAGTCTTTAACCTTGATCTATGTCTTAACTAGGAACCAAATACTCAGTAGTATGTTTCAGCACGGACAGATTTCTGACCGGACCTACAAGGAGTCGGGAGTGCCGATCGTTTCGGTAAAGATTGCAAATCACACTCTTACAATTTCATTGACATTTAGATTTAACATTGAGGGACATTAAAGTAACTAATAGACAACCTACCTATTGTATATAAATGTCTACATTTAGAGTTAATCGTATTTATTTAACATGCGATTCTACGTGTCAGCTTAATAACTGTCTCTGTGGCTGCAACAGCTAGCCAACGTGAACAAACACGTTATAAACTGGCTTAAGCTAGTTCCATTCGTCGTGATTCATGTTTGGCCTCATAATGGGCGACATGCGTGGGCGACCGAGATTCCAGAAAGCAGATAAAACACTTAAAGTTACTTACAAATGAGTTCGCCAGCGATAGTGACGTCGCCGCAACACCACTTGGCGTTAGCTAACTCATGTGACATGTTTACAGGCAACACGCTGCTAAACCAACCGTTATCCGTGTGGAAACCAACCGTCTGCTGTGTGGAAACCAGCCTCTTGAAGCAGAGATGCCCAAGAAGAAAACCGGTGCCCGGAAAAAGGCAGAGAGTCGTAAAGAGCGAGAGAAGCAAACCAGAGCCAATCGAGATGTCGTCGATGTGGCCAAACACCCCTGCAACTTCAACATGGTATGCAGCTCCTGCAGCGAGCACACAATGGAAACACTGGCTTATCTGGAGTGCTGTTATATGGTTACTTCATTGTTTTGTGTTTTTGTAGGACTGCGACAAATGCCAGAGGTAAGTCACTATATTGTATTATTTGTTCGGTATAAGTATCACTAGTAAAAGTATCACAGTTAACTTTTTCTTCCTCCTTGTAATGTCGCCTGGTAGAAAACAGAAGAACAGAGCTTTCTGCTATTTCTGTAATTCAGTGCAGAAGCTGCCTATCTGTGCGCAGTGTGGTGAGTAACCTGTATAGAAACCTTGTATGTTTACATGTGTGCCATTAGTTGTACTTTATCCTACTATCATTTCAAATATATTAGATTTAAAATGTTTCATAGTTTTTGATCAACGGTTGGCTGCTCCTTACGTGTTGGTATGATCAGTTAAAAGAATGTATTCCTGTAAAAAAAGGTCAACTTTGGGGAAGCAGAGTGACTTTTAGTCTTTACTTGTGACCCAAGTTTTAGAATGCTGTATCCTGACCACGGTTGTGTCAGGAACTCCAAACTGACATGTACGATAGCATGTATGTGAAATGTTACCATGGTTTTATGTCTCCAACCAGCAAGGAGTCTCTCAGGAAGTGATGTCGTCATTACAGTTCAGTGCATCCAGATACATACTACTGTTTATGCACACATAGTGTGTTGAACAAAAGTACACTTATTGAGAATATATTGCATAGTATGCGATTTCAGATGCAGCACTATCTTTTCAGACTAGGCCATATGCATCCAAAAAGACACTACTATGCAGTTACTGTAAATGACCACATCTTTAAATCCCCATGCAGTGTTTGCTTAATCTGAAGACCCAGGTTCATTACTTCATTGGGGGATCTTTTCTCAAACTTAAGAAAGCTCCTCCAGAGTCGCAGATCACAGTATACAAAATATTTCACTGTCTCAGTAGTATTTACCAATACAAGTAAGCTGATCCGCAAGTGTCGAATCAGTAGAGTGCATCTTTTATGGCAGTATGATTAGAAAATATTCTACGGAGTGGTAGTTTCTAAAAAAAAAAGACACACATTGCAGACAGCAGTGCATTCCAATCATGCACTGAAAAAGCTTTTGCCGTCATAATTGTCTGAAGGATGTCACAATCATATCAGAATCATCCGGATAGTGGCCATCAAATAGGTTGTGACACCTTAACAAACTATGAAATGCTTAATGCTTGTGTTGTCAGGCAAAACCAAGTGCATGAAGTCATCAGATTGTGTCATCAAACATCCCGGGGTCCACACCACTGGAATGGCCATGGTGGTAAGTTACTGAACTGATATGATCACACGGCAAGAACGCCTTTTTGCTTTGATCCATCCACACAAATCAATCCTTATGCTGAGAGTAGGTACAGTACTATCTATTGGTAGTATTAAAAACATTTTCTGAAATAAATATTCCTTTACGAAAGACAATAAATATTAAAATGACCTTGAGTCAGCCAACTACGTGTCCTACACAGTATCACACAGAGTGGCATAGGATTCAATTAGCAAGCATCAGAGGGATGAGATGGCAAAAACCAAATCTTTAAAAATTGTAAAATGTGTGCAAAGATGATTTCAGTGCATACTTAATAACGTCTATAAAGTTGTTAACCATTACTCTTGTAAGTGATCTCTATCGCTCTGTATCAGTGTCTCAATTGTGCACTTTGTGCTGCAGTATTGTGCAAGTACAAATTAAATTACATATTAATTAAATTATATACTACTGCTTTTAAGTGATGTCGTCCTTTTATGCAGTTCTTTGTTTCCTCTATTTTAATTTGTCTGTTCTGCTTTATTTTGTCTTTGTTTGTTTTTTTATTCCATTATTGTGTTCATTGCCTATATGGCATGGTCTCCTTTGCCTCCTGTATTTTAGAATTTTTTTTTGCCTTGCTTCTATGTAGAGCACTTTGTAAACCCTGTTTTTAAAGGTGCTATATAAATAGTTATTATTATTATTATTATTATTATTATTATAATTACGTAGCAGGGTTTTAAACAACTTGAAAGGCAGTACATTCTTTTTGGTTCAAGGTCGACGTATTCATTATGTACACAACGGCATTGGAAAAATAATCTTTAACAATGTGTAATTTTCTTCTTGACCACTAGGGAGCAGTATGTGACTTCTGTGAAGCTTGGGTGTGCCACGGCAGGAAGTGTCTGAGCACTCACTCCTGTGTGTGTCCTCTGACTGATGCAGACTGCATAGAGTGTGACCGTGCTGTGTGGGATCATGGTAACCCCCCCCCCCCCCCTGTTTGTTTTATAATTAATAATAATTATTATAATAATCACATCAGTGTCACGACAAAGGTCTTTGTTTGAACTTCCTGACTAGGAGGGCGAATCTTCCGCTGTTCCTTTTGCGACAACTTCTTGTGTGAGGATGATCAATTTGAGCACCAGGCGAGCTGCCAGGTCCTCCAGGCAGAAACATACAAATGTGAGTTATTTGGTTTTCATTTCCAGATGTTATTCATTGGTGCGTTGTACTTAATGGGGAAAGTGAAGTGTAACTTATCCGTTGCAGAAAATAAGATCTCAAGGGAATGTGATTGTTTACACTTTGTTTGGCCTTCTCTCTCTCGTTCATTTTAGGCGTTTCTTGTAATAGACTGGGTCAACACTCCTGCCTGCGCTGTAAGGTGAGGGGAACAGCTATCCTTCCTACAGATAACACAGTGGAGGGAGCCCATTGTTTTATTTATGCCCTTAAGGTTGCACAATGCATATTTATGTCAAACTACATCCATCTTATCAGCTCACATCCCAAATGGTTTATGTAACAAAGAAGCCTTAATGTTCTAGCTGATAAGACGGTCAAACTTTATTCTCCTTTTTCATTTGCTTTTAATTTAAGTTTGCCCCACAAAAGGTACATTCAAAATTAAGATTAAATAAAACTAAATATATTAAATAGCAGCCTTTGACTCCAGACTACATGATCTCTAAACAGCATTTAGTTGGGAAAGCAATTTTACTCTTATAGAATGAATACAAAAATAAAAATCTTTCAAAAATAATAGGCAAACCCTTCACTCTCTCTCTCACACACACACACACACACACACACTGTAAATAGGTATAGCTCAGTTGGGTTGCAACTGAATATCCCTCCCTTACTAAGCGTTGGCCTTCAGGTAACATAAACATGCGAAAGGCCTCTTGAGCCAGGATTTGGTTTGTCCGTTGTAGAAACATGGCAATGCAACTTGGCGGACTCTGTGCAGGAGATCTGTAGATGTGAAAGGCTCATTCTAAGCTAACGGAAACACAATGATTCTTAGGTTCGGGTGTAATGAATAATGTATTCAATTTTAATCCTACACACTGCTCCTTTTAATAGATACATTTGCAATGCCCTTTTCTAGAAAAGCTGTCAAATAAAAAGAAGAAATTATGGATTTACATACAACACGGTAGCAAAAGACATAAACAGCAGATTTCATGAAAGCAGAGGTTCACATTTTTGCAAGTCTGTCTTAAAAAAATACTTGCATTCCCATATTTAGGTTTAAAGTGTTATTGTTGGCAGCAATCATTCCTCCCGCTCTTATTTTTTGCACAGAAAGACGATGGGGGATTTTGTCTCGTCTTTTACTGGGATATTTCCACAGCCACTATGGGCAGGAAGAATGACCAGTGTTGTGTTAAGATATACCTGAAAGAAAGCCACACTTTCACTCTAAAGCCTGTATCAGTCAGTCACATGAACAGCCTGTAAGATTCATTATTATTATTCAGCCTGTATAAGAAAGTGGCTTGCTGGTCACTTAGGAATGGTCAGACAAACTGTACAGGAGAAGAAAGCCAGCTGGTATATCCGTCTCCGGGCAGTTGAGAAGCTCTATAGTTGAGACCAGAGAAAGAATATGTTGCTGTAAATAGAGGGGCATTACTTGTCTGGACGAGCCTGAGCAGTCATTGGATTTCATTCTCATTTTACACTGCTTATCAAGATAATGTGTGTGCCGTTAACATTTCCATGTCATGATTTTAACGTTAATTCAACTGTGTCCTCTCAGGCCTGTTACTGTGATGACCACGCCAAGAGTAAGGTCTTCAAGCAGGAGAAAGGCAAAGCCCCACCCTGTCCTAAGTGTGGTCACGAGACCCAGGAGACCAAAGACCTCAGCATGTCCAGTGAGTCTCGAGTTGTTTTTTCCAGAACGGGAAGTGGCAGCATCCTCAACTGCCCTGTTTAATCAAGATTTCAGAAACAAAACTAACTTTTATTTCTCGTAAAAGTTCAAAATAGTGAGAGTGGCTGGTCTACTCTGAGACAATGTGTGCTAAACAAATCATTGTTTAGATTCTGATATTCCTAATTTAACCTTCTTTTTTTCAACTGTTACTAACAACTTATTGTGATATTCACACATTTACTACATACTTTATGAGAGAGGTGCAGCTGACAAAATGGCACTGCAACCCTGTTTGATTTGGAACACTGGAAATACCTTTTTATAAACGGCGGTAAATGTAATTTTTATTGAAAAGCTTTGTGACTAAAATACTCTGGTAATACAAGAGGGCACACACTGGGTCTACCCTAAAATGAAGTACATCTAAACTGCAATTAATCTGTTATGCATGAACATGATTCTCTAAAGTCTGGCCTGGCTTTTTTGTTGCTTCACCCTCCCAGTAAATGAAACCAGAGCTAATGTCACATCCGTGTTCTCTGCAGCTCGCACGCTGAAATACGGCCGCCAGGCTGGTGCCGACGACGACGACGACGACGGAGCGTCAGGCTACGACGCCTACTGGAAGAACCTGGCATCTGGAGGCGGCCATCAGGACAACTATGCAGAGAATGATGACTATGAGGAAGATGATGACGACGACGATGACGACGACGATGATGATGACGAAGAGGAGGAGGAGGAGGAGGAAGGTGAAGAGGAAAAAGCTGCTGATTCTGTGGCTGCTCTTAAACTGGACGGGGCTGCCTGAGCTGAGACCGTCACATCGGTCATCATGAGCCTCAGCGGAGGTCGTTGGATGCAGGAGTCAGGAGGGACGTACTTTAAGAATTCAACTAAAGCGGGATCGATCATAGTTCAGATACTTACTCTGAGGAATATCAATGTGTTTCTACAAAACACACTCAAGCAGATGCACAAGACCTGTACGCATCATGTAAACTGTCTCATAAAACAATAAATAAACATCGTAAATCGGACCAGACATTTAAAAGAATCCCTCGAGACGAGTAGTTTTGTTCTTTGTTGTTACATTCAGGGCTGGATTAATGCTCTTCGGGGACCCGGGGACAGAATTAGCATTAGGTAAATTCCCATATCAAAGTTTTCCTTGAATGATTTTCAACAAGAATCTCCTGGATAACCTAACAATGCTACACATTTGTTATGATCATCAGATGTGATTATTTCAACTTTTTGTTTTGGAGATGTTATGTTCAGTTTGGTGCGGTAGATGGCTCTAAATACTACAATACCCATGAGCCTCAGTTGAATTGTTGCATCTGTAAACCAAAAATGTTGCTGTAGCTGCCAAATTTATCTATGACCAGAAAGCTTGAAGTGAATTTATTTGTGCTGCAGTTTGGTCATCATTTTTAAAAAGTGCTCGTTCTTAGTGGCACATAACAGAATTTTAAGGCCAGTGAACAATTTATTCTTACAGAAATGCACCTTGGGAGCCACACTTAACTTCTCTACTTACGTTAGTTATGATTACAGGCTTGTATCTGGGATTGTTTCTAATGTAATTGGTGATCTTTTGTACTGTTATGGCTTTACACTTGGGGCCTGAAATAACCCTACCCATGTTGCAGCTCAATGATTCATACAAATTATAGTAATAACAATCATCGTCATCTTCCATCTTAAGCCCTTCATAATTTGAGTTGATATTGTTACTTTAGTGGAGTACATCATAAAATTGGCAGTTAATGCGCGTGGTTGGTAATCCAGCCCTGGTTAGAGTCAAAAATAAAAAGTTATATTCAAGGTGTTTTTACTGCGTAATAAGTGTTGTTCTGCTAAGCAATTATTCTGCATTTTATAGTTATTGGTTTGGGTTTACTCCTCAATGCAACCCAGAGTTCATCCAAACAACTTGTCATGTTTGCCCTGGTCCTTGTAATCAGCTTCATCTGTGGAGACACATTAGTGTTAACGATGCCATGGAATAATAAATCAATAAACCAAATACTATTTGAGTGATCATTTGAATTATGAATGTGTGCAATTTAAAAAAAGGTTTCTGTTACCAGCTGCCCTGACACGAACTGGTGAGTAACATCGTGACGAGGAGGAGGAGGAGGAGGAGGGAACTTCGACGTGACGCGGCGCGAGCAGGGCGTGTGTCGGTCCCTGGAACCCACATCTGGACCGTAATAACGCTCGTTTCAAGCGTTAATAACACAGGGCATGGACTAATGAGACAAAAAAGCTTTATGAGAATAAGTGAAAAGCAACAATGTGACAACGTTGGCCTGTTGCTCCGCTCGGTAGGAGAGCGACCGCGGCCGCTACGCAGATGACAGCCTTCATGACGGCGTTCCCAGTGATCCTCGTCCAGCCCACATGCCCCGGAGACCAGCACGCGGTGAGTCGACTTTCTGCGTGCTTTACAAGTGTAAGCAACCTGTTGCCCGAACTACACTTCAAGGGTCGGACTTGAAGTAGAATAATACGTTTTCATTTAGGAAGACGGGGCAACTGGCAAAGTTCACAGCGGCAGGAAATAGTTGGTGCGTAATGATCGGAGGTGTGTCAACCTAATGCTCCACGTGCGTCCACGGGGGATATTTAATGTAAACCATGTTGGTTATTTGGTAGAATAAAAACACCAGTACGACCTTTTAGTTTTGTTTCACTTTCATTTTTTTGCAGAGGCCTTAATCTGGTTCAACAAGCTCCTCCTTCTGTGTGGTGGTTGTAAATGTGTCCAGGAGTGATGACATGACAACAAACCAACAGCTGATAGAAGCGGGGGAGAATAAACGGGAGGCCCGAGCCATCAGGCCTTTTAGCTGCTGTTTAATAAGCTGTGAGCACTTTCGCACTAGTCGGTGTTGGAGAGTGTAGTTCGGTGTGGCTTTGCGAAGCAGCAGGCTCATAGAGCCTTGCTGCTTCAAGCCACACTGCATGTTCTCCTGCGGGCTTATTTGTATTACTTATTATTCATCTTCCGTCAGAACTTTGGTCGAGCGTAGAGCTCGCAGCGTTGGACGCATCTGCATACAAAGTACATCAAAACGTGCGGCCTGATCGGGAATCGAGTGCTATTTCGATACTAAGAGATCGGCCCGGCGCTTAGCCCCCAAAACGCCAAAAAACGGCGAGAAATTGTCCCATCCACTTGAATGGGGTTTCGGAAGAGAACACACTAATCTTTGTGTCCACACTGTGTCTCCATACATTAAGGTAGATAAATGATTTAAAGTTTAAAACGTTAACAAAAGGATGGAGCTTATTTGCCCAATTGGACATTTTTTCATAGCTAGTACAGTTTAGACGGAATCTTTGTTCGAGTTTCGGAAGATTTCTGGGCTGTTTCAGAGTTTATAATGGGTGTGTGTGTGGGACGGAATGTTCAGCTCTAGAGTGACAGCCAACTGTCAGAGTGTAAGAGGAGCCACCGAAAGGCCTACTCTCTGCCCCATCCGACTCCATTGTAAAACCGAGCCAGATTTTCTTTCTTTAGACAAGTGAGAGCACTTTGTAAACTGTGATTAAGCCGTCATATCTAAACCCCAAAACACATTTAAGGACATGTACACGTTCACAAAAGCCTTGAGCCGCTCCTAATGTCCACACTTTTGTGATCAGAGTTATGGTTTTCTGTGACATTCCACATTTCGACAGGTTCTTTTTCATGAAATACCCAGATTAGTCAGGGACACACAACTGCTCAAACGTCACATGCGCGTGTGTCAAACGTCACATGCGCGCCCGCACATGTGTGTCTGTCTTTTATAGAGATCAGAGGAGAAAGAGCTTCACAGTAACTCCGGTTATATTTACGTTATGTTATGTTTTCGTTCTTTATTTTTAATAAATTTGCAAAAATTTGCAAAAAACAGTTTTCACTTTGTCATTATGGGTTGTTGTGTGTAGAATGTTGAGGAAAATAATGAATTTAATCCATTTTGGAATAAGGCTGTAACATAACAAAATGTGGAAAAAGTGAAGCGCTGTGAATACTTTCTGGATGCACTGTATAAAGTTAAAGTAACACTCCTTTCAGAGTATAATATTATCATGTATAATGCTCATCACAACTTCTGTTGGTTTCAAGTGTATCCATAGAGGGCTGATCATCTTTTAGATGTCACAGCTGTTGCATCAAAATGTAAAAAGACGTGAATTGTCAGATGGAGTGCAATAACAAAATATTAAGTAAATAACACAAATATCAAATACATCGGTCAGTTTAATAATTAAACACTGCATCATATTTTATTGTGTACTTGTGTGTTCTGCATGCACAATCTTAATGTGAAGACTAATTTGTAACAAAAGAAGACACATAAACGTAGTGCAGCTAAAAGTGCAACATCTCTCTCTAAAATGTAAAATCGTTGTGCTTGAGTACATTACATTTCACCACTTTTATTAGATTACTGTTATTATTTATGCTTCAAAAGCAACATGTTTAAGATTCACTCCATATGTGTTTTCAGACTTAATAATAATTTGTGTACGATACAGTTTTTGCAGCAAAAAAATTGAAAATAATTCTTGTTCATTTCAAAAGTCTCCTATTTGTCCACTCAGTTTGTGCACTTTCAAGTTTTAAAATCACACTTAGTTGCCCTCTAAGTTGCATACTGAACCATGATTGGCCTCCAAAGCGGCTATGATTTCACACTCATAATCATGTGCGTACGTACGTCTTCCACTAAGATTTAAGGTGAGAAACTTTCCTCCGTCAGCAGATGAATATTTTAACAGCCTTCTACTGTCAAACTCAATATAAACGGACTCATGTGACAATAAGCAAGACGTGTTTTTGAGCGGAGGGAGACTTTAAGGTTTTATTTATTACCTTTATGCTCAAGCTATTATTCTTCAAAGTTAATTTACTCACTAACTTGTAAACAGCCGAGGGGCTTTTGACAAGAACCTGCCAGATGTGTCCAGATTTAAGACTCCAGGGAATTGAGTCCTTGCTGTGAGGACCGTGACTCTGGAGTGACCGGTCTCCCAAATCCCTGTCTTCCTCTAAAGCACAACATACAACTTTATTTATGATGCTCAAAACCTCATTATGTTTAATACGCTGTATAATTTTAGGTTTATATCTCTCTGTTTCTGCATTGCTTATTTTAATCTAGTGTCTTTGCTTTTGTTGCTTATTTTTTATAACGCACTTTGTAAAGTTGGTTTTGAGAAGCACTACAATTAATCTTTTCTATTATTATTATTATTATTATTATTATTATTATTATAATTCAAATACATACTTGTGTAAAAGCACCTGAATAATCAAAAGTAACGGTACTTACTATGCAGCATAATTTATTATTATTATTATATATTTATAATATATATTTTACTATTAAATTACATTAGATTACATGTCATTTTAGCTGACGCTTTTATCCAAAGCGACTTACAATCATGTTACATTCATACACTGTAGACACAGCTACAGGGAACAATTCAGGGTTAAGTGTCTTACTCAAGGACACATCGAGGATTCAGCTTCACATCTGGGTCATACAGGCAGCCCAAACATCTGTCCCAGATTTACCACACGCTGCATTACTTCATGTTAAGTGCTGCATTTTTGCTAAAATGTCGTTAAACAGAAACAACAATTTTGATAACAAACTCACCATTTAATTCATATAAAAATAAAGGCCACTAGTTTATATTTGCAACTCTACCCTGTTTTATATCATCAGAAATAGAGGATCTTTCATTTTGAACCATTTGTGAAAAACAAACGTGAAGACGTCAGCTCTAAACTGTGATTTGTATTTTTGTAACTTTTTTCCTGACATTCTATAAACTAAATGATTATAAAATCAATTGAATCACATCAATCAATGCTGAAAATAACTGTTAGTTACAGATCTACATCTCCATAGCCTTCTGCTAATATAACATTCAACAACCGTAATCCAAAATTCCCGACAGAATCCATATAGTATTGCGCAAGGTGTTGCCTGACAAAACGGCATGGTACATCATGTCCTTTTTAACGGAGGCATGGCACACCCATCCTTTGTGTTTTGGTAACTTTGAGAACATTCTGTGGCTAAATGAAATACAACACAACAAAGATGCAACCAATAAACTATGAACGGACACGTTACCTGAAGGGAAACACAATTACATGAAGACACACTGATTTGAACCGCAAACACCTCAAACTAGCCTTAATTAAATCAAAAGCTATTGTAAAATATAATGTGGAAATCAGCTCAAAATGGCTCACAAAGAGCAACGGGAAATCCGGAGTCAAATTCCTCGTATGTGTATACATGGCCAATAAAGCTGATTATGGGGGGGGGGGGGGGGTATATGATACTACTGTTAAACTAAAGAACATATTTAGCATTGCTTTAATGTCCACTTTTACTCTAGTGGAACAACATCAAGTTTCAAGTTTTTATTTGTTCGAGAGGGACAATGTACATTAATCCATCCATCCATCCATCCATTTTCAATACCGCTTATCCTCATTAGGGTCGCGGGGGCGCTGGAGCCTATCCCAGCTGACATAGGGCGAAGGCAGGGGATACCCTGGACAGGCCGCCAGTCCATCGAGGGCACATGTAGGGACATACAACCATTCACTCTCACATTCACACCTATGGGCAATTTAGAGATCAATTAACCTGCAGCATGTCTTTGGACTGTGGGAGGAAGCCGGAGAGCCCGGAGAGAACCCACACTGCCACGGGGAGAACATGCAAACTCCACACAGAAGGACCGCTCCGACCGGGAATTGAACCCGCGGCCCTCTTGCTGTGAGGCGACAGTGCTAGCCACTACACCACCGTGCAGCCCCAATGTACATTAATGAACACTTTAAATTAAAATGTAAATGTTCCCAATTACAATTACATCCGCAACGCTGATTTCCATTGCCTGTCCCCCTGCCAGAATGTAACATCAGCAACAAGAACCCTACAAACGCTCAATTATCAAATACACATATTCATATACACTGCCTTGCTCAAAGGATGAACCAGAAACGAGACAAAATGACGACCAATCAAACAGTAGGAGTGAAAGAGAGTGGGCAGGGTTTAGTGCATTGGTTCCAACCAATCGAGACAAACCGTGGAGACAAATCCTTGTCGTCTAAATGTTTTCAGTAATGGTTTTAAAGATCTCCTCAAGACATGTTTTAAGACAAAAATACTCTGCTTTGATAATATCATTTTTGTCTGTTGATTCTGCGCAAAATAATTACGTCTTAATTCTGCACAGTGAAGCTCACACATATTCATCCAAGTGGAAAACACAAGCAATAAGGAAAACACATTTTAGAGTAGAGGGGACTTAAAGGCGCTGTATTTAACTTTATGAACATTAACAAAGAACCAAACAACTAGTTGCTATAAAAAGATAGTTTGAACAGAGAATGAAGTCTGAGATGAGTTAATACTTATAATTTAATATTAAAACCTATATAATAAATATAACGTGAAGGTAAAATTGTTTTTCCTGACTGATTAATTCAAGCTTGACTTGTATTTCTATGTGTTATTTCCAGAAAGGTGTCCAGTTCCAGTTGACTTGTCACCTTTACCGAGAGAGTCACAAAACTCAGGTCTGGCTTTGTTTCTTAGTTCTGAGGTAGGCATACAGTGTGTGACTTGTTTATTGATTATCATACTTATCATACATACATATAATCGGTAATGAAAATGGAAAAAAAAACACAAACAAATACAACACAAAGTTAAGTCAGATATTCAACATTGTTCAGGGAAATATTAAAATATTAACAACAAAGGATTCTTTTTAAAATTACAGTTGCGAGTAGTTGGGAAATGGAAAAAGGATGGTACGTGCATGCAATTTTGTGTATAACTTGATATGGCTCATCCATTCAAGTATAAACGGCTTGGAAATACTGGGAAAGTTTCCCCAGAAAGAGATCATTTCATCTACTCGCTTTATTTTGAAGTGCCAGCTTTTATGTAGATGTATTAACACTGTTAACAACAAAAAGACACCACGTTATCATAATTAATATATGTAAATTAGTGTCTCGTCGCTCTCTTAAAGCCTCCTGAGTACTTCTACGTCTGCTGCTCCTGAGCTTGCTACAAGTCATCTACTGACATGTTTGAAGTCTGAAACACTGAAAAATGCCATTGAGGTGAGAGAAGGTATATTACATAGTTTTGTGTTCTACCACTTATGATAAGAGCATTTGTTTTTATACCAGATGTAGAAATCATCATATTCTTATATCCTCTGATACTTTGTTGTATCATTTTCTTTTCTTTATCCTTTTTACACACTGGTTAGTTTAATATTTTTAAAAAACTATATTCAAAAATGGGTTTAATTGTTTTTTCGTACCCCTTTTCAGAGATCTGAGGCGATGCTGTATGCTCCGTTAAGTAGTGACGTTAAAGTAAGTAATAAAAGACTTTTTAATATTCAGTTTTGATTTTAGTTTGCAGAAAGATGATAAGATCAGAGGACATGTCCGCACACTTGAGTCAATGATGTTCCAACATAAACTTAAAGGATAAGATTTGCATTACAATTATTGTGTTCTTATTGTAAACCAACCCGATGAAAAGAACCAACATCAACTATGAATTGGTGCTCCCAGCAAGTGCCGTCTGTGTAGCCGAAGCCTCTATTAACTATTAAAAAAACATAAATGAGTCACACTGTTGCACCGGGAGACATTTTCTGTCATGGCAACAAACATGGTCACAGTAGTTTATTGAGTAAACATACGATAGTGCACCAAAAGAGTATCAATCCATAGTTGGAAAAAGACCCAACAAATGCCCCATTTACTCATATTAAGACAAGGCTCAGCTGATTTAGGAAACGATTAGTCCGTGTAGCGCTAATTAGCCCATTCGAGTACGCTTTGACACCAAACTCAGATGGTGAACACGGAAAACACTATACCCGCTAAATATCAGCATGTTAGCATTCTGACTTTAGCATTTAGCTCAAAGCACCACTGTGCTGTAGACTCTTAATCTCATTTGAAAATTTAAATATATATTTGTGACCATTTTTCAAGCTTCTCACGGGATTTGTTCATATAATATTTGTATCCCTTCAGAACACCACAATGACATCAGTAAACAGATACATATTCTATTTATTGTGCAGCGAAATAATTGTGTGGCTAGGAAAGCAGTGGTACTATTAAAAAGAATGAACTTAACACAGAATTCACGTTATATCTTTGATTTGTGAGCTTAAATCAAGTTTCTGCCTCTGTGCCGTTATTATCTGCGTAATGTGCACAAAGGCATATGTGAATTATTGTTAATTTCTCTTTTTCCAAGGAAAACTGTAAAATGATATCGCTCAGATGTTACATGTCGGAGTTGACCATGGTCATCGCTGAGGAAGAAATTCAGGATCCAAAAACACATATTTTCTTTGATTTCAATGAGAAGCTGCCGAAAGACCACCCTGTAAGTCCTGTTGACAAAACCCCCCTTGGAGGGTCTGTCCTCACTTTTCATAACTGCATAACCACCGATGAAGTTGGATATGTGGAAATCCTTCACAAACAAACTTTTCATGACTGATACAGATGACATTACACAAAGCCTCTGAGCCATATTAGCATTTATTTATATGTTCACTTTTAAAATATGCATGTTATCATGTTTAAATATATACGTTTTGTGTCTCTTTTGAATTTTAGGTTGACTGTCCACCATGTGAAGCATACTCACTTAAAAATATGACAGTATTCCTGGAAAGACTCATTAGCCTTTTGCAAGAAATTAATATTCGGACAACGTGATGTGATGTAAATACGATATAAGCTACAAATGATTATTTGTAAATATTTGTAAAGAATTGTGGCTGTTTTTATTTTGTAAATATCACACTAACTGTGCCAACCTGTATTTTAAAATGTAAGTTTAAATGGTTGAAAGAACTAAATCTCAAGCCGTTGATTGCTTTTAACGGTGCACATGAAGTCTGTCACTGTGCGGCACAACTCGCCTTTCAGTGAGACCGTTTGGAGAGAAGGACCAGGAAGTAGCAAACATCCATCCATCCATCCATTTTCAATACCGCTTATCCTCATTAGGGTCGCGGGGGAAGTAGCAAACAGTAGCAGCATTTACTGTATATAATGTTTAATATGAATAAGCTCTCTGCTAAACACTACTGAATGTGACACCAGTTATACAGTATACGCCTTATTAACTCCAGTATCTTCAGAATAGTTGCTCACTCCATTAAATACTACTGAACTATGAAGTCTTTCTTTGTATTTATTTTAGCCTTTTGTTTCATCTCAAGTGATTGTTAAATGTGCTTTATAGAGTATGTTTTCTTCTCCTTCACTGCTTTTTCTGGCACATTTTCTATGTTTCTCGGTGCATTTCCATTCCCAACTGTTGTTTGGCAGAATAGCCTCAAGCAGATGTGAGGATGAGAAGAAATTCAAGCCCTAATGCACGACACAAACAAAACTGTGAGACACTAAAATAATTGATCCAAAGCGCAACAAGAGGCAAACAAAATAATTAAATCCACAGGTTACCTTTTAAGTAAGTAAAACAATTCCGAATAAATGATGATAGCCCTGTGCTCTTCTCTGGTCTACACAATGGTCTGTTTGGAATTAGAGAAATTACATAAACGATTCTCATCACTGTGTTATTTTGAAACAAATTTAAATCCACAACAGAAAATCCGTATATTCAAAGCATAAGCTTAAAGATTCGAAAAAGGCACGATAGTTGGAACATACCGATCGTACAGGTCAAGGGCAGAGACTTGAGTTATGCTCCAGGGAGGATTTGACAAGTTGCTTTTTTTGACGTGACCCTGGGATGCGATTGGAATCCAAAGTTATTGCTGTGAATTGAAGCTGAATACGGCTGCTGTTGAAGAAGCAAACCACCTTTTTAAGACTACAGACGCTAAGCACTTCATACTCAAAATCTGAATTAATGTTGGATTGTTCAATTCAGTACCGTGTTCGGGATTCAAGTGTTTTAATTTCAGGTACAACTTTTTAGAGATTATCTTTATTTTATCCAGCCAAAGATTGTACAATCTTTTCATCTATTTGAATATATCTTGCAAGTTGGTCATGTTTTTTAATGCAACACATGGTGTAAATTATGACTTGTGTAGACTGCATTCATGTTTACTTCAAATAAACGCACACGTCAATGTAAACAGTATGCAAAACGTCACACAATCATCATTAAACAATCACACATATTAACATCAATCCATTCTTTTATTTCATTTCAATACAATAGACAATTGTAAATTGTAAACACAACATGCATTAAAGTCCAAGGTACCAACCCATTAAGTATAAAATCATTTTAGTATACAAAAATAAATAATTGAATTTGATATAATGCGTTCAGAAACGCTGGTCCAATATCCTCGTTCTGGCCTGTACCATGTGATATAAAAATATAATGAAAAAAGCTTGAGTGCAACCATTAAAATAATGAGATGAGTGTTAGGAAACAGGATTTAATGTATGCTTTAAAATACTGGTATGTTACTTATTACAAATGAATGGAAAATAGGTCTGCATCAGTCAAAAACAATGTTTGGACCTGAATATGTGATTACATAAAAATGAACAATTGCACTTTCATCACGTAAAACTGGAATTTGGAACAGATTGTTTCCAAGTTATTGTGGAGAGCAGTATTTATACCACAACAAATCCCTGTAGCAGGTTTATTCTTGACCTCAGAAACAGCCGTCTCAACCTAACTAGCATTTAAAGAAAAAGCTTTTTAACTTAAGCTCAGTGAATGGCGCTCAGCAAAGGTGATAAGCTATATGTTGTGTGGCAACAACTACTATGTTCCCACACATTTAATTTCAGCGAGAGGGGAATTCTTCATGCAGGTTGAACGGCTTACGGCCATAAAGAAAGATATTAAAGATCTGCACACTGTGGTCGGCCCACGTTGCTGCCCTGCTCGTCACTGCTCAGGCAAATAAACAAGGCAATAATGGAAGGTGCATTCATTTTTACAAATAGTCCAGCTTGGAAATTGATGAACACATCCAACATCAAACTTATCAGCAACATATAAAATCCATCCAAAATATTTGAACCATCATGTATCGGCTTTCATATTTAAAACTGGGGAAACACACAGGGACTTTGGCCGAGGTCCTCACGAGTCCACTTTACCGTAAGTACCCTCCGGTGGCCGGTAGCACTTGGGAAAGGCCATCAGCTGCAACATGTTGAAGGCATATTTCCTGCATCTAATATTCTTTTGAACGTTCTCAATCCGACATCCTTCTCTGGTGAGCAAAAAAATAAAAGAAGGAAAAGAGGAATGAGGGGAAGGAAAGAAAGGAAAACGAAAAAGTAAACATGGATGAGTTTTTAAATGATGTTTCTAATGATAGGCACAACAAATGATTTAATTTAGCCCCTAAACAAGATGACTTCTCAAAAATGTTTATTTATTGAATTAAGTATTTGTTTGTTAAAAAAAGATACAAAATAAACCTTAAAAAAAACGTAATACATGCATGACCCATTTGCATGGTAAGAACTGATAACCCTTGTGTAATATTTCAAGGATGTTGAGCTGGTGTAGTAGAAACAAGGTACATAATTAAACTATTAGCTATTAGTATTAGTATTATGCTAAAGTGACTGTGGATTAGTCATAAATTACATATTCACATCTCTGCAGAGATCTCCTCAGACAGCCGCTGTTGCCACTCACATCTTCTGAACAATTCTCTGTGACTTTCTGTCACTTCTGTTTGGTAGAGTTCAAGTGTACAACCATTGAGCTTGATTAGACTCAAGTTGTGTTCATTCCTGACCTCGGAGAACAAAGATAGGAACATTTCACCAGTGGTTGAGATGTCCTTAAAGAGCTTGAAGAGCTCAGATCATTACGTAAACTCAAGTCTGCCGATACAGACATGTGGGATGAGGGAAAACTACAGAGAAGATACTGAATGGGCCTTTTGGTGGGAGGGTTTTCACAAATGTTTGCTGAATAATGCTCTACCTGTAACCTATCCATGTGTGTTTGATTTGTCGCACAGACCATAACACTTATGTGTTGCAAACTCAGTTGTTGGGCTGCAGATTTGACCCAGAAACACAACACGTTAAAGGATGATACCTAACAAATTGTTACTTCCATGGGACCAATATAATAATATACAACGGACAAACGGAGTTTAGAGGCCGTCCTGCTTCTACCATGGCCACAGGATGCCATATATTTAACAAATTGAGAAATAAATCCTTCAGTATCCATTAAACCCCCCCCCCTCTCTTTCCCTAACTCTTACCTGCGACTTCGTCTTCCCCAGCAGCGACAGCAACGCTGGTATTGTTTTCACTTAGAATCTGTTCTTCCTTCACTTGAACAACAGATCCGTTCTATTTTCAACATAAACAGTGAGAAGTTTAGCTGCCGCTTCATAAAATCAACGCTCCGGAGGATTATGTGGGAGAAAGAGCATTAGATTATTTTATATTCCAAAAATCTTCTCCTATCGAGTTAAAAAATAGTTATCACAAAAATCCCCAAAAACTACCTCCAAACCGAGACCCGGGTCATTCAGATTTTGTAACACTGCATTCAGTCATGTCTTCCAATGATTCAGTGATATCACAAAGATTATGTTTCTAAAGGACAACTTGGTTTGGGTCATAAGTCAGACAAACACATTTCCAGAAACATGACCAACGAGCTTCCCTCCAGGATTGTAACTTGAAAAGGAAAGTGAACCTTCCTCCATTCCATTGCAGGCCGCAACTGCTGACACTTGCTCTTCCACCCTGCATACAATGCCGTGATGACGTTTTATGACAGTTTTGTTTTGATTTTAGAAACAACTTTCATGCCTTTGAAGGTGTTGATCCTCATTCCAACACAACAGTCGGGAATCCAGTGTGCTGGAGCCATCCATCAGACACCTCAATCACACCTCGGATCTATAATCATCTCGGCTCATCTGTGGCACGCTGACTAAGTGTATCCGACTGGTGAATCTGGTTCCCCATCTGCTT
This sequence comes from Cyclopterus lumpus, assembly GCF_009769545.1. Taxonomy (NCBI): domain Eukaryota; kingdom Metazoa; phylum Chordata; class Actinopteri; order Perciformes; family Cyclopteridae; genus Cyclopterus; species Cyclopterus lumpus. The sequence continues at coordinate 18,170,804 of NC_046966.1, forward strand.
GTGTTTTCTCAAGCTGCGGTGCGTCGAGCTCTCTCTGACACCGAGAGCGACTCTCACACAGATTCACAGAGCTCACCAGGATCAAAAAACACAAGTCGTTTTAATGTTGCTGTGACGGAGGAGTTATTAAGAGTTAGAGACATTAGAAAGAATGGAAGAAAGACAGCAGTATTAGTATCTTACGAGCACCAAAGGTCTAAAGTTCTGCAGAACAAATATTGTCTGGAGTAAATGAAATAAACTCTGCCAAATGAATAATACAAAATAAAAAAAGTGGTTAACTCCTTCTCAGCTGACAATACAACACTACATCTTGTGATGCGTTTGCATGTCAGCTGTATTGCAGAAACTGATAAACAGGCTTATGTTTAACTCACATCCATTTGTAAAATGACACACACCACATGCCTCATCCAGATGTGAACATATGTACTGCATGTCTCAGCAAAATAATCCTCAAATAAAGTGTCACACACAGCCTCCGTTATTTAACAGGATAAGGTTGTCAATATTCTATATTTTTCGCTGATAAAATAAAATCACGTGAAAAGATCAAAAGCATCAATTAATTGATCCCACTAACAAGTATTGTTTATGTTTTCAAAGTGTTGCTTATCTTTGCCATAGAGTTATTAAACACACATGAATGAGCCCCATCGTTGCAATATTGTCAGATTAACTTAAAGCTTGTCAGAAAAGATTCCTTGTAAATCTAAAAAGAGTACAGATTTAATTACCGGTTATTTTACTTAATACCATCTGTTTTCCCCAACGTCGATATATGAAAATCACTCGCGCTAATTAACTTCATACGAGGAAGCCGGTCAGATCACACGACCACCACTGAAAAAAAGAATAACCAGCAAACACAGAAAAAAAAGGAGTGAGTAGAGATGGCATTGTCAGCAATTTATTGATATTTTGCAAGCAGAAAAACAAGACTTAAAATGAGCCACACCACCAGTAAGTGCGAGCTCACGAGCAGCAGGGCAATGGGGTAAAAGTGTCGCGACGCTGGTTTGTTGTCTGTCCCGGCGCCGGCCTCCGGGTCCTCCCACTGCCCGACGTCTCCCTGGGTCAGCCGACTGCGGGGGGGGCCCACCCGGGTGAAACAGAACGAACAGATCAGAGAGCGCTGGCGTTAGTACAGTCGAGATGCGGTCTGAGTGGGACTTGCAGCACAGATTGACCACTTGAGCTGAGACCAGAAGGCCCACTTAGACACACAGCCGGGATACAGACTCGGCCTCAAAGAGCCTCAGACAAGCAGGGGGTGATGAACGGAGCAGAGATGTGAGTGGCGGACTCACGGAGAAGCTGCATGTTAAGCCGCACAATGACATGACTTGGTTGGCTGAGGATGGAGAGAGGAGGCATGCAGTGTATGATGCACATTTCATAGGGAAAAGCTTGATGGAGATTGTGTTTTCATGACATCTGATCCAGCTGATTAGTCGAGAGCAGAAGAATCCTTGTTTACAGGTTTTTTGTGAAGCGTGACACTTCGGTGTCCTTTTGGATAGCACGTCACTCCATTCGCACTCTGTTTGTGGGAGACTTAACTCACTGTCACTTTGGGCAGTACAGAAAAACGGCATGTAAAAAAAAAAAATCACATATTTGTAGGATCTTTATCCTGTGTGGGTAATAGAACTAGGAAAAGACAGACACGCACATGCCTGGAGGTAGAAACAGCATGACCAACCAGTTGGTTATGTAAAGAACATACTTCCTCATATTCCTCATATCTTAAGGAGCTTGTAGTACCATATTGCCCCACTAGAGAGCTGCGCTCACTAAATGCGGGGCTACTTGTGGTTCTTAGAGTCCTAAAAAGTAGGATGGGAGCAAGAGCCTTCAGTTATCAAGCTCCTCTTTTATGGAACCAGCTTCCACTTTCAGTCCGGGAGGCAGACACAGTCACCTCATTCAAGAATAGACTTAAGACTTTCCTGTTTGATAGTGCTTATAGTTAGGGCTGAATCAGGTTTGCCCTGGTCCAGCCCCTTGATATGCTGCTATAGGCTTATAGGCTGCTGGGGGATGTTTTAGGATACACTGAGCACCTATCTCCTCTTCTCTCTCTCCTTATGGATGAATTTACATCTCTCCATTGCACCTTATTAACTCTGCTTCCTCCCCGGAGTCGTTGTGACTTCACGTCTCATAGGGTCCATTGGACCTGGAGGTGTCTGATGCCTGGTGAGCCGGCCTCCCACCTTGGCCCTGCTGATACCCCGCCCCCCCTCCTCTCTACCTCCTTCTGTTTCATGGATTGGAGTTCCATTCATACATTGTCATATTCATGTAATGTGTTTATGTAACTTTGTAAATGCTGTTCATTCTGTACACATGACATCTATTGCTTCTGTCCATCCGGGGAGAGGGATCCTCCTCTGTTGCTCTCCTGAAGGTTTCTTCCCTTTTTTCCCTGTGAAAGGGTATTTTTGGGGAGTTTTTCCTGATCCGATGTGAGGTCCTGGGACAGGGATGTCGTATGTGTACAGATTGTAAAGCCCTCTGAGGCAAATTTGTGTAATTTGTGATATTGGGCTATACAAAATAAACTGAATTGAATTGAATTGAAATACTTCCTGATATCAAAGATCTTATCAAGTTACATTAAAACACGTCTGCCAAAATGCTGCTGTAGCCACTTTATCACAGATGAGAGTCCAGTCTGTCTTATCAGCAGCATTCCGCCTTCCTTATTCTTATTCAAAACTAACTTTCTTTGACTACAATAAGCACAGTTGACTGAATACCTGCTGACGTTGCAGTTTCCACCCGTTCAAATGAAAGCAAATTAGCATATTTATATTGTCACATTTATGCAGTTGTTTCACCTAATTGTCTTTCCTGTGCAGAATAAGCATCATGTCCTGAGAAAGCTATATATATACATATAATTCCAAAACTAATTCCATTAAAACATAATCTTTTGGTTTGAAACAAACAAAAATGTGTCAGCCAAAAGTACTACTGGAAATAAAACTGACTATAATGCTCAAGATTCTTGTACATGTGTCAAGACTTTCTTTTGCTCCTTTGAGCTCACAACTTAATTCAATTATCCGCTCTTGCCTCTTCAACACTTAATTAATGTCAAGTTCCTCTTCTTTTAAAAACTAATCAATTTAAGTATGTAGGTTTAACAAAGTAGAGCTGTTTGTAGTGATTTAAGAGTTTAATCATACTCATGAGAAGTCACTGTTGTGAATGCTTGAGCTGGTGTCAAAGGTCAAAGACAACCAAGAGGGTCAAAGAATATCCCTTCATTGTGCCCGCTGCAGATTATTGGAGTGTACTTTTACAGATAAATTGCAGCTTTCTTTCATCCTTTCAGACTAGATCTTCATCACTGACCTCCCACCAACTCATTGAGAAAACCCAAAGCACTGTTAGGTTGTAGTGGATTTTATATATATTTGCACATGTAGATAAGAGAAGTTTATGTTTTAAATTAATACATAAAGGAAGATATGATAATTAATTTGGGATATTATGAGGAATATTCTGGAGGAATGTATTGTGAAACATAAGAAGAGGATCACTGTTTTATTATTCTGTTTTAATGACAAATGTAATGATTAACTGTATGATGCATGAGAATGAATGAATGTTTTATTGTTTAGACAATAGTTAAAATGGATGCCGATTGAAACCTAATGTGTTGTTTTTATTCGGAAGGCAGGATAATAGGGTTTTATTGTGAAGGGGAACTTCCTGTCCTTGACCGGAAGAGTGAGCTTTGACCTCGCCTGGTTACTAATTGGCGTAGCGAACAGAACTGCTGCATCCTTTGAACTGACCAATGGAACTAACCTTTAGGTGTGAATTCATTTGCATGACCATACTAACGACCGAGCATTTGTTCTGGGGAGACATGGTTCTACTGGTCTGGAGACTCGAGACAGCCCCGGTCTGTTGCTCCTTGGGAGCTGCAGTCCGTCTGTGGAGAGTTCCTCCTTTCTGGCCCCACGATCGTGAACGCTACATGAGTATTATCTTTGCCATTAAATATTGTTAAACTTTAACTCGAATCCTGAATTTCCTGCGGCCACGGGACCCGGAGCTTTGAACACGAATCTTACAGCACGTATTTTTAGGACGTATAACGTATCACTGTAGGCGCTGTATTCAGGGAGACAGGGATCTCCTACTGGTTCACCCCCCTGGAGGAGCTGTGTGGGATGTGTTCACAAAGTGATAATAATAATAGTGTGATGCACAAACATTTAGAGGAACGCTTTTGTCTAACAAGATCCTTAATATGTTCCACTTCACATTATTGCATGTGCCCACGGCGATAGTTGTCTTTAATGCAATGACCAGGATACATTTATTGTCAAGGTTAAATCAGTGCATTAGTGGATTTACCATATTCTACTAAATGTTTATGCATTCTACTGTATATGAGGATATCTGATGAACTTGTCACAAGATTGAGTAGTTTGTGATAATTAGCAAACTTACTGTAAAGACTTCTATAACTGCATTCATTTGAGTATATTTTAACGACACTAATATACCAACATTGTATAGTTATTTATGTATAAACCATTTGGTTGGGTGAAGAGTTATTTATAGAGTGTGTTAACTGTCACAATATATCTAGTCCGTAAACCCTTCCACACCCACCATCCTAGAGATATAATATTAATACGGTTTGTTAAGTTGCTTCCTGTGCTGGCAGCAAATGTTCATCTCATCGGTTTGAGGTATTCATTTCATTAACTTGTTAAATTCCTTTATAAAAACAGGTTATTATGTATGTATGATTTAGGATGAGCTTATTTAAAGTGGCAATCCTTACTATTTCCATCCTGGTGGACTTTGAATCTCCAAATGAGTGAACACACTTGAATTGTGCTCAGAGTAGAGCAGTGTGGAGTGTGTTTGTCTGGAGCTTCACATTTTCAGAAATGTGAGCATAGCTACGTTTTATGAGTGTGTGTGTACAATGAAGGAGTTTTTTTTCCCCCGGGAGTGTCGCCACAGACCTCTAGTTCGTAATACTGCAAATGACTAGATATTGAAATACTCTTATCGGCTGGATCACCATTGCCCCAACGTCTTCTGTGATGAAACAGCTTTCGAGATTATTACTTTAATCACCATATCTTATTATTTTACACCAATTTCTGATCCAGATTAGTTGTAGAATATGTTGAGAGATTGAGTCGAGGGCATCTAACACAACTGCCATCAGTTGGCCTGTACAGGTCACTACCACAGGCATTGTGCACACATGTCTAAAGTTAGAACTTATCAGATTTAGACAGATGCAGATGTTTACCCTGCTGGCACATACACACATTAAAAGGCAGCAGTGTCCCTGCAGCACTGATAGGAACATGCATGGATGCCTTTGAATGTGTGAGGGAAGGCGGTGATGGTGGAGGGAACACATGATGATGTTTACAATGGCACAACCAACGGTGGTAAGATGGGAGGCGAATGATGGCGTCAGCTCTTGCTCACATAACACGTCTTATGGGTGCAGGTTATTTCTTTAACCAAACATTTGTAATCACGTCTATTCATGGATTTATTAATGCAACTGCTAAATCTTAGCCATTAGCGGCTAAAAGGTCAGTTCACACACACTTCTATCACTTGCCTCTTGTAGTATCTAGCCATGAGGTTAGTTTGGCCCAATGCAGTCAAAGTGAATGGTATTATACTGTATGTCTGCTCCTCAAAGCACTTAAATAACCAATTTGAAAAAACAAAAAGTAATCAAAACATTGTCTTTGGAGAGACAAGCTGCTACAGAAGTTGTTACATGTTTTTCTTAGTTTTGAGCCACTAGGGTTAGGGAAATCTCGGAGACACACAAAACTATCTACATATTACTGAGTCACAATGGAGAACTATGTCTTTATGTAACTTTTTTTTAAATGCAGCCCGTTTGGGATTGGTTGGAACAATAACTTGCACCCACAATAGTTCTATAGTATCTTCTATCGCCGTCTTACCTCCGCATACAGTCCAGAGCACGGATGAAGAAATCCTTGCTGAGCTGGTGTTCATCACGTAGGAGGGCACACTGCTCTAAGGTGACAGACATGGATGTCCGGTCTTTGGCACTTTTACAGCTGGTAAACCTGATGCCATTTAACCTTCGGCAGATCTGGAGGGAAGTGGAAAGAAAAACACACGTAATGTTCACATGAATCACAAAAAGGCAAATTGTTCCTTTTTTCCCCCTTCCAGTAAATTGAAAAACTTTGCCTCGTTTTATGTATTTTAACACTGACTTGTTTATTACCTCAAAGTGTGGTCGTTTGTGCTTCAACACATGTTGTGTTTTACATTTTTTACTTTACAATATTCTTTTTAGATAGCCAGTGTCATTGTCTTGTCTATTAAATGGAGACAAAAAAAATAGCGTAAAAATAGAAAATATTAGCATGATAAGATTCAATTAAGAAGGGAACACTTTTCCACCTGAACATCAGCACAGAGCCGCTCGCGTGGCGTAGTCTCGTTTTAACAGACCTCTGTGAGACAAGCACTGTGAGAACATGTTAAACAACTCAATAACAAGGTTAAAGGTCAGCGTCTACCTAGTATCGTCTTCCAAAGTCAATCCATTATACTCGGGCAGTTACTTTTTGTTTGGCCCCCATTAAAGCATATGAAATATCAATATGTCAAAAATGTAATGCTACACTACATCTAAGTGTTTACAGGTCGCAGTAAATGAGCTAGAACGAGGACGTAACGTTACAATAAAAACACTGCTCACCGTTCCAGCAATCCATAGTATCTCCACATTCTTTCTCTTCTTTGTAACTACATTCTGGCCCAGGGTTTCTAGTAATTCTTTGATATCAGTCTGTGTCTGAAAACATGGTAGACCTGTTCATACAAAGCACAAAACCCAACACAAGTGAGTGGCTCTGTTTCTGGTGAAAATACAACTTTGAGTGCAGACTGCCACTCAGAGCTGAATGCAGGTTCTGATGGATTAATGTGCGTTAGCAGACGAAGGGAAACAACCCACTTGTTGCAGACTTGCTTTCTAACTGATAAAGTGACAATATTTACATTGTCCTGGTGTAGTAAACTCCTTAAGATAATCAATGCATTCTAAAACAGTTTCAAACTATTACTTTCGCCACATCATTGTAACTCTTCATGAGTCACTTTGCTGCAGCAGTGACAAGTTTGAGCATTCTTTAAAGATTTCAGAGATAGACGTTTCACTTTGGTAAAATAAATTAAACATTTGTGCACTTACATTCTAGTGGCACCTTTTCTCTTAGTGATTTGTAATAGGCCTCTAACGTCTCGAAGTTCCTCTGGTTTATTCTTTCTTGAAGAGAGATGTCTCCGAACCTAAGAGGATGAAGAGAATAAGGACGGTTACGGTGCAGCATCACCAAGATGCTCAAGAAAACTTGCCAAGCGGTGAATGCTGCATTCAGCTGGAAAAAAAGGGGCGATAAACCATGAAAATAGTTGCTTTTGTGAAAAGAGAATACCGTAACATTTTCAACCAGTTACCATAAGTAAATGCAACATAGTAAAAAGTTAAACTATGAGGAAAAGTCAGTATCCCATTAAAGTTTTAAATGTCTCCTGCACGAAAGGATTATTTGGATTTAATTTCTGGAATAGATGCATAGAATGAAGTATAAAGAGAAAGCCTTGCACCGCTGTGGTTTAAAAAAAATCTTATATTGATGAGTTTAAGACCACACTGGCTTTGTTTAATATGTTCACACAAAGAGTGCTTTTGCTTAAAGTCCAACAGATTGGGGTGAACACGGACTGCAGTACCTCTCTGCTATTGTTTGCTGTTCGTTGATGCCCACGTTAAACAGCACTGGAAATACTCGCAGAGGCTTGCCCTCCTTGATCTCCTCTGGCAAGGTCTGGAAAACCAGTCTTGGTAATGGCACTTCTACAGTGAAGTGGTCTCTGGATGCAGGAACAAAAAGAAACAAAGAAATTCAACACCTTTTGCAACTCTGTAGAACTTGACACGTTTGGGAAGTTGTACAATTGGACACTTAAGACAGGCCTGAGCAAGCTTTACAAAGAGAGACAGATTGCGTGCATGCATGTGTGAAAGAGAGTGTGATTGTGTAAGACAGATTGCCTCAACAGATTGACATGGAGCGATGCGGGGCAAGAGGAATGTATCGTCTTATCGCACATGGGCATAATGCGCAGTTACTAACTCAAATTAACTGGCTTGACCTTGTACAGCCATTACAATGAGCCAGCAAGCACAATATCAATTTAATATGTATGTAGACTACAGTTCACCATGTTTCAGAAGAACAGCTGTGCTGCTTGGTGTTTTATAACAGTCCTTTCTTTCACTCTACAGGTCACTTATACCATAATGTTTGCAGCCTTCCTGTAATTCTTGTGCACAAACACACACACCCAATGCTGGAATTTGTCCCTGGAGAGGCAGATACATATCATAAACATATATTAATTATGTTCAGGGAGCAAACTTCAAATACTCTGTACATCCATGCCAAGTGGTCTGGAGTTTGATTCAAAGGTGGCCAGATATGGAAAAGGAGGTTTCAGAGTACGGCACAATAACAGACTCTTATCAAAGAGGAATCGGCTATAATTAGTTAATGTTCGACAGAAACATTTGTACAGTTTGAGGATACAGACAGCGAGTGTGCAGAGAGGGCTTTACTCTCTGACTGTAATGTTGTTCAGCCGGGGAATATGGGAACAATGTTCTGACACACCACAAATAGTGAGTATATCAAAGAAAAGCAACCGCAGAAGGAGATGATGTCTCACCGTCGGCCACACACTAAAGGCTGGAGGTCACTGAGGTCGTCCGACTTGGCCTCTGTAATCTGGAACAGGACTCTCTTCAGGTCTGAAATTCCAACATCCATGTCCTCCAGCATCCCGATCTCTTCACCTTAATCGGTTCGACAAAACAATATTAGTAGTGTTTACCAGTTTAATCATTGCTTGTCAAATGTCTTTTTAATTCTGCAAAATGAGATGAGTCCGGCTCAAATTTCAAAATGTCAGAGGGTTAAAACTGGATGATGAATACAATTTAGAAAGTGCCCACATGTTATACTGCTGTTACAGTTATATACCGTTGTTTTCGTCATAAAAAGGGTTAAAGCACATCCAGCTGCACCAAGAGCTTGGGCAAACTCACACGAATGAGAACTTTGATCACAGACCTGCAGGTAACTAGAATAGAGCTACTCATATCTTACAGGGAACTCCTTTATTATTTCAGTCTCTGTATTGATCCGATCAGAACCCATCCAAGACACTGGGCAACTTACACCTAGACTACGTTAGTTTAAAACATAAAGAGCTGCAGTGACTCATCATCTTGCTACATGTTGCGATTTGTTACAGCTTCACTTTTACTCATCACATTACTCAGACTCACCCAAACCAAACTTTTAGGTTTTTCCTTTCTACAAAGCAACATAAAAGTGAACAGCGGTGTTCAGTGGAGGTTTGGAGGTTTGGAGCTTGTAATTTTACTCTTGAACATGTACTCACTGTAGGTGCTGAGCAGACTCTCAAACTGGGCCACCAGACCAACCAGGTGGAGCTGCCTCAGGAAGCCTTGGTCCTGCATTCCTGCATACAGCCTCATGACAAAGCCACAGGCTAGGGCTGCCAGCTGTTACACACACACACACACACACACACACACACACACACACACACACACACACACACAAACACACAGACGCACACAAATGACAATCCAACAATCCACAGGGCTTAAAATACTTCAGCTGTTGAACAAAGGTGAGGAGGAACAACACAGGAAGTTTAAAGCCTTGATACACAATCTGTAAAATTAATTAAATCTGTTGGAGTAAACTTCTACAGATTTCTTTTTTTATAGCTTAAAAAATAAAATACTTCAAGAGGTATTCGGACTTGATAGCTTGAGTTTGAGTGTATATGAAAATATGATTAGACGATAACCTGCTATACAGTTCAACTACCTAATAAGTATTCCCGAGTGTTTGTGTGGGATTGGCGCATATACGATCAAAACATTTCCGAGGGATGTTTTGCAGAGATGAACTCCTTCAGAGAAATCCTTGAGGACTTCTAGAGAGTTGTGTATTATCCCAGTGTGGCTACCTACTGCCTGACTGAAGACCACGTCTCGCCTCTGTTGGAGGAGAAAGCCCTGCGGAATACTGCAGGCCGCCTCCTGCAGGAGCACAAAGGTCATGGCTCTCTTTGCCTTCTCCACCACCTCCATCACACACTCCTTTAACCTGGTCACCAGAGGACACAGCTGCTCCCTCCAGTTGCCTGCAAAGAAAATGTATATTAAAAGGGGCGGCGGTGTAGACAGAGCTATGAAACTAGTGACGTGGTTATATTAGAATATGTCTTAACGCTTGTGTTCCCAGCCTTTAAACAACACACAGCTTACCTATAAAGTGAAACCGGTTTATGTTTGCTTGAAACAGGGGAGGAATTACCGGCAAACAAAGGCAAGGTGATTGGCTAGTGCATGATATCTCTTTTGTATCTTTGAATCAGTGAACGTACTTCTTTTAATGTAAAGTGCCGTTGTGTCCTTAAGGGAAACACTTTGGTTAATGTGTGTGCAGCAGTATAAAGGGCAAGTACAATTATAGGACGGTGTGGAGATAATTATAATTATAAATAACCATCACTGATGTCATAGCTCTGATACACCTGTGCCAAACAGTGAAGTATGATATCAACAACAGCTCTATGCGCCTCCTGAAGATGACATTGTTGACTGCATAAGTGGCATAAGGTGAACACACAGCACCACAAATCTGCAGCCAGAGGCAGATGGTGGAGTTTTTAACAGTTAATTAGTATGCTGACGAAAGAAAGAAATCATAAAAGTAAATTGTGTGTTCTAGCCATTCGTATGATCGCATTAATTCAACGATATTTCAGTCCTAATGCTACACTACATCCTAAGTGATTGCATCGTATTGTAATTGATGTGGAACACCAGCGTGTGCACTATAATACATTTCATGATTAAAACATCAAACACTTCTGATGTGTGGAGAGGTGTGAGTGTGTGTTTTCTTTAACATCCTGGGGTTGTTTGCATGTAATCTAATAGAGGTTAACAGCCATGTGTAATGTCACCAATGGTGTAAAAGTTAAGAAGGCCACCCGAATCGAGACCCAGTTATGACCCTAGACCACGGTTTTGAGACCAAGACAAGATCAACGCGAGGCCCACTCTGCATGACACCCTCCCTCAAATTGATCCCCATTCTCATTAAAACAGATTCCTCTTCATTTATTCATTTAAATGTTCATATTTATTGTCATATATATATATATATATATATATATATATATATATATATATATATATATATATATATATATATATATATATATATAAATATATATGTGTGTGTAAGTCATTTTTTTTACATCTCTTCCCAGAGAAGCACATCTTCTTCTACTGTCATGCGTTCACTTTCTTGGTGTGCGTGTGAAGAGGAGGCGGGGAAGGGTGACAGCTGTTAACAGTCACAAGCATTTTAAATCAGAAATGAGGTCAGCTATTGGTTGCATTTGAAGCAGGGAGATTTACATCTAAATCACAGTATTGATGTAAACACATTATTTAGAGAATGCTCAGGTAATTAAGTGATACCTCTGCAGTTGGAATAAAGTCCTCTTTGTCTGAGACAAGGCCGAGTTCAAATGCAGTTGATTCACAAGAAGTATTGTATGATTTATCAACATATCTGCCCTGCTGCCTTCCGATGGCTGCATCTGATTAGCTTCTCTACTTCCTTTGTGTTTTCCATTGTGAGTAAATGTTGCAAATCAACAACACACTCAAAAATTAAATGGATTCAGTATGCATACACACTTCTCTGAGTATAGTTAATTTTGTCACACTACGAACTCAAAACCTGCTTACAAACAGGATGTGGGAAGTGGGACACAGCTATAGTGTGATATCGTGGTGATGTATTTATATGCATTACTCCATCCAAAACAAGTGTATGATGATCTCCTCTCAAGCCACCAGGGGGCAGTGTTGGTTAAGCAATAAGCAAAACTAGATCCCCACTGTGCATTTGGTTCAACTTCAACATATTTAAAAGTTCTTTGGGGGGAGGGAGAGAGAGAGACAGAGACAGAGACAGAGAGAGAGAGAGAGAGAGAGAGAGAGAGACAGAGAGACAGAGAGAGAGAGAGAGACGAGATTATTGTGGACACGCACATACGCACAGGCACACAAAAACACAGTTGGATTCCACCAATAATGTATGGAACATCAGCCTTGCCCTTGCCAGAAAAAATCATGTCTTATCTCATTCTGCAAATACCGCCTCTGCACAGAGAAGGAGAAACAGAACTCCAGCTGTCATCTCTTCGCCAGCACACCTGTCCAAACATCAAAACCCCCACAACGCGTCATTAAAAGCCAGAGCTTCGCCGGTCTCCGCTCGGAGATAAAGCCTCTCTCATTATTCTGTCCATGTTTGTATTTAGACAAGCAGATAACCACTTGCTCTGAGCCTGTTCAGCGTCTTAATAATGTGCTCGGGGGTTGAGCTTCTCTTTCAGACTGAACACCAGGTGGAGAGCCTTGTTCATATCTACCAGCTCACTCAGACAGATAGACACATGCAGAACACATGCACACACACACAAACACACACACACACACACACACACACACACACACACACACACACACACACACACACACACACAGCCTCCCCTTGTCGCCTGGTCAGACCAATGCTGCAGCTCTGCGTGCCAGTTGGCAGTTGTAACAGACTGGGCACTTGTCTGGACACAAGCTTGAGGCAGGATTTCATTGGACATAAGGGAAGACTGGGCAGCTTATGAATGGCTCTGCATATCAAATATTGCTTTCATCCGCTTCTCTGGCAACGATTTAAGTTTGTCTTTTGCAAATGCTTAAACATCTGGGAGCCTCTAAGTTGAACCACAGTCTTGTCTCACTCAGGCTGCAGATAAGACTCCAAAACTGTTCCGCGTTGTTCCCCTCACGGTGGAAATGTGTTTGATTTAGTTTCATATATTTTTGGGTTCAAAAGCTTCTTAAACTAAAATAAGCTAATAGCCAATACTGATAACATATGCTGCCAATGATAAAGATGGATACGTTGAAGACAACTCTGCATTATATTACATAAAAGTTTCCTATGATGGCTCATGGTATCGGTTCACCTGAAGAGAACTCAAATGACCACTTTGTGAGGGCAGTGAACTTTCACCAGGTGGACATTTGTGCCAAATTTAAAGGAGTTGATCCCAGCTGACATTGGGCGAAAGCAGAGTCCACCCTGGACAGGTCGCCAGACTCTCGCATTCACACCTACGGGCAATTTAAAGTCATCAATCAACCCGAGCTGCATGTCTTTGAACTGTGGGAGGAAGCCGGAGAACCCACGCTGACACGGGGAGAACGTGCCCCCTCTTGCTGTGAGGTGACAGTGCTAGTTTAGTTTAGAAAGTGGAGAGATGGATAGATGGATGTCCTTTACAGTAAAATACAACCTTCATGTTAAATAGCACTGGGAACTGGCTAACAGTATATGAAACAGAAACAAACATATGATTGTTTGACGCTCACTGAAGAACTGAAACAAATGGAGACTAGCTCAATGATGATTTGTTGAGGGACACGCCCGTCATGCAGCATCAAATCTCGGTTTGCAGCTTCATGTCATTGGCCTGCATTGAAAATGATGCTGCGTCGCTCATTATGCCGTGAAAGCAGCATAATATGTTCAAATCCTGACCAACCAACATCAGATGACAAGACTAATAATAGAACAGGGTTTCCAGTGAGTCAGTTATGTGCCAACATTACACCTATTTACAGCATTAACACACCAGCATATAGTTTCACTGATTGATACTCGCGCTTCACAAAATCTGTTATTTACCGGGGTTGTGTGAGATGATGACATCAGCTAGCTGCTGCTCAGGGGCCGGCTCTTGATTGCTGTTGTCTTCTTCCTGGAGTTTATCCACCATGGCGATGACACAGTTGAGACATTTGGCCACGTTGGCCCACACCCGGTCCTAAAAGAGCCAAATATACAGCAGTCAGATCAGCCTCACTGATAAGATCTTTCTCACTCTGTCTGAGATTGTGAAATTGAGGAAAAGTGTGCAAAAAAAAAACCAGGACCAAAAACCGTTGAAGCAGCTTTACAGTGTGAACTGGCTTCAAGTCCGAAAGGTCAAAAGGAAATAGCACTCTGGATATTATGAGATTACTTTCAAAGCATTTCACTTGTTTCCAGCTCTCTCTTGCTTTTCCTGAACTCCAATGGTTAACGGACAAATAGATGCTTTCACTTTTATGTGTGTGTGCGACAAATATGATAATCTAAGTGTGTGTGTATATGGCGTTGTGTATTTTGGTCTTTCGTCTTTCATGGTTTGAACATGATAAAACGGTGAGGAATATTTGGAGCGATAATTAGACACTGTGGTGTGCAGAAATCATGTCAAACTCCTGCTGTCAGCGAGGCCGATTCCATCCTCACACGCAAAAGTCAAACACACTTCAATGAAAAGAAGCAGCATGACTTGTTCTGCAGTGACTTGGTCAGAAAGAAATGAGGAAACTCATTAAAAAGAAATATTATGTTTGACGCGATCAAATTTTGCCATACAAATGGTTTATCTGTAATGATAGTGAATCTCCCCGTGTGTGTGCTGGACCATGAGGCCAGCAGGAAACATGGCAGTTTGTGTCATTGTTCTAAAAAATAACTTCTTAATGACTGAGAAAAGTAGTCACCCTCACCCATTCCTCCTCGTCGTACTCTTTATGGTGCGGTATGGAGTCTTGGTGCTTCAGCAGCACACCTTCGCCTCTGGTCGTGCTTTGTAGTCCTTCCACATTATTACACCCCGCTGTGCTGTCAGTGATCGACGTGGCCGGACTGTGACCTGGAAGTCCCTGGACTGGGCTCGGATTCTGGTCACTGCCCTGGAGGATGTGGCCTTGATGTTGGCCTCCCTGCACCGGGGTTTGCTGCTGGTTCTTGGAGACGTATCCGGGCCGCGCTGCGTGCAGTGCCAGTAGTGCACTCTTGACCAATTCATCCTTAAGTGTGTGAACAAATTGTTCGGTCTGTAGCAAAGAGAGGGAGAAAGACCGATTGGAAAAATGAAACCCAGATACTGAATGTTGTGAGGAAGCACAACAAATTAAAATGTAAGCGCTGAAAAAGCAAAAGAGACAGAGTAAGTGGGAAGAGAGTGTCACATTTGGGTAAGAAAATACAGATGGAAGTAATCTTGGAAGTGTGTAAACGATTTACAAAGGAAGGGAAGAGAAACAAGGAAAATGAACACCCTTTCACCATAAAGTATAGCTCAGCTCCATTACTGCAGCACAGCCGGTGAGCAACAAAAACAGCAACAAACAACAAACAATTCAATTACTCCTCCTCCAGCCTGCTTCTCCGAGGAGAACACACCTCCTTTGATCTCAAATTCACCAGCTACTGTAAGTTGATGATGATCCCAGTACCAAGGAGCCTCTCGCTCGCTGCCGCCACTGCGTGAAAAATGATAAGGGCTCTCAAGAGTAATTGGGTTAGCACCGCAATAAGCAATTTTATTAGCATAGCAAAATGCAATCTAACAAAACACGAGCCAAGCTCTCCATGAAAAGGAGCCGGTGAAGTCATTGCAGTGTATACATTTGCCTCACAAACACCCTTTTCCTGAGCCCTACCAAGCGCTGGCCCAAACCTATTTGGTGCAAACTTTAGCTGGCGACCAGTGTGGTGATTCTGTGGGCCATTTAACCGGCCAAGTAGTTATGCCGTGGTGTTTTTTTTAGTCATATTCTTTCCTCCCTCATTGATGTGATAACTGAGGACAATAACCCCTCCCTGGCCGGTACGAGAGACGCTTTGTGTGGACGTCAAAAGGAAGTGATTCTAAACCTTTTGTGCTGGCGACTCGTGAAAATGAAGCAATGTCAACTTGTGACTCCTTTCAAAAAGGCTGCATGACCCGTCAGCATTTTACCAAAGAGACGACTTTCACTTCTCCGATTGTGTCATTTGCGTAATTTTTCATTACTTATCCAACTATCCAGTATAACATAAGAAAAGGGAATAAAGTTTTAAAAAAATGACGGAATGCTCTAATCATATTGTGATTCCGACAGTAGGTTCAGTCTGTTGCTGATTCGGACTGTTATCGAAGCCTATGACACGCAGATGTTTTCATAAGGATGTGCAGTGTTCTAACATATGATTACAATATCTTGTTGTTTTCTATATGGATGGAATACGATTATAAATCTACCAATTTGATGTGGTGTTATAATTAAACTTAATGTTGATGAAAATGGCACGACGCCTGGTCTACTCAGTGGGATCATGATCTTTCTCCTATCTTCAAAGAGGCTTCACATCGGTGGAGTCTATCGTCAAACACTTACAGTGGATTTCTTCCTCACTGAAGCTGCCGTTCCAAACACTTGTTACTTCTGTTGATTTTCACAAATCTGACACATTATAGCTTTAACTGAGAATAAACTGCTGACTCCTCTTATAGTGTAGCTACAGCCTGTGTCAGTCATTAAAAACGATATTACATATATAGATGTAAAACAGATAAAGATTTATCCACATACAATGAGCCATTTGATTAATGTTTGAGCGGAGAGAGCAAATGATGACTACACTTAAAACACCATTGTATCCAGATCATATCCATTTTAATCGTCTTGCTTGGGTCCAAATGAGTTCCATTACTGTAAGTCAATAATGTGAACGTTGAAATCTATGGATACGACTGTGCGTGTAATTATCTAAGAACAACTTGTGCTGAAATGCTATTCTGCGATGCACATAATCGTACATAAAGGAGTAAACATAATTTTAAAGATAAAAAAAAGAAAAGTGCTACATGAATGACTTAGCTTCACTTGATTGAGTAATCAAAACACCTAACAGAAACTGGGGATTCAAAATGTAAATCCATCCATCTTCAATACCGCTTATCCTCATTAGGGTCGCGGGGGCGCTGGAGCCTATCCCAGCTGACATAGGGCGAAGGCAGGGGACACCCTGGACAGGCCGCCAGTCCATCGAGGGCACATGTAGGGACATACAACCATTCACTCTCACATCTATGGGCAATTTTAGAGATCAATTAACCTGCAGCATGTCTTTGGACTGTGAGAGGAAGCCGGAGAGCCCGGAGAGAACCTACGCTGCCACGGGGAGAACATGCAAACTCCACACAGAAGGACCGCTCCGACCGGGAATTGAACCCGCGGCCCTCTTGCTGTGAGGCGACAGTGCTAGCCACTACACCACCGTGCAGCCCTCAAAATGTAAATTCACATTCATATTGAACTCTGCTTATCTGACCTCAATGTTAATTTGCAATCTATAAAACCATGTATTATTCATTATCATTCCTGAGAAGAGCGAACAAAGACCAACACTGAATTTAAAAGAATCTTTTCTTATTTGCACTTCTTAAACACGCGGTCAAAGAAGCCATGTATTTGACTATGACTGAGCAACTTTAAAAAATAAATAAAAATTGTAACCTGGTTACATTATAACCAACCACCATTCAATCACATTCCTAAATATTCTACCAGTACCTCAACTAAGACCAGGACTAACAGCGAAGTGCAGAAAACATTTTAATGATGACACTGTACACCAGGATTCATATAGATACTGTGTTCAACATAGAATATCAGAGGTGCACTCCTCTGGGGAAAGGAGGAAAGCATTGCAGCGTCATTCTCTTACCAGGACTAAACCAAAGCAACTTTGCTCCTCCCCCCACAAAAAAAACTACTCCTTAGTGTAGCTCTTCCACACCTACCTGTTTTAGAGATCTGAAGCACTCAAAGTCCCTCGGGACAAATTCTGTTGCTAGTCTTTCTTATCTATATCTGCTGATATGATCTTGACTGAGCACTTGTGCAAGTCAGAAAGTGCCTCTGTGGACCGATACTGCGGAAAAATAAGTTACGTCTGATCTGAAAAAGAAGAAAACTGAAGAAATCTATTCGCCCTGAATGGTTTCCGATGGTTTTACCCTGAAGGATGAGCGGATTTTGGATTTTTCGGAGATAAAAATAGAGCTTTTTTCACTCAATGTAGCTGAGAGAAGTTAAGAGAGGCCTGATGGAGCGAGCTGGGCAGATTCCAACAGCACTTGGCATATTCACAATTGCGTATTTGACTTCCAAACGCCTTATAATCTCACATCATAAACCACAGCTTCAGCCGGGTAACTGTGAAGATGGAGACATAAAACGTGTCCTAGGACACAGCTGGAGGGAGAGGAGATGTGCTTTTCCCTGTCTGTATCATCAGAGTGAAGTTATTATTATCCTCGTCAACAGAATTATCACCATACATAGAGAAGCAACAGTACATTTGCCGTCCCCGCTGTGAAGTGAAGAAGTGTAATTTCATTAGGCCTCGAGTAGTGGTGTGAAGCAAAGTGGAAAAAGTCAGATGCAAGGAGTACTTAGTAAAAAAAGTTCTTTCATCCCCCTGATGTTTTCTGGAGGTGTCTCATCTTCCCATCATCATCTCAGATTCTCTGAAGATGTGACTCACTGTCTTTATTGAAGAAACTTCACAGACAACGCAGTGACGCACTCGCAAATGCATATGCCTTTATTTATTTGTATGGCAGAAGGATTTCAGATATTTGTCTAAGTGCGATTGTGCAGTATTGTTTTGGGGTGTTTTTATTTTCATTATTGATTAATCTGCGTCAACGTTTTGTTTATAAAATGTCCAAAAGTGGTGAATGTTTACTTTTATAAACGAAGACAAGCTGTAACACAGCTGAGTTAATATGTGATATTGTTGCTTTAAAAAGGACTAAAACACTAAACATTGCAGGGTAGTATATTGAAGAGTTTGTTAAACAAAATATGTTTATTTGCTTTCATGCTTTCGTGAAGCGTTAGATAGAACTGTAAGGTGGATTTTGTTATCTTTGGACATCTGTTTCACCAGTTTTTATGCTAAGCTAAGCTAACCGTCTGCTTATATTCAATGGACAGATATGGTAGAGTGGTATTGATCTTCTCATTCTCAGCAAGAAAGCACATTTCCCAAATGATCAAATTGGTCTTTTGGGGGAAGTTTGTGATTTTCGGCAATATGAATAAAACAGGCGAGACATTACTTGTGTCTGCACAGGTGTGTACATGTGTGAACAAGTGATGAGGAAAAACACACAGAATCAAGCATGTTTGTGTGTGTCTGAAAAAACAACAACCAGATGTGCAGGAGGAAATATGGATATTAAACGTGTGATTCATGATTGGAGTCAATGAGGCTTGAAGAGAGTGATGTCACTTGAACATCAGCTTTTAGATACACACACAGAAACACAGTTTCACACCTCCACTGCCCTCAACCACACATACACACACACACGCAAACAAAGCTTGAGATTTTAATCAGAGCAGCCCCACTTGTGCTGACCGGGCCAGGGGTTTACTAGGCCAACGTGTGCGTGTCTAATCAAGGATGAGAGGAAGTGGTGACAGAGCGAATGTACCAATTAAGCAGGCTGATTGGGCTCTATTCCACTGTGGCAAAAACAATCTCTCCCACAACAGATTGAAATCTGACGGCACCAGATGTAATTCATTAATTATACTGATAAAAAACACCTCAACTCCATAAACCTCCATGCTGCTGTTCACTTTTGTTAGTTTGGCATTTTTATGATGACTTATGGACTTTTCCTGAGGGTTGTCTTTTTAGAGTGCGAAGAAAACTGCTGGATTTTAAGTTTGAAAGTTATTTCGAGAATTTATAAATGTTGCAGTTTTGTTTTTCGATGAAACTAGCAGAGTAATAATATTACAAGCACTGGTACTAAGTCTCTCTTGCAGGATAACTCCAGTGAGAAGGTAAACATTTGGTAAACACCGCCAGTCAATTTAAGCCAATGCATCCACCTGAGTAGTCCGCTGAATGCAACTCTACCAGGTAAACTATTGAATATATAGGCTTGGCTTTTGCATTATGTTTTGATGCTTTTAATGGTTTTATGTGAAGCATTTTGAATTGCTTTGTTGTTGAAATGTGGTCTACAAATAAACTGGCCTTGCCTTGGAAGGAGCCGAAAGTAGTTTTTTGGTGACTTTGAGTTTAAATTAACTTCGTGCCACAGTTAAACTTAAATCTAAAAGGCTTTTCTGAGGTATTACAGGACAATGTTTGTCGATGTGTCCAAGAATAAAATAGTTGGTTGCAGCAGCTTGAGGCCAAGAGGAAAGGGATAGTTAGGATGGGAGCGAGAGTGAGTGAAGGGTTTGGGGGCTGCCTTACCTTGTCAGAAAGGTTCTTGAGTGCATCTCTCAGTCCAGGGGAAGAGTGCTCCTGGGCAGCCTGGAGGAGCCGGTCCGCTAGGCTTGTGATGAGGGGCTGGAGGAGGCTCATGGTGCTGAGTACCTCCTGAGCTTTAGCCGTGTGCTCTGGGGAGTAGTAGATACACTGGTAGGCGGTGCTGAAGCTGTGACGAAAGAAAAAAAAACATATACATTCAGTCGCACTATCATGGACTAAATATATGGAATACACACAAAAGTGTCCCAAACCGGAACTGAACAGAACTGGGCCACACTTGCTTGTAATGAGATTGTACAGAAGCTCATCCCATGAATGTTTAGAAAGGTGCTACTGGTTTTCATTGTGTCCACTTGAGGTCGTAGTTGAAATCAAACAAGCTGCGCTGCAGCATTCCTTAGTTGACCTGCTCCTTGTGCTCGACCTTATCATCAAAACACAACTAATCGAGAACAGGTTTCCTTTATTTCTTCTTGAAAGGTGTGAATTGAGTAAATGTTAATGCTTTCCTCTAATGTGTTGTGGTCAGACCATGAAGGCATCTGTACCAAAGACTTGTATTGTAAAATAGCATTTTAAGATAACAGCATTGCTGGTATCAAACACATCAAGTATGTATTTTATTATAAGAAAATTATTTATCTCGAAGCCTTTGAATGTTGTGGAGTATGTGATGCACCACACCCAGTTGCTTTGTGCAGCTACTTCCCTGCTGTGAATAACAAGCGCAGCCTTTACTAACAGCAGTTGCATCGGAATGTATTTACATTTTATCACAGGCGTAACTTGGTAAATAACGACAAAGCTTGAGGATGAAGATAACTACAAACTCTTATTGTGGAAGAGCTTATTGCTTCTAATCAAAAAAGTGTATATAGAGCGGTTGATCATAACTGTACAATATCATATGTCAATATGGCTATTCTTTGTACCGATTGTACTGACAAATAGTGGGTGTTTATTGACACATAAATGTTGTGTTATGGCACACTTGTGCGGCCCGGAATATGTACAGCAGCAACACTTTCCAGGTATTTGGCATGAACTGTCAAACTGAAACTGCAGTCCAATGTCAACCCATTTTCTCTTTATAAATAATTAATCTCTTCTTCATTTCTAGGGAGCCATTTAATCTCAGACAAAAACACCTTTTGTCAGTTCCTAGATTCAGGGCAAATCACTCCAATCAAACATTCTCCTCGGGTAAAGTTCCAGTGACTTTCAATGAGTTTTGGCTGACTTCCTGCCATCAGATGTAGCGTGGAGCTAGTTTAGAGTCAGCTCTGCAAGCCTCTATGTAGGCCATACCCCAGAGCCAGATCCTAAGGCATAATTGACACGAGAGAGAGAAGAGCGAAAGAGAGAACACGAGATAGAGGAAGGGAGGGGCACATACAAAGGGCTGCCATAATACAGTATTATCTGCAGCGCTCATAATATTTTCAGCGAGGGAAAGAGTGCTTCTTTAGAAGTCGCCCTGTGTGGAACAGCACCACCTGATTTATCAGAAAGTGTGAAAATCTGAAGGCCTTAAGACATTAGGCGTAGTAGGTGCTAGCCACTAACTATGTCTTTGACTGGCTAACTTTGAAATCTTGGCATTGTCATTACTAGTAATGAGCTCCCTGGAGGACTACCACCCACGAGCTCAAAGCTAATCAAAGGAATCAATAAATGAGAGAAATACACAGGACAGACACACACATCACCACCAGGTCTATACGTGCGCACTTCTGTTGCCCCCTCTTCCACAGCCGTACCTCCAAATGCTACAATTTCTATCACAGAGAAGACCATAATTGAATAATCTACTGCAACAAACCCCCTTTCTCTAAACCCCTTTCATCCTCTGTGTGCTTACATTCGTCTTACTACATTATGCAGAACAAAAAGAAAAGAAAAATCCTTAAGGCCTGCAACAATACTGATGCTCCAGAAAAAAAGGCCAAGGAGAAAGTTTACGGAAGAGGACAATTGCTTCAGCCAGATTCAATAACAGCCCTGTTGATTCATAAGTACAAATCCAATCCCATTAAGGAGCCTATGTAGGCAATCATTAATGTTAGGACCTGCCACCTGATGCTAGATCACAGAATTGATCCTCTCCAAGGCTGGCTAAGGGAAGCAACTTTAATTGTCTCATCAGCAATGCTCTCATTCCAAAGGAATCTACTAAGACCGCAAACCATGAAAAGGTAAAAAGAAAGAAGCATACATCTGTGTATGCAAACTTGATGAAAGGCCAAAGGTGATGTTGCACAAGAGGAGCTGATTGTCATTTCAAGCTTTGGGTATGTTTTCCATCCCCGATGTAATTTGGGAGTGCTGTGTGCCAAGTTTTTTTTTTAAACGTGGTGTCAAAAACATCAGGGGGTGGATGCACACTATAATCCAATACAACCACCATAGATTGCTTTGTGGAACTTAAAATATGTTGAAATATGTAGGTGCTGATTGAACCGTGGGTTAATGTCTGAGGTCATAGTTTGGTGGTGTCATTGGAGTCCATGATGTTTTAATAAATAAACACAAGACTTCAAGCCGGTCACAACCTCAAGCTGATTTACAGCAAACCTGAGCTCATGAAAGGCCTCATGGTTCCCAAATGATTTACTTTTGTTTAAAGGAGCTCCCAGAAGAACTTGTTATTTACCGTTTGTTTGATGGTTGATCTATTTTATGATAAAATCTGGATGCGTTTCTTTTAAGTTAAAACAATTTGGTTCTAATGCAGTTGCCATTTAATCAAACAATTTTGAGCATTTGATATCAATAGTATTCTTTTCTTTTTCTTATCTATAATAACAAATAACAAGTAGTGGAACATCCTTTGAAATTTAAATTAAAATATAGATATGCTGTTTGTTCTTAAAGTACAGCGAACAAACTTATAAGTCTCCAGATTCCTTATAACAGGCACATATGAATCTTCATTGATATTCATAATGTGAATGTGAATGTGAGCTATTTGTCCAGCAACTATGTAAACTTTGAAGTCGGCATGCTATTTATGAATATTTATGTTTCTGTCTATGACCAAAGAGACTCATTAAATCTCCATACGTGCAGTATAGAGCATTTCAACAGTTTTTTCTTGTTTTCCCTCATAAAGAGACACAGTAAGGACTAGCGCTTCAGGGTAGAGGGTTGTCTTATGAGTGTTTTAAATATAATGATACACAAGTCACATTTTTTACTGTGCCAGATTTCTTGCATGTTAGAACATCTCCACATGTGGGCAGTCAGGCCTCCAGCAGCATGCGGAGAGCATTCAAATTGCATTCCAGTTAAATGAGCTCAAATTGGAGCTACAATCGATTGAAGAGGCCTATTTGTGCAGACTTACTAGATTACACAATACACATAAATGATATGTACTCATTCTCTTCATAGTGACCATCACACCTACATTCACCTACAGCCACTTGCCTGCTCGCCAACTGTGCTTGTACATGGTGCACCTGTGTTTTGTGATATTCCCGTCACACACAAAGCTCTTTTATTTATGTTTGTACACTCCAACTATGGCACGAATTCCAGGATTCAGAGTAAATTGTGCAGCTTGCACATATGATCATGACTGGTCACATAACTGTTCTGGTTCAATTTAACAATCGTGTGAAATAAGTTTTGTTATTTAAAAAAACACCTCTATTACTGTATTCGTGGCTCAAAACCGGTGTCATTATGGTAATAGTTTACCTTCCACAGACATAAAGAGGTCCAAACTGAAAATTGTTGTGTTCCCTCTTTGGCCGCTGGGACATTATTGATGCATATAT
Organism: Cyclopterus lumpus; assembly: GCF_009769545.1. NCBI lineage: Eukaryota > Metazoa > Chordata > Actinopteri > Perciformes > Cyclopteridae > Cyclopterus > Cyclopterus lumpus. Next base: position 18,194,958 of record NC_046966.1, read on the forward strand.
AAGCTGTCAATGGATCCTTTATAGATTCCAAATAAAATAGCAGATTATAGCAGAAAACAACAGAGGCGGACATGTTCAGAAGCAATAAATTAAATTTATCTGGTCTTGGGTACACATTTGTGTTGGGCTATGATTGCAACTCTCCACCTCCTGTGAGAGAATATTAGTTTCCTCTCAGGTGAAGCTCATCCAGACTCCATTACCTGGTGTCTGTACATTATAATGGGAAGAAAAGCTTTTAGAAATAAATGCTGCCATACCCCTGCAAACTTTTACACTTTTATGTATGTATATATACATAATGATTTTTTCTTAATCCCACCTCATTTCCATGTGCACCCTGGGTGTGCCACGCGCCTCCAGCCATGAAAACACAAAAAGGTGCCACTCCCTCTGACTGCGCGTTGCACCTGCACTTTGATTCATGACATTATCGCCCATGGCCTTATAATTCAAGTTTTACACAGCACTGGATCTCCAAGAATAGGGACTCGTCAACATGTTAACACATTAGTGGCGCAATGCTCCATCAGGTAAACTTCAGTCTAAGACTCCAGTCTACTAACAGACTACTAAAACTAGCAGTGTGTCCAGGATGAACTTCCTCCTTTGTTTTCCTAAATGATCAATGGGAATTGGTTATAACTGTAATGAGAGGGAGACAACCGCTGTGCCCAGCGGCCTAATTAAGCCAGCATCTTCAGCGCATGGCTAATTAATAGTGGGGAGGAAATTAATGAAGAGCTTGTGGCCTGCTGCTGACAGCCAGCAGGAGAAAAATGCAGCTACGTCAGCAGAGAGCTCTGCAGCACTCCAGGTGACTGCCAAAGCCTCCTTCGTCATTTAGACAGCATGCTGTAATCACTGTTCTTCTTACACCAGGACACTGCCACAGTCACAACATATACACTCTGCACTCTACTGTAGATACAAGCTGAGCGATCTGATCTAAAACCAGCTTCTTTTAACTGCCAAACTCCATCTGCTCATTTCAACTCATATCAGTTCTGAGAGTAACAGCCAAAGCTTTCCTCAGTTCAGACCAGAACTAAGAACCCTGATCTGAGAACAGCTACGCCTCAAAGCTGCTGCCAGTACCGTCACCCACAGAACCAGGAGCAAAGAATCAAGAAGCTGCTGTCCATCAGCCTTACCCGAGTCCCAGGCACTGCACACACACACACACACACACACACACACCCTGGTACGAAGGTATTTTGTTGGACAACGTGCAGCTAGTCACATTCAATCTGAACATTGGACCCAAGAGACTGCGTGATGTAGTTTCAACCACTCTGTCTCTGAGAAATGTGTCATCCGGCAGTTCTGCTTGACCAGGAGGCGACATGTCAGTTCCTCCTTCCTCTCTGTTACAGTGGACAACATTCAAAGCCACATGGAAGAGAGGATATATATACTGCCCAGTTTCTGCACCAACTAAGTACAGCTTAGTCTGACACTGAAACACAACACAGAAGTAAAACAAATATTTAAATAAATCTGCTATACTTCCATACGTGTGTAATAAAAACAAAACACAACACCAGTACAGCTGGTAGGACAACATTTGACAATTTTCAGGTTCCATAAAACATGTCTCCCAAAAAACAAAGTGTGTCGCATCGTTATGCAGGTTAGCTGAATAATTTAAAAGAGGCTGTTAATGATAGATTACGCCACCTCAGCAAATCCACGGCTAGGTCTATAGGGTTCAATTAAAAAAGGACGCGTGGCTTTTAAAACTGCCATTTAAGTGGTACTGCATGCATTAATGATAGATTAATGCTCTCGCCCTGTGTGTACATGTGTAAGGTTTCTGGAGGAATGCTAAACGTAGTTATTGATTAAACTCTTTCCTGGCCCATCCTGAAAGACAAACTACATTGCTTCGCCAATGCAGGTTTCTAATGGATCTGAAAAGAACCCCCCTTCCTCTCTTCTAGTGTCGAGGGAACAAAGACATATAGCTCTTTCATTGCCCTGCTGGTAACACCTCTGTGCTCAGGTTTTTCTTTTTTTTTCTTCCCGTCCCTCAATCCTTTTCCATCTTCTCTTTGATGAATTAATATCCCATTGAATAGCCAAGTCTCACATCTTGCTGATTGTTCTCTTTTTAATCAAATGTGATTACAAAAGGCTGCTTCAGATAGGCGAGGAGACACACTGGGAGGAGTATAATGAGTGTCTGCATGTCCGCACGCTCACACACACACACACACACACACACACACACACGCTCACACACACACACACACACACACACACACACACTTTTATCTGCTCAGTTAGGCTGACTTTCCACACAATTAAGTGACTCTCAACTAGATTTGAGCACAAGACTACAGTACTTAACTGAAAAAAAACAAAAAAACATAATTCCCTCAAAGCTTAATATATTTAGTGCATGCATAATAAAAGTTAATTAAACCATTACATAATGAATGTTCCCCATTTAATGTAAACATGAACCTTCATTACAATGGCCTCTGCAAACACTACAAACTCGTCAGATTTATTCCCATTTCTGACGATGGCTGACAAATTACTGCATTCCAGGTCAAACATGGATAAGGCTCAGCGCAGGACGTCGTCAGTTAGCCAGCCGTAAAATTGGAAAATTTAAGCTACAGTGAGTCATTAGCTAAGTCAAATATGAAACAAAAAGCTCTGTCTCCCCGGAGAATTATTTCTGAAGTCTAATCTCTCGTTCAAAGAAAAATGATTTCACTTCAGTGGATTTTCGAAAATATGCGAACCTTATCATAGTTCAGATACAACTGACCATCTTCAGCAAATTCACGTGTGCACTTTAGCGTAAAGAAGTCCCTTCTTTATTTTTTTTTATCATCAGCACAGGCCCCCAACTATTTTTCCATCAACTTATACATTTCCGACCCACACCTCAGCCCTCTCCATCTTGCCTCTCTTCCCCTCTTTCTTGAGCTGCAAACTCTGTAACTAATTGGATCTGGCATGGTCTGTAATGACTTTGCACTCTATGGGGAGCTTTAAGAAAAATCACCCTTCATTTCTTCTGGCATCACTCAAGTGACCACATACTGAACTCCAGTGACATATACCTCCGTCCTGCATCTCAATGGCAAAAGCAGCTAAATGTACAGGATACTGCCGAGCTCAGGTTTGAGAAAGTCCTCTGGATTGGTTCTGCCGGGGTGCACTTTCAGCCTGTGTTTGTGCGCTTTGTAACTATGTATGGACAACACGACCTTAAACGTTTGTCGGGCGAGCGGTTTCACACAGTAAAAGAAACACACAAAACATATTTTCCGCATCAAGCAATCAAGCAAAGACACAGCCACAGTCGGAACCCAATCTAACATAAATCTGCTCCCTGTGCGTCAGTGAGAGAAAAACAAGGTCTCTACAGGTCTGACCAAGCCAGTATATACACTCAGATTTTACTCATGGGTTTTCAGATTAAGAACTCACTCCTTGTGAAATATGTTTGTAGTAATGATTGATTATCGCAGTGCTTATTGTAGACTAATTTCTGGCAGTCAATGCTTATGGATTGCTGTTCAATTGCACATCACAAACTCTTCATAGTAACGCTATTAGCTCCAGACATTACCTCAGATGAGAAATGTCCTCATTCATTGCATAAAAACTTCTAAACATCTGGACTGATCATTCGGGTTTTGAGTTGAAGTGCTTTTTACGAGCCAGCTCCGGCTGGCAGCTGGGAAGTTGTAACAAAACGTGCAGCAAAATGTGAGGTCTCCTCAGTGGCAAGTTAACATACAGCTTCAGGGTGGAGGAAAACACAATGCCTGCCAGCGAAGAAAGAACCAGTACAGAGGAACTTCTGACTCGACAAGCCTTTTCCATCACGTCGGTGGCCCCCAGTCAAATTGAGCTGTCGGAGGCAGTGGAGTTCCAGTCTAAATTCAGCATGGCTTGGTGGTGAGAAACTGTAGGGGGCTGTGCAGATCAAGCCCAAAGGCCATGGACAACAAATGTGTCTGCCACTATCAATTATGCACAAGTTAGATTATTTTGCCAATAAAAGCTTGTTTCCCCCTCAGCATGTGTCCCGTATTAAATCATCCACGCTCCCTCTAAGCAACATTGGTGTACAGGTCTGCCAGCTGTTGTTCTTCCTCCCACCTCTTTTTCTCTGCTTCATATCTGCTCAGGAGACGCTGCAGACCACCACACTTGAACCCCTGGAAATGGGCTGCGGGGGCGCCGACGGTGACAACGTCGTAGAATGCATCTGGAAGACAGAAAAACAGATTTGATGGAATTCAAATAACAAGATGTATTAAACAGCATCTTGGAAATTTCTCTCTTGAGGATCAAGAAAAATGAGATTCAAGAAGATAAATTATGAATTAAAACAACAACAAAAACATTTATGTTTCAACCAACAATTTGAGGCAAATTATCAGGAATTATAAATAAATCTACAAAAACAGTATGCAAAAGGTAACAAAGGAGTACATTTTTCAAGTGGTATCTCATCCTACGACTAAATCGACTCCTACATTTCTGGTGACGTACCAAGTTATATCAACAGTAGTACATTAGTAATACCTGCATAAAGATTGATCCAGTATTCTTGAGGATACCATGCAGCGGTTTCAGGGCTTTAGTTCAAATGGAAACTTCAACGTTCTTTGGTGGGGCTCCTTTGTAACAGAGTAGTTTTAAACCCACAGTTGCATCATATGTATCCACAACTATGACATTGACATAAGACATGAAGTTACTCTGCACTCTATTAAGTGTTTCTTTTCTCCCGCCATCTTTTGGTCTGAACGCTGGTCCCACGTTGAACCAGAAGGACGATGAATGTCACAGCACTTCATTCCAATTTGCACACTGCCGTCACAAGTAAATAAACACTTCACAGACGGCTGGGCGGGCACAGGGGTGCTTACAACAGGCCTGGTTTTGAATGAGTAATGAGTGAGGTTGACAATTAAAACTGAATAACGGGAGGAGGGAGAGTGGGTGGACTGGGGTTTATGGGGTTGAATATGTTGGTGTGGTTTAGTGCCAGGTCAGTTAATGAACACCTCTGGGAAAGCAACAGTGCACTGCTCCGACTGCAGGAAAACAGTGGTTGAAAAATCGTTGAAAGTAGAAATTAATGACACAACACAGCTCCAAGTGTTGCCACAGAGATGTGGATGGCAGTGCGACCAACAGCCTCCCGTCCCTTAACAACACTGCAATGGACCAATAGTCGTTTGATATGGGGGCTTTGCTACTACCCACTGCATCTTCCATTCATTATCCTTGTGGCAGGCCTTGAGGCTCCCGTTCCACCACACGTTTGGCCCCTAGAGTTTTTGGATGTCCACGTTCCCTTAATTGGTTCTCCCACAGCAGAAGTGTACTATAATACAATGGCGGGTTTTGGAAAATCAAGCACAATGACCAATTTGTGCTTGATTTGCCTGGTCTCGCTCTCACACCATCCTTTTTTCAATACACAATATATCAAGAACAGAATAAGCTGTTTAAGTACTGAGAGGACAGTTGCTCTCTAAAAGAGGAAATTGATTGCGGCAGTCAGGATGAGTGGTTATAACTCGCACTTAACCCATTCCACAAACCTAGTTTAACAATGACGAAGGAAATGAATGCTGAACAACATTTTAATTTCAGCTGAGCTTTTTAGGCTGGAACTGTTTTGCAGTTGTCATTTTGGTGGCAGCAGACAGACGTATTTCCCAATAGTCTTTTCTTTTTTTTTTGCTTGATGATCAAATTGACAAAATTAAAATGAATAGTTCAGCGTTGTTGATTGGAATGCATAGCCAAAACTCAAGGAAATGCATAATTTCACAAAATCAAAGGGAACAATGGAATAATTGACAACACTTGGAAATTGGGACTCGCTACATTCCGAAGACGGTACTGGTACACAGTGGTGAAAGACAATTATTTATTTATTTTTAGCTTTTAGGATGTTATAATTATGTGTAGTGTCTTTGAGTATCATGAAAAGCGCTATATAAATTCAATGCATTATTATTATTATTATTATTATAAGCTTCATCTAATTAGATACACAGGACTCTGTTATAAAATACTGATTGAACGTATTGATGTAGAATATTGACAAAAAAATAATAAATGATAAATGGCGAAAATATGAAGTCATCGTTAAAAGGAAACTCTTCCTACATGAGGAATGACGGTAGCACAGGGTGTATGTCAAACTCACATTTCAATGATTTTCAGTACACTGCATGTCAAGTGACGTCTCTTTTCATGAATCCATCGATATGTACTGTCACTGAGTGGTGTGTGAGACATTACGCAGCATGTTTAAGGTGAGAATTTACGGGTTGAGTTGGATTGATCTTTTTAAAGATTTACTTAATTTGCGTGAAACATTTCTTCTTTTTAATTAATCAAGGTTTTATTTTTATGATCTATTAATCACGGTTTCCCCCCAGATTTCTTCATAAACATTATGAAGCCGATGGGAGATGTGTTATTCTGCTGGTACTCCAGGTCATACTGAAGTATAAACGTAGGGTTAACACACACAGACATATCAGCTAAAGCACCACTGCCTGGAATTGAGTAACGGTGTGAATTGCTCCCACAGAGAGTTGTTATCAGAGTGTCTATCAATCAATCGTTTTATCTTGATTCCCCTCTTCTTCTGCCCTGACAGTGCAAGACAGTTTCGGTGCGTTGTGTGATGACTTGATTTAGCTTATTTTATCTTTCACCCCTGATGTCTTCACTGAAAGAAGCACAGTTTAGATCAAGGTTTGTCTGTCTTCAACTTCTCCATCAATCATCGAAAATGGAGCCCACTCACAGGCAGTGAAGCATCAGTTAGTCGCCCTAATACACAGAGACAGTTTCAGGGCAATAACAGGCTCTGTCAGCTAGAGAGCAGCGGCGGAGGAGAAAACCCAGTATTTCTCTCTGGAAAAACGCTAAGGGCCTAATTAGTGTTTAGTCTATCTTTCTCAGGCCAAGTTAATCCTCACCTTTCAACCTGGACGATGAACTAGAACTGCCCTGTCTGAGTCCTCTGAGTATCTCCGACAGGTGGAGAAGTCACAGGCATAGAAACACAAAACAACCAGAGCAGCTTAAAGAAAAGTTTGCATATGAAACCACCTCTCCCCCCATTACCTGCTTTTTCTGCTTGGAAGTTCCAGGTCAAACAGCGACTGAGCCAAGTTGCTTTCGAGCAGGTTTGTACAAATTACATTTTGAATTGGCTTTACACCATTTTTTAAAAATGACAATGGGAAATATTATGACAATGAGAGAGTTACCACCTGAATCTGCAGCTTCTGTTTGGCTTTATGGAGTTTTATAGTCAGTTTCAGCCACATTTGACTTTTTGGTTCAGTGTCAGCGCTCTCATAGCAATGTTTGTGAAAGATCCCTAAAAACAACTATACTTAATCGGCTCTGCAACAACAGATGTAGTGTATTTTGCAGCATAAAAGACAAATATTTCACTCAGCAGTTGATAGACACCAAAGACAGGACAGAAGGAGTGTGAATATTGGACTTAGGTGTAATAAAATGTCCAACAGAAGTCCAAAGCAGTAGTGTAATATACCTGTTTTTCTGGGGCACGTCACTCTCATCCTCTGGGTGTGCAAGTTTATTGGGATGAACTCCAGAGATTTCTGGGTTTTGCAGCAGCTTGGCTTGAATGAACGACCTAAAAGAAAAAATACACGAGTATATGTCACATTGTCATGAAGTATAACTGGGATGGTGGATGTTTAAAAGATAAACATACCTAGCAGTTAATACCTCACCGTCTGCTTTCAGCGGAACTACGATCTTCCCAACATGACTGCTGTTCTCTTTATAACCTTGTTGATGTGCTTATGAAGTGAGGCACATCAACAGATAAGCAAACATTAGATAATAATTTACATTGATGTTCAAATGTTCTTTGATTTCCCCCCAAAAAACAAAACCTTTGTGTAATTGAATAACTTGAGATATAACTGAGTGACAAAGGGGAATACATAGCACCTAATTAAATTGAGTGAATGGTTGCTTAACAAAGCTGTCAGATTACCCAAAAACAAAGAACAGCACAGGCAATATTTCAAATTATTAAAGCCCAATTTACCCAGCCATTCTCCCAAAGAAAGCATAATTTTAACACAAACCATTTTTTAAACAGTTAACTACAAATTATTCTTGGTTTGGCATAAGTTAACCCTCCAAACCATTCCACTTTTAAATAGCGTTTGAAAGATCATTTAACACACATATAAATGTATATCAGACAGAGAATGTATCAATTAGAGAACGACAAGCATCTCAAAAGTAGCTCATTTGAATCAACCGCTTATAACATCCTCTAATGAGCAGTGTAATCATTTAAGCAGAGGATTTTATATTGCAGCTGCTACTTTGCTCAGAATGTCCAATTAAAATGTTCAGACAAATGATACTCTTTGTTAGTGGCTTACATTTAAGCTCAAAAATACAATCTGACACTCCATGTTGGATGCTCAAATATGTAAATAGGGTTGATGAGCCTCTTTGAGATGAGGCAAAGCTTTCAAGAACAACCAAGAAACAGAAGCAACTTAGGAGAGTTGTGATGTTTGCGAGGCAGAGTTTGCATATATTTCAGTTAAATGTTAAATGTCTAAGAAGTTTCTATCGAAGGAATAAAGCTCATGTTACCAAACCAGTAAAATCCGCTCTAGTGCACGTTGAGTGTTTTCCAGCTCATGTGCGGAAAAGTAACTTCATCATAAATATCAGAGCACATTGATGGTATGCATGTTGAACACATTTCCAAATTGTAATGTAACAAATATTGCTAATTAGTTCAATGGAAGTGCAGGTAAATATCGGATGTGCTCGTACCTCCCGTTCATTCTCCCCCATTGTTAACAGCTGTGCAGATGTTGTGTAGTCTTCTATCTATCTATCTATCTATCTATCTATCTATCTATCTATCTATCTATCTATCTATCTATACATTAGCATACAGGCAGAATAGACCCATTATTACTACTGTAGTATATACACGGTATATCTTGTCAACAATGATTATTTTCTTATTTATCAAAACACCCAAAGGACAAGTAGAGTAAATTACTAAAATCCTGCCACTATTTCTAAATATTGATGTCAAACAGAGTGTGTTCCTGTGTACCGCACCTCACAGTGTATATTAATTGCAGCATAATGACAAAGTCTTAGTATCCACACTTGCTGTCTCTTACTTTGTGTCGAGAAGAACAAAATCTACGCAGTACACACTTGTTTAATTCCCGTTCATTATTACTCTCGAGGCAACAGACCAGTATGCACCAATCAGCGCTTCAGTGCTCCAGAAGGTTTATGTTTACACAGAATCGAGATGGGAAAATCGGTTACCTGACACAGATTTTTTAAATCATTAGGCAGGTTGGCCAAACATGAAAACAAATCCACTGCGCCTCCGTCACTGTATATAATGTTGACCCACTCAAGCTGTTGCCTCTCCAAAATGGATATATGACTCAGCTGGAGCTGACAGTGATGTTACTTATTATTTCCTCGCACTGAAAATCAATCATGCATTCTTCCTAAGGTGTAAACAGATTTGCTGCTACTTACCAAAGTGCAAATGTAAACAGATGCCATTTCTAACCAATCTGTCTGTTTTAATATAGTCAAGAGCAAAACATAAGCTCCACATGTAGAAATGTGCAGTCCAGAACAATAAACCAGACAAAACACTCTTCGTTGAGCATGCTACTAAATAGCAAGTACATATTCCTTATCTGTCAATGTGTATCTCTTTATTTTTATTATAATTTGCATATTGTTATTGTATTTACCATATTTACTTACTGAATGATTACTGAATAATCCACACAAGAATTCCAATGCACACTTGAATGAATAAAAGACATGAATGTTGAGCATGCTCACATATGCAAGTACAGCTGAGACTTTTGCAGGACTTTGGCAATAAAAGAAAAGAAAAAATGTTTACCAGATGACGGTGCTAAATAAAATTGTGGATCATCAAAGTTATTATCATAGATCTTCAATATTTAAAGCAAATTTCAAAGAAATCCATCAAATAGAATGAGTTTTGAGTCAATATCATGGTGGTGCGAAGAGTAAAAAGTCAAAAGATCCCCAAAGCCAGTAGGCTTCATCCTCTGGAGAACATGACTGTCTGTACAACATTTTTTTAAATCCATCCAATAGTTGCTGAGATATTTTAGTGAACAGACCAACACTGAGGTGAACATAAACTCTCGGCCTATCTGTGCACATGTCTTCACCCAGACCGAACTGACCTGCGTTCCTCAGTGTACACCAACCCATGTCTGTGCTACAGGAGGAGCCCTTTCCAAAGGCTAACATCCAAGTCAATGGCTAAGCTGTCGTCCCTGCTCAGTGGACTCCTCCCTGTCTGCTGGAGAGCTCTGGGGACCAGGCTAATGGAGCTGGTGACCGTTGGAGGTTAGATGAATTAGCCGTATCTGATCCCCATCTGTTTGCCCAGGTGGGCTGGCTATGTGACAGAAGGAATTGGATGCCAGCAACACTGACCAACATCTGTTCAACATCCATCTCTTCTTTTAATCTTTCCTGTCATTTCTTTGCTCTTCGCTACTTTTCTGAATCCTTCAGGAGATGAGCAATCCTATATCCAATGCTTTTGGAAATGTCTGTCTGTGAGCCTGACAAGCTGAGAAAAAAAAAAACAAGATCACAAACTACAGCAACACCATCTCGTAAGTGAGGTCTGTCAGATCAATGTAGGTCGGTAGCATGTTAAGGGTTTCATCTTCATGGTCCTGTGGCGCTGAGAGCACAGCAGGCTTTTTTAATCAATCCACAGTTAGATATGTTGTGGACATAGAGGAGGGTTGGGCACACGCTGTGTGAGCAGTAGAATCAATTGGACAAGTGCAAATTGGACAAGTGTCATGACTTTCTTTTCTTAACTTGGATCCAATTAATGTCTTTTAACTTTTTGGTCATTACTTGCAGGGGCTTTTCTTTGTCATTGCTATTTCTATGTTGCCTGTCGTAACCTGCAAAACAGAAACTCTCTGTGTACTCCACAGCTGAACATCTTTACCTCGAAGCAACAGACAAAAGAGACTACTGTTCTAATACATCTATTAAAGACAGAAAATAAGGTATGAGCCTAAATGTACAATACGTAGTTCTGGCCTTTAAGCTGAAGTTATCCCATAAAAGGAGTTTAAGAGTCATGACTGACACGTTTGTGCAGAGAAGTGCCGGCAGCATTGGAGGTCCAACAAACACCACGCTAATGGGATTATGCCTTTAATTCACCGGCTAGTAAACAATGAAAGTAGGGATGATTCATTTATGTATGGAATAGAGTTATTAGAGCATCCAAAGTGTTTGCTGAGGTCAGCTCGTCATTAAAAATGTATCAAATGGAACCCAAATATGAGGATTCTACTGCCACCTCTCAGCAGACTGTTTATCTTCCTCTCTCTGCCTACAGTTTCTCCAATTTCATTTTTATTCTTACAAAACAAAGAACATGAATATCCATCAGACTTAACCTTAAATGGTATGCACATTCAAGACTGTCTCTACATAATATAACTGCACACATAATCATATTTAAGGCCATGAACCCTCAAAGCCACATACAAACCTGCGATACCCAACTATTTTGATAACATAATTAAAAATGTAAAAAATATAAACTTCATACAGTGGGAGCTCTCTATATCTGACATTCTCCCTTAAATGTTGTATTATTATTTAAAGAAAGTGGCATTGCCACCAAATATGATAGAAATTTTAAAAAAGTAAATTGAAAGTAAAATCCTAATCTTGATTTATGTAGCATTGACAAGTTACGAGAATAATGATGCTTGTTGATTTCTGTTCCATAAGGTTTTTCCATCACTCCCCTGTCTCTGCTCACCCACTGGTCTTGACACTCAAACCATCTCCATAACACACATTCATTATGTCTGTACCTTTGGCATTTTCTAATGATCTTACTTATCTATAATTTGCAACAGCTTGCCCACCAAACTTGTTTAGCAATGTCCGTCTTCCTGTTAAGTTAATGCAGGACAGAATTACAGCAGTAAATGTGACATGGGTGCATTTATGTATTGCAGCATCTGTGCCACACAAGGGACTTGTCAGGAACAATAAAGACCAATGGCACATTATCCGTTCGCCTCGCCCTCGACTGCCTCCCTCAGAGCTCGGGCAGAGGCTTAGCCCCCATCGTCGCTTATCAGCTGGGCAAAGCAAATGAAGCAGTGACAAATATCTCATTATGGGGATGAGAGTAAACCAGAGTTACATTTATCAGTTGCCATAATGGTCATATACCCATAGGAAACTAAAATATGCACAGGGAGAGCTGATGGAGAGGGAAAGAAACAAATCCAGATGTTGTAAATTGTAAATTCGTTATAATTTAAATTCGGGGCAAAGCAAAACTAAACATGTGTTCTATGTTTGTGTTATTGAGCACCAGGCCCAATTACATTCCACCACAAAAATGGTCAGGTATATAACATTAGGTTTCAAAATCGTGGAGAAAAAAATAGTACCATTCTCTGCTCTGAAATGTTGGGGGGCGTGTCCGCTGAAGGCTCTGAAACCACGCCCACTCATAGGTGAGGTTTGATTACATATGTACAGTTAAAGCATATACGACATGTTAGCTTTTAGGTAGCCAGTGAACCAGTGAAACAAAGTCTTTTTCATCGCGTAGTGGAGGGGTTTTAGGATGGCCATAGTAAAACTTAAAAAATGTAGGCCGCCGAATATGTTTCCTCGTTAAGTGTCAGAGGCAGCCTAATTACTTTCTGTGCTCACATCAGAGCTAACTGTGTGGATTCACTTTATTATGTAAAGCATTTGCAAAAAGTGTGCAATATTATTTGCATATCAAGTAGAACACAGAATAGTTGTAAATGAGATGCAAGACTATGTTTGCACATGGCACAGATTTGCATCCGTTTTTATGTGCACTGCAAACGTTTACCTTAACAAAACACAGAGGGGCACATGGGCGCACACATTTCGATTGCCCCTGATGAAACCTCTGTTGCTATGGAAACTATTTGACAACAAGTAGATCAATTAGTCAACCTCTGACTGAGCTTTTCATTGACACAAATCAGCCAGAATCTAAGGACAGATCAGGCAAGATTACAGGCATTAAAAAACCACTCCTTTAATTTAAAAAAAAAAAAAAAAGCCTCTATATTTAGGGACCACACATTACAGTAAGAGACAACTTTCCCCTGTTGATATAAATCATTTTAATTTGACTGGAAAGATAAAGTGTTGATTGGTAATAATGTATGCAGTGCCACCTGCAAACCTCAGCCAGTTGCTCTACTTCTCCTTTTTCACAGTAAAACAGGATGCACAATGTGGCATTTCATAACTATGGAGGGATAAAAACATATTCAACGACAAAACCATGAGAGGAGAAAAGAATATATTTCCATAAAACCTGGATAATCATACTTGAACAAAGGTGAAATCAAAGACACATCTTGGATAGCAGCAGGTGCAGTCATACCAGTGATCTTGTCCAGTTCTGCCAAAGTCTCCTGGAAGGAGTTGACGATTCCTCCGTATCGTGTCATCACCTCTTTTCTTAAGTTGTCCCAGTGAGGAGAAAGCTCCCCCAGCTCCCTCAGGTCTTGCACCCTACAAATAAACACAGATCTATGAGGACATTTGTGGTTTTAATGGAAATCAAACAAAATCATTAAATAAAAAAGAGACATCGTCACAGTTTGGTTCCTTCTGCTTAGCTACACTTTTGTTTAAAACATTGACCATAGACATAAAACATAACTCTAATTTAAGAGAGAAAAGAAAGTATTGGATATTAACAATTATGGTAAAACGCAAACACAGGCTTGCACATACTGGCCCAGACACACACGTACAGTACACACAGGAGCCCGGAGCACCCTGTGCTGAGCCGGATAAACACAGGATCTGCTGCCTATACTTATCCACTCTGCCCTATCAAATTCCTCCCTTGCTCTCGCCATTCTTTAACCATTACGTATGAAAGAAACTGACCCAGTCTTTACTGGTGTCACTGGAGCGATGGGTTGACTGTCCTTTATCTAGTTAGGTCTTCGGCCTAAGGCCAAAATCATGTGTGCTCCTTCTTTAGGAATAAATAGTGGATGTGTGTGTTTGTGTTTGTGTGTGTGTGTGTGTGTGTGTGTGCGTGTGTGTGTGTGTGTGTGGCTGATTGCCTCGTAGGAAGTATACAGCCTCTTTCACTGGCTCATTATTTGCATCTGAAAGGCAGATGGACAGATATCATTCAGAAACCTGCCCTCCAGCACCCATTGAAAAGTAAATTGCATTGATATTATAGAAATTAGAGGTTGAAGGAGGTTCAACATTGTATTCGGGATAACAAATACATGGTCATATGCATTGCTTTCATGGTAACAAGCCCAATTTTCAGTGATTATACCTCATGCATTTTGTATAAAGTATATCTTAAAATGAAAGACTCAATACTCATTGGTTCAAGTTATTGTTAAGAACCGGCATCATTGCTTGAATGCATAATGTAGCAGTTATTTCTTTTGTTGTATAGTTCAACTACGACAACAAAGCGCAAGGCACTGATAGCCTCGCCAGACTATTTCCTGGTCTCCTCCAGGTAAGTAAGTTATTTTTAGATTACTTTGAAGTACTTCAATACACAGCAGAGTGCGATCGAAATAGTGCCAAAGAGAGAGAGCGAGAGAGAGACAAAGTGAGTCAAGGTCATATGTATCATATGAATGGATCAAACCCACAAGTTTCAAGAGTGTGTTTCAGCCAAATTACAACTAAACAAACACACCATATTTGATCATATATCTCTAGTGGGATCTATAGCCATATCTTCAAGAATGTCTATGTTAGAATGTAGTTCCAATAAAAACAGCGAGGTCTGCAAATTATCCGGACACATTGTTTCTGAAAAGACATGTCACGGTTATAATTTTAAATTCGACACCAAAAGAAGTTAATAGATGTCACTTTTTGAAAAACACCGCTGGCAGTAGACTGATATATCATCCGACAAGCTTAACAAAGCGATGCCTGCGAGCAGGTTCAGGCAGCCCAACTCGAGTCCTCCGCTTCACTCACCTGGCACAGTCTCCCACTGCATCATATATCAAACGCACCCTTTTAATCATGGCGCTCTACTTAA
The DNA here is from genome assembly GCF_009769545.1 of Cyclopterus lumpus. Taxonomy (NCBI): domain Eukaryota; kingdom Metazoa; phylum Chordata; class Actinopteri; order Perciformes; family Cyclopteridae; genus Cyclopterus; species Cyclopterus lumpus. The sequence continues at coordinate 18,210,148 of NC_046966.1, forward strand.
GCCGCTAGTGCTCTGCTCACTCTTTTGCGGCATGTTTGCTGTCACGCCGTTTACCAGAGAGCGATTCCGTTACTTGCTGCTGCCGCTGTTGTTAGCATCTCCCTCCCTGCTGTGCACAACAGAATGCCAAAATAGGTTTACGGTAATTCAAGAACAACGTTTCCATAGTTGGCAACCGGAGAGTACTGACTTACAGTATAACTTGTACATTTCTTGCTTAGTATGTATCTAGGTCAAAAAGAAACAAAAAACATTTATATCATTTTTTATTTTTTTTGCTCCTAAATATAGATATGCTTTAAAAAGCCAGTGATTATCTGCATAGGTTGATACCACGAGAGGTAACTGAAATAGATAGATCACAGACATAGGACAGAGGACACCAGCAGCTGGAAACAACCTCTCGGCAGTGAGGCGCTACATACTGGGCAGCTCCGCCAACACGCTCTGCAGGTGGCTGGAAGGAAGTTGTGCTCATGATATCAGAAGATAGTCACGAGGCTTTCTAAAAGAGAAAGTATGTTTCAGATCACCTGGAGCAAAGGAGGTTCACAGTACCACGGGCAGCAGCGCAGGTATGTGTGTGACTTTAGGTTATTCCAAGGTCGCATATATGTTTCACGTTTGGCACGAAAATAGTGCTTGAAAACATTTTTTTGTTAATTATAGAGGAATTTATAAAAACAGAGACCAATGATGAATAAACATGTTTATTCAAAAGCTGTTTTGTTTAAATGTCTCAGAAATGATATTCACATTTTTGGAAATGAGAGTGGCTCTGAAAACAAAAAGGGAAACACAAACTATTAAGATTGTGAAACAAACAAACATCATACGTCTTTGATTGATGCATGTTACAGGGCACCAGCACTGGGCCAAATTGGGACGCAGGGCTAGAGCTAAGTGAGGAAGGGCAAGGTGTGAATTGGGATTGGGCCATTGTATCCAGCATACCCAGTTCAGTTGAAAGGAGGCAATTTTAACCAATCAAGGGTGGATGTTCTCAGTGGTTTATTGAGCAAAAATTACACGTTACTAGATCCTTACCATTCTGTTGAAGAGATTGCAACTATTCCCGATTGTCTGAACCTCTAACTATACCTGAGAGATCTGTTATTTTCTGTGGGAAAGTCTGGAGGGAAGGTCACGGTGGACGATCTCAGCCTAAATGATAGATAATGAATAAAATAATAGCGAAACATATCTGCTTGCTAAATGACAGTGATAAGGCAGTGGGTAGAAGGATACGCTATCACCTCCTTAATCAGTGGTCTATTGTCTGGAAAGAGTGAAGGTGTGATTGGGGAAAGGCGCGATGAGAGTGTGGACTGGAGGCTGATTAACTATATGTTTTTTTGTGTTTCATCGAACACCATACATTTGAAAAAGTGCTCCAGTAAACAAAGAAGAAAATATCTGAGATTTAATTTTCTTGGTTTAAAGGTCCGAGTGGGAAAACAAATTGTGAATGTAATATTGAATATTATACAGTAAGATCCAATTACAAGTTTAAAATCATTAGTTAAAATCAAATCCATATTTTACAAGGTTCAAATGACCCAACGTGTTAAATGCATGGACACTGTACTGTACACTCACACTGGGCAATCTGTTTTGTTTAATTTATCATTAGTAAGATACTGTTATACTCTAATCCTGTATACTGTGGTGAGAATTATCCCATGTTGTTTACTGATGATATTTAGTAAGTTTGTTCATGATTCCTTTGTTAATGTTTAGGGTTAGTTGACATAAAATAAGTCATTTATCAGTTATGCGGGTACAAGAACATTAAAAAAGGGATAATAATCAAGTAGAACAATGTCTCCAAATTGACTTGGATAGATGTCTGAATAAAATACATTTCCTGTCATTTAGTCACCTGCATTTCCTGGTGCGTTATAGTGCCATTTTAATTTATTCTCAGAAGGCTTTGTGTGTGGGTCAATAAAACCTGCTTTAAAGTCTGGAAAAAGCCCCAACTAAAAACCAACAAGTACTGATGAATGAACAGAACAATTGGAAATAATGAAGGCGGATTTCAACACGTCACCTATATGATCTTGATACACTATCACAGTGCTTATTTATTATTAACAGGAAAAGAAGGGCGCATGATTCTTTTTCCATTAATCAGAAACCAGACAGCTCTTAATGAATGGGGTTAAATCGACACCCACACACTGACACGTTACGATACACACATTCATTATCTTGACAACCACACACACACAAACACAAGGAGTCTCATCACTGGAGGTAGAAACCTCTGTGTTAGATTAATACATGCCTGGAGACATCAAAGCCAACAAACACAGGGAAGAAATATCCAAGATTATCACAGAGTGGTGAAGCAAAAATAAGCCACCCACCATCCGCCGCTGCACTCACAAACTTTGCAGCAGTAACGGAATCATTAAAAAACACGGAGCGCGAGCACCAGTGTGAGGCTGGCTGACGGAATCGGCTAAATGGAGAGGCACCGTGGAGAAAGACAACATTTAAAGAGGATTATAGGAGAGGTGCTTAAGCGACCAAGCTGTAGATACGGTACACATGCCCATTAAAGAACAAACATTCTATATGGTAGTCATGGACTGAAGCCTGCTGTGTGCTCATGCGCTGCATTGTACAGATAAGAGATTTAATACATATTCTATAATTGTCCTCTAAATTTATTTGTGATTTAAATGATCAGTCTTCAGAGCAGATCATCTTCTATTTAAAAGAGAAAGTCGGGTAGGAGATACTGAGAAAGTGGGAACCAGGGTCTAGGAATGTGACCACATTGTCTGTTAGAGAACAAAGCTTGTCTAGTCAATCGGTCAATAATGGCTGTGTGATTATTTCTATGTGCATGTGTGTGGTGGAGGGTTTAAACACGCTTGTGTGTATGTTTTAGCATGTGATTGTGTCCTTGAACTCAGCATGATCCGTTAGCTGCACACTATGATTACAAATCAAGCTATTCTCCCACGAACGATTCGTCAACGTCTCTGATTGCATTCGTTTTGCTTTTGAATTGACAAACCTCATACGTGTAATTCCTTGCACAGTTCATACATATTATTATTATTACGCATTTTCATGGTCATATTGTAGTCCATCGAACTACGGACTTTGCCTCTTAATGCTTAGTTTTTTTTAAAGGGTGTATAGCTAAATCATCTGAAGCTGTGTGTGCGTATGTGTGTGTATGGACGGACACCTTTGTGTGTTATATATGAGAAGGGGTTGCCAGGGACAACAGGCTACTTCAGGAATGATCAGCCTTGACAAACACTGGTGGAACCTGAGGGACGGGACCACAGGATCTTATTACCTCCTCACACAGTATGCTCAGAGACCATCAACTGGACAGGACTTTAATTGCAGTTACGTTCTTGATGTAGTTTCAAACACATTTATTCAGAGATTTTATTTCCTAAAGTTAAAATGCAAAAAACAATAATCTTTTTGATAATGTAGTGGTTTTATATTCCAGGGGGAGTAATGGAACGAGAAGGACACGCCACTGTTAGCTGTTAGGTAAAGGTTAAAGGGTTGCAGGCTCCCCAGCAAGGTAAATATCTTTACTTGAACCTGCCATTGTATGGAAAACTATACTTGCACTGTGCAGAGCATACAGTCAGACAGAGGCATTTAATACTAACTTACCTTCCTGAGTTTGTTTAGCTGCGCTGCTGACAGAGACACTTTTCTGTTGTATTTCTGACACAATGGCTAATAAAGGAGTGTTTGCTGCCCCCATAATTAAGGGACTTGTAATATTAACCTGCGTCACAGAATTAACCAGGACTGAAATCTTAAGGCGTAAAACGTCAATGTTTTTTGTCCTATTCGGCACCTGTGGCTGGATGTTCAAAGAGCCTTCTTGCAATGCTTCATGGGAGGAACAGGAGAAGCATGAGCGTGTGTTTGACAGAGACAATGTTCGTCGTGTTCTGGATACAAGGGCGTAGCAGCCTCGTTTGAAGTGTTAAATAGATCTGAATAATTCACTGCCCTCCAAAAATACAGGCGGAACTTTTAAACAGCCACTTAGGATGAACTGGGTCGGGAACGACGATGGAGAAACTACACACGCTTACTGTACACATTATGAGGTAACACCTGGTGGGAGTTTTACTTTGAACTTTTGATTGTTCTCCATTGGCTGGTTAGTTGATGCAAACAAGGAAATGGGCTTTCTGATGCAACGAGAAAGCTGGCAGTGACATCAACCGGATCACCAGTATGAGCTCAGAGTGACTTACCTGCTCATGTCCTCATGAATATACAGTGAGAGCAGCTGCTTGGGGATGCTAAAGGACAACGTGCACTCCTCCATTTGTTCTCGCACAAGCATCCACTTGCTGTCCACTGTTTGAAATCTGTACACCTTGCATATTGGGTTCTTGAACACTGAGAGAAGGAGACAAAGGGAAGGAAGAAAGGGATATTGAACCATCTGACTCAGCAGAAAACACATTCTCATCATCTCATCCAAGATCAATTCAACTTTTGAAATTCTAAGACCTAAGCAACTTTGACAGCTGGTAACCTCAAGGAAGCTACAGACAGACACTCATGAGTTATGACACATTATGACAATTCAATTCAATAATCAATAACGGTGTATGCCAAAGATAAGGTGTTTATCCACTTCAGTGGCAGCGCAGCAGACTAGAATACTGACTGAGTGTTTTTTTTCCATTTTAATTGCTTGTTTATTGTACAACAGTCGGTCTGAGAACTTTTCTTGCTAACCCCACCACCCAGCTCTCCCATTAAAACCTATTCAGATTCAGCACCATCTTTTTCATTTTTGCAGAGAGTGCCTAATAGCATCAATAGAAGGCTGGAAATGAAAAACAGCTCTAATGCTCTTATCTGCATGCTGGCAGTAAAGGGCAAGAAAGCTGTCTGCCTTGAACAGTGTTTACCACTCCTTTCCGTTTCCAGGGCTGCAGCCATAAAGGAAGTCACTCAATAAGTCGGAGCTGAAGCACTCAGGGTAAAACTTCTACTATCTCGCTCTAGGCAGTCAAACATGCGCGGTGGCACCAGCGCGGGCCACACTTCTGCTCATGCTGACAGCACAGAGGACGCTCCCCCTACCAAACCCTTCACACTGAACCGTACCCTGGTCCGGCCTCACATTGTCCTTTTTCCAAAGTCATCGACCAATTCATTACTTCTGGTGGTGCTATGACATTTTACCTGGAGTTTTTTATTTCAGCAATGCTCTCCAATGCAGATCAAGAATGCGCACTACAGTGAGAGTTCTGTTGAGTTGTAGTGGATTTTACATACACTTGCATATGTAAATGAGTCTATGTTTTAAATTAATACATAAAGAAAGATAAGATCACTGTATTATTAACTAATGTGGATTGTAAGATGTTTTATAGTTGTCCTAATAATAGGATGACTCAAGTATGAATGAAATGTATTGGTTCTGGTGACAGTAGGTTTCTCTGGAGAGATCGTTAAAAACAGCTGTTTCTGGGCGGAAGAAGCTTTTATTCTGAAGAGCCCGGAAAGCGGAAGTATGAAACAGCTGGCGACTTCTCAAGCGTGAACCTCTTATTCGCTGGTCAGCGTAGCATGCTGTGTCTCTGAAAGGTATTTGCATGAATATCTCCAATAACCAATGGGAGCTTAGCTCAGCGAATGGACTGCGAATAAAACTAATTGTGAGACGCGAATTCGGTCTCTTGCGGGGTTGCGCCACACAGAAACTGTTGGCTACGCCAGGAGCGCTCGAGGAGAAGCGCTCAGCCAGTAGACTGTGGAAGCGGAATCACGTGAGCGTGTACGGGCCGGGACGTTGTATGTACTGATGATGATCCTTGTTTGTTAAATTAAATACTGGTTATTATATATCTCTGGCTTCGGGACTTCCAAGCACCAGGTAGCTCGAGATTCTTCTGAACTTTAACAGTTCTTATGTTGCAAGAGGATTTGATTATACGATACAATGTCAAGAAGTGTGCTCACTGGCTGGTTTTAACACCTACTTCAATTGTGTTTCAGAAACGCTGGTTCATTTTGGGCAAACATTTCAATGCAAAAGCTTTTTTTTTTTTTTTTGTGTATTTTTGATGACAGTGTTGAAGCTGACTGGAAATGGGGGAGAGAGTGAGGGGTATGAAAAGCCACGCGGCTGGAGTCAAACCAGAGATTGTTTATTGTTTATTAACAGGATTTCCATGAGCTGATGCCTTAGCAGCCGATAATCTTCCTGACGTCCACAGAGAGGACACCACATTAATACATAGATTACTGTATCATGGCCACATACAGTAATCATGATGAGCACAGTAGAAATGAAAAACAATATAATAAGCATAACAGAGAACACTTCTGACCTTCTTCACCAAAGGTGTTTCTGTAATTGTTTTTGCACATATCTTTGTTTAATATGAAATACATTTTAAGCATAAAAAATATCTATCAAATATTTTGAAGATATATTGTTTTAAAGGCTAATTAAAATAGAAAGAAGACTATTGTGTTGATACAGGTACATACCTGTATCAACACAGGTCCATACAGACAATTAGAGCTTCTCCAAAGCACAATAACTATTAGCCAAATGCTGTAGAGAGGCTTATAATTATTTTTCTATGCTGCTGAAGTTGATGTTGAAATTAATGATGATTGAGGTTAAGCCTAGAATAACCCCGGAAAGGATTCACAACAGCAACTAAATGAAATGGGATATTCAGACATTGTTGGTATGGGGATTAGAGAAAGTGAAATGGATCACAAATATAAATGGGGAGCACATGGAGAGAAGAGCGTGGAGGCACGGCCTTAATCGGAAGAGCGACAGATTTCCACCTCCGTCAGAGAAGCAGATTAACCCCTGAACTCCTCCCTGCCACCACACTAATCTGAGCACCAATCAGGTGCTTCTGTTTTCCTTTCGGACACCTCTTAAGAAAATGACTATGTGAGACATGCTCTGTAGGCTCTCCTCTCTCCCTGCTCTCTGCATGCACACTGTAAAGGTACTAAAAGTGGAGGACTAAATTGCATTACTCAATCTGGTGGGGTGGGTATTGTTTTGACCACCTACAAACATGGCTTCAGTTCTCTCCGTAGAAACAGTAAGCGACAATGACACCATGACAACAAGCGTGGGGCTGCTGGGAAGCTCTTTGGATGAGAAAGAAAATGTATGTGTTGAACAAATGAATGCATGGGGTGACACGTGTGAAAAGTGTCCTCTGAACAAGGGCTGTGAAGTTTCAACACAGCAGGACGTGTGACCTTTTCTGTCTCCACGTCATTTTCGCTCAACAATTCTCTCTATCTTTCTGTGTTAATCTCAAGCAGATGGCATCCTGAGCCGCTCTTCAGTTTGGCCACAAATAACCAAGTGTTTACCTCGTGGTCTCCCACTATTCATTCTCACTGCCGAATAACAGTCAGTTATTTCTAATATTAATAAAAATACAAAATATTTAATGAAATGTGATATCCCAGAGATCTTAGTTATGTAAAACGTCACTTTGATACATATCAACATTAAAGGACTTTTGGATAAAGTAAGATGTATGTATTCCAAGTGCGAAAAGAAAAAAAGAATAGAAAGAAAAGGAAAATAGATAACAGGTTTCTTTCTTTCCTTTTCCTTGACTGCCACATCATTCAGCAACGAATCGTGAAATTACAAGTGTTTAGGATGTAAATCATACCTGGACCGGTCAGCGGGTTATTTTGCCGGTCGATGCAGGCATGGGATGCAGACTCACACACCAAGGGACACTGGAAGGGAAAAGAACAGAAGGGAAGATTGATATAATAAGAGGGCTTTCATCATATCTATTACTTATGATGTACAATGGAGACCAAACCCATTTAACTGAACATGTAAACATGCACACATTAGTACATAACAATTGGATTTTAAAAGTAACTCCAGATATGATGCATGGATGGTTTCCCTTGTGAAATAGTATTTTTTCTTGGCTTTTGTTTGCATCACAACAATAAAGTAATTTAATTTCAATGAAACAATCTGTGCCGTATGCACATTACAAACACTACGTTTAAATATTAGGTCCATGGTGCAACACAGCAAACAACGGCTCACATTTGAGTTCAAATTCTGAAGTATGTTGCACGTCTGCAATCTGAGATGTTCCAGCCAGTGACAGCTGAAAGACACTAAATGGGTTGCAGCCTTGCAGGTTGAGAATGTATTACCTCCATCCACATTTCAGTTTTTAACAACTCGCCAAATATTTAGTTTAGTTTCATCGTCCGTTAGTACGTTTCAAATGACTGTGCACATACGACACCGAGAGCAACACATTCATCAAAGCGACATAGCCAGTACAATATGCTGCTTGTCAAGAATATAACCCCAGGTTACCAAATCATAATCATAAAAACAATAACAGTTTCTTTCCTCTGCTCTGGATTTACCTCACATGATCAAGTCTGGATGGAGAACCGCACTGTTTAAATGTTTCAGGTACAATGTGTTACTGGGCAACACACCATTATCTGTAAAGTGGTGCTTTCAGTACACTTACCGGAGGAATATAATATACTGAACCATATACTGGAATGGTATATTTTATTTTTGGGGAATTTCTACCAAGGGCAGTTTTCCAAACCCAAACAACGGTTAATTTCTTAGTTTCTGGTTGACATTTTGAATATGAATCTTGTATAATCTCGAGCGTGCATTAAATGGCTAATTATGTGATATTGTGCTCAAAGACTGAAGCTACATCTGCGTGTCACAGGGAAAATATTCAGCATCCTCAAAAGTTAATGATCCATCTATAAACTAGAAATACCGCTTCTCGCTTGAATGCTTCCGCCCACCAATCATCTTGCAGTTTACATCCATGTCCATCCAAAATGTTATCACTTCATTAGTTTATCCTATTAAACATTTGTGTGTAATTGCCATAATTAGAATTTAATTATTAAGTAATGGCCAGAAATGTGTTTGTGAGATCACAGTGACTGTGACCTCTTTGTATTAAAAATAGTGTAAAACTATACCCTTCTATCTTTTCACTCTGCAACACATACAACTCTAATGTGTCCATGGTACAACCATAGACAGTATGTGGTTGGACGTCGTCATTGTGACGTCACCCATTGGTTTGTGGACTGCCGTTTTGAAGCCTTTAGTTTCGCCGTCGCCATCTTGGAATACAGCCGTCAGCATTATTTAGTTTTTTGCAACCAATGCACAGAAGGTACCATATTTGGAATGCAGAGGAGTGACATAGAGACGTATACGGCTCTGGTAGCGGCAGCAACCTGTCCTAAAGCAAACTCTTATTTATGGTCTATTTTACTCTAAATGGAACATCATTTCCAAAATAAACATCACGTTGTATTGAAGAAGACTTGAGACCATAAACTCATGTTTACTGAGGTAATAAACCAAGTGAGAGGTAGGGTCCTTTTCTCATAGACTTCAGTGGAATCGCCCCCTGCTGGATAGTACAGATGCAGGTTTTAAGGCACTTCCACATTGGTTTTACCTCGGCTGAACCGGAGGTTAACACCTGGTTGCACAACTTCTGTGAGGACTTTGATACTGAAAACCTTCAAAGCCTCTTGATGCATTAAGTCTGTGAATCCTCATCAAAGCAATGGTGACAACTAGATATACATCTCTCAGTGGATGTCCGCACACCACCTGGAAATTAACAAGACTGAACTTCTCCTTCCAGGAAAAGACTCTCCCACCCACGACCTGACTATTAACTTCAACAACTCAGTGTTGGCCCCGACTCCGGCTGCCAGGAACCTCGGTGTGACACTCGACAGTCAACTCTCCCTGACTGCCAACATTACCGCAATAACACGCTCCTGTAGGTACATGCTCTACAACATCTGGAGAATACGACCCCTTCTCACTCAGAAGGCGGCACAGGTTCTGGTCCAGCCTCTGGTCATCTCACGGCTAGACTACTGTAACTCCCTCCTAGCAGGTCTACCTGCTAATGCCATCCGACCTCTACAGCTCATCCAGAATGCAGCTGCTCGACTGGTCTTCAACCTCCCGAAAAATGTACCCACACTACTCCGCGACCTTCACTGGTTACCGGTGGCCGCCCGCATCCGCTTCAAAACATTGGTACTTGCGTACCGTGCTGCGAACAGATCGGGTCCGGTCTACATCCAGGACATGGTCAAACCGTACACCCCAGCTCGTTCACTTCGCTCGGCATCTGCCAATCGGCTTGTAGCTCCTTCACTTCGAGCTAAACACTCAACAAAGTCACGACTGTTTGCTGTGCTGGCTCCTCATTGGTGGAACGAGCTCCCCATTGACATCAGGACAGCAGAAAGTCTCTACATCTTCCGTCGCAAACTAAAAACACATCTTTTTCGACTATACCTTGAATAGGGAAGGTAGTGCCGTAGTAGCACTTAAATGTCTCTTACTGATAGCACTTTGTAGTTTAACACTTTAGTAGCACTTAAATGTCTCTTACTGATAGCACTTTGTAGTTTAACGTTATTGAAGAAATTGTACTTGCTTGATTCTTATTGTTCTGAGTTTGTACTCATGGTTTAATGCACTTATTGTAAGTCGCTTTGGATAAAAGCGTCAGCTAAATGACATAATAATAATGTAATGTAATGTAACTAACAATTTTCTTTTGTGCTTGCTGTGTGATAGCTCTGCCCTGTCTGATGAACCATTTAACACAGCCAGACAGCCCAATCTGTCCCCAGGAAAGGACGTTAATGACTGCTAGAAACAATCCATCACCTCTTCCAGCTTAGAAACTGATCCTCAAAGAAATAGACACCCAACCCAACACCCATGCTCACACACACACACACACACACACTCGAAAATGAAATGTGTCCATTGAAAACTACAGATAGAAACAATCTGGACTTTTTAGGTAAGCATACAAGTAAGGTCTCAGACAATGACAAGTATTAACAATGAGCCACAGCTGTGAAAAGGAGTCCCAATGTAATTGTAGACAGCATGTGTTCAATGCGGCTTTGATGACTAAAATATGTAAAGAGATCAGATCAAAGGTGACTGGAGCCTCTTTCTTGTTTCAGCTGATTTTGTGGGGTCAGCGTGATATTCATGACTGTGGCAGCACTCAAGCAATGACAGGAAACGATCAAACAAGTGCCTCCAAACCTGACACACACACACACACACACAGAGAGTAAATTCAGGCAGAAAGACATGCACACAACTAAGGTAACTGAAGAAGACCTTCCCCTCAAGTGAGCCCTCCCTAATGTTCGTCATATCCCTTCCCTCTTTCTTGCCCTCATCTTCTACAAGTAACAACACACAAGGGGAAATGTGCTGTGACAACATACACACACACACGCACTAGGCAACACATTCATCAAGGTGACGTGGGCAGATTGTCAGTGACACTCTGGAGCCTAGCAGGGAACCGCCTTTCACCAGCAACAGGGGTTGGCAGAACCGAAAGCCAGTCAGCCATGTAGAAGCCCTTGGTCAATTATATAAGACAGTGATTCACTCACACACACACACGCCCACGCACACACACACACACACACGAAACAACAAATCAAAGGCATGCAAGCACTACAAGTATCTGTGCTGTCTTGCAGAGCTGTGCAGTGGTGAGAGAAAATCAGAATGTTCCCCTTTCCATATCAGAAAGCTCCTTCTTTACTTTTTAATGCCAGACTCTGGATCTACAGCACACAACTTGACAAATGTTTCAACAAATTAGGCTAGTACAGAAAATTAATTAAAATCAGAGTACATACAACTTCATTTCTGGTGTAGTGGCACCCCATTCGGATGACACGATCTTCGTTCTTTTGTCGTAGGATACTCTTTAGTCGGCTTTCTCGCCCCTGATTATGTAAGTCACTTCAGAACCGAGTTAATCGGTATGTATTGTATAAGATTCAGGAAGCATCTGCCACTTGGTCAGATGAAGGAAGGCTGCAGGACGGGCCACCTAATCCCACACAAATAGGGGGTGTGTGTCAGGATGCTAATTTGATCAGTCTCTCTTTAATCTATTCCATATATGACAGAAAGAGAAAACTAACGTAGTCACAGACACAGACATTACACACACACACACACATCCTCTAAATCCCCATTAGGGTTTACTGAAGTCTATATAATCTCATTGGAGGACTTGAGCAGTGCCAGTCTAATCCTGGCATTAGCACTGGGCCTCTGGAGCCTGGAGACTCCTGCATTATGTCATCACCCGGCTATTTCACCTTGTGTGACGGTATCTCGGTGGTGATGTGGTCTACGTCAACCTCTTCCATCTCCCCCATCTTCAGACGACTCACCACCACTGTTCCTCCTGCGCACACGCCATCCGATGTCCTAGAGGGAGACAGGAAGGGAGAAAAAGATTTACATTGCGTTAGCCTCGTCATTTAATCTGTTGAGCAAAATGTCTGTTCTGCAAAATGATGTTTTCCTCCAGCTACTACAACTCCTGAATCATATTTATCTGCATGTTGGGCCTTCAAACTCTCCAAACCTAATAAGCTTATTTTGAGCCCCGAACAGGTTGAGAAGTTATACAGCTGGAATCAGGACATGGATGCTTGTGCCACAGCGATTTCTTTTTCTGACAGATTTTGCAGGAATATGCAAGCTGAATAAAGCCGATCCTGCTCCAGCTGTACGCTGAAAGGGGGAGGAAGGAATATTTGGTATAACTGTTCAAACGGCCGTCTAATAACCCAGGCTGTGTGCCCTGACAGACACAGAATTGATACTAGAGTTTTCATATCAGGGAGCCCGACCAATAACGTTCCCAATCATGGAGCCATAATTAAGGCGCTGATAGAAAATCTATACTATTGACAGCAAGACAGATGCTCTCAAATGAAGAAGAATGGTCCCTGGGCATCGCACAAGCAAGTCTGATCACCTTAGCAGACCCATCTCTAATGTGCTCAGTTCCACTCCAGCTGGAAGTGAATTGCACAATGAATGATGTGCCAGCCAGTGGTCTGGAGAGACTGTGGGGAAGGATGACACACCCCTCACGAGGAGGAGAAAAACACAAGGAAGGTGATGGAAGCAGAAAGGATGCTTTCAAGGCCGATCCATCTTGGTCGGACGCGAGGGAGAAAATATAATCGTACTCAAGGGAAAAGAGGAAAGGGAAGAGCTGCTGAGAGGCAAGGAGGAATGTGAGGGAATACAAGAAAGGAGGATTGGGTTTCCGAGGAGGGAGAAGGGGGGGACAAGTGTCTCTGCAGTGGGACGCTGGGAGCGTCAGTTAGCGCTTAATGTCTTACAGGAGTCCCCGAGCAGAGAAAATAACATTGCTTGGTTTATAAATCGAATCATTGTCCCTTGCCAGACACCTGTCTCAGTGTTTACTCCTCTGCTCATCTTTCTGTTTCCCTATTCCTCATCATCTGTTTCTCTGTGCAACAGAGGACTTGAGCACGGTGAAAGAAAGTCACCCTGACTTTGAACAAACAGTTTGTACTCGCACATAATCGAGGAAATGGAGATTAACATGCGGCCCATTCAGTGATAGTCATCCCTATGCACACCTTTGCGGTTAAAGTGACCTTCTACTCTTTAGATTGTTCTGCCTCAATCCACTAATGAAACTCTTCATTTAAACAGAGACTTTGTTAGAATTGCCTTAAGAAAATGGATCTCTGCCTTTGAGAGATATATTGTTATTCTTTTGATTTGAGGCCAAACTTAAACTCAGCACCTGTTCATCAATCAATCTTTTTACATTATTGTGTGTGAGGAAAAGTACTCTTCAGCAACTCATTCGAGCAATGGGATCGCTGCATTGCTGGTTTATTTATTACATTCTTCTCAAAATCAAGCAAAGAAAAGGGCAGAGACGTTAACTTCCTGACATAATGACTGATCTGCAGTGACACAAACTTTCTTATTTTGCAAACTACAGTCTTTTAGTATGCATTATGCATTTGAACTGACCCTGAATTAACTTTAAAGGTTCTGTCGAGAGCTGTGGATGAGAAAGAAGCCCCCCCCCCCGTCTCTTTCCGTCTGTTAGAGTTGGCAGGGAAACAAATCTGCAGATTGTACTTTGCCTGCGAGCGATCGTTTTTCTTTTTTTTATTCATCTAATTGGCTCAGGATCTCTTTTATGACAACAGTTAATCAGACAGCTTTGTTAAAGTGACAAAAATAATGTGCTTAAAATGGCTGCTAATAATTTGGCACAGTTCAAATAAATTAGTATTTATCAGTTATAAGTTACATTTAACGGTTATTTTATTTTAAAAGCCTTGCTTACAATTTACAAACACATTTTTCAATGTAGGAGGATTTCATTGCATTCCATTATCTAAACCGACTATTTAGGTTTGCTATCTGGAGCCGATCCCAGCTGACATCGGTACCCTGGACAGGTCCAATGTAGAAAGATGCTGTGTACTTTGTTTTAAACAACTCATCTGTGCCCTGCCGGTCTCCTGGCGTATGAGCCTGATGCGTTAAGTGCGTTTACTCGGTACCATACAGCAACTGCTGTCAATAAACACAAGTCTGCTACTGTGTGACCTATCTTACATTTACTTTTTTATCAGGAATAATAACATTGTTTATTTACAGACAATTTTAGAGAAAAATTAATAGTATGTTATCTCCTGAGAATTTCCCCAAACATGATATGGTTCAGTTAGAAAAATGTTAAGGTTGAGTTGTGAACTTATGTCAAAACAATTGTGTCCTTGGAATGAAAATACACTGGCTATTCAAAATATAACAATAGACACATAAGTGAGGAGAAAATCAAAATGTTATGAGGTTTGTCTATATTACGGTTTATATTCCAGTTTTGACACGGAATCTGTCAACTCTTACAATGAGGATGAGTGCATTATTCATTTCAACGAGAAACAGATATCCACGAGGCCCTTAAGGAAAATGTCTGCAAATCTTGGCTGAAAAATTGATAGTTGGGATTATGGTGAATTTTAGATTTACATGTACTATTCAAACCTAAACACACAGTTAAAAAGGACATCTTCATGATTGAATAAACTTCCAGCCTGGTGGTTGAACTGGACATAAGTGTGTGTTGCTATGAGGCATAAACCCGAGGGCCATTGTTTTCCATGGTATCACAATAACCAGTATTAGCATGTTCCCCTGCTACTTTAAATAGAAGACAGATGGTGAAGGTTGTTATGTGTGATTGTTGTAAGATGCAATAGATGATATTCAGTAGTTGTAGTTTTCTCCTCGTAAATACAAGCTGGTACTTGTTTTTGCTTGGAACAGAGCACACCTTGGGAAGCTGAGTAGAGTAAAAGTGACCAAGCCTTCTTTCTGCTGCCTTGTGAACCTAAAGAAGGGAACGCTAACACACCGACACCCAAGGAAGGACAAGTGTAATACATTTTCAAAGGTATGGATTTAACAGCCTGTGGGGTGGGAAAAGTTCATCAAAAAACTTCAAAGCAGCAATACTTTACTTCTGTGACCGTCAGGCAGTTTTCTCTGTAGGAAGTCTCACAGAGGGGAACACCTGACAGCCACAAAACAGCTTTGGCTTTTCGCCTCACAAGGGCCTGTTTTTTCAACTGTAGGAAACTAAAAATATACAACAGAACCTCAAAGTACAATTTTGCTGTTTGCACTGGATTTTGCCCAGAGATGATTAGCTTTAGCAGTCCTTAAAACTGTACTTTGCCTGTGGAATGGGAGTGGTCAAAGAAAACTGCGTGCCAAGATCTTACACGGGCAACATGATACGCTGCAGCCTTGAAGCGTAGATGGGATTCTTGACATAAAGCTGGACGGGTGGCCTAAATATAGTGCTGGCTAGTTTTCACTGAGGACAGATGTAATAATGGGCAATGCCAGCTTTAGAAGTGATGGTGACAATCCTGATTTTACATTAGGGATGAATGACTCAGAACGAGGCGTGACTCAGCAGAACTACACTGGAGGCCTTGTTTATATAGAGCTGGCCAGAGTCACCAGGGAAGCCTAAACTGAGCACTCTCTGGCTTGTCTGGACCACTTGAAAAATATTCCCAAAGAATATGCCCGGGTATATATATATATATATATATATATATATTGTACTAAAAGTTTATGGTACGGATGTACATTTTATTGACAGTGGCAGGCTCAGAACCTTTATGCACAAAAAGGTTGAGCAAGAATCAAATGTTTCAAGCAAAAAATAGCTGATTTATCCAGAATACAACATGCATATTTATGCAATGTAAAAAAGAAAAAAAAAGAAAATTCTGCTGCAATACATCTGTAGTATTCAGAATATGAGATATGTCGGGCCAGGATGCATACTTGCAGATGATTTGTGAGTTTTAACGCATCCTATTTGTTCCAGTCCCATCACACACACTTCTGTATTCTCGCATGACGAAAAGTGTCTTCACACTACATTTACTTTTATGTTAGTGCTTAACCAGTGTCAGAAACAGTCTGGGATGAACTGTTTTCACAGAAGAAGCAAGGTGGAAAAAATATGCAGAAAGGATGCAATTTAAATTTTTTTCACCAATCCCATCAATCCAGGCTGGAAGAATGTTTTTGCATTTCATAGAATTTCCGGAAAGTTGATGGAGGAAAAGAACAAAGAAAACTCAATGAAAAAAATCCCCCGGTCTACATTAATATACCGGCTGCTACGGCAGAGTGATCTTCACAAATATGAATATAAATGGATATTGTACCATACACATGAAGAAACATATTGCAGCCTTCCATTACAACTGTGAGCAGAAGTTACTGGATAGCAAATCTTGATGTCGGAGAATAATAAAACGTATCGACGATTGCCGATGTCTTGTTTAGTCGAGCCTATTGTCACCGTCCACGGGGGAAAAGAAAAGGTGAACTTAAAAAAAGATGACCGTGTGCTGTGGTGTTGGGATGTGGTGAAGAATATAGGTCGAGAAACCTCACCTCCACCGCCTCTGGTGTTTTCATCGGCCTACAGGGACCCATCAGAACTCGAGCTTAAGAAATGATGAGCTTCATTTCATGCCGAGGAGCATGGCTACAATGTTAGCACCCAGGGACTGTATGACGCTAATGAGACTGGGAAGGTGGTGCTCATGCAAAGTATTGAGCTGCGTCGGTTGGTCCTCGAGCAACCATTCTAGCTGATAGCATGAAGCGCATTGGAGTTTAACAGGAATGTATCCCTAGGATTTCATGCTCACCACTGAGATCCATATTCCTGTAATCCCCTCAAAGCCACTCAATACAGATATTTGGATTCTTGTATATCATTTCTAACTTTACTAGGACATTAGGATTCTATCTACACTAATCTTTGTTTTAATGTATCATAGATTAACATGTGTTCTTTTGCAACTCCTTAACAATGGGTTGTTCCATTTATTTCATATCACCCAGGATATCAGTATTATACAATAGGGACTACCTGTCAGCTGTCTGTAGCAGGGGCTACTGCACTCATATTACACAGAAACACACACACACACACATCAAGGACACGTGGTATTGGCCATTATCTCCGTGCCAAATGATACAAAATTGGATTAAGGCCAGATATGCTGTATGAACTGGATACGGGTGAGCACTAAGTATCAATCACAAGTAGAAGTGTAATTTCAGTCTCCTAATTCCTCATCTCACACTTTAAACACAGACATATTATCCTTCCAATACTCTGAGATAATGATATTAATAAATATAAACTGTATTTATATAGCACCGTTCTAAGTGCTTTATAATAAAAACAGACGACACATAGAAGACAAAAAAAATGCTATGGACTAAATGCCAAAACACGTAAAAACATGAATTCAAACAAACTAAAATGTCATAAAACACAAAAGAACATCAGAGGGAGAGCAAGGAGTTACAGTAGACTAAGCTACTCGTTGTGGAGGCGTGGATAATGGTTTCCAAAACAAAAATGGTCTCGTCTTTGAGATGTTTATTATGAGATGATGAAAGCAGGACTAAGCCATTGATTTACATGTTTGTTGAAGCTGAGGTTTTGATCAAAAATGACAACAAGATTTCTGCCGCGCCGAGTTAATGAATGGCTCAGAGAATCAAGACTGTTTGATGCATACAGCAACCGTTCTTATCACAGTAGCACAATTCAATGCAACATTTTTATTATACTCGTGTTTAACATATAGTGTCACAGTAAAAAGACCATGTTCTCAACTCTATCGCCTCCAGTTGTGTGTATATTACTCTGACCAGGACGATGGCTGGCATTCATTCAGTGTGAAGTCATTTAAAAGCTAAGTATCGATCAATAACAATTGAATGAGCGCGGGTGGGGACAGCGTTTGAGTTGTAGAGGACAGACGGTGCAGTGACACAGAGGTTACTGTATGATGACCTTCATCTACTGCTCACTCAATGAATACTACACTGTCGACACTAAAGGGGTCGGGGGTCAAACTAAGCTTGCAAGCTGCATTGCAATAACATGGGAGAAAAATAAACGTCAAATTCGTTCTCACACATGCAGCAGATTCTGATCAGACAGCAGAGAAAATCACAGTCTGTTTGAAGGGTAATGAGTCAGAAACGGAGAGCGTAGATGCTGCCACAGAGAGTCACTTGGGCTCCATAATTATTTTTCAACAAACTGTAAAAGAGCCGAGAAAGAAAAGTCTCCTTTCATCTCTGTCAAACTGGAGGTTTTGTTCTGTAATTGCTCTCGAATAAGAAGTCAGCCAACAGCATCTAGACCGCCATGGCCGTGTACTGGAGGATTGGAGGCAAATTAGTGTTTAAATGCATTATGTGTTCAATTTAGTTTAGAGTTTTTCTTTAGTTTAAGATTGATGAGGATATGTTGAAGGAATAATTCAACGTTTTGGGAAATACTCGCCTTCTTGGTGAGAAGCCAACACTTCACTGCACAACTTGCTGTTTTGGGATTGAGAGTCTTGAAGTCTTTGTGGTTTTTACACAATATGACTGACCGTTGACTACGTTCTGTACCGAAGTGGCAGTGTGCAAGACAGGATTTTATTTCATTCCAATAATCCGCTGACTTTCTTTGCAGTCTTGCTTGGTGATGTTGTCGTTGGCACGCGTGTTCACTATATCGCCACCATGGTTTACGCACGTCTTTCCTATTACATTTACCCGTTTCAACTTTGGTCAGAGTGCAGAGCAGCTTTTGTTTTTTTTGCCTCTGATCCGGGGCTTTTGTTTGGGAGCTCCAAAAATGATCCACAGGTTGAAAAACGAGGGCTTAAGTCATGTATTGTGAACTAGGGGTAAAAGATAAATGCGAAGATTGACAGCACTCTTCTAGTGGTTAGCATAAAGACTGGAAACAGGGAAACAGCTCGGTCCAAAGGCAACGAAATCCATGTATCAGCACCTCTAAGCGCCTTCGGGCTGCTGGCAATGGTTTCATATTTAGCGGAAAGACATGAGATGTGGCATGTGAATGTGATGTGACTGTTTCCTGGAAAGCTGCAACAGGACTGTGTCAGGATGATCTATGCTCAGGTTCCTTGGGGACCGAACAGAAAGGCCTCGAGGAATACCTCAGTGGAGGAAGCACTAACAAGCCTTCGTCTGTGTTCCCATGCGACTTTCATCTGAGGATTGAATGGGATGCTGCATGCAAACAACACCATGTGCATGTATCTGTATGTTAGAGAGGAAGAAGGATTGTGTGTCAGCTACAACAAAGCAGATGGAGAGTGAGAGCTATTGTTGCTAGTGTGGTGCCTCGTGCCCCGAGAGCAGGGCTGCAGTATAAAGGCTGATGATGATTGTGCCTTTGATTTCTTGGCTCTACAACTTTGGTTTAAGCTTTTAACAAATGTCAGCGCAGCAAATCAGTCCACAATGTAACCAAGTCCCCTAAAGTGCACTTAAATTTCATGAAAAACACATTCTCAGATAAAATTATCATAACTAAAGATCCACTTTTTAAGGGAACCTTCAACCATAACACATGGTTTTCATTATCACTCTTAATCACTAAAATGTAAAACTCTTTCCAAGGTCAAAAATGAGCTTTCATGCTCTACTTTTAAGTGAACAGGAAGGAACTAGAAACCAAGAAAGGCCATGGATGAAATCCATATGCCAAGAAAACTGAGCAAACTCTCTTCGGGCTTCAATTGAAAGGTCTGGAAAAAGAGTTGCGATTGTTTGTCAAACTATTATTTCCAAGGTCAAGAATGGCTCTCGTTTCCAGCGGCGAGCAAACAGAAAAATGATAGAGTAAGTGAGAATGTTGTTTTATCCAGGCTTCAGTAAAGAGAAAACGCTCAGCTGGTGTTCTTCTTGTTCTCCCTCATCTATATCTCTCTCTGCAGAGTTTAAAGTCCTCATTAACCCGTGACCAGTTATTTAAATTGTGTCTTTTGTCAGGTTTTTTGCCATGTAATTGTTCCGACATATGTCCATTTCTGTTTTGGGACAGGCATATATGTTCTTGTAGGAATTGTGGAGTTGCTTAGCGACGCAACACCGACTTACTAGTTTCACACTTCCCTTTCAGGCCATCAAGAACAAAATGTTACTCTATGTTTTCATGCTGAATGGCTGACAAATAGATCCTATTTGTAAAGAGATTCACATGTGGGAAATATACCTGCATAGACAATGCTACCACTTCACAACTATATCAATGCTGGAAGAGTCCGCTGTGCCGAATACAGTTCATACAAAACACTGACCAGCGAGTATGGACTACCAATATAATCTGAAGTAAGCATCACCAGATGTACAGTTAGATTGAAGGAAACTCTGAAGAGGGTGGGGCTAAAGGCCATGACATCACAATAGATTATCCTCTGTACAGTGGCCATTTTAAGACATTGCAGCCAGCTGGTCGGGATCAGCCATATGTTCATCCATCTATCTGTAAATTGTCCCTGCATGTACTTGGGCTCAACTACGGGAGCTATGTTATGAACTGAAAGGAAAACAATGACCAGATTCAAAAGTTGACATATTCTATTCAGGACTCTTTTGCCATGCCTCAAGTGTGAGTAAAACAATTTAAACAGGGCATTTTCCCATCCATCCCATCCATTTTCAATACCGCTTATCCTCATTAGGGTCGCGGGGGCGCTGGAGCCTATACCAGCTGACATAGGGCGAAGGCAGGGGACACCCTGGACAGGCCGCCAGTCCATCGAGGGCACATGTAGGGACATACAACCATTCACTCTCACATTCACACCTATGGGCAATTTTAGAGATCAATTAACCTGCAGCATGTCTTTGGACTGTGGGAGGAAGCCAGAGAGCCCAGAGAGAACCTACGCTGCCACGGGGAGAACATGCAAACTCCACACAGAAGGACCGCTACGACCGGGAATTGAACCCGCGACCCTCTTGCTGTGAGGCGACAGTGCTAGCCACTACACCACCATGCATTTTCCCTTTTATTTTAAATGACTAAATGGTCGCTAGCATTTTCCAGTTTGAAGTTCAAGAAAGGTAATGTCTAAAAGTACTATTTTTACAGTCTGACACAAACATGACGAGGAGTAAACTCAAAACTAAACGAGTTGAGTCTCAGGCTAAGCCTCCCTAAAGGCCAAAACACAAGGCTGGGCACGAACCTTATTGCCGCAATTCTATTTCCAGCCACACGGCCCCTGAAAACATGTTCACTGCTTGTACATCATGGCTCCCTTAGCTCTTCTAGGCAGCAACTCTCCTCACCCCTTGCTGTTGCCATCTCACTTGTGCATCAATGAATGAATGAATGAGGAGAGACAATTTCTTAAGGTCGATAAATATCCCGAACTACACGACCCACAATGCCATCATTACAGAGACAATGGCAAAAAAGATATCCCCTGGCAAATCATAGCTCTGGAGATTGGCTTGTAGGGTGAGAAGTTATAGGTTTAAGTCGTGGGTGTCTATCATTTTAAGCTAATGCAAAGGTGGAGTAATAACACAGTGTAAAAATACACCACTGCAGCGTGACACTTGTTTTTGGTGCTAACCAAATATGACGCACTGCTGTGTGTTCTCAGCTTAAGGGAGTATACGTCACCTTAAAAAAACAATAAGAAAGGTCAGCCCTAACTCTGCTATGGAAAACAAGCATTTCAAAATGCAGGCAGCACAGAGCGCTCCTCAGTGAGCTGTGTTGAAGTCATTGCTATAGACAGGGCAAGTAGTTAGCATGTTGCTCCCTCTCAGAGTGTTAAAAACACACAGCAATACTGTTCTGCATCGTTAATATACGGCCTCCTAAACAAAAAAACATTTTATGCAAAAAGTGGATTGAATGTACACTACACTGTCACAATAATAACAATATAACGTTGGTGCTTCCTCCTTTTCCTGGACACAAAAAGAGAAACGGAAAGAAGCCAAAACTTCAGTGAGGACTTTTATTTTTTCACGGTTGAATTGTTATCTCTCTCCATCTTTCTTGAAAGTAACCAAAAATGAAAAATCTAGGTACATAAGTAAGACAAAATACTTTGTTGCAGTATACTTTTACTGCGCCATGGCAACACGATACGGATTTGACCGTGTCCTAAAATAAAGAATGAATGTCAGTTTGCAAAGACAGTCAGCCTTCATTACAAAACCACGAAGGCTTTTTAATGGAGGATTTGTTCACACTGCTAGCAGCCCCTGTGGTGTGTGTGTGTGTGTGTGTGTGTGTGTGTCTGTTTCATGCATGCCAATGTCAGAAACAACACATTTATGCACACATCCTAACTTCTTTCGCTCACACACAGTGAGGGAACAGGACCTGTGTGACCATTTGTGTAAATGCAGGTGAACAAAATAATAGGAATGCTCCTGAGCAGCAGATCCCTGCAGTGCAGCCCAACTCCTAGTTTACTCCAAACAGTGTCAACATTATGAGTCAACATTGGTTTCTTGTTATGGTAGGGGGGGTGGGGGGGGTGGGGGGGGTGGGGGGGGGGGGGGGGGGGGGGGGGGGGGGATTCATGTCACAGTGGATATGCAGCCTGCATGATTGGACAAACACAAGTCCAATAGTCGAGAGTTATTCTTGTTTGTTGAGATGCTTGACACAGCAATGAAATGAGCTGGTGACTCTAGAGACATCCCAAGGTGAGTGGAATCAGACACCAAAACAAAGACAGCAACACAATCTGAATGAACCTTCTCTTCGGGGCTACACTGGTCTTTGAACCTACTTCAGCCTTGATACAGTTTTGCACATACATGCATTTAGTATAGAAATATGGAATGAAGGTTGTGCTGAGATAATTAATGCGGCATACTTTGTGGGATTAGGAACATATACTTTATGGCTATAACGCTTTTTTTTTTTTTTTTTTTAAATCTTCAATATAATATAATGACTTATCATCTACGCAAATGTCTGATTAGGTCAGTGTGGGACTGTTCAGAGTGACATCGCTTTCTCTCTTTTGTTTGTACCTTTGCACACAAAACAGAATGGAACAATGTTGTTGTGAAATAAAGCCAAAATGGGCCTCAAAGCTTGCTTGTACAGTAAAGCTTGCACATTTTAAAAAGAGCTCAATATAAAATACACGTATAAGGGCAAGCTCATACGTGCTTGCCCTCCTGGTAAACATCGATGTTACCTTATGTTCATATTAAATATCCTCATGCGTCTGTGAACTTGTCACATCATTGGTACGCTGCAATATTGCATCCAACCCCAGTGAGAAGGGACATAAATAAAAGGATCTGCAGATCTAAACTTCACTGAGATTAGATACATTGAAAGCTACCAGATGAGGTCATCGTCACTCGATGAGAGCTTGTGTGTATGTTCAAGTGTTCTGTGCATGTGTCAACATGTTGGTATTTTGATTTCTGATTTTTATCTGCTAAAATGTATGCAACATGTGATTTTATATTAACATAAAGATTAACAATAAAAGCCCCCTAAATATGTCTGTGTATATATAGAAGCGGCACAATGTACAATCAATCTTTCAGGCTTGTATTCCTTCATAGATTGTATCAAGGAATACAAACATTTGAATCTTTAAAGCCATTATATGCCAACAAATGGACACAGCATTGCAAATATCCTGCAAGCCAGGCAGGATATTGTGCTTGACCTTACCTTCTCTGGTGCACATATTTGAAATAGAGCAAAAAGGAAAGATTGCATTGCTCTCTGTTACATCGTCTCAGCTGGGTGCTTGAATGATGGCACACAACAATTTAATCTCAGAGCAAAAAGAGAGGATGGCATGAGAAAAAAAGAAAAGAAAGAAACCTGTAAGACATGATTTTATACACCTAGGCTCTTCCCCCTCCTCTATTTCATCCTCATTATCATCCTCTCATCCCTTAGACAAGGACTTGGCATGAGCTGTGCCCCTAGCATGCCTCAGCACCACGTCGGGACAGATTTATTAAATATCCCCCCCCCCCCCCCATCTCCTAACACATCTCATGTTCCCATCCCTGTGTTATGTTGCAAAGAGAGCTATAGGAAGCCCCCAATGAATGATTGGCCCAGTCTGATACCTTGTTTAAAAGGGACGTTAGGTTAACAACTCTATACTCTGCTTGGCATTTATTGGAATTGAAATTAGTCATGGCTGGTAATTAGGGCAGCCTGTCAATGTAATATTTATTTTCCCCCCATTCTCCTCTCAGAGTTGCATTTTGATATCCCGGTGCAACATTGGCCGAGTTAGTTATTTTCATATTCTGCCTGTGAGCCCTGATGCCGCGGGGATCTCACAGATTATGCAGAAGAAATGTGCAGAAAAAGAAGCAATTTTAGTATTGATGGAGAAAAAATTGAGGAGGCCATATCTGCATTTAATTCACCCCACCTGAGTGCCTTTTCTCATTCTTATACATGCATTGGTGGCATGTGCACTTGTGTGTGCTAGTATTACCATATATACTGCATGCAAAGCAACTCTGTGTGCTTGTGATTTATGTGCATGGTTACACACACACACACACACACACACACACACACACACACACACACACACACAACCTTTCCCACCAGCCATACACTAAAATGCTGTGTCCTTAAGTGTCCTTTAGTCTGCCCTAATCCGTCAGTACATATGTTCCTGTATTCACTGCTACATGGATAAAATGGAGACACCATAAATAAAGATGTTTAATAATTACCCTCCATATTTACATTTTTCCAGACAAAATATTCCTCTGCTTTAAATTGAGAAGCTAATGACTATGCAGTGAAAACTGGTGACATATGTGAGAGTGTGTGACTGTCACGAGGGAGGGAAGAAGAGTCACTCCACAGAGTAATGTAATTAGCAAGACCGCTTTACATTTGGCACGCAGTCATATGCACACAAAAGTTATTTAATTACTGTCGGGCATTTTTGTGTCACGCCGCGTACAATATGGAGATCATTAATTTAGAATTCCCCTGAAGGACTCCCAGATCTAATGCACACAAACTGCTGTTTTTTAGACATTTGTAACCATAACCACTACATGCCAAACCCCAACCTTTGCGCAAACCTCGCCCACAAAAAAACAATCTTACCATGTGGGGACCAGATCTTTATCAGGAAAGTCCCCATGATGTGACCGTGTGAAAAGATTAATGTCCCCACAACGTGACTAATACAAGCACGCACGCACACACCCCCACACACATTATTTTCTTCAGTATAACTGGATGAGATAGTTGGTCTTTCAGGTCAGGTGCAGATAAAAATCAGTCTCAGGGGATACAGTGTAAGGGAGAGGTGGCTTTCTTTGGGTAAGTGTGAGGATTGGGAGGGCTCCGGGGTGGTAAAATGTTATTATCATGATAGCGGGCTAAACGGTTTCTGGTGGGACAGCAAAGAGAAACTCTATCCAATGGAAATGGATGAATAAGCCATGAAGCCAGGCAGCGGAGGCACTGGTCTGAGATAATGCAGCCAAGCTATGGTAAACCTCTGATGCACACACACACACACACACACACACACAAACACGTGCACGTCAACACGCTCGCACACGCATACAAATTCATATCAAAATCAAATCTCAAACTGTGCAGTAGAACTGGGTCATAGAGTGCCTCTCCCACTGAGTGTATGAAGTTTTAGAGATAACAAGAAGAGCAAAAGGGGAACTACACTGTGAGACTGAGAGGGCAAGAGACTGAACGCAAAGCTCTCAGCAGGGCTGAAATAGAAATATGAAAACAGGAAACTGTGTCAGTAATTTGGCACAGGAATGCTTAGACTTCATATTCGTTTTGTGCCATTAAATGCACTTCTGTACATTGTATGCACATATGACCTATTGTCTCATTTAGACAACATTATATTCTTTTGTGGTTGAATGACGGAGGCTCACCTCCCTTTTTGGAGATAATAATCCTTCCTCCCATGTGTATACATAGCATGCATTATTGAGAGACCTCTGCAGCGCTGACATCCTTCCAGCTCCTGTAGCACAGCGGCTGTGTTGCTTGTCCCTATAGTCCCCATTTTAACCGTGCTAGATTTAGAAATGTGCGTGCCTGCAAAGCAAGCCAAACTCCACACCGGAGCTAGAAGCAGGTACAACTTTTATCAGGTTATTCAGTAAAAAAAAAAAAAAAAAAAAAGGTCTACAGAGCTTACAGAGGGAGGCAAGATAAAAGTTGCAAATGTATGTTAATTTATTTCTCGCTTGAGATTGAAATAAAACGCAACACAATGAAGAACAAATGGCAATAATAAATAAACCAAAGAAACAGCAAATCCTTTAAACCACTTGTTACATTCCTTAATGTACTTAAATACTAACCCTGCAGTAAATGCCACAGATTATGTACTGTATGCATCTGTATTTGCAACCAGTAGACAATTAAGAACCCAATTAAGATCGGGATTAGTTATTGCATTGTACATAAACACTTCTGACTTATTCTGGCTTTTCATCACTCAGCTCCGATGTGGGAGCACTTCTAAGGTACATTCCATGTGAATAATGTGCATATCCATATAACACAACCAGAGAGAGATTTACTACGCACTCAGAGCAGGTACCAGGGCAAACGTTGCATGCTGCAGTGTGTGACGGCATATCTGGTGTGGAGGAGGGTTAATTGTATGACAGATAAAAAGAGCTAAAAACAATATAGGACTATAGTTAAAGCAGCATGTTTTTGTTTTTTACATTTAAAAAGACTGCAGCCTTTAAATATGATTGTGTGATCGAGCAGATGGATTACATAAGTATCATAAGGCAAACTCGAACGGACTTTCTGTGCTGACCAAACAAATATCCAAATAATTCCCTTTAAATCAGTTTTCTGCTCTTTGATTAATATAAAGGTCAAGACTTCCAAGAAACTACTCAATTCTCAATCCAGACTTTTGTAACTGTGTGTGTGTGTGTGTGTGTGTATTTGTTGTATTAAGGCAGGTGTGTCGGCGCTGCTTTTGTTTGTATGTTGTTAAGTGGGAGTGTTCTTTTTGGTTGTGTGAGAGCTGCAGGAAGGTAAGATTCCCTCATCCTCTCTTCAAGGGCTTCTGCTGCCTCTAAAAGACAGATCTTCACAAGGACTGAGTCTGTGTATCCGACACTCCCACACATTCAAAGTGACACTGTCGGGCACCTCAAAAAAAAGAAATGACCCAAATCAAACCGGTCGTGCCTTACGGGAAACAAAAACAATCCGTGACTGACATCCTAACCAGTTACACAGGAAAGCGAGCGCAACACCCGAGAGAGAAGCTGAAATGCAGAAAGAATTTGTGGGGAAAAAGGAATGAGCTTCGAGGTGGACTTCGCTGTAGCAAAATGAACTTTACCGAAGGGTCCAAGTAAAAGCAAAAGTCACATACACACACTGGCGCTGGTCAAATACCAATTTCTTCTCTACATATGCCCAGCGCCAACGTTAATCTAGAGCGTATGAAGAGAAGTTGTTCAAAGTCATATTGGTTTTGAGATTCACAGAGGGGAATCAATCCCTGCCTCGTGGAGATAAAAGCAGTCACTTATTCCCTCTGCTGAGCCAAGTAAACTCAAATTAACTGACTTTTTTGCAACAACTAACCGGGTGGGGATTAGAACACTGTCGTCAAATAAAGCATCTGTTTGTTAACGGGCCGAAAGAATTGCAATCATGTCCAAGCGAGTGCTGCGGCGTCCAAGCTGCTTGGCCAGCAGGAACTAATTTGAACTGTGAATCACAGGCTCGTCCACAGGTCATACAGCCCAGAGTGAACACGCTGAAGAAAAGCTGCTCATCTTCCAAAGGTTTTCTCAGTGGATGCAACAACAAGCAAAGAGCATATCAAATGAAAAAAAGGTTTCCTCTGTGTGTCCAAAGCTTGCATCGCTGTGCAGTGTGAACACGTTTGAGCCGCAACACCACCAAACCCGGTCGGCAACTCCTCAATAACTTTGGTTTTGTAGATACGATTTGAAATACGGTACCTGTCATTTAGCACAGGACAGGTTTTAAACTGGGCAGTGGCAAGAGGGACCGGGGTTTGATCCCCGATCCCGGGCAGTCCTTCTGTGTAGAGGTTGCATGTTCTACCCCGTGGCAGCGTGGGTTCCCTCTGGGTTCTCCGGCTTCCTCCCACAATCCAAAGACATGCAGCTCAGGTTAATTGGACACTCTAACTGTGAGCGTGAATGGTTGTCTGTCTCTTTATGTGCCCTGTGATAAACTGGCGACCTGTCCAGGGTGAACCCTGTGTTGCCTAATGCCAGCTGGGAGCGCCCCTGTGACCTTAAATAGGGTGAGCGGTTTGGTTAATGGAATGATGTTTTTAATCATTTGAA
Organism: Cyclopterus lumpus; assembly: GCF_009769545.1. Taxonomy (NCBI): domain Eukaryota; kingdom Metazoa; phylum Chordata; class Actinopteri; order Perciformes; family Cyclopteridae; genus Cyclopterus; species Cyclopterus lumpus. Next base: position 18,238,817 of record NC_046966.1, read on the forward strand.
TAACTGATAGCTTGAGTAATCTATCGGCATCAAACAGTTCTACAAAATGCTTTTATTATGTATTTACTTTACTTAAAAAATGACTGTTCATCATAATTTTAGTTGAGTAATTCAAAGGCCTGTAGAGGTCAAATTAACCATTTATTCAGAAGAAAAAAAAATAAAAATATTGAAGCAAGGTCTGAAAAAATCAATATTTTTTCCCCTTTTCCTATCTTCTTAATCATTTTGCAACTCTGATTCATCCTCAGACCCCGGGGGTGTTTGAGAGTCCTGACCGATACTTTGAGATTCACTGAAATACAGTTGCAAGTAGCCTTTAGTACGTGCTATAGTAGTAGTGACAACCTTTGAATACTAAAGCAAAAGGTTGACATTTTAAAAAAACAAACAGATTTTTCTTTCCCCGTTGTTAAAAAGCATCGTGGCAGAATTCCAAGTATCATGGGAGGATTTCCTGTTATCCTCGGGAATAACTAAAACACTACCGAACAACAAAATGAGCAAGAAACACAAGTGTGACTACAAGGGAGTAAAATGACATGTCTCTGGCTCTCCAACACCTGCATGAAAGTGTGCAAGCAAACAAACAAATGTGCAAACACACAGGGGTGCAGTCGGAGGCTGTTATTTCTTTTCTTACTGCAGCTCATAGTCAATCATGCAAGATACAATTATACCAGGTGACATGGGATCACCTCCAGGAAATGAAAAGCAGAACAAAAGAGAGTAGGACAGAAAAGAGAAGATTGCGAAAGGGGAATATTTTCACAGTGTAAGGAGATAGAGACCATTTATTTCTACAGTCTGTACGCAAACATACCAGATAACGAAATATATGTTAGAATGCAGTGTTGGTTCAGTAAAACTACTTCATGAATGAATAATAGTAACAATAATAATAATAATAACTTTAAAAACAGGGTTTACAAAGTGCTCTACATAGAAGCAAGGTAAAAACATAACATCAATACAAGTAAACATTTCAGAAAATACAGGAGGCAAAGAAGACCATGCCATATAGGCAATGAACACAATAATGGAATAGAAAAATACAAAGACAAAATAAAGCAGAACAGACAAACTAAAATAGGGAATTAGCCTTAAGTAAATGAATCAAGGCGGTGGCCGCCATGGGTGTAGCCAGCTACAGTATGAGGTCAGCAATGTCTGGACCTCTGTAATCATTTGCTTTAAAGTATGACGTGAAACAGCTTGAAACTGGCAGCTGTCAATAAGACAGCAATCTATGCAGGAGAGACTATCCAATGTGATATGTGCACCTGATAGCACAGTCGGGTTCACTGCAGGGATTTTACATACAAAAGAATATACATGAAAACTAAAGAGTCTGATGAGAAGATATTGTTGAAAACTACCGACGCTCTGTTCTGCCATTCTTTCATGCTAACGGATGATGATGATGATGATGATGATGTCTTCGGTTGCCTGGTTAACGTGGCCGAGGTCAAAAGGGACTCAGTATCGTGTGGCTTAATATCGGAGAAAAGGCGAGACGGATTTTTCTGAATCCGGCCACCTGCCACATACTGGCCTCTGGAGCATTCCAACAGCTGGCATGCCGCGCCCTTCACAACCGGCCACGCGTGTCAGCAGCATACAGTCCAGTCCTCCTATTTGAGGTTTTAGTGGGTTTATATCTTTTAGAGTTGCAAGGTGCTCGCGGTAAAGCTATAACGCACAATGTGTGAGGGCCCATTATATCTACAGTTATGCCTCTCACGTTCCAACGATCACAATCCTGCCGGAACCTACGATATTAGCTCAATCTACAGGGAACTCAGTCAGTTTACACACAACAGACCAGAGCTATTTTCTAATTCTCAGAAACAAATGACATTTTTTTAACCAATGCATGAATTGCCCTTGATCATCATTTCAGTCAAGCCCCTCTCCCAAAAACCAGCCTGTAAAATAAGCATAGCATACCATTTCACGCTTGTCAAGCCTCAGTCGCCATTTATTTATAGACACAAATCATACGTATTAGCAATCATGTCAAGCACTTCACAAGAAGGACACAACATTAATCATGTTCAGGAGCACAGCTTATCTGTTGCTTGTATCAATGCGTCCTCCAAAAGACACACAGCTAATCTTCTTTGAGGCAAAATGACTAATTATATCTTTAGTGTTCTGTTTTTAAAGTCGGTAGTGCTCTTATGCAAGAAGATAAGAAGGGATAGTCAGAGCGTAAAAAAATAAAGCACTTAGTATCTCTTCTTTTTCTTTTGTCTTTCACACTGGAGCTTGATTGACTTGAAGCGGAGGGCACATCCAAGCCAATGACTTTTGTACAGAACATGTACATGCAGACCAATTATGAGGGAAAATGAATTCTTGATTCAAATGTTTTTAACCTTGCTTTCAAACAACACACATGTACTCATTGCATTCATCTCACTAAGTCTGAAACATTGCACTTATTCCCACCTCCATTTACGAGAGAAAAATCAGATCAGAGGACTGTATTCCCACACGCCAACACGACATCTCTGATACAAACAAGCGGGTGCAACATTCCTGAAACTGCCGTTGCAACATCTTTCCCAACTCCATATTAGTTTGATTTTTAAGTTGCTCTGTCAGTTATTGTGTGAAGAAACATCATCTTTGGACTCTGGAGTCTGAATTTGACTTTGCCTGGAGGAACACAGAGGGGCGATGAACATGAGTATGACAGAAACACACACTCACCTGAGACTCAAGGTCAGTCGTTCATCTTTAGCCCTCAGCAGATTGCCTACTGAAAATGTGGCACTGCCCAGGAAGCTGCTCTGTAGATAGAGAATACAAACAAAAACACACGCGGTTAACATTAGGCAAGTAAACAGTTAAAAGTTAAAACAATTTTAAAAAAGAAACCGCTGGATAACTCTTTTCTTCTCTTGATGGTATCATAGAGGTGTGGGTGACGGTGAATTTGCACTGAGACCATGTGATCTAGAAGTAAAAATGTGAGATACCATATATATATATACACACAGTCTCCTTTACGGTCTCCCGTTCACCTTCTTCCTCACTGCTCCTCTGACAACATGTGTTTGCTGCAGGCATGATGTGAACAGGGAGTGTCAGCACACCAGAACTGGGTCACGGAGATAGAGGTAGGGACGAGCCCATCAATAAAGAAGAGAGATGATCTCTCTCTCTCTCTCTCTCTCTCTCTCTCTCTCTCTCACTGCAATGCCCAGATGTATGCACATCCTAAACACACACACACATACACACCAGCAAGTAACACCATTAACATGCTAGCTTCTACTGCAGGAGGGGAGGACTAAGACCAATGATACAAGATGCTACGAAACACGTGTTTCATCATACGGAGTAAAAACGATCATAGTATACAGTATCACTTACAGCACTTTTAAATTCAGAGTCTTTTGGTTTGTATTTGTAAGCGTTTTAATAGTGCCTGTGACAGTTCTGCGAAACAGTGAAGTGACTTTGAGGAAGACGACGATTTGTGTCTTTCCCCCGTCTTTTGCACCTTGCCTCTGGAGGTAAAATCCCGATTGTGTCTGCTGTTGAAAATACCGTGAATGTGTTGAGAGTCGAGGCGTTTCAGATATTGTAAGCAACCACTTCTACTCTCTCCACACACAAAACAGAGCACGAGTTCGATATGCCGGATCAGTATCGGGCCCGAGAGTCCTGACTGGTGCTGCGAGTAACAATCATTTTTCATTATAGGATAATCTGTAGACCATTTCCTCCCTACATTGATCCAAAGTTTTGTCTATAAACTATCTGAAAATAACAGAAATGCCCTATCCAGAGCGCAACACGGTGTCTTAAAATCTGTATTCTATTAGTACAAACCCAAAGATATTCAGTTTATTATTCTTAAAAAATGATAAGGGGCAATTACTCCTATTGAAATAGTTGCCATTTCACTTTCCACTTATTGATTAATGGACTTTCAGCTCAAGCCACGACAGATCCACATTAAATAGAGTTTCTATTGTGATCATTATCGAATTCAGTTATTTATTCAGTCACAAAAAGTCCCCAAATCGTTGTGTTGTCAGGATCTGTAGTGTTGTGTCGTGTTTCCTGTTTTATTTTGAAGTCCTTGTCTCTCGTGTCCTCTGTTTCTCTGCACTTCCTGTCCCTGTGATTGTCTGCCCTGTCCCTGATTGTTTCCTCCTGTGTCCGATCACCTGCACCAGCCCTCTGTATTTAAGTCCTGTTCGTGTCATTCCCCTTTGTCGGTTCGACTTGTCTAGATCATTGAAGATCATGTGTGTGAGCCTGTTTTGTTTGTTTTTGAATCCTGTTAAATCCTGTTCAGCAATAAAGTTGCCTTTTCGAGTGTTGATGGCATTTGGATCCAGTTACCTGCAGCTGCACATAACATGTGTAGAGTCACAATAGTCACCTTTCATAAAAAGGACTCTAATGAGTTCCATTAAGCCGTCTGGTATTGAATATGGATCGGTTATCGGCGGATACCCTGAGTTTAATGATGCATCTCAACCTTAAAACACTGTCAAAAGCATCACAAAAGATATGTAACAGTATCATAGAGCTGACAGAGTCAGCGCCTCAAAACCCAGCAAAGCTCACAGATCACATGCATGTTGAATTACTTACGATGAAGTCGCCACTAACAGCTTACATTTCTTAAATTTATGAGATATTGTTTCCGGGTGAAAATATTTTTGACTCTTTTTATTCACATTTCTTCTGTCTTTTCTTCCATTGTTTAGCTTCACTTTCACCTCTAATCTCCTCCCACTTCACCGCGTTTTCTCTCCCGTTTTTTTGTCTCCTGTATCAGATAAAAAAGGGCATCCTGTCTACTGACCTTTTCTCTCAAACATTTCCTCCCTGAGCATTTTCCTGCTACCCAAATCGCCCATATGCTTAAAGCAAAACACTGCCCCGGACCTATCCCGCTGCACTCACAAGAAGGCAAACACAGCGACTCACACATGCGTGCACACACAGAAAGAGGAAGAGACCGGAACACCAGGTCAGTCCACAGAGGCATGACAAACAAACACACACACACACACCACAATATAGAAAATTAAAACACAGTGAAAGGTCTAAAAAGCGGCTGAAATTTACCAAGAAAAACACAGCCCCAAGCATCATATTCAGTTTTCGGGTTTATGCAGCAGACTGCCATGTCTGCCTTATTGAATAAACAGAGCATATGATCCCCAGTAGGCATCACTTGACATGCACAACGTCATAATCTTCCTCAGCAATGCAGTATCGCGGCTGATCCTAGTTTGCCCCGATAACCCAGAGCACCCGGCACAAAAGGCCCTTACACACCGCGGAGGAACATCATATCATGTAGTTATTACTTGCAAGCCGGTACGGACCGTCTGGTAAATGGTCTTAGAAATCCATTCCTTAGCATCTTTTTATGGCCCCTCACGTTGAAGGCTTTAAAAGTATTGAAGCTCCGGAGACCGTCCTCTTACGCAAGATCAAAGTGGCTGTACCACAGAAAACGAGAGAAAGATTGTGGCAAGAGTAGGAATGGAGTGAGAAAAGAAGACAAATGATGCTCTTCCAGGATCATGGAGGATTGATTATGATGGTCTCGCACTGTTCCATCTTTTTCGTCCGCTCTTGCTCATTCATATGACTGGTTGTATTGGCCATGCCAGTTGCAGGCTCCAAGAGAAACATTTGATCTATGATCTCCTTTACTAGCTTTAATAAAAAAAACGGCGAGACATTTTACACGAGCTCACACATAAATACACCGAGCTAACCAAACAGAAAAGTGCTGGAGCGCACATGAAGGATCAATCACAGGCACCCAAAAAAAGGAAAGACACTTTCAGGGACACGCTGAGCTGACATTGTGCGTCTACAGGCGATCCCAAGCACTTGTCAGTAGACCTGTGACGGACACAGTGTCTGTCCATCACTCGGCAGAGGTAAACGGTCCAACTGCAGAGCTGCAGCTATCGATTTTCTCCATGCCCCCGGGTGACAGAGGGACACGCACTCACGGAGACACATACTAACCCCTCGCTCAATCACTCCCTCACTTCCTTACTCCCTAGCTGTCTCTCACTCTCGCAGACTGCACAACATACCTGGAGGAGAGGACATTCATTCACATGTTACGCCAAACAAGTGACATTTTATAGAAATCGCAGCGGTGACAGTTTTGGCCCTCGCTGAATAATACACATCTGGCAAATAGTTATGAATATGAACAGATTCATACCATGAAGGGCAGTAGTGCCTACATGAATACATTGCTCCTTCACTACAATTAGAGCTTTACAAATTGGCCTAATTAAGTCAGTGGCGATGTCGTGACACGCCATTTATACTTACATGCAAATGTGTGCACTCAGGCACAAATTATGTCCGCCTTAAGTTCAAATTGACATGGAATGAAATCACACACACGCACACACTCACAAACACACACACACACACACACACACACACACACACACACACACACACACACACACACACACACACACACACACACACACACACACACACACACACACACACACACACACACACACACACAGAATAACAACAGACGTACCCACAGACAAGGAACTCCACTTACGGTTATGCTGCACACACAGCAAGCGAGGAGAGGCCGACAGAAAGAGAGAGAAATTTTTTTAAAAAAAGGTGCGAGAGAGGATAAGGGATGTTATTTGTTCATTTTCCCGCTTAATGAGCTTCAGGACGGTTCTTCTTACATATCTTCCTCCAGTCGTCAGTTAGAGCAACTCCATGTGTTATATTCACTCTTGAAAGAGCAGCAGGCAGATGCATACAGGCTGAACACGCAAACACAACACACACACACACACACACACACACACAGTTGGACTCACACACTGCAGCCTCCGCTGTGACTGAGAACTGGTTACATTGAGCTACTGGCGTAACCACTGTTGCTGCTGTGGCTGGCTTGACAGAAAGCTAGACCAGCCAGAGATAGAGAGAGAGAGAGACAGAGAGGAGAGAGAGAGAGAGTGGGGAGGAGGAGGGAGCCACGAGAGGGGAGGGAGTCGAGAAATACAAGCAGTCGAGATGAAGAGGGGGAAGAAGGAGGAGGGTGGAACAACACAGAAGAGGAAGAGACAGACAGAAAGGAAGGAAGACAGACAATTAATGGGTCGAAAACCAAGATAGCAACACAGAAAAAGGAAGAGAGGGACAGAAGAATAAAAGGAGAGAGAGAGACAGACAGAGAGAGAGAGAGAGAGAGAGAGACAGAGTTGTGTGTCACACCTCGGTTGCAGCCTGTGACTCAGATAGACAACAGGAAAAGAAGCACTTGGTACGGCTACTTGAATTAACATAGATTCCGACCACATGGTGCAAAGTACAGCAGTGCGCCTACAAAACGGATAAACACTTCAAAACACACACTGGCATACTTGAGGATCACACAAGAGGCTTGTTGAAACACTCTACACATTTTGATACAAGCCGCTGCGAGAGAAATAGGTAGAGAGAAAAGCCATCCATTTTGAGACATTGAGACAAACCCGCACAGCCACACCACTGACACCAAGCTTAGGTTTGAACTATCTGGGCTCGAACCTCAGATTAAGCAGGGTTTAATTTACCCATGCTGACACAGGGGGATGAGTAATTCTGGCAGAACAAAGCACACGCTCCAACACTGGCCCTTATCACTCCGGGCAGGTACACAAGCAAACACAATGAGAAACGCACACACTTGACACTAAAGCACACGCACACACACACGCACCCAAAAGCTAACATTTGTGAACAAAAACCCTGATCGCTGGAGGTCATGGTGATGAGTCGTCAATCTTTCCAAATAAAAAGTGTGGAGTCAGAGGGTGTGGGTGGAAACACTGTGTTTTAAAGCGCTCTACGTTACCGTGACGATAGATGACCTGGGTGCCAAGTGGAAGCCACAATCAGATAACGCGGGAACTCCAGAAGATTTCCCCCGAAAGGCTTCTCGGTCTAAACGATCACTCTACTGGCTGCGTAACAGTGATGACGTGCGACCCTGCTGTTGCCAAAAATCCATTTGAGTTGGATGTTGCTCAGTTCTTTTGGCGGTGATTACGAAATTCTGTTCTGTTGCTTTTTTTGGATGCATTCTACTGTAAAATCTGCGTACAATTTGAATTTATTTGAATCTTATAGGAGGGGGAAAAAAACAAGGTTGAATAACAACACGGACAATCCGAGATCAAAGCGTGTTCAAAAATAATTAATCAAGCACACCCAAAAATTTGGCATTTATTTTATGCCCTACTTTGAAGTTCAAAATGTCATGTCAGAAACATTTAAGAGCATTCAAACGGTGAGTTCCTGAAAAGCACACAGAGACGAGCAGGGATTGGTCTTATATTCAACGCAGGAAGCGACAATGTTCGAGGCTCCTGGCTGCAAAAAGGAAAGCCTAAGTACGTCTTAATTCCTACCTTTTAGCATTGTTCAACCAGGACTCACAGCTGGTGTAACACTATCACTGCGGCACATGCCTCTCACATTATTTAAGGGACTTATTTGTCTGTGTAAGGATCATAGAACAAATGCTACTGGCAGCTGAGGCAAAAAGGGATCTGAGACAAACAGCTCCCCCCCACCCCCCCACCCCCCCCACACCCACGAACCCAGACAGGCACAGGATGAGCTGATGTTCTCATTCTCAGCTGTCTACCCTCAACATTGTCCTCTCGTTCTTCCCTGACTTGTTCGTTCCATGGTTCTCTACCTTGAACTCATTCCCCTGCTCTTGATCGGTTAAAATAAAAAATAAAAAAAGAATCTGCAGCCTGACCTGAGCTCACACACCTTTTCCCTTCCCCATCTATTTCTTCAATGCATTACCAATAGATGGCATAACAGAGACGACCAAACAGCACCGATATTGACTCTCTCAGAAGGTTTTTTACCTATTGGCGTGAATATATGAGACTGTCTATACTCTTTCGATCTGTTACCTGGCAAAGAAAGGATTTATTTGTTCTCCCGTTTTCGCATTGCGAATAATAAGCATCAACCAATCAAGTTGAGTGGACATATTCAATAATCACTACGTGCACAGCACTGCCTCCGAAGTCAAAAATGAGACGGAGAGCTTTATTACTCCTTTCAACCATGACAACGGCGGCACACATCAGATCCACTTCTTTCTGTTCTTACATTTCACAATAAAAGACATATACACCAAATAACTGTTCACCAGAGGGAACTCAATATTCTTCTGAGCGTTTCACTTAAAGGGAACTCACTACAACAGCGTGCAGTAACTGATATACAACAGCTCCTCAAACACCGCTCCGGGTCATAGAAAAACATTTTTCAATCAGGGTCTTATATCTGGGGACTAAGGGATTTCTAATTGTTCTAGTCTGACCTGTGAAGGGGAAGAGTAGCTCCTGATGCTGTGCACTTGTTGTTAAGTTACTAGTAAGTTACTAGTAATGAGAGGCAGACTTATCGGAGTCTAATAATACGGATTTGTGCTTAGACACAAAACACTTTGATGTGTTCTTCTGGTGTTGTTGGTGACGTCACATGCCTTATTAATCGTTAGTACTATTTCGGTCTGCTTTATGAATAACTTCTCAAATGTATCAAAGGACCCAAACGTACCTATGGTAAAAAAAGAAAAAAAGCGGGACTCGTGCAAACATGAAACTGAAACGGGGGAGATGAATGAATGCCTTCTGGGTCTGGTTTGATATAAAGAAAGCTAAACTTTAATCTTTTTTAAAGTCTGGAAAGCTTACTGAGGGTAAAACCGTGGAAGTGGGCTCTTAATTGGCGTAGCTTTCCATGACTTAACTTCTGTGTTCACATAATTTAGGGATAATTCTTATCTTTCTTTGGAGTCAGACAAGTGTAAATGTCCATGAAAACACATGGGAGGGTTTAAAAAAAATCCATATCCAAAGTAAATTATGCAGTGAACTGTGAAGAATAACAACAAGGGATACATTGCTGTGCATTATGAGGAAGAACAGAATCCATATTTTAATATTGGAGAGATGTTGAAATTAGAGCTACAATGGTGCAGTTTTGTCAATACTTAATTCATTTGATAGTTTAATTAGTCAACTGTTGGAGGAATACAGCTTGCGGTGCTGAAATATGGGCTACAATGACAAACAAAATCAATCATTATCCCAGACAATAACACGGTAATGTTGCCTTGAATATCAAGTCTCCATATTTTTGGGGGCTGGAGATTTTCCATGGAATTAATTTATCAGTCTCTCAGGTGTGCTATTTTTTTGCAAAAATCTGCATTATAACCAAACAGGACATTTACGGAGACTGGTGGATGTTGCTTTTTAATCAGATACGGACACAATTCTGGTGAGCAAACAACAACAAACAACAAAATCCCACATCCTCTAAACACTGGAATGTGTGTCCTTGAGCAAGACACGGAACCGCAAGTTGCTCCTCGCCTTGTAAGGCAGCGCCGCCACTACTGCTCTCAATACAAATTGGGAAGCGCTTTGTATGGTTTATATCAATCTATATAAATGCAGCCTTTTTTTATCATATGTGCAGCTGTCTGTCATTAAATATGATTAGTGCATGTTTTATAATGTTCCTGTTCCTCAGAAACATTTAAAGTGACACATTTTCTGTGCTAAAACCAAGAAGATCATTTTGCACCTGACTCAATAGGACTCAAAAAATGGCTGAACTGAAACGTAAATACTCACAGAAAGCTGACTCCTTTTAGGATTCCTTCTCTTTCAGTTATTGTACGCACAAAGATATCTATAGAGCCATGCAGTGGCCTGGAAAAGTGAATATTCCTCTTTTTCACACAACAGCTTGAGGTTCCCAAGTATCTTTGATTCTTTTGCATAGAAAGAGAGGCGAGAATAACACTGTAATACAGGCTAAGTGTGCATACTTGCTCCCACATGAATTCTTCTGCTTGTCAACGCTTGCCGTGAAACAAAAAGCCCTTCCTACCACTCTATTAGTTTCCCCCCCCCCCCCCTCCTCTTTTCCTGCTCTTGCTTATTGAATCACGATTTGGCTGCGTCCTCTCAGAGCCTGGCCAACTATCAGGGAACCAAGGTCTTCTGACAGAAGCGGCCAATTACAACGCAGGCAAAATGTGCTTGAGTAACATTACATAACAAATCTGATTTACATGTCCATGTCTATTTATCTCACAGACACAACTGCAGGTAGGAGAAAATAAACTTAACTTGTGGCAAATGCAGCCTGCCTTTGGTACACTGGAAGCACACTGCCGATGCCTCCCCCCACACTCTCGGCTTTGGTCCATAACCTTTAACGGCTAACCTCACTGCAGACCAGGTGATAAAAAGAATCAAGGCTCCTTTACTCAGAGTCTGTAAACATCACTTGGTAGCAGGTCCAGAAGCTGCACAGGCTAATTCAAATCCCCTATATAGACTTGAGTACAATATTTAAATTGCAACACGACACACTTGAAGCTGTTTTGATAGAGTTGCATTTTAACGGACCCCTTTTTGTCCCGATCCATATGATCACGCGTCTACAATATGCGAGCGTGTATTATCAGCTACTTATTGCGAGCTGCTATCAGCTCGACCTGGCGGAGGCTGTGGTTAGCAGCTTCCCCTCCTCTGACTCTGCAGTTCGAGTTGAGACCATTTTGATCAGCCACAAAAAAGTGTTACTAAGCTCAACATCCTGTTTGTCGCATCATAGTTATCTTAGTTGTGGGAGAATAAAAAAACAGTTCTCAAACAAACAATAGCTGAATGGAGCCTGTAATGTCACAGCAGACAACACAGGGCTCCCTTACAAACCCGTGGATAGATTGTAATGTGCACTTTGCTGTTATGTAACAGCAAAAAGCTGCTAGCTCACCCCCGGGCCTGTACGGCTACAGGCTATGCTGGGTCTCTCTCTCTCTCTCTCTGTACTTTGCTTCCTTCCTCTCTATTACACACACACACACACACACACACACACACAGTAATAGTACTATAATATGCTAGCCTAGCTCATGCCTGAAGTGTTTGATAGCTCTCTACTTCAGAGAGCAGGACTACAGGGGCTGTGAAAGTAAACAGCTCGGATCAAACCAACTCTTAGCTCCCTTTGAAGAGCAGGAGACAATTACGAAGATCAATGGTGCAGCCCAGAGGTGGTTAACAGCCTCGACAGGGAGACAGACAGGGATTGATGCCCCTTAATATCGAGAGTGAGCTCCTCAATGACTTCCCTGTACAGGCGCAAATCCGAGGTGCGCCGCATCCCCGCCGCTGAACATACATGCCGAAGCAGAGCGAGCTCTGCCCCGAGGACACACAAACTGTACCTGGGCGCACTTATCCCTCGGCGTGCGAGACTCAAACGCCGCAGTGTGGATTTTTTTTTTCCCCCCCAACAGACCGACACCAACTGTCTTCTCTATAGATAGCTACGACATCGCATTAGTATGAAATAACGATTCTCATGTGTGACTGACTGTTCTCCGGCGTTGTGCACAAGCGATAAAGACTGCGACGATAGACTGAAAGGCCACGCTACCGCGAGTCATCTGTGAGTGTCACTCACGGCGTGCAAGAGGTGAGCCTCGAACTGCTCAAAAGCTCTGGCAGCCACTCGCTCCCACTGTGTAGGAGTTTCTGAACCAGCTCCGTACAGAACAGAGAGGCCGCAATTTCAGACTGCTCGCTCCACCTTGACTTGGTAAACAGCACGATGCAGGAAACCGTGGGTGAGGTGTTATAGCCGCGAGCGATTTCTGTTCCTCGGCACAACACAGCCTTATTAGTTGCCTAAATGACATATTTGCCAGTTGATGTAGAACAACATCAACAAAATAGTCTTTTTAACTAAATATACTGCTTATGTGAAAGTAGAATTTGTCCTTGGTGGCAATGATAGCAGATGAATAGATTCAGTGGTTTTGTTGTGTACACTCATGAATAAATAGCACATCCGATTCTTAAAAAAAGAAAAGAGAAGGAGATAAGATCAACGCAAATACATTTGTATTTCCTGGGAGGGAAAAAAAATGCCTCTTTGAGATGTTTAAAGGGGGGTGGGGGGGTAAACAATGTTGTCTGATTTTTGATTATCATATAATTCCATCTGCGCTAACAGAACAACAAAGCAGCAACAAGAACACTTCATCATCAAAGCTGGAAGGCAGACTGCTGTTCAAGCGGAGACACTATTTCATGTTTGCACATAGCGATGTCCGGACAGATAGGGAAAATTACTCCAATAAAATGCTGGATCATAACTCTCAATTGACCAACTGTAGGGTTTTAATTGCAGCATGACTATACAGTACACTGGCACCCACCACACATGGGATTATGAATGCCGTTTGCCCACAGGCTTACATGTGCAGACACACAAAAACTTGCACACTGTACAAGCCCCTGGCCTGGCAGGCAAGCCCATCAGTGGCTCGGTTAGCCATGGAAAATAGCTGCCTACACACACACACACACACACACACACACACACACACACACACACACACACACACACACACACACACACACACACACACACACACACACACACACACACACACACACACACACACACACACACACACACACACACACACACACACACACACACACACACACACACACACACACAGCCAACAAGCATCAGCACTTTCCACCAGTGCCTCTCAGAGGAAACCATTACACTGCAGAAACCCGCGGGAAGCCAGGCAGAAAGGGGATTTTCTCAAGCACTTTTTCCATCTTCCTGTCTCAAAAATAAAATAAAAGAAAAAAACCAACTAATTTACAGTAAGCTACTTTTGCCAGAGAAAAGGAGATTACAGTCAGCCAGGCGTCTAAATCACCTGTGACCCAGTAATTCATTTGGCTGATAATCTGCTATTGCAGGTGACACTAACAATCGCCGATATGACGGGTAGAGAGGCGAGGGAGGTTTTAGAGAGGTATGGGTTGGGCTGATTGGTGGAAGAGATATTTGATTAAATTCTTAAATGAATAATGCATTATGAAATTGATCCAGACAAATCCCACCTTGAGGAGATTGGAGTAGGATTATCCAGGGAAGGTTTGGAAGAGGTTATGACTGAGAGGAGGTTTCCTGGGAAGGTGCACTCCAGCATCAAGTGGTTACCTGCTGCTTGATCCATTTATATGCATGTCAGCTGCATGCGGATAGAACAAACTGGGAGTTACAAGCACAGTAAAAGATTGTGGGAGATACAGCCCTAAAAGGGTATTTAACAAGCTCAAGCTGTTTCTGTTCCCTCCTTATTCAATTGTTTATTTGTTCACAAAGTTGTTGTTTTATTTTTCAATTAATTGCATCCTGATGTATTGCTGACTGAAAGGGAATGTCACTTTTATTCCACTGAAAATCAATACCAAGTTATAATCTAGTTATGTCCTAGTTTGACATTTTTGCAACTACACTGATTCACTTTCTGTCAGAGTTAGATCACCAGATATATATCCCTCTTGTATCTGTATGATAAATATGCTTATCATCATGAAAAATGCAATGTGTTGTTTTTACACTTTGGTTTTCATACTCAGATAATAAACAAAGAAGACATACATTCTGCAGCGAGTTTATCTACCTTTAGATGGAGCTAAAGGTCGTTTCCTTCCGTTTCCAGTCTTTATGCTGAGCTAAGATCAACTGCTGCTGGTTCCAGCTTCATAATGACCAGACAAACATGAGATCTTCTCATCTGACTCTTAGCAAGTGACTTAACGTATTCCCCAGAATGTTGATTTTTTTAATTTGTACTGTGAATATTGGCTGTAATTTGTTTGTGGTCATTGTGTGACTTACTTATGGACGCTTGGTCCCCATTCTCTATCTAACGTGTTCTAAATCACCTGTAAATTGAGTTTCTACAGTATAACAAGATGGATGCCTGTAAATACTCATTAAAAGACTCACTTAATTAGTTGCCACTATATCCAGCAGCGTTTGCAGGCAGGCTTCTTTGTAACAAATAAACTGTTTACTGGTGTACTTCACTTGTGTTAACTTGTGGCTTCACCCTGGAGAAAGGGCGTCTCCTCATGGCAACAGCACCAGACATCTGCTCATCAGTTTTTATAAGTAATTAGCCTTCCTGCTTAGATGTAGTTGGTTGCTTTTAATGAGCTTGTACTATTCCGGCAACTATTTTAACGAATGACTGCTTTCACCCTCACAACAAAACCTAGAGTGCACTTACTTTCCAAACAACTGTACATATTCACTGGCACAAAGAGCCATTTTATTAAAGTGTTACGACTTTATTGTTTTCCCACAACGTCATTATCTGGTGCCTTTCGACAGTAAATATAGTAAATAGGAGTTTGAATTATTGTCAGGCAGGAAAAATATATCATTACTGCGAAAAAGCACTTCAGAAGCTCAGGCTTTGGAAATACCCCGACATGTTTTCCATGGCGTCGCTCCGCCACATGCTACGCAGCTAACAGCCGGTCCACCGGGGCTCTTCAGATGCCATGTGAGACACGTGTAGTATCAACCTGACACGGCAGCGTGAGTACACGGTTGTCAATAAAAATGCTTCAGGGTGTTTAAACTTTCTATTCCCCGGGGTCAGGGACCATTTATTCCCACTTAATTGTCGTGTCTGGCTCCAACACTTTTAACAAGTGCGCTAAAGTTAACAGGATTTTCTTTTTAATAAGAAAAAGGCAGACACGAGCCGCGCTTCCAAAGCTTTGAGGGCAATCTCGCCCTATCTGTACAGTACCTCATGTTGAAGAAGCACTTAAATTCATTACTATGTCAAATTTATCTTGTCTTATGAAAGGCAAATCCCATTCAGGTTTTGGAGGCTGGCCATAAAGTATATATTCTGAATCCATATTATTAAAAGCTGCCATGGTGTCTTCACTGATGAGCTTGATTTGCAGGCTGTGTTCACAAACAAGACGGACTTTACCCCTCTAATATCGGCCTATTATCAATACATTTTCCAGCTCATGCACTTATCGCAAAATTCTCGTCCAGAGGTGTTTTACTCCTGCCAAAGAGAAAGCTTCACTAATTATCACTCTCCTTTCTTGCCCCATGTTTTATCCTCTCACTTTTCCTTGTTATGGGGCATGGGACTCTGAGGCCATTGGCGACAGTAATAGGAGCAGTGTTAAAAACTAAATTAGAGGCTCAGTAATCAAGTGAATAATTAGCAGGGCTTTCAAAGCAAAGGCATTTCCATTTAGAGATACAAGTTGAAATGAAGAGTAATCTGTGAGAAAGGATTTCAAAAGACACTGTGTGGTGCCCGATGCGTATTTATGGAGATAAAAGAGAGGCACTTCCTGGATATGGAAACGCAACTGGAAGTTCACAGAAGTGTAATTGTGCAATCAATCAAATGCACTCTTTGTTGCCTGCATGGGTGGAATGGGAAATTAAATGCACAGAAATGAGCATAATTTATGGCCGGTTGGAATAGATAGAATGTGAGGGTGGCAAATGTAGAACTTCTGTGTCCAGTTTATCATAATCGCTGAGGGTGCGGTACTTTTTCATCATCATCACCACCACCACACACATAGACACACACACACACACACACACACACACACACAGTGCTACCCCTCAAGTTGCCACTGTTATGATTTGTCCCCATCCGTGTGGCTCACTTGCCGTCGTCATGATTGACACATGTCAAACCTGTCACCATTCATGGAACTCACTCATCTTCGCTGTGATTGGCAAGAGTCACACTTCTGCTAACTTTTCACAAATTATTTCCCAAGAGTTTAAAGAAGAGACAATTCGGCCAGCTTGCCGATGAAAGCTTTTGTATCATCGGTTATCGCGCACATAGATCGGATTCACTTATTTCTAGAATTATTGCACAGCCCCCGTCTCATGCAGTTTCTATTGTTAGTCTGTGGGAGGCTGCTGATTTAATCCCTGAACCCAGCAGACTGAATCTGCAGGAAAGGTTAAAAAGCAGCGCTTCTCCTCTTCCTCATTTCCACCACTGTGGTGCTCTGTGGGCAGACCCTTAACCCCAAATCATTAACCCTCAACTGCACCAAAGGAGCTTCTTAGTGGCCAACGGATCAGACTATCAGGCTTATGCAGCCGGTGACTGTGGCTAAAAAGGTCGGAAGGGTCAACCATTTATCTCAGGGTCGGTGGTTTGATCCCCATTATCTAGGCAATGAAACCCGAGAGGCTCCTGATGGTCAGGACTGATGAACGAGAGGCAAATTGAAAAGCATGTCCGTTAAAGTAGGAAAGCGCGTCATAAGTACAGTTTACTGTGGTTGTACTAGACGGCTTGTGAGTGTGAAAGTGTGACAGGTTGGAAAACATGCACTCTTGAGCAGGTCACAGAGTAGGGAGATGTCATGCTCTGTTGTGCTTGATTGTGATTGTTCATAAATGACACAAGTGTTTAGAAGATTAAGGTGTTGACTATGGTGATGTTCTTACATTATTTATTTTGTTCATTATTGCGCAAGTTAATATAATAGTGTAAAGAGATAACAGATCTACGAAGCAGTCTGGATCTTGAGTCTGAGATCGATTGCTTTAGTCTCCGCCCACATACCTCTGGGAAAATCGCGATCTTTTCCTCACAAAAGTAAAGCCTTGTTGAGGAAAAGACACCAAATCACTCTCGTGATTATTTATCCCCCCTTTTAGGTATGTTGTTGGTTATGAATGAAGTTAACATGTCGGTATGGATGTAAGATGTTTCCTGAGAATGTTGTTGGTCTATTTTGGTTACTTAAGAGTTGAGTTTTACCGTGAATATTGAAGTGTGTTTGTAATGCAATGTACGTGAGTTCCCGCTTGTTGACTGAAATTGGAGCTAGCTGTGTCAAGTGTAGCTGCCATTTTGTGATTCACAGAGATCAAGCTATTTTGTGTTTAGTGATATATGTATGTATATAAATAATTGTGTTGTGCAGAAAGACAAAAGTAAAGCCTTGTTGAGGAAAAGACACCAAATCACTCTCGCCAGGTAACAAAAGCGTGTTATTGTGAAACTGTAAGCAAGGCGCTCCTCAAATAGAGCACAACTCAGTAAACACCCTGAATAAGAAATGGTAAAAAAAATAAAAAAAATATGCTGTAAATGTTAAATGTTAATTTTTACAAAAGATTCCGATGCAACATTAGTTCTACACAAATCAATAGTAACAACATTGCTCTGACATTACAAAGACAGTGGCATCATCCTAGAGGAGGCGGTGAATACATTTGTATTTATCTTGGGAAAAAAAATCAAATAAACAAGGCAGGACACACATTTACATATACTGCGTTGACATAATACTAATTGGACAAGAAAGTATGCACCCATTAGCCCGGCATGCATCCATTACAGCAGTAGACCTGACACTAAAAAAGAGGGGACATGTTTCTTTGTTGCTCATAGCCAAAGTACCATTAAACTATTAGACATGTTCTGCACGGCAAGACTTCCAGCGAGCAACAAAGCGAGCCGTCACTGGTTTGACTAATTCTAGTATTGCCCGCTTGGACAGCAGTACTTTTCAGCACTTGTGACATTGGCTGACATTGCCACCGTGATGGTGAGGGAAGCAAAGTGGCCATCAGACAAGAGACAGTCCTTATCTGAGGACTCCGACTCTCGTAGGTTATCACTGCTCAGCTGTTCACCCAATCACAACCGAGACCTTTCTTGGGTATCTCTAAGATTGCTTCTTGTGAAAGTGTGTTTCTCTGTTTGTGTGTGTGTGTGTTTTGTTGTGTGTACCCTCTAGCCCTATCCTGCTGTCTGCTTCCACCCCCTCCCCCCTGCTTTCTGGCAATAAACGCGTGCACTTACAGAAAATTCCCACTACACCAACACTCATCCAGCTAAAAGCAAGTGGCCACGCCAAAAATATGTCAAGTCACCACCTTTTACACATCATGATTATTGACAGGGCAGGATTAACTGAGGCTGGGATTCTTCATACTTCAGCAGTTCATAATTGGAGCGACAATTCACCACGGTACAGTGGCTGCTCAAACTGCCTCCTGAGATGTAGCTAATATCTGCCCATCTAATAGTTCTGAAACACCCAGACAATGAAATAAGAGACTCTGCAACAACCACAATATTGACATTTTATACATATGGTATGGAGTGAGAGCGCAGTGCCTCTTCACTTTACATCTGTACAAGTGTTTATTTTGGAAAATATGTATGCTCCATCTAAAGCTAACAGATATAAAACTGAAGGAGACAATATTATTATATCAAGACAATTGGTGCTACAAATATTGATGGATGGCTTCTGCAAGGGTATTGCCTGTAAAACGCATCGTTTTGACAGTCAAAATGATAAATTGTAGAATGGTATTAAACATATTTCTTATGTAAAGTTGAAGATATTGTCGTGTAAAATGCATTCAAAAGCAAGATTGTTTTAACTGTCAGATTATTACGATGATGCTGATGATGATGCTGATGATGATGATGATGATCGTCATCCTTAATGTATGGAAGGTCAACTTGTCGGATTTCATTTTAACAAGACAGAATTTACGCATCAGGGAAAGTTTCAAAAAACACTTTTGACCTGTTGTGAAAGGAGAAAAGAAATACCACATCCCACTCGTGCTTTGGGACCAACTCTCATACAACCTCTATCCAATTTTGGTGGTGTGAGAGTGCCTGTGTGTATGGCAAGGGGGGTCAGCTGTTTGAGATGAAACTTTGATCAGTACTTTCTCCATTGCCCTCTGAATAAAAGACATCTTGCTCTGCCCCTTTAGTGCAGATGGTGTGTGCGTGCTTGTGTGTGTGTTTTTGTTTGTGTGTGTGTGTTTATGTGTGTGTGTGTGTGTTTGTGTGTGTTTATGTGTGTGTGTGTGTGTGCCTGTCTGTTTATCAGGCTGATTGTGGCAGCCAGAGGATGAAATGGCCATTATAGTAACATAGTAAAATCCCTTCCGCTTGTGTTTTATTTGATCGAATACATTTTATGAAGGCTTTATGGAAATGACCGGACATGCACCATTTTCCTGTTTTACTCAGATGAGGTCTTTTGTTTGTCACACTACGGTGAGCATCACAGAAACCAATCAAAATCCGTCTCCATGGCCAGTAATAAGAATGCAAAGTGAAAACTGCATTACATGTTCATTCCGGATTGCAGAAGGCAAAGGCAGATTAAATGAGGCTGCGATTGGAGAGAAGAGCTCTTCCAGAGGCAGCAGTCCGATCCTTTTTTTTTTTTTTACCACAAGAAGACTCTGAAATAGGTCTTTACTGACCATTTCATTAACAAGGTGTCTCCGAGTCTCCTCACAGCTGTAAACAAGCTCAAACCTGACGCACCAAACACAAACAGATAATCTTATTGACCCATTTCATATGCTCTTAACTCAAGGCTTTCAATTCATGTTACCTCTCAGACGAGGCTTGCTCACACTGCTGATGGATTTTGAAGATAACTGTGACTACTACTGAGATTTAATCCAACAGCCCTAAATGGTTTGTCTGACCACAAATGCTGTTTTATGAACTAGTTCAAAAAACGTACTGAAAAAGAAAAGGGCTTTTCTCAATCCTTTTTAAAAATGTAATTATAATGTGTGCTTTCTAGCATGACAGCCGGAGATGGTTTTCTCTAATTCCTCATTTAAACAATTTAGAGACAAGATGTCGCAAATTAGTTATACTTTGACTCATCTTTAAGTAATAATGCTCAAATATTTGGCTGAGCTTATGATATAATTCAGTGATCTCTGTGAAGTATACCTCCTTTTCAGCCCAAGACTGAATATTTCTTGATTCAATGATCAGAATGCGAGCTGAAAGAGAATGTGTTGCCTCTGGGAGCCATTCAAAGTGCAGTTGCAGGTAAGACATCAGTGCCAAAGTAAGGCTAGCCTGTCATCCTTTGACAACTAGAGCTTGAAGGGGGGATCACTTACACCTGAGAGATATCTAACCCAGTCATACTCCTCCTCACACCTCCACTCCCTCACTTATCGTTCTCTCAGCATTGTGCATGTTCTCAAATATTCATGACCATGCAGCCAGTGTCATCTTAGAATATCTAAATGGGAAGCCCAAGGCAGAAGGAAATCATCCTACTATGAAAGTCTCCGGTCCTCGACGAATGTTAAAGCAGTCATCTATAAACCCCGCTCCATCAGTTCCTTCCCCCTCACTGTGACAATTTCTTCCCTTCTTATTTCCACTTCAAAATTCTTGTGGTGAATAGACATGGCATATCACACAAAATGGCAATTTGCGCAAAAAAATGTTTTTATTAAATATTCAGCGGATGCCATATGTGATATCTGCTTTCATTTGCAGTGAATCAGCTCATGGCACAACATCTGCTACTGGAGCTGAAAGTGGAATCTCAAACTTTTTGACTGATTTGTAAAACACATATACACATATACACGTATACACAAACCCAGCAAATTGCCCCCATGCTCTCTCGCTCTCTCTTTTAAAAAGCTAAATTAAATGACTGAGCCTTGGCTGAGTGATTGCCGATCTGCCACTTAAGCGGCTGGAGGCTGACGCATTGTGCCAGCTCATGTTCAGGGTCATGGCTGTGTCACTTAAAGACTCTAATGAGATCCAGACCAACACACTGTGCCCAGTTAAGCATAGCCCAAAAATATAAAAGCCAACCAGAGCATGAGAGCACTGGTGCCTAAGAAAGAATATATATATATACACAATCTGGCCACACTACGTGACGTCCACTAAAAGAAAGGGAGAGGGGACTTTGTTAATTTTTTTAATGGCTATAAAAAGTAATAATCCAGCTATTTTATGGAAATGGTCACAGAAAATGGTTCTGCAACACGTCATTCAAAACTGTGGAGATGAGTGAAGAGTTTTGAAAGGCTCAACAGGACCGGTTGACCTGCCCTGTAAGGCTGTCGGTTGAGCCATGAGCTCTTAGAGCATCAATGACAGACTGTGAGTGATCTTTCTCAGTAGCTCCTGTCAAGAGAGCCAGCGTGAGGGACAGGATGACAGAGACATTCAAAACCAAAATTCTCAAGAAGTTAATAAAATATTCTATCCAGTGCCAGTGCATTACAGTATCCTTAGAAAGCGCCTGCCTAGGTAAACTGACTTTCTCTAATATAGCTGTTCATATAAACTTAAATTTAGGTGGTAAATAATTTATCAGGCACCAGTGAAATATCTTCATATGCAGGTATTAGCTTGCCCGGCCACATACTGTTGAGTAAAACCTCTGGTGGCAACGCACTGCAAAGCACAACACAGGAAAAGAAAAGAAATACCCCGAGGAAGGAGTAGGGGGATGAATGGAGAGTTTATACAGTGTAGAGCTCACATGGGTGTTGTTCAACATGAATATTCAATTCACACCTTAGAATAAACCATTGTTTTCCCATTTCAAGGAAATTCCATCTGGGATTAAGTTTAAAGGTTGAATTCAAAGATGCAAATAGTGACTATACAGTGAAACGCATAAAGGTAATGCTGTGACGAAAAAATGCACGTACATGGTGTGCTACATGACAAAACTCAAGTTAAAGATAAGGTAAACTTAACTACTCTACGTATTTGTACACATTGAGAATACAACGTTTGGCTATGTTTTTCATTCAATGTTTCCTTTTTTTTTTTTAAATATAACATTTTAAACATCTGTGTTTCTCAAGCTGCAAGAATATGTGTGTTATCAATACATTTCAAAGAATCGGTGGACGACCTAAAAAACATCTTCAAATTTGTTAAAACTGCATGCAAGCAAAACTCAGGGAACATGCTCAGAAACCATTTTTGCACATTTGACAAAACAACTCTATCCAGGCAAAGCACGACACAATCTAGAAAAGAAACCATTACTAGTTGGACGGATATATTACCAACAGGTGGAGTGTGTCTTAGCCTCGTATCAGCTCCCCTCTGTCCTCTTATTACCTGTAGACAGTATTGTCCTGGAGACAATACTGTCTACAGGAGTTGCAAAAATACATTGACCCAAATACTAAAATACTGCACACCAAACACACAAGGCCAGAGAATGTGTCTGTTTCAGATGAGATTACGTCTCCAGAGTCAGAAATCGCTTGGAAGCTATTTTAGAAGCTGTGCAGGCTACAAGTACATAACCACAATGTTTCTTTTACCTCAGTAATCAAGAGCTTCTTTTGAGTTATTCATGTGTGGTGTAGATGGTGTTTGGAGTTACTTCAAGAAGAAGAAAAAATGTCCCCAGATGTTTGATGAAGCTCAGGAAGCATCTTAATGATTTCACACAGAATAGGTGCACATTGGTATAACAGAAGACTCCCTTCCTATTTTAGTCAATATCCAGAGATTAAAGCAATGGATGAAGATAGTCAGACTGTTTGAGTGACTTTCAACTTTCAAGCTACAAAAAACAGTCCTACTCTTAAGTGCAAAAAGATCACTTAAGCCAAAAATGTTAGTGCCACTTGTGCTGGCACAGAATCAGAGGCCTTAATGGGTATATTTGCAAATACTAGCCACTGCAATGATGGTGTCCTTACCCATCGTAAAGCTCATGAGTGTTTCATAACACGTTATGCCAAATTAAGATCTTGGCAGCCAGGGTTGAGTGGGGTGCTTGATTAGGATCATGCACACACCCACACTTGAGAGGCTGTTACATAGTCTGTTTTAAATGTCAGAATCAGAGGGCCCGGCCCATTCAGGATTCTATGTCTGGCTCTCTTCCCCATCCCCACTAATGTGCAGGCTGATTTTCCCACGGGATCAACGAGAATGACGGGCTGCCGTGCTCAGTTGCTCATCGAAGGCTGCGCCACCCTTTTCCTTCAAGACTCAAGGCGAAGGTCATTGTCTGAGACGGCCTCAAATGGATGATTACTAAGTGAGTACTATAATTTGCTGCCTGCTGTAAATCAACAAACAACTTGTTAGACCTCAAATCTGTAGGACAAATATAAACATAATCAGATTCTGCTGCAGAACTCTCACAGCTTTTCATGTTTGTTCTCTGTAAAGTTTAAAGCTCAGAGCTGTACAACCAACACATGTGGGATGACTGCTTCACGGCGGGCTTTGAACACACTCATTATCATCTCACTCTCTCTCACACACACACGATTTCCAAAATGCAAACGTCCAACAAACACACAACTGTTTACTCACTGATTCCTGGCTCTTGTCCTTTGCATCATACACAGTTAGCTTGACTAGTGTCTCCGGGCTAGCAGGATACTCTGAAGGGAAGGTCACCCCCGTCAGAAACAGTGGGTCTTTGTTCGCCTGTCAGAGAGAGGGACAACACAGAAACAGGGTGAGACATGTGTGTTTGTGTGAGTGCACGTGTGGTGGTGTGTACTCTTGTGCACATTTGCACTGCAAAAAAAAAAAAGAAAAAAAAAAGGAGGGAAAAAAAGCAGGAAGCCGAAGGGATAAAAGGAGGGAGGGCGACTTGGGTGGGTGAATGAACCAAACAGCTGGGCTCAGTTCCTCGTCCTCCTCGTCCTCCTCCTCGTCCTCCTCCTCCTCCTCTCCCCTGCTGCCTCTCTTGGGCACAACAAAAGGAGAAGATAGGGCTCACCCTGGTGGGTTTACCTGGAGCTCTGGCATAACGACAATGTCCCAACCGAGACTGCAGGACCGGAGCAACAAGTGCAGTCGGGTAAATTAACACAGTGACAGACTGGCAATGGGTTTAAACCAGTGTCCCCAGAGGCCAGCATTGGGTCTTCAAACATACCAGAAGGCTGTTTGGCATGAGCAAATAAATACTCACGAGCACTCAGCACCTTTAATTTCCATGCCTTTTGAAGGCCACGGCTTGTTCTGCCATGGCCTTCAAAGACCTTGCTTTCCCTGCACTGTAAAACATGTCTTTACATGGTTGTAACTGGTATTTACTTTAGCGGTAAAAACCTTCTGAACAACCAATGCAATGCAAGCAGAGGGAGGACCTGCATGGCACCTGTTTCACTTGTTGGAAGGAATGTTTTTGTCAAACAGGAGAGAGCATCATGAAATGAGGCCGGTTTCTCCACTAGTGTCTCGATATAGTTACAAACATTCTGACAAAAAGGAACAATTCGGAGAGTGTCATGTAATCTGCCTCGTTCCAACAATGAGACACAGGAGATTATTGTTATGAGGAAACTTGTCAAATGTTCCCTTTTATTTGAAAAACACTCAAGTGGAACTGGTGAACCTTTTCCGGTCTCTCACAATCAAAAATGACCCCCCCCCCCACCTCCCCCAACATAAAGAAGTAACGTAATTCTTTAAAATCTGCAATACATCTTAATAAAAGTAGATTTTAATCGCACCAGGAGCTGAGGAGCTTTTCTGGGAAGTCTCGAGGATTGTTTAGTAATTTGGTGTTGTCTACTTGAACCAATTCAAAGCACTTTGTGTTTACACTGGGGGCTTCCTCTTCCTCTGCTCCGGTCTGATGGGCGTCTCTAGAATGCAGCCCTCTGGGACCGCGTGGGGACAGACTGGGCAGCAGCAATGGGGCCGACATAGACAGACTGGCAGACGTATGAATGTATGATCACACCCTTCAGTTAACCAAACAAACAGCGGTAAAGAAATGAAGGTTACCCATTAAGGCTGAAACCAATAATAAATAGCGTGGTCAGTGACAAATGTAGGCAAAATCACGAGTGTAATATTCTAGCTCGTGTGCACACAGTAATGTACTGTGTTTCACTGCATTTGGTCAGATACAACTGTTAACACATGTAAAACTAAAATATGAATGCCAATAACTTATTGTGTTAATGCATTGTTACTTCTTAGCTCGATTTGCTTGGATTTGGACAATGTTTTTCTAATATTATATATCATTAAAATGAGTATTGCACCTGACAACACTGTGCTCATGTACTTGTAAAACTACTCAAACGCACTTTCATGGCATGTTTAATTCTTGTCAGTTAACCTGTTCGTGGCAGCTGAGCGGCTTATCAGGATAAGCCGCTCAGCTGCCACGAACACCAGATATTAAATATCAATTAATTTATTAATGTATTTTGTAACTGTTTAACTTTACACTATTGACATCCCTAATGCACACTATATCAGGAAAACACAATGTTGAAATATAACGTGTTTTCAAAGATATAGTCAGAACTGTAATGGTATTATGAAGTACTTAAATTGGTACTCAGTATTGTCAAGTACCCAGATGAAGTACGTGTACTTGGTCTGAAAAAAAGTGGTATTGGTGCATCCCTAATTTAAATGTTATTTCTCTCAAAGTTGATAAAACGGGAACACTTGACTGACCTATTGCCAATCACTTCAATATTAGAAGTAACCGAGTTATACATATCACTTGATCTAACTAATCTCCAAACCACAAATGTATTTATATATACACTGTTTTGAAATTGGTCTGATTTTAGGCTTAAATGTTTAAAATTGCAAACCACTCCCCCGTTACTGTACGTGAGTTCATTTGTGGTTCAGAGTTGGTGTGCAGATGTGAGTCTTGCCTGCACATGATTATTGAATCAAAAGGCATCAGTTTGTTGGATGGACAAAACAAATGCTAAATTAATGGATAGTCCGGATAATTGCAGCCAGTGTCCAACATGAACACCTGCCAAGTCTAAAAATCTACATTGGCGGATCGAACAAAGAGACCTACTCTACTACAAACTCTCATCACTCCAACACACATACTGGTTGATCCTCCCTGACCATCGTTACGCTTATATTATCTAACTCGCTACCCGGCTTGATTACCAGCACCACCAGTACCACCAGGAGGGAATTTCTCTCCAACCCCAAAGAGGCGGAACATTGTTAGAGCAGATCAACTTAAAGGAAAGAAATCAAGATCACGGTGGAAGTTCAGTGAAAAGAACATTAACAGTGAAGTGAAGCTTCACAGAAGGGGGTGAGATTATATTTGTACGGATAGCAATGGCAATAAAATGGTAGGTACTCGAACAATAGGACCTGCTTGTTTGTTTGTCCTCTTTTTTTATACTATTTTATGGGCTGGAGAATTTGTTTTGGACCTGTACTGCAGCTGCAGGTAGGACTGACACCAACACGCCTCCAATCCTCTGCTACAATGAGGAACGTCGGGAGCATTGGGAGCCAATGCGTGAAGCGCCCTAAAAACAGCACTGTGCTTGATACAATTCACACAAAGGCAGAATTATGTGTTCAACGGATACACACAGACACACACGCACAGAGGGAATACACAGACACACCACCTCACAGCACCACTAACTCTGCTGATCCTTCAGAAATCGTCCGTGGGCCGACGGAGGGGTACTAAAACAAGTCTATCGCTTCATGTTTCAGCCTCTGTGGACACGGTAATACAAGTCTCGGTGCCCGGTGCCATTTTGCCGGCGAGCCATGAAGCTTTGTGGTTTGTGTACGCCAACATCCTAAAACACACAGCCCGATTCAGCGCAGCGGGAACAGACACAGTGGAACCATTGCACCGCTTTGAGCTTAGTGCAAAGCTGGATATATACCAGTACTGTACACTAACAAAAAGACAGACAGAGCCATTATACTCAAGAATGTGCAGGTACAGACACACACACACACACACACACACACGCACACAAGCCCTTACACTTGCCTCACTGGCACACTGAATAGGCCTCATTCAGACTTACCAGCATGGTTGGCAGCCTCAGCTGTGGCCGAATCTTCTTAGCACTACTGATGGGCTGAGATGAGCTAAAGTGGTACGCTTGTCTGCATCTATGCAGAGAAGTGAGCCAGTCTGTCATACAAGTGGTCAACATATGCTCTGGGAAACAGCTGCCCCTCGCTTGTCTTTTTGTTTGGGTTGTAAACCTCGGTGGAATGGCCAATTTAGGCCATTAGAGGCTGTGTCTCTGTGTGTGTGTGATTGGATTGAGTTGTGCGCACACACACACACACACACTCACACTCACTCACACACAAACACTCACTCACGCACAGACTAGACTTTCTGGACTTGTTCCAGGCAGGGGGTTCTTCGCTTGACTAGCATGACATCAAAGGCGGTTTTATCCCTTGGCTTTGCGTGATGTCAAATCCCCTCCAGCACTACCACCCCTGGACCCATTGCCCATGTTTTAGGAATGGGATTTTTCCTGCGAGATGCTCAATCGCGGTTTTGTGTCTCCGAGCTTCAAATACAATTTGTCGAAGACGTTTTCCTGTAGCATTTCCAAGAGATTTAGAGGGCTTTAGATTTTCCTCTTTGGTTGTCACTGGTCCTTTCTGTTTTACTAACAGTAGATCAAGATACAGTACTCGCATAGAGACGTTCACTCGGCCTGTGGAGATAAAAAAGGGTCTGTCTTTTCTGAAAATATGGCACTGTGATCCAGTTTCAAACCATACAGCGAATCAACGCTACGGAGTACAAATGATATGCTCATGTTAACAGTGCGCCATTTGGGAAATTAGTGAAGAAATTAACTTGACTGTTTTTGTAATAATAATAACACCATATATCAAATTTAAAAGCAATTCAAGCAATATTACTAATCATAATGACCTTTAAGTATACCTTTATTTTGTCAGATCACACTAACACAAGACAACAGAGTGTTTTATGTTTTAATACAGTAGCAGCTAGTAATTTAAGATACATTTAGAGGCAGTACATTCTCTAAAACTGCCTTTTTCAATAAATAACAGCTGGAGAGGTCATTTAACTAAAGAGCAGTACATTCCAGATCCAATGTGATTAAATGCTATCCTGTCCTTTTTACCTGACCCCTGTCTAGTGATTCATGGTTTGAGTAAAGAGGGCTTGTTCCGTCATTTATCTTCTAAATTAAGCCCTTATATCATACACCGTGGCTTCTTGATATTATACGCCTATAACATGCTGAAGCTTCCATGCAACCAAGACTCCAATCAGTGTCCAGCAAAGCCAGCGGCAGCTGTTGAGAGCCGGCATCCCGGGAATGTGACAACCGGGAGAAAACAAATGGCAGTTGAGACGTTTTCAGATGAATTATCCACACACAGTGGGGCTCCCAGCACGCACACGCACACGCACACACGCACACACACACACACACACAAACACACACACACACACACACACACCTTTGGCCACATAAGTTAATGAACATCTGCTGCTGTGCTTTTCACAAGATGTATTAGTATGAAACCTTGCTGGTTACCACTGACCGGACAAGTAACCTCTGTTCCTCTAAACGACACACTTACAGTTCATTCAAGGTAGATTTCAAAGTCAAATTATATATTTTCCATGCGGTGCTGCTTCTGGGTCAAAATAACTCTCATATTACTCGGATTGATCTGATTTCTGTGTGGCATGCTAAATATACTGATATGTGTTACAGCAAGCATCTTCATTTATATTACGCTATCCAGAATAACAAAAATGATTATATGGCAGAGAAAACCCCTTGACTCTCTTAAACATTTCTAATGAGGCTGCAAACCTCTCCTTTAAAACAGACCTGTAGAATCACACAGACTGCGCACATACCCGTTTTTTGTGGAGACGTAAGCAGTCCATATCCTCAGATCCTACTCAAAATCCTGAACATTACAGCCATGAAATCAAAACTCGAGCGGCACTCAGAGTGTCTGGAGAGCCGGCTGAGCCAGCATACAGTATCCTACCACATCCTGTGTTCCTACACACACACATGCTCGAACACGCACACACACGCACACACACACACTGCTGTTCCCTTGACAGGACTGAGGGGAAAAGCAGTCTTTGAAAGAGACGGTTCTACATATTTAGCTTCACTGGATTAGCAGGAAAATAAAATGTGTCAGGAAACTTTGTCCTTGTGTGAGGAGAGAAGAAGAAATTGTGTGTGCGTATCCATATATATATATATATATACTGTGTGTGGGTGTGTGTGTGTGTGTAAGTGGGTGTTCCATAGTGGGGCAGGGGACAGCTGTTGCCACCCAAAAAAACACTTTTGTGACGGTTGCCTTGGCAACAGCACTGTCAGACTGGAGGTAATAAAAATAAGCATTTAAAGAGGATATAGCCCACAAAACACTCTCACTGCATGGAACTCCCACACTGTGAAACACACAAACACATACTGTACATACTGAGGAATGACAGTCATTGAGAGCCACACATCAGCTCTTTCAGATGTCTGGACTGTCACAGGAAATAGAAAGTAAAAGCTCATTGTCTGTTCCAGTTCGATGAGTCAGAGGGGGAAAAAAGGTTGAGAAAAAGGAAGGCAGAGAGTGTTGGAAGGAACACCAACCAGGACCCATGACACAGCAAAAAACAAAACATCAAAGGTCTGAGAGAGGCAGAGAGAGGATGGTGCATGTATATATCTGTACAGGTGTGTGTGTGTGTGTGTGTGTGTGTGTGTGTGTGTGTGTGTGTGGCCTTACCTCCACTATCTCTGTGCAGGCATGAGAGACGAGGTGCCGCTTGTGGGGATCTATGACAGCCACCTGGACCAAAGCATTGGGCTTCCTGTCACTGCCTGAGGCCACCAGATCATTACAGGCTACAGAGAGGGGGAGATGATGGAGGGGGGGATGAGGAATGGAAGGAGAAGAGGAAGAAAATCAAGATGAGAGGGGTGAAGTCATACAAATCACGACACTGAGTGTGGAGGATGTGACAACCAATGAGAAAGAAACAAGTTAGATAAACAGAAGAGCGGCTAAGGTAGAGGATTTATAAATAACTCCCGTCAAATTAGATGTCGCATGTCGAAGCGTTAAACATCAGCACGAAGGAAAAATAAATGTGCTGCTGAGGCCCATCCTCAACACACAATGACATTTTGATGAAATAAATTAAATATATATTACGCATCGAGATACAAAATTGTTGATTAAAATGGCAGTAGAATTTCCCCCTGGAAGAGCGGTATCAGTTTTATTAGGGTTTTCATTTCCAAAAACAAAAGCAGCTTGTCACTCATCCCCGCTGGCTTCCAAAGGACAGGAAAGACTTCGCATCCCACGATTCCTTTATAGGAAACCAACGTTTCCTGGTTACGAATAGAAACTCCCCCTAACAAGATAACACTCGCTGATCCCATCACAAACTGATGCATCTTTCCGTGAAATACACTACTGTACCAAGACATCCATTTTATCTCTTAAAAGTCACACAGGAGTCAAGGTGCACTTTCGATCACAAAAAAAAAACAGACACAAAGAACTTGCTCTTTACTGAACCGTGTGCAGGAAAAATACGAATTTCTGTGGATAGTTTTATAGATGTGACTTCTCTGTTCACATCTGCTTCACATAGAAAGCCAATAAAAACATCCAGCCTCACACCGAGTAAATTAGACAATATGGCTCTAAATGTATGTATTCATGAACATTTGTACACACATGAGGAGCGTAAAGACAGATTTGTGTTTAGTAACCTCCTTGGATCCTGGCCAAGCGCTGCATTATATCTAGCCAGCACAGTTCTGGCATGTAAACAGAAATCGATCTTCTCCCAATGTCTGGTCAATTTCACACATTCGTCTGCAAAACAAAGTCAGCATAATAATACTCGGTGGGTGAAACTCCATAACATTTTTTTTAAAAACCCAGCTAGGGCAGAATATTTCCTTTTTGTGTAGAGCCGCATCTTCATGGGCATGATTTTAATTTTAAAGCAACTGAACAGCTACTAGAGATGAAAAGGGTTTGTTGTGGAATGAATTTTAAAGGGTCTGAAGAGCAAAGAATAAAGTTGCAGAAAGAAATTCAGCTGAGGACACCAAACGAATGTCCACCTTTCTTTTCTCAGGTTTTTAGAGGTGGCGTATCTGACTCGCTCTGATGTGGAAGGGAAAGACATGAGAAAATCTGTGTTCCTTATTGTAAGATGTACATAGATACATAAGTTACACAGCATGAGGCCGAGAACGTTTTAGTAGCTCGGAGCAGTTTTTTTTGTAATTGTTTTGAAGCAGAGTGAAGGGTTTTGCATGCGTGTGTTTTTTTCGCTCTATGCACCCCGCGTTTTTACAGGAGCGCACTGAAGCCCTCGGGTTGAATGAACTCGAAGCGCCTGACATCAACAGCATTTATTTCTCTTTGTCCAATCAGATTCACCTTCTGTGGCGACTGTTGCTGCATAACCAGAGAGACGGTAGGCGACTTCACCGGCTGTTGTGACCATGAAATGAACAGAAAAACAGCAGGCGGTGCGATACTAGAGATTTCAGGGAAATCATTTTTATTAATTTAAACTCTACTATTAACTATTGGGTAGCACAGAGCACCTATGTTGTGGTTGCCAGGCAACAATAACAATTTAAAAACACCAAAAAAACAGGCAATGTGCCTTGTGTTCACACACACACACACACAGACATTTTCCAGCAGCACTGGTATACTGACTGTACTGTCGAGGTGACTGTCCTTGGCTTCATTTAACAGCAACACAAACAAACACAGATTGAATGAGAATTTGTCACACACATGTCTGCAAGAAGGCAAAGGAATAAAAGACGCTTTCAGCGTACAACATTCAAAGCTTTCTTTGTAATCTGTGACTTTATTATTCCTTTTCAACCGAGTTGATGTGAAACTGAACACTGCAGTCAAAAACAACAGATACATATTTGGTTGAAGGTTGGCAGACACACTGTAAAAAATTCAAAAGGGTTCAATTAAAGATAATGTTTGTATAGTCATTCATAACACATATTGATAGCTGTGTGAAATTGTGTTTACAGAGAATAACTATTGGGAGATTTAGATGAAGTTACCGGAGCGTCAGGAGGGCATCAGTGGATATTAAAGTGATCTCAGAGTAACTGAATGACGCTGTTGAGTTGATTTCTTTTTAATTGGTCAGGATCTAAACGAGAAGGAGCCTCAAAAGAACGTCTGATAAATCCTGATAAAAAATCCCATTCATTACATTCAAATCACGTGACAACTGCATTCGACTAAAGCACATTCTAATTCTAATTCTCCGGGGTTTGTCTGGTAATGAGACTACTTAAGAATAATCTAAATAAAACATCTCATTTTGTGATACTAAATTGAAAAGTGCTTTATTCAAGCCATTTACAACTGTCTCTACATTCTCGGGTTAAGTCTCAGTTTTATCTGAGAATTGGTTAAAGAGTCTGGGAGTAACAGCAGGGGAGCATAGAGTGAATCATGAAGGGAATAACTTGCTTTAAATGGACTTCAGTGCATGCAGCCATTACAAGGCAGACCTAGAAACATGGATTACTAATGCTGTTCTGCTACTGATACAGAAAGAGGGAAAGGCTATAAGAAAGGAACTCATTTGTTTCCCAGAATATAGTTGAGGTATTGTAGGTTTTTATATTTTATGGATTTATTGCCCATATAAGCGTTTTTTTTATTTTTATAGCAAAAGTACTTTAGTTTGTCATACTGTAAAGATTATGATCCATTAGATCTGGCATCTAGGTTTTCTGTAACCTTGGTGATTTAAATAGTGGCCGTCTCATCTGTCTGATTTTACCTTGGATGCCCCGGCGATAAAGCAGCGTGACTGCACCGTGCAAGATTTAAAACCACTCAGAGTCCTCAGAACCGGGATAAAGAAGCATTGATCTACATCTTGTGTGTTCCCACAAAACCAAAAACCAGTGGCGGAGTAATGAAAGAGAATAAAAGAAACAGATGAGGTTGACATGAGCCGGGGTCTGTATATATATATATCTATATATATATATCTATAGATATATCTATAGATATATATATCTATATATATCTATATATATATCTATAGTTTATATAGACGACCCAAGGATTCCCATGTCCCATCAGTGCCTGTGTTCATGTTTGAGGAGGTCGCACATCACTGAGCAATGAGACATGTGTCTTTTGCAAAGTGTGCATTAATCTGGACAGACAGACATTGTATGTTTCTTCTTAAAATCACACTCGCACCGCACCTCCTGTGATTTCTATGCTCACAGTGTACAATCGCCCCGGTCATAACGCGGATGCTTACACTAATACGCTTTTGTTCAAACAAGATAGCATCCTCCAAAAAGAAAAAAAAGGAGACAGGCAGCATTACTTGAACATACTTTGCCTAAAAAAAGAAGAATAATAGCCTGCAGGCAACTTGGCAGATGTGGGCAATATGGTCTGTTTTTTATTTCTATCACAGCACACTCGATCAAGTCAGCTGTCAATCTCTAAACCCATCGGCTATCCGTCTGATGACGGATAAGCCTCGGGGGCCGAGGGGCTATATTTCTGGGTTATATGTGTAGACGAATGATATCCGGGCCAAGACTTCCTTTTCCGCGCAGTCCCGTTTGCAACTTGAGACCGCGAGACTGGAGTTGCAGTTGAGAGATGATGTGTACGCCCGGATTGCTTGAAAAGGAACCAGTTTGCAAGCTACTTTTAAACCAATACAAATTGCAATCATCGTCTTACTATATCAGGATATTCCACCTATTTAAACTCTCCGCACGGACTGTGTACTGGTACCAAAAATGTATCCCATCCCATCCCGCATATGAATGCAGTCTGTATATAGAGATTAGACAACGTTTAAGCTTCAATAAAATTCAAATTAAAAGCTTGAAATTCACCTTTTGATAGCAGTGGGGAAAGCCGAACAAAATTGTTATTAATTCAACCCAAATCAAAGTCGACCAGTTAAGGTTAACATCAGGTGTCATCCACACAGTTCAGTGTCGGCCGTGCATCAAAGACTGACTGGAGGAAGAAAAAACGAGACGGCAAACATCACAGTAACATGGAACAGTAACATTCAGGGCCTCGGACTCTCTTTTGCAGCTGCGGTCGGGAAAAGGCCACAAGCAAGACGTGTGCATGTATTATCTGGTCGGGGCTATTCTGATTCCACATTCCCTTTGTCTCCTCAAGATGCCAGGTCTTTTGGACTGGAGCAGAGGAGTTTGTGTGCGCGCGCAAACCAAGACCAAATCACCAACATGTTAATTGGATCTGATGCTCATACAAAAAGCATCTGCGTGGTTGTTGTGGCAACACTGAAGGTGCGAATGACGTTGTTACGGACCCGGATTGGCGCGTACCTGCACACATGCAACTGAAGTATATGTGCTGTTTGCGATGACACACACGGACAGAAACACCGGAGGCCACAAAGGTTTCCAAAGACCTTGATCTTTTTTTTTTTTTTTTTTGCTTTCACTCAGTTTCATCATTTCATCACCTCATAGCATTGTGTGGCTCTCCCTTTCTCAGCATTAAATCTACACAGGCCCTCTTTTCTTGACATGATTTCGTCGTTATTTTTCATTCTTTTCAGACCCAAGATGAGATACTGCAGATAAGCTGCTGACTGTCCCCATCAGTTACCTCAGGGGACGTATATTTGATTGGCCTAAGGGATGTTCTCCACCCCGCTGCAGTTAACCACAGCCAGACTGGTGATTGAAATGGGACTGGGTGCCCAACCATGCATCACCAGACTGGCTCTCCTACAGGGATATGGCACTTCGACTGACCCTCTAAGGTTAGAGCTATTACGATGCTGGGTGGGGGGCGGGGGGTGGCAGGAAAGGGAAATAAATAGGGCGACAGAGGGAAAGGACAAGGGAGTCCCTGAGAGAGGCATTTTGAGTTTGAGGAAGGAAGCTTGAGTGAGAGGGGAGATAATGAGGGAGGTACATGGAGGAGGAAAGAGGAGCGCGGCCTATTAAAGGGAGAGAGATTCAAATAATGGATTGAGCGTATAGGGTAGAGTGACGTTTGCAGATTTGTGGTCACTTCTAAGTGAATTAAATGCCTTTACTTAGGTGAGAATTAATTCAAAAAATGACGTGACTCACAATTTTAGTCAAGCGACTTAACTATTAAAGTATACTGAGACCGATTCTAAAATTACCATAACAATTGAGCAATTGGAGTAATAATGTTTGCCAATCCTTGGAGGCTTCAATTACTATGCTGTATTTATGTTGTGTGATTGGAGTATGCTGAGCTCTTTCAAGATGAATTTGCTGGAAATGAGTTTTAATGCATCGGGCCTCTGAGACCCCACAATGAATCTAAATTCCATTTAATCTGAGGGGAGCCCTGGGAGTTGCCACAGGAGACAGGAATATATGCTCATCTCTAGAAGACGTGTATTCATCATGATAATTATTTCAACACTTCAATTAATTTGACAACATTATTTGCGTGTGCCGCCATTTGCACACCTGTTTGCCAGTTGGTCTTGGGAACACCGAGAGAAAATCGGGGCTCTTGTGTCATAATAAATACAGTCTGTACTTCACCTGCTGCACAGTGCTGGGTATCACTCATGGACATAATATGATGGTCTTTAATATAATGCTTGTAATTTTGTTGTTTCATATTGGAATGGGGCCTTTTTTTAAATGAATTTGTGAGTTTCTGTGAAGCTGACTCACAGCAAATGTGCATCTCTTACTTTTGGATATGAATGCAACATGTATGCATATAATCTTTTCTTTGAATATTGACAATGACTTTTTAAACCCCATGTATTGAAACACTTCAGCTCAAACACCATTGAAGAGTATTACAAATTCCCTTTGGAAAAGAAAATCTTTTCAAAACTGGAAAGAACCAAGACCATTACTTGAGAAAGAACAAAAGAGATCTGTAGAGATCTGCGAGAGTCTGTGTCGGGAATAAAAGTCAGTTTTTACTTTTATTGTGGTTAATCACAGATATTAAACATGTCACGTCCATCATTCACACTGACACTGTGATAAAAGAACAAAAAACGTAAAAGGAGAGACACGTGTGGGAGATATTTAAAATTGAAATATGCTAATGTTAAGTTATTGTCTGTACAGGTGCAGAGTCTAGTTTGACATGTGCATGAATAATACAATAATGGCACACCTGTATTAGGGTCTTTTTGCTGTATTGAGTCTCTTAATTTCCCAGTACTGCTGCATATAAATATAAAAAGGGTTTGTCTCCCCAAAAAAAGACAAGTGTTCCCCTGCTGCAAGTTTTTGATGCAAAGCAGCGCTTGGGAATCACAACAAGATAAATTATTAACTCTTAGTTTTATCAATATTTCTTCTCATCCAAGGGTTGAAATGTGAACAGACTAATTCAACTAAAGCAAAAGAGTCACCCGTTTTTTAAATGCCTTGGTTGTTATCATAACTAACAATAACATACGGGAGATAAACATTTATCCTTGTTTGTTTATAGCTTACCATTTGGGTGGATACAATTATCCCATTACATTTTTCATGACACCATGTCAAAACAGACGCAAACACCAGGACACTCAAATCTCATTATCTTTTGTCCTTGGCTGCAGTCGTAGGATCCAGCATGTGATGAGCCTGACAAGAAGTTGTCCACGGCCTTCTGCGCTGTATGCAGATGTAAAGAGAAAAATGTTCCTCAGTCTGTGTTTATAGTCCACGTAAGAGGCTTCTTATGGTTTGCTTTTTAATAACTGGTCATATTGTTAAGCTTTAATCGATGACTTTGGGATATTGCATTGATCGCAGCAAAGACCACAGAATGCTCTGCTGACAGAATAAGTGCGCGTGTTTGTGAATGTGTTTGTTTTATCGAGGCACTCCCATGATTTACTCTCACACTTCAATATAATTGGGGACACACACATGAGACTGAAAAACCGAATCATGCTGACGTTGCGATTTTTGGATTGTGGGTCAGGCTCCAAAAGTGCTGGATCCTACATTTCCCAGAATGCAACTGTATAGCATATACCTTGTCTCCTTTGAAGTAATAATATCAATATTCAGAGAATGACTGATAAAGCAGCAGAACACTATTAGCTATACAAAGATAGTATAATGAGTTCTAGTCAGACTTTGAATGTAGACATGTGTTTTTTTGCTGTGGCTCTAGAGCGAGCTTTCGATTGCAATTTCAAAGCAGCCTTATTCCCTAACATACAATATTTGTCGAGAGTGATGTAATTAAAATGTTAATTAGCTGCAAAGTTAATTGTGGATTTGGGAACACCAATGCTATACACACACAAACACAGGGCCATATGCACAGCATTAACAATCAATAATTACTCCTCACACTGCTGGTTTGGAGTTTTAGCGGCGACTACAAAAGGAAGGATGGTACATTACAGCTCTTCTCAAATCACTGCATTGGCTTGCAGTGCACATTAGGGTTTCATTTATTTTAAGTTATCTTGCTTATATGTGAAGCACTGAATGGCCTTCCTCCATAATGTGTCAATATGCTGAAAACAAACTACCCAGATCCCTCATGCGTCTATACTGATGCTCAAGTGAAGCGACCTTTGGTTTGTGTGCTCTGTAGTGGCTTAAATAACCTCACTGAGGACTTTAGATTATCTCTGAGTGCTTCTTTCAAAAGCAGCCCCAGCATATATTTTTTTCTTTGTTGCCTTTCAATATTTAGTATCGACTTTGATTCAGGTTCTGATTCACTCCTGTGTTTATTTTCTCCGTACATTACATTTTTCATTTTAACCACACTGAGACTCTCTTTGGGTTTAAAATGTGTTTCATAATTCAAGTTTGACTTTGACTTCGATCTGTATTTTTCTTGGAAAAGAACAAACACATTTAAAAATGTTGAGCATTTAAACATGTAGCCTCCTTCCAGAGCATAAAAGTAAAAATCCCCATAATTTGTTGTCAAGATCAATACATGTTAAAATAGAATATGCACCCATATGTACTGTACGTTGAGCACACATTCAACCAGGGCAATTAAATATGGATATGGTTATTCTCTGTGCCAGCTGTCAGCTGTATTTTCTACCATGATGGATATTTTACATTCAAATATAATTGTCTATTAAAGAGCAAAAGCTAAACCTACAGTATCACTTGAGTAGAAATTCAAATAGAATCAACATTTAGCAAACAGAGCAAGCATTACAAAGGCGTTATATGAATTTTTGCAGAATATGCCCGTATCGACTGTGTGTGCACATAAAGACCCAGTTGTGTGCACTTGAGAGTGTATGCATGTTCTCAAAATAATGACTCTCCCATTGAGCCCCACACAGTCTCTATATAAATGAACTCTGATTCCATGTCTTTATGACTCGCTGTAATTGTACCCGCTACGTGACGGCAATGGGACTATCAGGAGTGTTCATGAGCTTTTAACATGCTGTTGCAGTTCAAACACATTGAAGTCAGAGGACACACTGAGCACTGGAGGTCATCAAGTGACACTAAGAAGGACACATTTGTGCAATGATTATCTCTCCTAATACTATTAAGATGAACAATAAATTGTCGCAACATTGCCGGCTATATATCTGGTCATTCTTTGTTTGTTGTGTAAATGCAACAGTGCATGGGAAGCCTTTGTTGCAGCCCCCCCCCCCCCCCAAAAGACAGAAACACAGGAGACACCAGTGTTTCATGCTGTCAATCTCTTCTGTCAGAGACCACAGGAATAATAATCCTGTTTGGATTTTCACTTCAGAAAACTTTACCTGAGCCACACTGAAATGTCTAGAAATAGAATTCCAACATCTCGGTGGCATGAAAAATGAATGAGGCCATCTCCACGAAAAGTTCAAAAGGATCCTCTCGCTGTTCTGCCTCATGTTTTCTCGATGCCTTTTTTTGTGTTGTCCCTTTGAACCACACTTGGGGTGTGTGAATGTGTCATTCACACACCCCGACATTAAGGATGTCTTAAGGAGGGCTTAAGGATGTCGACAGATATGCCACTAATTCTGACTGCCTTAGTGTAACTGTCAGCATGTGTCTGTTTGTTGGTGTGTGTTCATAACATTACAATCAGATTTATCTTAGCCAAGGGGCCTGATCGGCCATCTGGTCGTGTTTTTGGACCAGGGAGGAGTGCTTCGAAGAAGAAGAAGTGTGCAACAATGCACAGGAGTCCATGTCTCTAATATGCTCCCAAGGATGCCAAGAAAGTGTGGGATATTCTCAAAATGACCCTTGAATCAGAGAGTATAAACACAGGACTCACCAAGGCTGAACTCCACCTGAGGCAGCTTGGGTGTTAGAAAAACACCTGAGAGAGAGAGAAAGAGCGAGAGAGAGAGAGAGAGAGGGGGGGGGGAGATAAAAGTAAGCATTAGGACAAATAAATAACACACATAAATAACACACATTAAAAAGTGAATCAGAACTTTGTCTATTGCCGTTTGACGATTAAGTCGTGTGTGGCGACAACTATTTATTACATTAATCATAGATTAACTTGTTGGTTACTTCTATGATTAATCAATACAATTATTTAGTTTCAACCCAAAGACAGTCAATTAACAAAAACTATTTTTGTATTTGCTTTTGCTAGCAGTTCTTAATGGTTAACATGTTTACATTCCTAATCATCCAAATTGTTGACAATTACTTTTTCTTACAATTAACTTTTTGATTAATCCATGGATAACCACATCCTCCATAGACACATACTATAAAGTAGACTACGGGGCTAGAATCTGATCCTTTTCCACCAACGTGTCCTCTCTGTGCAGACCAAATCATAATCGGCACACAAACAAATCTTCGGAGATGGTATTCTAACATAACAGCAGCATGACAGCATCCAAACAAGTGACAGAACGAGAGAATCAAAGGATCCATTGTCCTCGAGGGCTGGTGCTTGTAATGATGAGCAGATGACTGACTGCTTCTATCATCCGTCACCAACTCCGTCTCACATTCATCACTCTCCCAGTGTGACACACACACACAACCATTCAAACACCTAACAGGCCAAACACCTGCAGGACGGTGCAACACATGTCGGGGCCCTCCCCCACGAAATGCCACTCTCCTCTTCCTGGGGTGCTGGGACACAATTGGCCTCTCTAAGGCTCATCAACCCCACTAATGGGCCATGGATACTCAATGCTTACTGATGTATGGGAGCCCCACTACCTTAGGTAATAGTCATTTTATATAATGAGGAGCCTTCACTAAAAATGATTGACTTTGCTTTATAATTACTTCAGTCACCACCCTTTCTTGGCAGCTTTTATGTTAAGCCGGGTCAATATATTTGTAAAGCCTTTCATCACACTTCAAGGTCTTTGCAGAGAACAAGCCTACGTCGATCTGACTAAACAACAGCCACACAATAAAATGATGCAATATTAAGGTCAGAAACAGTGGAAGACAAGATTTCATGTTGGGAAGACATAACACCAGCATGTCCTAAAATAATAACGCCAATAATATCACCAATTAGCAGTTGTTTAACAGTTGTTCTCCTGGGATCGTCCATTAGCAAAGAAAGAAAGATATATATTTGCATGAGCTTCCTACTGAACCTACTGAATAAGTTCCAGATACTGTCAGTGAAAGGTTAAAGGTGTTTCTGGAAAACCAACTCAGATTCACTGCATGACTTGATGCTTTTGAGGGATACATGTAGAGCTACTCAAGATCACAGCGATGTTATGAAAGATGTTTTGGGTTTGATATTATATATTTATTTCAAAAGCAGAAGTCAAAATTAGAATCTGGTTTGAGTTGGTTTTGGACATTGTTGAATTTTTTTAATACAGTATTCAGTGCTTCTTCTTAGAATTACCAGTTCATTTTATACAGAATTGGAACTGACTGACTGAATTTGTACTTATTCATACTATTAAATTACATTTACATGTTCTAGTATCACTCTCAATTAGAATTGCATACAGTTTTCATTGCAAGCTCATTAATCACAAGTTGCTTTGTA
Source organism: Cyclopterus lumpus (assembly GCF_009769545.1). Classification (NCBI taxonomy): domain Eukaryota; kingdom Metazoa; phylum Chordata; class Actinopteri; order Perciformes; family Cyclopteridae; genus Cyclopterus; species Cyclopterus lumpus. The sequence continues at coordinate 18,280,380 of NC_046966.1, forward strand.
AATTAGTTATAGGACTTTGGAAAATTAGAGTTTAGGAGTTTGGTCTTGCTTAAATAGAAAGATGGTGTTTTAAAATCAAAACCAAATGTTCAGAAGTTTCAATTCTTCTTCCACAGTGTCCAAAAGTTGTTTCAAATTCTGACCACAATCAAACTCTTTGTAATATTTAGTTTAAATTAAAAATAATGAAATGATACAGGGATTGCTAATTTATGAGAAGCATACTTAACTACAGGACTCATTAGCATTACCGCTTGTCCTCTTGAGAGTCAAAAGTCTAAAGGAGGACAAATAATAATAATAAACACAAGCAACTTGCAGTGCATATCTAAATTCAGCAAATACGTAATTGGTAAATTGACATTTATATAGTGCCTTTCTAGTATTCCAACCACTCAAAGCCCTGTACCTGATAAAATGACCCGCTCTTACCCCTGAGCCTCAGTCGCTCCTAATAGGTTGACAAAATTGTAAGTTAAATCTCAATTTGCTGGTGTTTTTTGAAAGTGTCAGAAAATGTTGCCTGTCAGCTGCTGTCAGGATAGGCTACATTTCAATCACAGGCTTATGAAATATCTGTTATGCATACAAGTAGAGTAACCTTCTAATTAATCAAGTGTACACAGGCAAGTTTATACGCGCACACACACACACAAAAAAACACACATAGACACACACACACACGGGCCAATTATGTACTTTCTGTATCGCTATCTGTTTCTTCCCATTACTTTCATCTTCAACCTGTTCCTCGGGGGTCATGCCTCCTCATGTTATCAGCACCGAGGCTTCCTTGTGAGTGTTGATGAAACTTTAATAAGCCGGGATGTTCTGTGGCGGCAACAGAGTCCTTTAGCTAGGTGGGCTGAGACAGTGCCAGCTGTTTGGTCTCGTCTCTGGTGGCGTCCTCAGGGACTGTCACTTGAACGGCCCAGTTACTTTGGAGGACTCCATCTGTGCTAGATAGACACCAACTTATCTGGTGGCGGTGGTAGAAAGCAGTGGAAAATACCTTTGCAGAATTAATTGAATACAGATAAGGAGTAAAGCTGAGTCTGGGTCTGATATGGGTTAGGGATACCGATCATGACGAGAATAGCCTGCACTTGGCAAAGCAACTAGATATGCTTGACAGTGGAGCAGCAGAAGTGTTGGAGTTAAAGGGTGTCTGAATTTCAGAGCACAGCTTGTGCGTGTGTCAAGTACTTAAAGGAGGGTCACACCAGATGCATTGATTATAAGACAAGCAGCACAGGTTACAGTACGTTACAGCTGTGAGAACGAAGACATGAAAGGAAACAGGGTGGCTCTGGAAACGGTTGTTCACGCGTTCGCAAACAACTCAATATCCATATTTATATTTATTATGCATCCACACCCGGAGGACAGGTCACCTGTTATGTACACGGTGACACCACTCTTGTCTTTGAGCAGAAAGCACACCACATGTCATTGACCTCATGCTGAGAATCCGGTTGACCAACACAAAGTCTAATTACAATAATTAGCCATCACACAGGGGAAAGGCCAAGCACCTGTACGGTCCGTCTCAACCGCATCTCATTTAGCACACGGGGCTCACAGGTGGTCCAGCTCCAACGTGTGGATAAGTGTGTGAAGAGAAGTGGAACAGGTATTTAAAATCGATATCCGCTGACATTATGAGTATGGTAATAAGCTCAGCAAGGTGGCAGGCAGGCAGGCGGCACATGCAGATGTAACTCCCAGAGGGGGCCCAAAGCAAATGAGGTGTACCCGCCCGCTATACTGCAGTTTCATCTGGCTCTCGAAAAAACAGCACAGCCTCACTGTACCTCCAATCCATCACCCCCATCTGCAGGTGGTATCAGTGGGGAAAAGCCATGCTGAAGGGGGAAGGAGAGAGTCATTCTTTTGGAATGCGTGCAGACGAGGTGATTTCTCCGGAATGACAAAGTTAAGTTAATTAATGTACAGGAACTTGAATTGTCTGTCTTGCAGATTATTTAACCCTCATCCCTTCTCATTGCCCTGCTTCCTCACCCACTGTGCAGTGGGATAACCACTCACTTGCTTCTATCAGACACTCTGAGGAGGAATGGAAGGAGGAAATGTGGGGGAGTGCGCACACATGGGATTTCTCCTTGTTCCTGACTCCACAAAAACAGAAATTGTGGAAAAGCTCCAAAATACAGCCTGTCGCGGCTCGGGTCCCCATCATGTGCTTCCAGCTCAGCTAAGAAAATCAGGCAATTTCCAAAAAGAGCTTTGATAAACCCCCTCGCAGTGGGTATAGCACACAGTCTTAATCACTCCTGCTTATCCTCTTCATGAATAGATATTACATGCAAGGGTCTATGACTATCAACAAATCCTTTTTATATTTTGAACATCATTTACTTTGGATTTAGAGATGATATTAATAATTCACTTGCGTGGCTCACCATGGGATTTTACATTTCTGAGATACAACTGTCCATCGCTCGGTAAGCCGGTCCAAAACCTACATCACACGCACGCTAACTGACATCTTTCGTTCTTCTGACTCCCATTGTCCAATCAAACCCTCCGCCGCTTTTCTCTGTTCTATAGTTTAAATTACTTAAAACAACACCTGCACATCCTTTCTGATGATTCATTAGCCAGGCTCACGTACCGCTAACACGATTGATGTTTGCACAAACAGGCATCCTATTAGGACAAGTGGTGCTGAATGGGAGAGTGAGTTATCGTCACATTACTGCCCTGGGAGATTGAGAGGGGACAGATGGTTTTGTTGCCAGCGTTTAATGAAGTGTTGTGAATCATTTGGGTGCGCTGAGGAGGTCTTGACTGTCGCGTCGATGGCAGATGTAGTCCGTTGGGTTAACAAGGGCACGGAGTGAGACATTTCGCCTCCTGATGTCAAAACATTGCGCAATGAAAACGCAATCAATTACATAGCAGCTTTTGAGAAAATTTGGTTATGAATAGTTAATAGGTACGAATTGTACTCCTTATGGTGGGGGAGTTAAATGCCAATTCAGTCCCACCTTAATAACTACTGAACAGCGCCTGTCAAGAAGGAAGAGATAAACTATTTCACCTTGCGACTGATAATGGGGGGTTGTCAACTTGGTAATTGTGTGCTTTGCAATTATATCCTGGGATACATTTTTGTCTCCCAGGATGCTTGAGGAAAACAAAACAGAAGTAGAGCGAGGTGTTTGTCATTTACCGTTATACTCCCACACCTGTCATTACATTAAATTACATTTCATTTAGCTGACGCTATGATCCAAAGTGACTTAGTCATACACCGTATACACAGCTACGGGGAGCAGTGTCTTGCTCAAGGACACATTGACGTGGGCGAACAGAGCCGGGGATCGAACCGCCCGATCCACTGATCGAAAGACGGAACTGCTAACCACTGAGCCAAAGGCAGACGTCATCCCCAAACTGTGACTGTGTGATTGTATAGTCGGGTTTGCAATCAGGTCATAACTGTAAGAGAACAAGCACGTATGTGGCTGTGTGCGAGTGTGCATGTGTGACAATGCCTGTACATATGTATATGTATGTGAGGATGCACTGGTTTGCACTTGTTTAGTTATTTCCTTGTGTGTGTGTGTGTGTGTGTGTGTGTGTGTTAGCATGTCAGTAACTGTGGATGTAAGCTTGTTCAGCTTGAATCCATGTGGTTCGAGGCAAAGGAGACAAGGCATTGTGAATTGCCCTTTCATTCCTCTTTGTACGCCTCCATTTACTTATCCCCATGGGGAAGATGATGGTGTTGAGCTTGCATGCCAATGCAAATGCTCAGCGACGCTGCATGCAGTTTCTGTCCTTGTAGGGAGCAACGGTATTAAACTTGGAAAGCAGGCTTTGTGGCATCACTGATATGGCTAATCTCTTTAGCGCTCTTCTGTTGTGTTGGGCACCGAGACGTCTAGTTTGGCTCTGCCAGTGCTCATTAGTGACGACACATTCAGGCAGTATAGAATATGAATGCCATGAAAAAAACTAAACGTAAAAAAGCAAAGTGCGCACGCACATGCACACACGCAGACAGACACACGCAGACAGACACACGCAGCATACAGGCACCTATGTACAAGCAGACGTGAGAATGTTCAGACATGTCTTCAAACAGTGTTTTCGCACACTTCAAACTCTGCAGAGCCACTTAAATCGAACTCAACGTTGCCCCAAATTAGGCAAGGCAGTCTTCTCTGACATGATTGACCACAATCTAAGACAAACAGCTTGGGATTTTAATTCAACCACACTACAAGAACCTAAGGCTTAATCGTAAACCTGTAGAAAGGCAGCTACGAAGTTTTAAAATCAACAATTTGAGGAGACATGTGACTATTGAGTTATCAACATGACATTGCTCCGAATAATTGTGAGTACTCCAGAATCAACAGAGCCCAGTCATTTTGTTTAAAAAAATAAAATCTTAGAACACTTTATTCGAAGGACATGCATATGTAATGTTCTTTTGTAATAACAGAAAACAGTGTGACCCTGAGACATCAGCTGTCCGACACAAAGACGTTCCACTGAATTCAGTCATTCAGTGATTATTGATCATCGTGCGTTTCTCTGTGTGTGTGTGTGTGTGTGTGTGTGTGTGTGTGTGTCTGTGTGTGTGTCTCTGTGTGTGTGTGTGTGTGTGTGTGTCTGTGTGTGTCTCTCTCTCCCTTTCTCTCTCTCTCTCTCTCTCTCTCTCTCTCTGTGTCTCTGTGTGTGTGTGTGTGTGTTTAAGAGAGGGATAACCACTGCAAACACAAATAGAGGGGGAATATGCAAAAACTAAGCATCATTGAGACACGCATTTATAGAAAACATGGGATACTGTGCAGGAGCAAGACTCAATTCTAATAGCAGACAAGGTGTTGAAGACTTTAACTGAATGAGGGAGACAGAGGAGAGAGATAGGTGAGACAGGTTAAGAGACAGACAGGCAACACAGTGCAGTCAGCTCACCGGCAGCGGTCAGTCCTTCAGGGTTGGCATTCAGCTCCTTCATGTCAACCATGCAGTGTCCCAGTTGTTGGGCGCCGTCCTCCATCTGTCCAGCTTGCCCCCCAGTTCTCCCCCTTCCACCTCCTCTCCCGCCTCCTCCACGAAACACCACAGTCCAGTCCAGTTCCTCGGCTCACACGCAGCCTTCCAAGCGGAAAAGCTGTCACAAAGATAGCAATCCGCTCGCCTTGCTTCTTGCTGCCTCACAGCGCGCTTTCTGGCAGCATTAGAGATGCCTTTTGGAAACTAATACGGAAGAGAGGCACCAGCGAGGGACCTGGAGCAGCAGTGGGAGGGAGGGGGAGAGAGAGAGAGAGAGAGAGAGGGAGAGGGGAAGGGAGGAGTGATGAGCGAGTGAGACTCAGAATGAAAAAGAAAGTGGGACAGAATTGATGCTATGTGCGATCTACGGCTCTATCCATCAATCTTTGGGCTGTCAGTAGGGCACCTAGACCAGACTGCACAGCCAGAAAGGCACAACTCTGCGGCGCTCTCTTTCCTTATCTCCTCTCACTGTGCAGCCAATGCTGCATTCAGACATGGCAGCAGGGGTCTCTCTGATTTCTGACATCCCTCTCCCTCCCCCTCTCTAGCCTCCTCTCGCCACTCCACCAACCCATCCTTTCCTTTTCCAGCAGCAGAACAATTAATACGCGTCCGACTGCTGAGCTCCATACGGTGAAGCCAGCATCGTGCCAGCAATGTGATTTTGAAAGTTGCATATGGTAGACAGGGAGAAAGGGGCAGAAGGTGAGGGAGAATTCACAGTACAGTGGCAGTTTTTTGTATATAGCGTAATGTAATTGCTGAATATTACTACAAAATGGCAACTTTCCAACAGGATTAAATCAACAGGTTAAACGGATATAGTGACAGAGACAATTGATGTTTCTTGTGTTATTTAGACAAACTGTATCTGCATCATAGTGAACAAGTGGGCTGGAACATCTGCAAATATTGGCTTAATAATCTGCAAAAGACTTTGTATTAATCAGCAAAATGCAGCTCTTTTCCTTATTTGTCTTTATTTGCTGCCTTCGCCGGCTCTCCACCCACTCATACTGTGAAGGTTATTGTTAGTAATTTGGCCACCAAGGCCATGATGCTTCACTAAAATCAATGTTAATTTATACCCTGCTGAATGGCGAAGGCATTGTGGTCTGAGCTAAAGCTCAATAAAGACCAAGAGGGCAACAGCCTCAAAATCCTAAGAGGTTTATAACGCATACAAAATGTAAAATGAAACATGCAGCATCACTCTGAACTGCAAACGCGATAAACAAAAAGGTGATAACTAAGAGATTTGAATGTCTTAAAAATAGGGGTTAAAACAAGTATTTCTACTTGCATATCTGTAATGGTTATCTTTTAATGAGCTGTCCGTGTATATGAGCTGCAAAGAAACTTGAATAGACCTGACCTATCCAATTATGAGCCTGTCCCATACAACAATACAAACAATTTAGATTGTGAGGACACTTCTATATTGTGACACATGTTCACACCATCGCAATATTATTTTAGCTCATTGACAATAAAATGCCTAGATTTCTTAGACAGTGGCTGGTCCCTAATCTAATATTAATCATGTGGGTTGTAAGAGATTGTGTCACCCTAACAGAATACGTTCAATAAAACCCAGAAATAAGGCTTTGTTCACCTGTTTATAACAAGAGTTTGGGGGGCAACAATTAGTATGCATTTCTTTGTTGAAATACAGGTTGAAATTAAAGCTATTTTTTAAGATCGTCAGAAACCTCAAACAATCTAATCAAAACGGTTCTGGTCCAGTTCAAGAAAGCCACGAGCCCAAAGATCCACGTTGAGCTTGTGTGTTTTCTTGAGGCGGCTGGTCCGGATAGGGGTTGGTGCCAAAAACCTAAATGAAGATAAATTGGTCCCTGCAGGAGCAATAAGACAGAAGATGAATCCACTTTGCACGAGGGGGTTTCTTCTTCACTTTCTAGTACTCTCTCCAACCTTATCCCTTCATCCCACGAGTGCCCCATTTTCCTTGTTTTTCCACCCTCTTTACTCCTTAAAACCATCAAAATTAATGTTGTCTTGTTCCGTTTTAATGAAAATGCGGTGGCACAACCCTTGCCTGTTCGCTCACACACACACACACACACACACACACACACACACACACACACACACACACACAGGTCTGTGGAGTGATCCATTAACATTCTAATACGTTTCTTTTAAAGGCGAGACATGTTGTCTTATTAAGGCCTGACTGATAGAGGGGGCTGGAGAAAATCAATAGACATTGCACAACAGATGGAAAACAGTACAAGTACACTGAGGAGAAAATAAACATGCCCTTTTTAGCTATTCGGCCTGCAGAATGGATCCTCACATTTACCCATTCCAATAGCATTTGAGGCCCATTAGAATGTGTGATACACTCCTTCACAGTATTAACTAAAGGGAGCCAATAGCTTGATTCACGGTTGAGCCTGGGATGTAAGTTGCCTCTGCCCGGGATACACAGCTGAAGTGCAGTAAATGCTGCAGCGAGAAACTACCCGTGGTGTAAATACACACTCTGGTCAGAATTGAGCCAGGCTGAAAATCTCTGTGGCCTCATATCAACCAATGTGTTAAATCCCTGCACATAAAAGTATGCATATATTGATGTAGGTGTGTGCGATCACATATACTTGCAGGTTGGTGTTTTTTTATATTTTAACATCTATTGTGCATTAATGTTGTATTTGTGATTATACTGAAGCATACTGAATGCAGTGTTGCCACAAGAACCATAAAGACAACATGAAAATATTCACCTTCTAGACGGCTCCACCTGCTGAGTGCTCTTCCTTTGAATTATCTTGATTGTGCCACAAACACCTCACGCCTCGAGGGACGACACGAGCAAAAGCTCTGAACAGTTGGTCTGCAAAAAGTGTCGACTGACAGATCAATGATAACAATGTGGGATTTAATTGTGGATACAAATCAATGAATGAAACTCGTTCAGTGCAAAAATAAAAAGCTAGTGTGAGGCTTCACAGTCTGAATAAGGCTAATCAAGAGGGTATCTTTAATGTCCCGCTTTGTTATTATTCTGGCAAAAACAATATCCACAAAGAGGGAATTTCACCGGAAAAGAGACTAACGTTAGCCTAATTTTAGAATGTATTGATGCACAAAATTAGCCCTGTGGATTTTGTCTCCCATCACTTTCAAATTACCTTAAATTGTGGAACGATCACAGCAACCCTGCTACACAAGGTACACAAGGGTGTGCGAATAGTGTTGAAATACACTTTAAATAATGTGAGTTGACCAAGCAAGGTTGACAAAACAAGAACAGTGTAAATATGGTATCTGTGAAGCATTTGCCATACAGAGTGCATATATATATATACATATATATATATATATATATATATATATATATATATATATATATATATACACATATACACACACACACACACTGCAGTGTTTCTGTCCATGCATCATTATCTGCAGTCAGCTGTGGCATCTGGTTTAATGGGACCAACAATCAATGTCTGTCAAGGTCCACATGAATCCTCTTCACATTAAAAAGGAACTGACACCGCCACCCATCCCTTCTCTTTTCACTCCTTTCCTTTCAGAGAATGTGGAGAGACGAGGCTATTGATTTCTCATCACGTGTTGTCATGTTAGGTTACAACATCCTCTTTTACTTTACCACTGCTGGCATCCCAATTGTTGACTTCCAGTGTCTTGTAAAAGGGATTCCCTTGCTCGCTTGGGGAAGGAACCTTTTTTCCTATTTGTGTAAGGTGGATCTGACAGGTACTGGCACATAGAAGTCTAGCATCCTTCACAACCAACCCAACTGGCCAAACAAAGCAAAAATATTTGAGGTTTCTGCAAAAGAATCTCTCGGAGCAATTGCACTTTTAGGTCACATTTCTGTCTCACAAGAAATACCTATGTGTATATTTGTATAATACATTAAAGGAGCTCCTATCATTCATCTTGTCCTTACTGGCAGTGAAGGCCTCGTGCAACTCCAGAGTCAGTTATTCATTCATTTATTTATTTTCACCGTCATTGTTCTGAACAAAAAGTCCTACTAAATCCAGTGGGTCAGATTAATTGCCCGTTGTAGTTTGATTACAAATCCACTGCCCCAAATGAGCCGTCAACTCTCCCTGACTGCCAACATTACCGCAATAACACGCTCCTGTAGGTACATGCTGTACAACATCTGGAGAATACGACCCCTTCTCACTCAGAAGGCGGCACAGGTTCTGGTCCAGGCTCTGGTCATCTCACGGCTGGACTATTGCAACTCCCTCCTGGCAGGTCTACCTGCTAATGCCATTCGACCTCTACAGCTCATCCAGAATGCAGCTGCTCGACTGGTCTTTAACCTCCCGAAATTTACCCACACTACTCCGCTCCTCCGCGACCTTCACTGGTTACCGGTGGCCGCCCGCATCCGCTTCAAAACATTGGTACTTGCGTACCGTGCTGCGAACAGATCGGGTCCGGTCTACATCCAGGACATGGTCAAACCGTACACCCCAGCTCGTTCACTTCGCTCGGCTTCTGCCAATCGGCTTGTAGCTCCTTCACTTCGAGCTAAACACTCAACAAAATCACGACTGTTTGCTGTCCTGGCTCCTCATTGGTGGAACGAGCTCCCCACTGACATCAGGACAGCAGAAAGTCTCTACATCTTCCGTCGCAAACTAAAAACACATCTTTTTCGACTATAACTTGAATAGGGAGGGTAGAGCCGTAGTAGCACTTAAATGTCCCTTACTGATAGCACTTTGTTGTTTAGCACTTTAGGAGCACTTAAATGGCACTTGCTTGATTCTTGTTGTTCTGAGTTTGGACTCATGGTTTAATGCACTTATTGTAAGTCGCTTTGGATAAAAGCGTCAGCTAAATGACATGTAATGTAATGTAATCATAGGAGTACTGCAGGAAATGTTGGACAGGGATAATTATTCTTTACTTACAACAGTCTGTCTGACAAAGAAGAAAGAAGGACTCCGGCTCTGACACTGTGGAAACAAAATGGCTTTGGGCACTCAATCTCCCCGCGAGGACCAGTGATGTTGAAAGTACAGGAAAGATATGGATTAGCTGTTTCTACTATGTTTCTGAATTACTTGGCTGCCAGAGCCCGAGAAACACACATCCAACATCCTCGTATTGGTTTTACTGAAGCAGCAGAAGTATTTTCATTAACCAAGGCTGATTCTCTGGATATTTCTTTATCATCAGGATTGTTCTTCTATAAGTAACATAATGTCCATCAGGAAAGGTCAATACTGGTCTTACCTTCTACAGTTACACAACTCTCTGTGCGGCCAGGTGTTCTGTGTGCTTGAATAGCCTTTATTCCATCTTCTTTGCTACTTGTAACACAAAAAAAACAATGAGCAATCAATGAACACAGAAAGCCCCACAAAACAACCAGCAATCAATGAACTACAGAAAGCCAACCAGCAATTGTGAGCTGTGTTGCCTCATTCTCTAATATAGCCAACAAAGTATCTCCAGACAACATGAGTCACAGACAACTTTCATAAAATACTCAATATTAACTTGAAATGTAATGGCTTTAGAGCTGGGACACTTCCACGCCAAGCCTACATTGAACACACACACACACACAGCACATGTCATGACTTCTATTTGTTTCCTACTTCACAGCTTCTATCTAAGAAGGTGATACTACTGAGGATAGCTGGCACGCTGCTGGTGTTAACAACATAACAACATTACTCATTTCTCGGCCAGCTTCAGACACAGAAATACCTTACACGAATTTCAAAAGATGTTTGCGTCTCCCGTAATTATTGTAGATATTTGTTGACGCAACTGAACTAATTACTTGCAATGAGAGGTTGATAATTACCATCACTGTTATCTACACATTGAGTTTAGTCTTTTAGATCCATAGGATGTAAAGAAGGAAAAGTGCATTCCAGAGTATACAATCCATGACCGTGGAGGATACTCGGAGTTCTGAGATTTCTTAAGGAAACTACACTGTAAATCTACCGAACACCAAGTTTCCAAACCAAACAGTGGAGCAATTCTTTTCATCAGAAACCAGGTCTTACACCCTTGCAAGCAGTTTTATGAGGCTGTGATGTTCTCCACGAAACCGAGTTTTTGATTGGTTAGTTTTACAATACTACCACTAGTGGTGCACAAATGTGATGTTTGACTTTTGATGTAATCCAAAATGAATTATCCTGTGTACAGTGGCAATTTTAGGACATCTTATGTCAACAATACATTTGCATGCGCATGACGCTGCGTCATGTCTCCTGTATGTTGGTTGTTTACGCAGTTAGAAATTAACGTGACACGTATGCGACGCTTCAAGGCTCGAAAGAATATCGACAAGCTAAGCTCTTAGAAAACTTGGCTCAAGTCAGTCAAACCTACACTTTGTCAGCCATAGTTGTTCTTAATGTGACAAACAAGGAATATTCACCTGGATATTACTTAATAACCACATATTGCAAAAAGGGGACTGGATTTGCATCCAATAGTGGCTGACAATGTTAGCATGCAAACTAACTATCAGATGTTAATATACATGTGTTTGACCACAATATTTAGCTAATTTTTCGCTTAGCAGTTAGCAGGTTAACATTGCTTATAGTTAGCATAGTACATGTAAACATTTAGTATGTAATGTTAGCCTTAATCTCAAAGTGATGGCAATTCACTCATTGTTTTATGTAATTAAGTATTCTGTGATGACGTGAAGGGTTGGACATGTACAAATATGTCCTTCTCTGGCGACAATGAATGAACCAAACTTCATGGAAACAATAGTTGAAATAATTCACGCAGGATTCGGGACGCTGGAGAATTCACTCGCTGCCATGCCAAAAATACCTTATAAAAATGCAATTATTTACACACAATATATACAACTTCAAGTAAAAATAATAAAAGTAAAGATATGAAACTTGAGAAAGAATTTACTCTCCACGTCATGAATCAACATTCAAAGTTCAGTTGGCAGGCAAAGGATTCAGGATCAAGACTCTAGAGGATTAAATCTTAAGAGTAATGTCATCAAATCTCCCACCGGACCCGCTGCAGCATAAATCTTGTATTACACAAAATACACACTGTCACCTGGTAATGTGCACAGTATTAAATCAGCCACAAACCATAAATCTCACACTAGCTCTCTGAAATATCCTGCGCCTCCTCTCGATTTTAACATCACTGGCTCATCAGCTTGAAGAAGCAACATAATGTTTATAAAAAACAAAACCTCAGTTTTAGTCTTCTTTTTCAAACAGCCTCTGGGAGCATTCTTTAATAGATGTGTAGGGCTAAAAGGCCAAGCAGATGAGAGGATTGATCCATAAGCAACATATTTTGATGCAGATACATTCCAATATTGATGATAACATTAAAAAGAACCTACAGCATGTAAGAGCTTTGTGAGAGGGGATCAGATTCAGCCAAGGGAGGAGTTTTATTTGAAAAGGTCAGGCCACCTGCAGGACAATAAGGGCGGCGAGGATGAGGCGAGGATAAGGGGAGGAGCAAGGATTAGGTAGAAATGCCTGTCATTCTCCATTCGAGGCACAGTGATCTAGGCCAGCAGGATGTTTTCCAAACATAAGCAAATGCGCACAAAATAATTCAAGCATAGTGTCAAAGCAGTCTATTTTCACTGCATTCCCTTACATTCAGTTATAATTATGTGTTATAAGAGGACGTCTTTAAATGCATGGCACCTATTCACGTCGGGATCCGCAAACTCTTAGCTTGTGCCAGCCTGGTGCTGATGACAGGGCACAGAGACAGCTGAGCGGAGTAGCCCCCTGATCCGGCACTCTGTCGGCTGTGTGTGCCTGCTGTCAGACAATAACAACAGGCACACACAGCTCCATGTGCTCCCGTTGTTTGTCTGGACAATTCTTAGGGTGGCTCTCACTGCAGCTAGCTCACAGAAGCATTACACAATGCAATCCAGATTAGTTCGGCCACTGACTGGTAATTATAGACTTGCAGCGTGCAGGTTTGCCCCAGCTAGTGTACATGAGGATAACACGGGTAAATCCTTGTGTTGCTGTCCCTCCTACTGTACAAATGAATTTAATTGTGATTGCTAATGGTGCTGATTGCAGATGGGTTGCTGATGCTGAGCAGTGTTTCGGATCCTCTTGATGTCGTGGGCGAGAGAGCACCACTATGCACACAAACAAACCCAGAAATATCACTCCACGATCCAAATTGACACCACTATTTGAAACAACTATTGAGAAACCACCGATTAATTTGGTCCCTAAACTGTGATCTTGCTACGTACCGTCTCCGTCTCCGTCACACTAAAATCCCAGAGGACAAAGGAAACTCATCATCAATTGCTCCAGTGGACGCACTTACTGAAACCCTGACAAGCAGATCTGTTGGAACCACTTCAGAGTGTGTGTGTGTGTGTGTGTGTGTGTGTGTGTGTGTGTGTGTGTGTGTGTGTGTGTGTGTGTGCGTGTGTGTGTGTGTGTGTGTGTGAGCGAGCGAACAGGCCAACACATTTTCATTAAAACAGATCAAGACAACATTACTTTTGATGGTTTCACAATGTGTGACACTGTACATTAGACGGCCACAAGACAACTTTACGGCTAATTTCTATAGTGATTGAACCACAAACAGTTGATCTGATCTTAGCACGTCCAGCTACTCTGATACCAACCACGTAATGTGTTAACATGGACTGCACTAAAACCCAGCCCTGGCCATTTTCACCAGCTAGTAGCGTCACATTTTGCAAGTTGTTTTCTTCACGTGCACTCGTTACATGTTTGTGATAAAGGCATCATTTCTGACATCAGGTTTGATTTGTATTTTGTTTGGTTTTGTAAAAACTGTTTTCAGATCAGGGTTTGTATTTCATTTTTTTCAGATATATTTTCAACATACATGAATATAACCATAATTGCAACAACATCGAACACGAGTTTAGCACAAATATTTGTCAAAAATCATACGTTTTATTGGGCACCCCACAACTCACCACATTGAAAATGATCACCAGTACTGGTTTTGACATTTATTTATACAATCACAATCAAAACGCATCACAATTAACTTGAGAGACCCTTTGCGAGCACTGTCCCGATATGCGTTTGCGCTGCACCTTTTATTAAATCTGCTTTCTCAATCTGCATGTTTTAGCATCTGATTTAACAAGCCTGCATCTAATTATGCCATCAGTAACTATGACAGCCTTGTGGGATGTGTCTTAAATGAACAACATCAAAAAATAGATATACACATTTTACTAAATAAAAAAAAAAAAATTGCACCAGCAACTGTAATTGAGAAAATATGTTACTGGTGTTTATTACTTACATAATCAACATTTCTATTTATAGATTGGTTAAAACTGTTTCATTGAGTAATCAAACTTAGGAAATTAAAAAGATATGGAACGAGAAAAAGATACAAAAAAAGAATGCTTCTAAAAATACGTTGCCATAGCAATTAAAAATATATACAAGAACTGTCCCGACCAGCATGCAGGACTTTCTATCGTTTCCAGCAGGACGGAGAGATGAGAAAATAAGAAGAGGTCTGGGCTGCTGTGATATTGCTCAAATATTCAGGGTAGCACTTAGCCATTACTTTTCACACTTAAGACATAAAAAAAACGTTGAAACTGAAGCATAAATATATAAACGACTGCTTTCGAAGAAGGTGGGCCCCACTGCCTTGAAAGGACGACGGATTCAAAGTAAAGTTTTCTTTTTATTTGGTTTAGCTTTCCTCAAAAGGTAGCGTTTTAACAGTCTGCAGAGAATAAAATGCAAGAGGGATTTTTTTTAGAGTTTTAAAGACTGAGCAGCAAATGAGATTGGTTGACTCCCTTTGCTTTTCATATTACTGTGAATTGCTTTATTGTCCATTAAACTGTTCATACTATTTACCACGAGCTAATGCAGACACATAATTAATCACCATCTCTTTGTATCAGCCCACCAGCAATAAGCACCGACAAGGTTTTACCTCTGTGTTGGCTCAGCTTACTCAGGTTCACACATGTTAAACTGCATCTATGTGGCTTCACAATATTCATGCATTCAGGGTATACGTCCACGGTGGGAGTGCCATACTTTTAGTGAATTTAACCCAGGTACCAACAATGAATTTATTTTGTCAAAGAGGAAACAACATATATATATATATATATATATATATATATATATATATATATATATATATATATATATATATATATATATATTACTATAGAGCAGAAAATGTAATAATTCATCTAGGTCGTAGACGAAGACGCCGCTTCTCAAATATTAAAATATAGTGCTTTTATAGCGTGCATGAACAATATAGTGCATTTATAGCGTGCTAATATGCAACTGTAATATAAGAGCGGGGCAAGTTATAACAAATGTAGCTGGAATTATTTCTTCAATATCTCCAACATGATATTGGTTGCATCTTCCTTCTTATATAAAATAAAATATATAAAATATGAAAGATGGCACATGTAACTGGACACTTGTTAAGTTTGTACATAGTTTGTAACAGTGCAGTAATTGTACAAATGTAGAGGCAATGTTTCCTTCGGAAAAAAATATCTAATGAAGACTGAAACAGATTTAACATTTAAAGTACAACTGAATATGATATTCCTACTGGGAAACAATACTACCAAGTAATGAGTGTGACACTGTGCCCAATTCATGAAAAGGTTGTATGCACAGATCTGATCGACAGTTACCCTGTTAAATGTTTCTTTGACCATCACCCATGCTATCGGACACTGGATGCGTGTCTTTTTAATCGTACGTTATAATATTTGATCTCATGCACAAACTAAGTACATTTGTGGAATTCACTAATATTTTTGGGAATTCATCTGAGGGACGTTTTACACTGCACTTAGCCCCGGGCTAAGCTAGCTGTTAGCTTGGGGCTAAAAAAGCTTTCACACTGGCACAATCATGGCACGTTGCAAAGTGGGCTTACTCTGACTTTAGCGTTGGGCTTGCTGGCTCTGCTCCTGAGCAGGTTAGCCTCGAGTTTGCAGGGTTATCACCGGAAAAATAACAAAAAATGCTAAAAGTTGACAGTGTGTCACATTTCTGTGACCCAGGGCTATTAGAAATGCAGTGTGCATAGTATAGCCCTGAGCCCTGAGCTTAGATTAACCTTGAGTTATTGATAATAATAGCGTAGTGTGAAAAGGGGCAAAGTTATCCCAGGACTAAGGATATCCTCGGGCTAAGAACATGCAGTGTGAAAATTCCATTCATTTTGAAATGTTTGAACATAAAACATGTTTTGCTTGTGGTTGCAACTCGTAAGAAAAATACGTACTAATATTTTGTGGCGAGTTCTAGGCGATGGAAGGAAGCCATTTTCTTTTTTAGTCTGGCCTTTGTGTGATGTTTTATCACTTTATGGTTTGGGGAATTCCGAAACACATCTTATTAATTCCTTGTCCATCTTAAATTGCAGTTCAAGCAGTAGCAAAAAGCCATGGGCAATGCTCGTAAATGTCAGTGCAGTCCAGACTCAAAGCTCAAACATTTGAACTTTTGTTAAAGTGCAGCGTGCACAGTGAACTGCATACATAAATGCAAAGCTGTTGCCAAAGGAAAGAACATTTTAACAGATTAAATAATGAAGGAGGTGCATGCAAAAGATGGTTGAAGCCCATCGAGTAAATTGGGCTCCGGGGGTCACACCAATCCCACACTGTGGCCATTACCCAGTGTCTGCTGCTGCCTGCTGCAGGAGCATGGACAGTTCCGTTGACGACGTAAGGCAGTGGCCCCCAGTTACCCAAGAAGGTATCATGTGTGCATGGCCATCTTAACGATGTTCAAATTATACATATTAGTTAAACGCTGGTTACGGAAATTACATTTTAAGGGATGAAGTGCTGTGTAACAAACTAACGTTAATATATTAGCTAGCAAGCTGACAAACCTTGGCACAAAATGAAAATATGTTTGACTGTCTACCAAGTTTTCCATAGTAAAGAAGAAAAAAACACTACTACTAAAACATATGGCTGCCAGTATTGTGGTTTAAAGAGTGACAATGTTAACTGTTGACCTTCAGCTGACATCTATTGCACATCTGCCCATCCTGAGAGAGGAAGCCGTCCTCAGTGGCTCAGTTTCTTCATCTTTTTCCACCGTGAAAGTGTTTGTCGTTATCTGATGCTGAACAGATTGTAAAGTCCTCTGAGGCAAAGTTGTGTTTTGTGACATTGGGCTGTACAAATAAAATGTATTTAAATTATTTAATCAGATTTTGGCTTTTTCCTGCTCCAAATTATCATAATTATTTTGGCGTTTGAAAATCAGTTGACATTAAGTTTAAACAGAATGAATAGGCAGATAAATAAAAAAAAAGGCTGTTCTTCAATCAAATGTCAACATTATGAATGAAGCCTCAAACTAGTCGGTACAGCCCCAGATTTCACAATCTAAACGTATTCGACAAAATAAATGAAGAAAAAATTGCATTTGTAGGCGTAACACAAAACAGAAGCTGAATGCAACACAAATGGATAATGAAGTGTCATTGTGACAACGGCAGAACAAAAACAGATTTTGAATTAAATATGTTGGAAATGTTTCAAGCGCTATCATTCCAAGACGCTGCCGCTGAGCCTCATTGGAGGCGTCTGGAAAACTGCAAACTCCGCTTAGGATTGTACAAAAAGTGGATTTATCCATCCAAACATTGTTTTATGGTAATGTACCAAATTTCCCAAAGAAGCTCAAGTTATCCCTTTACACCACCGTAAGTACCTCTTTCTTACCTGGTAACTAAACTCAATTCCATTCCTCAGCTTGTCGACAAACAGAAAAAATCCTTCCATTCTCTACCTCGTACCATTTTGCTGCCTTTTCCTGAAGCGAGCAACAATTGGCCCATTGTTAGAGCGGAGTGCCGAGATGCACAGTGAACCTCACTCCCCCATCACTCCTTCCTCTGCATTGCCAGCTGCAGCTCTGAATCTTTGGCTGTCCCTGATAAAATATTTAAGATCTGCCATGATTAAAGTGCATCTCCCTCACCTTGGCAGCAAAATCCATTAACCCCCGGGAGAATCAATTCCATTGATTTCAATGATAGAGGCTGGACATGTTCGTGGGGAGGGATGAGCATGAGGTGAAGGTAGAGGGTGTGGGGAGGTGAAACGGACAGTACGGTGGACTCTCCGTTTCAGGAGGAGGAACTTTTTACTCATTGCTCACACAGTCAAGCTCCTGAATAAAAAATGCATGGGACATCAGTCAGGAACACAATTATTTGCATGGCTCAGAGGATTGAAGCAATGAGTACAAGCTTTCTTGACACGAGCACTCAGGGTGCTCCAACGGTACAATACAGCTTGCATGGCTTGCAAAAAAGAAGACAGTCAGAAAAGTTGAGGGTTAAAAAGGAACACGGCAAACAAAGAAAGGGCATGTGTTGTGTCTGCTGAATAATTAAGGCGGTTGTCATCGTCACCATCATCACATTAATGAGTAACACAGAGCATACATGACCCATCACTTCCACACACAGTGTGCAGCAGAAAGCTGTGACCGTGAGCATCCTCTAGCACTCGAGTTCGCCGGCAGAGCTGACAGGAACCTTCAGAAAATAACTTTATATTCAAGTTTCACGCAGGCAAAGCAACAGAACACAAACAAGAATCCACAAACAAGAAAAAACAAACTAATCTGAAGAGGGGATGCGGTGCACGTGAAGAGATGAGCGGAGAAGCTCAGTTGAGGGGGATGAGGTGATTACAGGAGGCAGGAGAACCGGCAGGGAGGTGATTGGGGAAAACGCTGGGAGCAGGGAAGGAGTAACTATACTGATGGAGAAAAGGTGTGTAGATGGGCAAGGCAGCACAGGAGGAAGATCACAGAAAAACAGAACGCAGATAAGTATACGCTCTGTGAGTTCAGATCAGATTGAAAACAAAGATAGATTAACTAATATAGTCAACTTATCATGTCAGTTGGCGTTTAAAAATATACAACTGTGTCTACAACTCAGCCCAGGCTTCAAAAAAGTCCGAGGGCATTTGGACACAGACCCAGGCGGTGACATAATGCAATTGATAACATGCATGACAGCATTTCAGGCTCTTCTGAGTGGCGATAATTACACTGTTGCAGCAAGTGAATGTTATTAAAACAATGACAGTTCTGTGTATTCAGAATATTATTAGAGATAAATCAGTCTGGGTGTTCTGGTAAATTGCTATGCCCCGCTACTCGGAAGCAGGGGGGGGTCAAACCATTTGAAATGTGTTTTAATCCAGAGCTGTCAAGCCAAATAATGAAAGCCAAGTCCATGCAGGCTTCCACTGCTCCTTTTTAATTAGCCCAGGAGAAGCAGAGGGCAGATCATTAACTTAAATTTGGTCTTACATACAGTGACAAAACTTAACCATTCCACTGCATGAATGGGCCAAATCTATTTGTCTTACTATCATTATCAGTATTTTGTATGCATCTGTTGGGCAATTAATAGAAAGTCACAAATGATTATTGTGGCAGGGCAACAACCGATCTCTCACTAAACCTGCAGAAAGCAGGGACACGTGCACAAGGAATCAAATTAAGTCAGATTAGTCCAAATAAAACCGTCAAAATTCCATTTGTCAAGAGCAAACTGGACGGGAGAACGTGCACACCTGTATGGAAATGGCCGATGCCGATGTGGTGGTGAATTGAAGCCATCTTTACAGGTATAATTATGCCTCTCTCACAATTTAATAACAAACTTGACATTTCACTTATACCATCTCTTCATTATAAACAGTCACACCAGCAGTGTTATTTGTACTTGTAGTGAGCCATAACTATAGGAGCATTTCAATTGTAAAAGATATAAACCTGCTCAAATCCAATTTCGCTTCATCTTTCATCAGCGGCGTCCGCTCTGCTCGGCACAGACGAGAAGGCCGAGCGACCGACACTCGTGGTCAGCTGTGGAGCAGCTGATGAAATTGTCATCACCTGTACAATAATGCCAAATAGCGTTAATAAAGAACTGCAGAACAGAGCGTGAACAGTTTTCAATAATCTTCTAATAGTGTGCAGATAGCCACTAGTACAGTTGTACCGAGTGAACCCGCTGCAGTGAACACTTCTTTATTGATTCATTTATGGCTTGTTCCAAAGTGACAGGTACAGCATACTGTACACAGACAAACTGAAGTATCAGAGCACACGGGGCAAATCTTCACCCCTAAAAGGATTGTGTAAATTAGCACAGTGTGGAAATCAAAGCCAGCGACATCTCTCGTGCGATCACATAAAAAGTCTTCCTCTCGGTAATTGCCGTGATTCACCGGAAATACCCTCTGTTCAGCAGGCTCATTTCTATGCATCAACATTCATAAGGCGCTTTGCGTTGACATCTACATCCATATTATTTCAGGTCTTTCATACTACTGCCTTCTTTGCCTGACACCTGCATTGCTTCACAGACGTGAACTGGGAGACAGAGGGTGCTTTCCCACACTGTTATCACACACGGTTTAACTTTACTACATTTATTTGGCAATATTAGTTACTAGATTGGCTACTACTTTGAAGCCCTCACCTTGATGAGGTCAGCAACAACTATAATGTGAAAGCTGAGTTCAGAGAAAGGGGGGCATTTGGACTCGGGCACCGTACGAATCAATTGTATGAAAACTTCCAGAGTCAGTCAGCATTTCAGAGCAAAATCTTTTTCCATGACTGAGCCACAGTGGGGCAGTTAACCACAGTAGGGTTTATTTTCCAAGCTGCAAACCCGCTTGTCAGTTTGTTGACCGGCTGGTCTGATGAAGTACGGCCACAGTGTTTCCTCGGCAAACCAGACTACGAGGTCCTCCTTCCATGAAGGAGCTGAGTTGTGGCTCACCAGACCGCATCACACCCTTAACAGGGGAACTCTTGTGAAATACAGCAGAAGACAACGGTTCTATCACAGTGTACTAAAGAGGAAGGCACACATTGTGTCAAAAAGGCTGATTGTTTCTGCTCATATGGAGCGTGAACTTGCTTAGGAAAAAAAGATGTCTTAAATTTAGCCGGATGGCAATCTTAGAGTTAAAATCAGGGGTGGTGACTTCACCATTTCTGATTGTCCTCGGTGGGCCCTGAATAACCACAGCAAATTACATTGACATTTTCTGGATAAATACGTCGGGAGGAAAGTTTGAGGGCGAAGAGACAAATATTCAGGGATCAGCAATATTATTAGGAATCAATGCGAGTTATTATTAGTAAATTTAAACGTCATATTAACTTGCTATAGACAAAACGTTAGCTGCTGGCAAAAAAAAAAGGAAAGAAGATAAAACACACACAAGCAGCATGACGTACCAAAATTGTGGGCCTCGCGCAAGAAACAGTTTGTCATATCCTAAAACTACGAAACATACGATGTTTCCAAGTCGGATGAATCAAAGTCTCTCAACGACAGAACCATGTCTCGTTTAAGCGTCATGAAGGTCAGCTATTCGTTGTTTGTGAGATTTGATCATTAGTATAATCAACGCCCAGAATATTACGATACAAGGCTACTACCTATTCTGCTCCAGTTGCACGGGCAATCCTAATCTTAACCGGAGGCAGCTGTCAACATGTTTCACTTAACGGTAAAAATTGCGTGAATCTTAGAGGCCCTTAAGTTTCACATAGTGTGAACTCCATTTATTTCCCCTCTGATTTACATAGAACCTCCACAGCAACTACAAGGACTTGAAGCGTATCTCTACCGTCGCTTTCATTTTACATCGATACGATCAAGTCCTTCAGAACATGATGAACTGTGAACTGCAACTGAGAAACTCTAAATTGGTTAAATGGCACAGTACTGGAACACTTTATAAAAGCAGGTGCTGTGGTATCAAGGATATCAAGTCAGGACATGACAAGCTCCATGTCCAAGTACATAGATTGACAATTAATCTGTCTTCACTTTCTAGCTATAATTAGTTCAGCAATTTAGTTCCACACAAGCTATTTTTAATACTCAGTTTGGTCATTCAGTCAAATTAAATAAACATTATCTAAATTGTACACATGCTGCTACCTTCCTTTTAACCATATTGCCAATGTATTCAATGTCAAAGCCATCCCTGTTATGTGATTATTTTAAAGTGAACAAGTGAGAGGAGATTGTTTTACTTTGACAATAGCTTTGATTGTGTTGGTGTTCGTGGGCCGACATTTGCGACTCGAGAACATGTGTGGAGGATTTTGTTCCAAGACACTTTTACTCATTTCGCTTGAGACAGAAATGTATTGTAGATTAACATAAGTTCACTTGTTACTTAAATACATGCGGGTTCCTTACATACAGCAAATGAGCAGACCTAAGGTGCAAATGGGTTGTTCACGTGACATGTCATTGTCACTGTCAAGATTAGAATTAATATAATTAGTACTATCGTTATTTATTCATTATTATTTCCTGTCTGAATGGAAGCAGCATGTGAAGCTGGGAAACACGTCTCTGCCTTTCGGACCATCACTTCCAATACACTTGACACCTTAATACTATACTGGTTTTTATGTACTATTATTTGTTTACCATATTTTATTGTACATTTTCATAATTTCTATTTTTAAATAATGTCTTATACTATTGCACTGAGTTTATTAATATGCACCAATCACCTCGCCAAATTCCTTGTATGTGTAACGTACTTGGCAATAACCAGTTCTGATTCTGATTTAAAATGCAGGAAATGGAAAAGTCTTTGATTTTTGATTTAAGGACCTTTCACAGTGAAAGGACTGATCTCTTATATTTCCTCAAATGATTTGACATTACATAAATATATGTACCTTTTTCAACAACATTGGTGTCTTTAAAAAAAAACGTAATTTTTACTACATAATTGTCACCTACCCAAACATGTGATAAACTGTTCCGATAGCTTTTAAGAGACATGAGACCCTTTTACACGGCTATACTGCCACAAAGAAGATCTGCCATTACACCTCCATGTGTCTCGCCTACAATCAAACACAACTTGTGAAGAAGCTTCATTATTTCTATACCTTTCTTGGTAGTTAGGTAAATGGTCTCAGTTCTCATGGACACTGTCCAACAGTGTTGTATTAACTACATGTCATATTTTTAATCAGGGCTTCAGTTCAGCAGTGTACTTAAAAAAAACATTCACAGAAATCTATCACCAATAAGGCATTTACCCCTTAATTGTCTGCGAAGCAACAACAATGAGGAATCAAAGCCTTTAAAGATAAAGAGAAGCCATTAAGCTTACACTGCTGCACCAATCATTATCAGCCAAATCCCAGCGACAAGGCTCATCACAAGGGTAAAATAAAGAGTAGATAAGGCGGGGAGCTAATGATGATTTTTCTCCCAGCATCCAGAATGAAACGCAACAAATGGGCGATAAAAAGCCCAAAGAGGTGTCACAAAGAGACTTGAGGGAGCCGACAGAGGCTAATCACCGGGGTTAAAAGTTTTTCTGAAAAGACAAGACTGAGACAGCCCAATCACTTTTATGACTTGCTCAGAATAATGGTTCGGGGGATTATATTTTTCTTATGGTCAAAGACTTTGAAGAGAAATATCTGGAATATTCTGAATTAAAATATTCTTCTAAGAGAGGTGAAAGAAATGAAGACAAGAAAACATGCTTGCCTGCATTTATTGTTGCTTTCCATTACTTCTTAATAACAGCAGTAGCCTCAACACTCTCAGACACTTCCAATAAAGGCAGTTTGTTAAAGGGCTTGTCTCATTTCAATCTAATGACATAACTCCCGTAACTTTGATTGAATTAGCCGCATTGATTCATGAATCTGTCAGACCCAAACACAACAGATGTACTCCTGTGATATACGACACAATTCTCATTTATCAGGCCTATTTAGAACCTTCCCTTAATGAGTTTTCCCCGTCTATTGTCTTTATTTGTGTTAAATTAAATGTACTGGCTCACAGCGAATTCAATATAAAGCGTTGGGATTCCCTAAACAGAGCCAACATGCACAAGACGTAATTACGCTCTAACAAAGGATCTATAATCAAAGATTTACAATGGAAAAGGAAAGTCAAGAGACAGAGTTCAAGCAACTCAATTTGCCAATAAGATTTTGTGAAAACTTAAGTGAAGTTATTGATGTCTTTGAAGGTTTAACCGTGTTTGGTTCAAATACGTTATACTGTAACGGTGCATATAGCACTATGTGCATATCCACATAAGCATATGCATGAACAGCATGTGTCTTACTAAATCTATTTTCATGCTATATGACAATCTGTTTAGTTATTGGAGAAACACGATGACGGCAAGGTTGTTTCCTCAAATGTTCAGTCTTGTTGTAGCTGTGAGGGGAGGATCTGACCCTGCTGTGTTGAGCTGTATTCTGCCGGAGCTTTGATCAGGAGGTTCACACAGGCGCCAGACTACACCACCTAACAGGGGAAGTACTGCAGTGCTTGCACAGCGGGTGTGGGTTGATGCAGGCAGGGATTTTCCATGGCAGAAAACTCTGGAACTCAAGAAAAATAGCACTACCACATGTGTTTGCCTTGTGAATGATTTTTTTTTTGTGGAGCCCAACTTTTGCTGGTAGACTTTTGACAGAGTAAAGTCTGACTACTATTATGATTTCATACAAGTTAAAAAGGAATATAAACAGAAAACATTAAATGACAGATTATCACTGGAGGCAAAATCTAAATACTGTACATCCCGTTGTGGAGGCTCAATAACTGAGTTATGACTTTGAATTAATAAAACCACCAACTCATGCTGACTACCTTATGTACCTTAATGTAGCCTAACCATTTGCACTCCAGGTGATCTGTCCACTGACACATTTTGGCCTAATAGTCTGTTAATATAAAAGATGATGTAATATTTACGGTTAGTTTCTTACCTTTCTGACCGAATATCGCTTTAACTACTTAACCTTTGACCAGAGCCGTCAACTTAGCGGTAGCCTGGTATCTCCTTGCTGTAAACACTGGACACTGCTGGTTAGTTTTGGGTAGGAAGGTTGTTGTTGTTTTGAGGCAAACATATTAGATATAATATTAGAAAATACTCTTACAATAATAAGTCCTGCATTCAAAATCTTAGTTGAGTCTGCTAGTATTATAAATATACTTAAAGCATCCAGAGTAATAACACCCAGTAAGCAGAATCTCTTCTTTTAAAATTCAATATACATACATACATATATATATTTAACAATTATGCACACATATGTAAGTAAACATAACCATTACTATCATCACACAGAGAGCAGAGTTAGATATAACATTAGCTTTTTTGGTTGAAATGTTCATTTTTAAAAACAAAGGAAGATGACTGGAGCAAACGATGGAAGAGATGATTTATTCAGTGATATCAGGTCGTCGGAAACAGAGTGAAAACGCCGAAGCCGCCTGATGGCGTGACGAGAGCCGGAAGTGACAGCGCAGGCTGACTCGAAATGCGGAAGTGAGCGCGCAATAGTCCATTGGACCGACCCCGCTCACTCACTCACACTCTTAACGCCAAATCGAATTGATTCTCAATGATAAACAAAGAAAACAAACACAACAGCCAACCGCAGTGTTGCAGTAGACCGCATTTATTGATTAATAACGGCATGTGCTGTTGTTTTGGTGTTGTTAACCTTCGTGGCTTCGGATAATGAGAGCAGTGGGTTGTGAGACGGTGGGAAAGCGTGCTTCACTGCATGCTGTACCTCAAACTGCATCAGCTACCTCCATAATTGATGAAGCATTTGCGAGGGAAGGGGAGGCTGCTCTCGAAGATATTTCTAAGTTCATTTTCTATATATTTTATTTTGTTGCGCACATTTCCCCCTATTTTATAGTCAATATCAAGATGATCAATGCTATGTTTTTGTTTGTGTGTTTCCTGGCCATAATCAAAAACAACTGCAAGGTCGTTTCAAGATTAACGGAGCTCTCAGCTCACTTATCCGTAACCAAAGACATGAATGTTAACATGGGCAACAACATTAATATAACATTTACACAAGAGACCCACTGACATTTCCTAACTGTTGAAAAGGTACAAAGCAGCTTTAATGTGAAATCTCCACACCTTCAGTTTCTTCCTTGATGTTCAAACCTATGAATCCAGCTCTAATTGACTTCATATCTGGAGGCAATGATAGCGCATATGTTTGCAAATGCATGAAGATGATATCTGCATGACTATTGAGTCCATACAATACATGCTGTGAGCAGTAGGTGGTTTTGGAGCCGTCCTATTACCATTACTTACCAACATAGCAGAAGAGTAGAAGAGAGCGGATGGCGAAGGGAATAGCTGCCTTAAGGCATCAAATCATCTGTTTTAAAAGAACCTCAGGCCCAAGTGGGGAATAAGTATCTCCATAACAACCATAACTACTGGGATACATGGATGACAAGTCTGAGTGCTCCACAATAGCTCACACATCTAGTTTTGGGGGGCTGTTAATGTGAAGGGTAACTCACAGTAGTGGGTTGAAATGCAACTAATCAGCCCAGCAGAGGGTTCTCTAAGAAAACAATAAATTGTTATAACAACCACCGACATTACAGTACATGATGTATTATACTGTCATATAGAAAAGATAAGGCTGTCAATATTCTACATTTTATACTGTCATATGAACAAGTTGTGCGTGTGTGGTCTCAGCCTGATACTGTCGCTTATTCCTCTATAGTATCACAGACCTCCATTGTTGCCCAATTACTATTAAAAGCCCATCCATTTTCGTTAATCTGGTGATGTATCAAACTAAATTATATTGTGGGTTATGATCTTCTACCTTCTTTATTTTACTGCTCCAGAAATAATTATTACCAATTTGATAATTAACAAAAACATTAATTCATGAGAATTGGAGCAAACTTACCACTGTTTCACTTTAAAGCTAATATTTGGTCTTACAACAGACTCAACATTGGCTTGCCAAAATCAAGGAACATCATCCTCCAAATGTGGCCACCTTAAAATGTATGTATAAATGTATTTATTTATTTAATTGATAACCGAAAAAGCTCGTAGTTCTCCTTTCTCCATTAAGACTTTCAAATAAAGTATTTATTTCTCACAGGATGCCGTCCATCTCCATATCAGGTTTTCTGGGCGATTCATAATGGTGATACATAACAGTGCAACAACGCCAGCATTGTTCATAGCAATGTGAAGATTAAAACAATGTGGAGAGAGCGCATCTGGACAAGCCGACAGAAGGCACGGCACGGGAGAGTGAGAACGAGGGTGCTGTATTTATTGATGCTAGTATCGACGACCTTGAGTTTAGTTTTTAAGCATTTTGGGCGTTATCTATAGTCATAATTGTCATGTCCAAGAAACGGTGTTGAGTCAATCAGTTTGTCTTGTGTCCATGTTGTCTCGGGATTTCCTGTTTTATTTTGAAAATCAACTCTCCTCTTGTTTCAGGCAACTTGTTCCATCCCCCTGTGTGTTTCCCCTCTGGTCTGATTGGCTGCCTCGCCCCTGATTGTTTCCACCTGTGCCCTCACCCTGTGTATATACTGTCTGCGTGTCCCTTTGTCCTGGGCCAGTTCGTCATGTCCTTTGTGCCAGAGAACCAGCCCTTTCCATGCAATTCACCAGTTACCAGGTCATGTTATTTTGTTACTTTGTTCCTATTTGCTTTTTCGCTATTTGCCCAGTTTAGTTTCTTTGCTACTTTGTTCATGTTGATTTTCTGTTTGTTTGTTCCAGTTTATTAAACTGGGATTTTTTGTTGTAACTTTGCCTCGAGTCGTGCGTTTGGGTTTGAGTCCTTGTTCTGTCGTGACAATAATAATGGAGCAGATGCATAGTTTTAAGTCAAATCCTTCAAATTGTCTTAGCGGAGGACTCCGAAACCCAATATCTCAAAGAATATTTTATTCAGTGAAAAAATTCAAAATGTGTCCGTTTATCCTGCTGCATAAAATACACGCACCTCCTGACTATCTGCCTGGCTGGTGTGGATTCCAGGCGAAGAACACAAGAAAGCACTTAAGGAATTAACACTATGGGTAAATTAAAAAAAACACCTTAACCCTTTAATTTTTCAGTTGGAATAATACAGGAGAATTATAGGCCCACTATAGAAGATGCATTTTTTTCCCACTTCAAACACTGGTTTTATTGTTCCTTGTCTGTACCTGTAGCTGGTTTTCACAGTTCACCGTTGTTCTCCGTTGCCCTGCTGTTTTTATTGATGCTCCATTTAGCTGTTAAGTACTGGCTATAAAACACTTTGTATAGTATTTTTAGAAACTGCAATAAAAACCAAAAAGCATTTTCATTAGATGCAAGCAGCGTGCAATGCATCGCTATCAGTCGACACCAACATCTATGAACATCTTCACATAAAGGCCAAACTGAAAACAACAACCGACTGCAACCTACTGAATAAAGTTTGTTTTGACATTTTTGATCAGTTTTGTATGCCACCCCCGTCTTCACATCAGCGTGACATTTGCCGAACTGACAAACACAAGCCACAGTCATTCCTTTGGACAAATTGTTCTTGGTTTCTAAACTTACATTCTAGGATCTTTCGAAACTCAAAAGTGCATCTAGCACTAGCCACTTGACTGGTGTTCTGAGTGTTTACACACGAAAGCTGGACGACAAACATCTGTTCGGACTTCTGTTATGTCATATTACACCACGACACCAAAGGTTGCATGTCACACACACATCCATCCTAATGTGGTTTACTGCTAATTACTGCAGAGACCGAGCAGAAGGCTCCTTGCTTACACGTTAGTGAGTTTTTAGTGGTCTCATGCACTTCTTTAACACAGACATCTTTTTAGAGACCTAGCCTACTTAATTCCTCATATACATTCCCAATCACTTGATTATAGTCAAAATAATCAGCTGAGTATGTGATTGTGATAATCATTGATGGTTGCAGCCCCAATGTTCTGTATTGCTTAATACTGCTCCAACCACACACACACACACACACACACACACACACACACTACAACCATTGCAATTAAAAAGACAATACATTTGTTCAGCAAGCATGAACAAATAATTATGTAGAAAAGGGATATGTCAACCTGCTGTGAGCGCCACTATGTTTACACAAGCGCGCTAGCTTGCCAAACAGAGAATTGTTACCGACAAGCTAAAACATAAGCCGTCTGTGTGTCGTCGAACTGTTTCGCCACGTATCTTAAAATATGGCGGATCCTTGTAAACGTATCTGCCGGCTGTGACAAAGCTGCTCCTCCTCTCTCTACCGGCAGCACCTGCAGGCCGGGACTCACATCAGCAGAGGGAGGAGGACAGAAGACAGGAGGAGCGGCTGATACCGCCTGATGTCTGTGTTCATTCTTTCTACACATCACTCAGAGATATTATCTATTTAACTGACGTTTTTAGATTGGTTTCCAGTGACATGTTATTGAGTTTGTGTAATTACTTTTCTGTTGTAAACATTAACATTAATGTTTTTTTTATTAACCTATTAAGGAGCAACTACATAGTAATGAAAAAGAACCGATAAGAGTATCGATAGAGAACCAAACTGATAATCGAGAAGTAGCAGTATCGATAACGATACCAATCCCTACAGCTGGCGCACTGATGGAGCCTGCCAGACATACGTTCACTTGTAAGTTGTAGTCATTAGCTACATTTAAACCGTTCAGTATACAGTATTAGTGATCTGAATTTCAATTGAAGAAGCAAATGTGTTAATTGCTGAGGGATTGAACGCCAATTGAAGGCTTTAAGGCATTGGCTTAGGCTTCATTAAGAATGGCTGGCTCTTCAAAAACGACCGTTAAAATTAGCATGCAATTATCAGGCAAGTGAGAGGAATTCCTAATCTGAGAAGCCGCAGGGCTTCTCGCACCGATGGTCAAAACTGCACAGATGTACAGTATAGCTCATTTAAATATGATCAGAAATTCTGCTCAAGAGGGTGCATACTCATCCAATGGTGCTCTACAGGTATTACACAGTATTTCTTTAATATGAGAATGGCAGACAAAACATGGTTTATGTTAGGTACTGGTAGCAGTAGCAAAAAAAAAAAACTAAAAATATCAATAAATTGGCTCTCTGCCAGGCCAACGAGCACAGTAAGGTGAAGGACGCAGAAAGCAGAGATTTACAGTCAGTCCATGTGCACTCAGATGTCAAAAATGCTCTGTTTAAAGCTGAAACTGGCATCCTCTCTCCACCTCCCAATCCTCATGCTTAATGCATTATTCATAAAACTTCCATAGATGACAGCATGGGATAGAAGTCTTCATTGTTTCCTGTTTTGCTGGGATGCCAGCAGCTGCACAGCTTTTCATCCTTATATTGCATAATGCCAGTTGTTTGGATGTATATTCAAATGAAGTAGAGGCACAAGGTCAGAACAAGTATCACGAAACAGCCTGACCATAATCTGCATACATCAGATTTATAAGTGTCGCAATCATCAGCGCTTAATCAATAGCATTTGTTTTCACATAGGAGCTGGTGCTGACGTTCGCAGACCACAGCCTTTGATACCTGCGCAATGACACTGCTTTAATTTATTTCCACTTTTATCAAGAAACTAGTCAAGATCATCTTAAAGAACCGTTTCATTTTTAAATGATATATATAATCTCAAACGTTTCACAAAAACGACAACTTGTAAAAGACCACTCGACGTATTTTTACCTACAAATCACCAAATAAACATTTGCTGGGCTGGGTTTTCAATGCATGAAATTATGGACCGCAAGTTTGTTGATTTATAATCAGGAATTCACAAATGATGCCACCTGGATTTGATTATGACAAAACTGAAACCCATTTAAAACTAGAGTTTTGAGACAGAGAAACTGTCATGTTTTCGCTGGTTAATTTCATCTGTTGGTAATTGCTGGCCTTAATTAACCCAAATATCTGTGCGTACAACGTCAGTAAAAATGGTTCGTGTTTGACTGCCACTGCCGTAATAGGGGTGTCGGCAGAGAGAATAACAATAGGAATAGTATACACATCAAAACCACAATATCAAACAAGCAACTATATTATGGAGACTCCAAAGACAACATTCAATCTTAACTATGGCTTAATTTAATATGCTGTATTATGACGTGTGGCCCAAATTCAGTAACATGTAGAACAGCTTGCATTATAGCTCTAAAGATTACCAAATCAAGTGCTATCCATCTACACCATGTACAAAGACACTGTGGAAATGTCAGCGTTGTCGTATAAAAAACATATCTTGAGTTTTTTTATACAAGGAGCTAAACTATAAGGTTGCTTTTCTTAGCTCCAGAGACTTTGACATTTTAGACATGCATTTCCTCCCCTAACATCAACACTATGGAAATCAGATGCAAATCACACTATTTTCTCCTAATAATATGTAGGTGCAGCGAAGGCCAGAAATTGCATGGCCTTGGAGCAAAACAATCTGAAACATTTCAAAACACCAACTCTCGGCAACTCATATGAAAACTCCTGGAAGTTGACATTAAAACTCTATTCTCTAAAAGTGTTTTCCCTATTCAGAATGGTTGCTGACATTACTGAAAGGGACAACAAATGACTAGCAAGAGAGGCTATTAGTGCCTATTGTACAATAATCTCCAATCAGACAATGATTTGAGAGTTAAAATGAATAATATGATGCCTCTCTCTCCTGAGTTCCCAAATGGGTTTTCAACATGTCTTCGCTTCAAAGTCGCCCTCATAAGCTCTCCAAAGATGTCCTATATCCAGGTTTTCACATCTGCTTCTGCACCTTTGCCATCGCTTTTCTGGATTCCCGTTACCTCTCGACCCAAACCAACCATGTTTAGAGACTGCTGATCTAGTATATAAAGACTGAAGAAAAAAGGGAGAGAAATTAGATAGGGGAGATGTGTCAGTGTCTACTTTCTCTCTCTCTCTCTCACTCACTAAACCCCTTTCTCAGACTAGGTGGTTGTGGATTAAATGGAGATGTTATCAGGGCTCAGGGCAAGTCAATATTGCACTTGCACCTGTGTGAGGCTGATAGGGGTCATAAATGGATAGCCAGAGGTCCCGAAAGCAACCCAGCTTGAGCAGCACTTAGAACATATCCCAACGACGAAGGGCAACTGGTATGTAGCCGGCATTTCGGAGTGTAGAAGAAGAGCGCAACACAAATCTGATCATCTCAAAGAGAAAAGGCCAGTAGTTGTGGAGAAAGAAGAGGGTTGATAAGAAGCCTGCTTTCACCAAAGATGAATACATTCTCTGAATAAATGTCACGTGTTCACAATTTACGTCCCATAATGAACACACATAACAATAAAAAACAATAGAACGAATACCGTCAGGGGTTGTTCTCTTGCCAAGATGGAATCCATATAACTGCAGGAGCCATTAGTTTCCCATTTACTCGTTTTAATTATTTGTTAAATATTGCACATACACACTTGCAGAAGCACAAAATTGCATTGGTCATACAAATTATCCCATTGTCCGTTAATGGGCTATAACAGACAGACAGGGGGGGGTCGTGAAATATCCTCCCTCGCCTTTAAAGAAGATTGATTGCAATGCAGGGCATACCTTTTTATTTATTTTTAATTTACAGAGATGGCTGTTGCTTGCAGTGCAAAGCAATTTAGAATGGAAATATGTAGGGCTGTCTGCATCTGAGGAAATGATAAGTCTTCTAACGATTTGGTCAACTACCAAACACACAAAGGTATGTTGTGCCGCAACTCGTTATCTTGTCTGTTGCGTCAAACGGAAATCAATGTCATGACTGAAAATGCTGCATGTTGTTAAAAGCTGTCAAAGAGTTTAATGAAGACAATGTTCTTGCAGCATTTTTAATTTAAAATGTTTTTAAACTGTCATTAACGCCAGAAGTTCTTGCCCCTCTTTGAGTATTGATTTTATTTCACAACGGACACATTGCTCCGAGTAATTCCACTCAAGGATTTAGTGGATGTTACACCGTAGCTCAAATAAATATTATTTAATCAATAGGGAAGTATAGTGCCGTAATATCCTCACACATAATGGGCCTAAATCATGTTTACATTTGCTATGATCATCTGTGTTTTCTACCACTAGAAATACAGCATTTTCAAGCATGTCATTCAAGTTTGAGAGAATCTGCTCAAGACTCAAGCTGCTTTTCAGGGAACTGTCTAGTTTTATTTGTCCCGTCCACATCAAGCAATATGTTCTATTAGTCCAACCTTAAAATGTGCATCTGCATATAATATGTGGTCAACATTTGAGTGATTTAACGGTTGTCGTTACCCAACAGACTAAGTTTGAAGAGAAAAGTGTGTGTGTGCGGGAGAGTGAAATATTGTCTTCAGTAAAGGTGGTGCTTTGCCTTCAGACAGACAATGATCGATGGCCAACTTTGACTGTTTGAAAAAAAGTGATTTCAACTAGACTATCAATCACTTTGCTCACAGTCTCAGCAGCCGAACGAGGGATTTGTTGCCGGAGACGTGTGAAATTAGGGTTTTATGGAAGCACCATACGTATGCTGCTGCCTAAGCTTCCCCAGTGTGTGACTTTCTCTGCAGATTTGTTCAATACCACCAGTTTGATGTTGCCCCATCACACCCTTCCACATGAAAACCTAAAGGTTCTCTATAAGAAGGAGAATCCTGAGTGACTTGAGTTATTAGGTTTTTTGAAACACAGCATTATGGGACAGTTGTCAAAAGCATTTGCATTAGGTCTTATCATTCCACCCTCTCTACTCGTCCTTTCCAAGCCAAGTTGGAAGATGTCACATTTTTCCTCCTGGTGTCTCAAAAAGTCAAATTGTGTCTGCTCAAATGATAATAGAGTTTTGAATGTTGTAAACAGATTAGAGTGATTTACAGAAGAAGACGCATTATGACCTGAGATGATGTACTTTTTACATGACAGTGTAGCTGGTGGGATTTAGAAGGGAGTTCATTGAAAATATGGATAATATATATTTTCTGATTACACCCATATGTATCATGTCAATCAAAGATAACAGCAAATATTGCTGTTATCTTTGATTGACTAGATACATACCTATACTTTTGACACCCACATAAATAAAGATTTCTTGGTTTAATTATTCAATATATCTACTCTCTCTCTCTCTGTATTTCCCATGTTTAATTATGTTTCTCTGAGTAACAAAGTACATCAGAGCTAGTGTTGGTAATGTTCTTCTAAAACATTTTGAATTTAAAATTTGTTGAAATTCTCATCTCAATTCTGCTTGACAGCTGTGAGAGCTAAACAAATAGTTTAGTATATAACTACGATATAATGTTCTTTGTTTACATTCATGATGATAACTTTGGGCAAGTGGTTCGGAGGGACAGTGGAAGAGACGGTCTGTCATCGGTGCCTCATTGGCTACTTTCTTGCTAGACGTGGCAACTTTTGAAGTTAGTTCTGCTAGCTACTTTCATTGGGGGGAAAATTACAATCTGGATAATTTTAGAAATCAATGCAGCTCTGATAAAGTGAAAACATATCGACCAAACAAAATGTGTCTTGATTTCCCGTCACATTCAGACATATTTAAGATCAAGGAATAAGAAGGGTGAATGCGATTCTCCAACAAAACCTGTGGTGCATGCTGAAGGTTATCTCCTACGCCTTATTTTTTATAATGATCACATATTTCTTCAACCATAATTTCACAAACTGGTAAGGTGTGTGTCTTGTGCTTGATGTGATACAGCACGAGAGTCTAAACAGAACAAAGTGTACAGGTTTCACGGGAAGAAGAAGCAAGTTCCCTCGTCACTCCAAAGTGGTAATGTCCAGGAAAATTCTTCAAATATGTATGTTCATCCTGAGAGATGTTTCAGCAGTTTTGGCTCATCTTTTAAAGTTAACAATGTAAATCCCAAATGGGAAATATTAATAATGCCAGCTTTACAGATAAGACTTTAAATGCCTTTCCCAAATACATTTATTGTCTAATACACATCAACAAAATATAAAAAATACATTGAGGCTAAGGCTAGTTTTGGGTATAGTCTTTAAATATCTTTTGGGCTCTCACAGGCACCTCTCCTCACCAATATCAGTAATACTCGGTACACGGGTACCAATGAAGTTCTGGTTGGTTTTAATCCCCTGCCAGTTCGCAAAGTTTCAGTGTTCCAGGGTTGCAGTCTCTAGTGTACAGCGCAACCGGAGGGAGCTGAGCAAAGGGCTTTGGGGAGCTCCAGTGTTCAACACTAGAGTGGAGGGGTGTGTTTCATTGGGGAGATTGTGTGGAAGGCTGAGCTAAAAACAGAAAACATCTTTCTGATGCGTCTCTATATCCTCTGTGGATCTGCTGGCTCTGGATGCAAACGGCTGAAGGTCAAGGCTGGCTAGGATGTTGTTTTTGATATGCCAGAGAACCAGTTTCTCACAGCAATTCAGAATGAGGGTGAGTGCCACAGGGTGGTAATCATTTAGACTGGACACAGCATCGTTTTTTAAAAGTCGGGCACAATGGTGGGTTTCTTGAAGCAGACAGGAATACTCTCCTGTGACAGTTATCTGTTGAAGATGCCAGTGATGACGAGGGTCGGGTACCGAAAACCGTTTCGGTGCATCCTTTAAGAGCCTGAGCCGATTGGAATTTAGAAAAGATTTAATAGATTTAATAGTTAATAAGGCTGCTATTAAATGTGATGGGTGGACCAGTGTGGCACAGACCACTATTTAACAGTTACTGTAGACTACACCAGTCATGGCCACATTAAGCAGACGGTGCTAAACACCAAAGAAGTGTGCATGAGTCACAGACAGGCCTGGTGGTGGCCTTATAAATCCCCAAAAATATTTTTGTTTCAAACATCTTCAGCAGTGTAGATCTAAGCATGAGGAGGACAAGGCAGAGAAACATATAGGTCCATAATCATGAAACATCTCAAATGAATGCATTTCTTTTGAAGCATGTTTGTCTAAACAGTACTTTAATGTATTTTTCGTGCATGCGTGCCAAGAAGTCAGCCCTAGAGAAGCTGTTCGAGGATGAGGACCGAGAGCTTCTTCAGGCAACGACCACTAAAGGCAGTGCCCTCTCCTTCGCCGAACAGGTGCCTTCAATCCCATCAGGACAAGACCCTGCAACCTGGTGGTGGATGAAGCGGGACAGCCTCCCCATATTGTCTGCACTTTCAGACACCATCTGAGAGGCTTTTCTCCTGTGCGGCAGATGCAAATAGTCAGGAGAGGTGTTGTATTTGGCCAGAGAAGGCCAATATGCTCATATTTCTGCAAAAGAGTTGAAGCAGAAAGTTTGAAGCTGTATACAGCGTGTGTGTTTGTTTTGTATTTCTTTATATTTATTTAGTAGAGCAGAAAGTCTCTACATCTTCCGGCGCAAACTAAAAACACATCTTTTTCGACTATACCTTGAATAGGTAGCACTTAAATGCCGTAGTAGCACTAAAATGTCCCTTACCGATAGCACTTTAGTAGCACTTAAATGGCACTTACGGATAGTACTTTGTAGTTTGACTTTATTGAAGAAATTGTACTTGCTTGATTCTTGTTGTTCTGAGTTTGGACTCACGGTTTAATGCACTTATTGTAAGTCGCTTTGGATAAAAGCGTCAGCTAAATGACATGTAATGTAATGTAAAAGTATACTGTAAACTGTTGTTATTGTTCATAGTTTGAAGTTAAAAAGTTTGAAGCTGTAGTTTGAAGTGTTTTGTATCATTTATATTTATAGTATACTTTTAAACAGTTCATATATTGTTCAAGTTGAAGACAACAATTAGCCTTGGCAATAAATTAAAAAAGCCTTTCTTAAATGTCGTCAATCGTCGTTTTGTGCTTTTTTTCTTCTTTTTTTTTTAAAAGTATCGGTTCAGGCACCGGTATCGTGTTAAAAGTATCGTTTTAGCACCGGCATAAAAGAAAAAGATACCCATCCCTAGTGATGACATCAATTAGCTGGTTGGCACTTGCTCTTAGTACCCCGACCTGGGATGTTATCCGGCCAAAGCAGGAACAATCTGAGTAGGGAAACTGAAAGAGTAGTGCTTTCCCCTCCATCATTACCACCATTGAGGTGCCCTGGATTTGCAACAATGTTCCTACTATTCACAATAAATGGCCCCTTGTTTATTACCACTCCATTATTCCATTATTCCGTCTGACACTGCCCTCTTAACAGCAATTATGTGTGGTGTGAGGTCATAATTTTAACTTCACTAGTCAAATACTAGGGCAAGTCACGTGTACTTCACTTGTACTCTAATATAAATTGCAGTCATCACTGGGAGACAGTAGTTACCATAAGTTATCAAACTTCACAAAGAACAGTAAAAAAGGAAAAGAAAGGCTACAGGGCTGTTTGGAGGACAGAGGAGACAGAGTTTAAACTTAAATAAGGGTTAAAGGGCCAACAGTGGCCA